>NC_056545.1:22745637-23969923 GCF_910596095.1 Thunnus maccoyii
ATTACATACTACATGTGAGCCCTTTGATTGACCAGTGATCTGTCCAGGGTGTACCCCGCCTCTCATCCAATGTCAGCTGAGATTGGCTCCAGCTCCATAAAGAAAATGGATGGATGGATGGATGGATGAGGGAATGCAAGAAATACATATATCTCTGAAACTCTTCGTTAATTTATGTAAAATAATGAAATTAATAATCAGATATATTGTATCCATTATAGTGTAATCTCTCTTTGGGCTATGATGACAGTTTTTAAAAAGGTCTGTTCATTTTAACCTCAATAATTAAGCCTCTTTTCTAAGAAAACTGTGGAAGCCAATATATTATGGGATTGTGGGTGCTCTGCATGCAGTTGGCATATGCTCCCCTCAAAAGGAGGAGAGCATCCTCAATTCTAACTCTACTTTCATGTGATACTTGTGCAAAATGGCACTGCAATAACCGTTTGCGTTTGCGTTAACGTTTTGCTAGATTAGCATTTCAGTGTGCACATGCCTGAAGACTAGCTCCACTGCTAGAAACCTAGTCTCATTTTAAATATAAATCATGTCGTAAAACGAAGCTGTCATATTAATATTTCATTTAAAATGTATAGCTGTCACATGCATATACAGTAGGTGGAGCAGAGCAGGATACATCAGCACTACGAGACTGTATGAAACACACATGGGCTCTTTTATAAATAGCAGTAAAGTAATGATGAAAGGATCCTTGATCCTAAACTGTTAAAGAGTTTGCAGACATCACAAAACAAAACAAGCAATTTGCAGATGCTACCTTGGGCTTTATTAAACTGTGACAGGAAATTTTCTGTATTTAAAAAAAAACAACCTTTAATAGACAAATTAATCGAGAAAATAATTGGCAGATTAATTTATAATTCAATTAATTGATAGTCGCAGCCCTAATCACATTTTATCTTGAAAAATACAAAACACATATTTTTCTTAATCATTTGTTCTGTTACATTAAGCTCATCTTTATCAATCACACAACTGTGATTTTTCATCTACATGTACCAGCTCTTAGTCCAAACTAGAGACATCAGCAGAAACTCAAAAACACCTGAAATTTGGTTGCATTTATACAGCACCTTTGTTTTGACTGCACATGTAATTGCTTGACTCACTAACAGTACCATGTATACAAAATCAGACTTTGTATCTCTAACCACAAGAGGGGGATGTTGACTATTTTATGTTCCATGTGAGCAATGTTGCACTACATAGCACACTGCCTCACACAGGCCAGATTATACACAGTACAGTTTAAAAGACATGCCTTCTTACTCAGGCTGAGGTGATGATCTGATGAGATTGACTTTTACATGTGGAACTTAATTTGGCATTTATACTTATGGTGTGATATGAACAAGCCATCCCTTTTTTTCAAATTACGGATTTGTCCAGATTTTTGTGGAAATAACTTTATAAATATCTAATATGATAATTACTCTTCATTTATTTTCTCTTTGAGGCTGTGAAGTGTTGCAGGCTCTGCCTGCACTATGGCTATCACCCAGTGAGAGTGTATTGCTCTAATCAAGCTCAAAACCTAGTAGTGTGCATTTATCCTTTGTTTGACTTGTCAGACAATTAAGCCAGATGCACACATTAAATCATAGGGTGATTTCCACTTACTTAATAATGTCAGAGGACATAATCGTAGTAATGGTAGCCTGGCCCTGACAGACATCTTAATTGGGGGGCAGTTAAGGGAGCAAAATATTGTTTAAATGACATTTAAAGGATGGAAGAAGGGAAGGCATTGAGGAAATACAAAGCAATAGAAAGATTCCACACAAGATATTTAATCCCATGATTACTATACTCTGCCCACTGCTCCATCCAAACACTTACTGAGGATAACTGATGAGACGCATTCTTGATCAATTCATCCTATTTATGTTTTGCAGTTATGGAATTCTTTAAGAATAAGAAATACTTTATTAATCCTGAGGGAAATTTAAGTGTCAGAACAGCACCATCCAGCCACATCACACACAACAGTAGAATAAAATAAAATAGTTCAATAGTAAAATAGAAAAGTTTATTATTATACATTGTGCAGTAATTATATAAACATAGTATATAATAAAATGAGAGTAGTGAAATAGGTTAAAAAAAAAAAGTTGTTATCCATTGTGCAATGATTATATACATAGTATATAATGAAATATTCGAAAAAATAAAATAAATAATAGTGATATCATGCAGTGCTGGGCAATACGTGGATATTATATTGATATTGTGATATAAGACTAGATCGTCTTAGATTCTGAATACTGTAATATCGTCATATGGCATACGTGTTGTCTTTTTCTGGTTTTAAAGGCTGCATTACAGTAAAATGATGTTTTATTATTTGTCTTTACCTGCTTAGTCATTATATCCACATTACTGATGACTACTTATAAAAAATCTAATTGTGTGAATATTTTGTGAAAGCACCAATCGTAATCCCTGTAATATTTTGGCAATAACGATATCAAGGTATTTGGTCAAAAATATTGTGATATTTGATTTTGTCCATATCACCCAGCCCTAATATCAAGTTTTGTTTTTTTTTGTTTTTTATTTTTTGTTTTTTTGTTTTTGTGGATGTTGGCAGATAGAGGGGGGGTTGCAGTAGAATAAAACCCATATTATTTTTATATAATGTGGCATTTGTGATGGGATATAAAAACGAAAAACACAAGCATATAATAAAAAATATCACAATACACAGGAAAATGGCATAAGCTCAAGTTGAAGTAAGCACTCGACACGACGTGTGGTAAAACAAAACGCTCCCAGATGAATTAGGAGTGTTTGAGGACAGGGGTGTTGTATTTGCAGTGAGTTGGTTTTCCATTTTGGGAGAGAGGGGATCATGGTCTCCCCGGGACCCTCAAACCAACAAAGTGTGTCACCGGCTGGAGACGTGGCAGCGCCTCCGGTCATATGATTTTACTTCATACACGAACCCCACCCCGTTATTGCCCACCCTGGAAATGTGTTAATAACACAACGCTGAAATGACTGGTTTCATCCTCTACGAGATTTTAAAAACTCCTGCAAAATACCCCCTGCACAACTCTGCACAAACACCAGACAGAGTATATAGTGGCGGTGACCACCCAAAACAGTGCCATTTTTAGACGTTTACTGCTGACGTTTACAGCGGCTTCAAATAGCTTCCGTTTCACTCTGGTAGTGATTGGACTGTTCTGTACTTACCCAGGGAGAGCGAACACATAGTGGTTGAACAAGTCCGACAATCCACACTTCAATGGAGGAACAGCCCAAAGATCGGGCACAAGACAGGCAATATCACCACCACGGAGAGGACAGAAACTCTATTCAACGTACAACCTGTCTAAACAATGATCAGAGCCACTTCCAGCGCCAGCATCAGGAAACGCAGACGAAGAAAACAGGTTGGGCCATCCGGGAAAAGTTAGCTAACGTTTGGCTAGCCTTAGTCAGCTAATGTCAACGAGCCGACTAGCCGTTTGCTAACTAATGTTATCTCCAGCGTGATTGAGGGCTTTATAGTGATTAATTCAAACTACATGCTGTTGCTCGTACTAATTTCAGTGGAGCTACAGCGGGTGAGCAGCTAACTGAGCAGGCCGACAGTTGGGGGGAGAAACCAGCCGTTAACTTAACGTTAGCCAGTCGGCTAGCTGACGCTGCGTGACAGTTGTCGCTGGTGGTGCTTTGACATATCGGGGATTGACCTTGTGCGCCGGTTTCACCAATTTTTCCTCTGCAAATGCAACTAAATCATTTTTTAAAACCGCCCGTAGTGTCATCGTGTGCTGCGAACGTACTAACTGTTACATGTGCATGGCTGTTTCGCCGCCAGTAGTTGCAGATGTGTGTAATTCATTTCAGCATGCTTGTGTCCAGTTCAGGAAAAACGAGCCGGCTCCCGAGCTGCCATTTCCTGTCGGCCATGTTACAACATCCCTGCGAGCTAATGCTATAGTTATATGGCTGGTTAGGGTTTTTTTTTGTACAGCCACGGTACTTTGTCGTCCATTTGCCTACTTGGGTTGCTGCTAGTGTGCGGTAGCTATCTTGTGGCACACCCAGCTACCGGTGCCAGGATGTGTTAACGCCTAACAAGCTGCTGGTTAGTTGACATTAGCTAACGCTAGCCATCCCCTGACAGGCCTGTTGCATGTTTTTCCAGTCAACATGAAGCCACGCAGCAACTAGATGGCCATTTGATAAAAAACATATTTTGCTGCGGCTGAACAGACACTGTAACCATCGTCGCTACGTTTGCTAGCAGCTGTAGTGACATGTTTGTTTGCTATGAAGTGAGAAACTGTCCCCGCTGTGTGCAGAAGCTTGTGTGAGTGTGTCTACAGACATGAGGGGCAGCACCATTGAATGGGAAGCCCCACGTTGACACAGCACTTCCCATGCCTCCATGCAATGCATAGACCTATTTATGGTTCACTGCCAGTCAAATGTATTTCACAAATGCTGCTGTGAACCATCCAACAAGGCTATTTAATGTCATATCAGATATTCTCAAGATAGTTAATCAGCCAACAGTCCAGCATGCATATGACAGTTGTGAATCATATCACATGTTTATAACCACCCACTCAGCTGATCCCAGAATGGAGATACTGTAGTTAGGGCAACACCATGAGCATAAACTAGCAGTAGTATAATATTTTCTCCTATGATTAGATACTTGTCCTGTCTGTCTCACTGTTTAGGATACAAGTTGATGGACAATATTAACTCACATTTGATAACTATGTTAACTATGAACAGAATAAATTGATTCCTTTCAAACTTGTTTTTGGGGTTTGCAAATGAAACAGCAGTTTAATTCTACGTGGATAGCAGAGACATTTTTAATGCTTGATGCGTCTTTATCGTTTTTCAGGCTCTATGACTTCATGGTCCTGCTTTGCTTATCATTGCATCATGGATACAATACCAAACCTTTTACATAGTACCCCAGAATATTTTATGTAAAATCCTTGGATAAATATATTTACCGTAGGGGGTAGGGAAGGGAAGGGAGGGGAGGGAAGGGAGGGGCATTGTTCTGGCAGTCGAAGCAGTGTTTCTATTATTGCAGTATAAACTGATTTTGTTTCCCCTTTCAGGCAATAAAAAAGTAAACATCAGTGAAGAGGAGGGGGAGAAGAATACACATCTGTCTGATACTGTTGGCATGTCGCATCCCCCCAACAGCAATAGTAACAGACACATAAGTAATACAAATGTGAAGCAGAAGTCGACGCAAAAGCTGTACACGACTGTTCCAAAAGTGAGCAGCAAAGGATTGGACCATAAGAAGAATATGGACCTTAAAAATGACAAGGAAAAGGCCTTGGATTTGAATAATCATGAAGGCCAGCCTTTGGATAAGAAAGACTCTGTGTTGCTTCAAAATGGCGTTGATTTTGGAAACTGTGGCTTAATTACAAATGGCTATTCTAGCAAGGACAATGATGGCAGTGGCTCCGAAGGTGGATATACTACTCCGAAGAAACGCAAGGCCAGATGTAACAACGTCAAGAACACTGATAATGTGATAAGAGAAAAGGAGACAGACATGCAGCAGGGCAACACTACACAGGAGCCTGGGGCTTTTAATCTTGAGACAACTGAGAAGGGAGTGACTTCCAGACTTGATGGCTTTAGAGCCGCCCATAAAGTCGAAGCTCAGTCAGCAGCTAGACGGGCTGTTGCCTCAGATGCTTCAGTGGGTGAATCTCAGAGGAAAAACTCTGATGGAAAAACAGTTGGCACCTTTGGTAAAAAGACTGAGGAAAGGCACAAAGCCAAGCTTTCCTCACCTTCAAAAGAGGACTCATGGACTTTGTTCAAGCCCCCTCCAGTATTTCCTGTGGACAATAGCAGTGCTAAAATTGTTCCCAAGATCAGTTATGCAAGTAAAGTAAAAGAGAACCTCAACAAAGTAGCTCAAGGTGGAGGTGAGGCACTGCCTCCACCAGTGAGACTGTCACAGGTCCCTATGTCTGCTATGAAAACTATCACCTCAGCTAGCTTTACTAATGGTCCTGTTTCTGGAAATGGAAACGGCTGCCCATCAGTGGGTACTTTCTTTGCTCCTGCTGCTAGTAGTATTCCACCAGCCCCACCTATCCCAAGTGGCGAGAATGTAGCATCACCTTTGGAAAGTAACTGTAGCTCTACAACCAGTCCTGTAGATGGAGAAGCATATGAGCTTAGAAAGTGTACTCTTTTAATTTACCCTTTAAATATGCAACCTGTGCTCCCTAGTGCTCGTCACCTTGACCCACCGGCTGCTCAGACAAATCAGAAAGCCTTGGTAGACATCTTCCAGAATCCGTGGGGGCTTTCCTTCATCAATGAGCCCAATTTGCGGCCAGAGGGAGGAAGTGGCCAGGTGCCCGCAGAGGACAAAACTACTGTGGTCACACCTCAAAGCGATAGTCAGGCTGTCGCAGCCAAGGCTGCCCAGCCCTGCTTTGAAGCTAGCCCGTCTTTCTTACAGCCAGGCACGTTGGCTCAAGACCCCGAGAAAAGGACTTGCGTCCCTTGCGATGCGTCTAATGCTTGTTCTCCTGCTTGTGTGATGAGTGAGGAGGAGGACAAGCTGCAGCCATGTGGCCAGGAAAAGACAAAAGCTGAGGCTAAGAGTGCAGGTTCTGCTGTGTCTGCCCCCAGTAAAGACAACGGTGCTAAGCCTGCACAGGGCCAGATAACCACAGTGTTGTTTGGCTCATCTAAAGAACAGGCCCACTCTAAAGACATTGGCAGAAGGTGTAGCTCGGGGTCCTTTGATGTTAAAGCTGCTGTCACTTATCACACTAAAGGTAACTTTGATTAATGATCTACTCAATTTATCAAATTATTTGTATAACCGTTAAGCTCTGTCAAGTCTCCAGAGAGACCAATTGATGAAACAGTAAGTTCAAAAAATCTGCATTGCATTTCCTGAAAGTGTGTTTCACCATCTATGAATACTGAACTAACATGTTTTTTTTCCCTCATCAGAAATGGAATTCATTTACAACTTGCAAAAACAAGGTAAACTAAAGTTGTTACTTTTTCTCTATTTATTGTTACATACGGGTCACTTCACATCGTTCATGATGGTGAGAGATCCTCAGAGCCGGACCAGCAGTCATATTCATAAATGTGCAGCACTAGTTCACAAGCACATCAGTGTTTTGGTCGTGATCCAAAAGGAATGCAGTTGTGGAGAAACAGAAGAGCTTTTTTGTTTGTTTCTCACTTCAATTAAATTAAAATGACTGAGTGTGACTTACTGCTAATGGATGGTCCTCTGGTGGTACAGTCATTAGCCCAATGATGTTTGGGGCTACATTCACTAAATATCCAACCACAAGCTAGTCACACGATACCCCAGGGCTGGGCGTGGTAAATACTCGTGCCAATACCATAACTACTTTTGTCGATACATGTTTTTTGTTTTTTACTTAAAGAAAAGAAGCCAAAGTTCTCAAATGTTATACGCTGTCTAAACAAAAGTAGTTAAAACTGGCAACATTTTGATTTAAATCAGAAACTATCTGATTCGAGATCTAGTAAAAAAAGAATATTTTTCCATTTTGAGGTTAATTACTACTATGGATACCATAATCTACTGTAAATTCTTGAGGCTAATACATTTGCTAGTTTTGCAACTGAGTTTTGTAATGCGTTATGTGCATCTATTTCAGTCACAAATATCTTTACGTCATTGAGACTGATATCATGTTAAATAATCTAACCCTGTGCCTCCTGTTCTCTCCCTCTGCTCTAGATCCAAAAAGAGTAGTGGTTTATGATGTGACCAAGGATGGACCTGATCAGTGAGGTAGATGGTCTACAGTACTTACCTACTTCTCTTCTGGGTGCTGCGGTTATCTGCCTTGGAAATCATAAATCCTGTCGGATAGATAAAGTGACAACTGTGAAAACATTGATAGTTTAGCATGACAGATTTTCCTTGGAATCTCGGGTGGAATAACAGACTTCGTTGGGGGCATCAGACAAAAAAAAAAAAAAACACACTTACACATACACACACACACACTCTGGAGGGATGTTAAAGGAGTGGATTGGTGCCTCTTCAATGTGATGAATGGACACTTGCAACTTTTGGGCTGTGACAGTCATTTCACGGCTCCGTAGGGATGATGTTCGGGAGTTCAACAAAAAGAAGGTGTCATAAACTGCACCTGCTAAGCCTTTATCCTGTTGAACTGTGGCAGCCGTCGGTCTAACTATGGGATGCCTCAGTCATTTTCTTTCTTCACGCATTCAAATGAGTTCATTGTAGATATGTTAGACGTTATACATACACATCTGTGTGCAAGCTTGAATTCATCGTGAACGAAAGGAGAACACACTTTTGAAAAGAATGCCTTGAAGTCGTGGAATAAAGATCTTCGGAGTCCTGTTAAACTGTAAGTTAAGTGGAAGCTCGTAGGTAAGGCCCCCCCCCCCCCCCCCCTTATCCAGGAAGGGAGAACCTTGTCTTAAATCCATAGGGGCAAAATCAAGAGCCCAGAAATTAAATGCTTGTTGGGTTTTTTTTCTTTTTTTTTCTTTTTATACTGTTTTCGTCTGACCTAACGCGAGTGTTATCTGCACTGCAGTACGACCCCAGAGCACAGGTACAGAAGTGCCCAATTTGAAGGAAAGCCACGCCCCTTCATTACATAGTTTATTACAGGTGTGTGAAAGATATTAAAACCAGGTCTCCGTTAAATCTCAAAAAGCTTTTCATACATTTCATGTAGATTGTTATGAGGTCAGCACAGACTGTTCTTCAATTCAGATTCATTTACCTGCTAAAATATGAATCCTATGTTTAGGAGTAAACTGAGTGACTAACTGTAAAGCAAGACATGGCTTCCAATAAGGTCTTTGTGCTCTTTGTTCAAGCAGCAAGGCTCAAGATGTCCGTACAGATTATTTTGCCTGCATTTCTGTTGAAAGGAAAAAAAAAAAAAAGGTTCAATTCCTCTTGTCAAAGGAACGTGTGTTGCATTTTTACAACTTTGTTTTTGTTTTGTTTTGTTTTCTGACTCAGCATTTTTACTTTTCTGTCATATGGCATTTTATTTCTTGCATGTTTACTGGTGGAAAATGAATGAGTCAGACGTCACTGTTCATCGCCACACAAAGATAACAAACACAACAATCGCAATACTAATCTAGGGTCCCCGACTAGCCACTTTGTCAAACTGTGTTGAAATGTGAAGATGAGTTGTACTATTATGTTTGTGTTGTGGGTAACATTTTGCAAATCAGTGTGCAATAACACCGTGTGATCCATACAGTGTGTGAAATGGGTTATATGGAGCTACAGAAATCATCACCCAAGATGCTGGTGCGGCCTGCAGTTCATTATGTTCGTTCACAAAAAAAAAAAAAATGTTAAAGGTGTGTTTTTATTTCCATTTGTTGCACAAACCCCTTTTTGCAAACTTTCACGTGGTTGGTGCAAAACAAGCTCACGGTGAAAGATCTAATTAAGTCTAGGGAGCCCAAATTTAGCTAACTGCTAACTGGCCAGCTGTGACATCACTTTCTTTACCATCTCCAAATCAGGATTGGTTTATTCAACATAACGAAGGAAACTCCAGGTTTCTTTTCTCTAGAAGATATGATTTGGTTAATGTGTGGATTAATAGCACTTTATGTAAACTAATTGCTTTTATCTTTTAATTACTAGAGAGATCTATATGTACTGACAAGAAATACTCCTTGAAAGAATGGCTCTGGGCTGTTACTTTTCAGAAAAAAAAAATAAGTTGATAAATACAGAATTATTAAATGTAACTCAGGTAGTGTTGATAAAGCCATGACTATGTTAAATATTGTTTTTTGCCAAACGGCCCCTGTCATGTTCTCAAATTGGAATTGAAGTCTTATTATAGAGTCTCATATGTTTGTGACTAAACACCAAATAATTAGTTTTGAGGAAACTGTTGTGGCATGCAAGGTGCTGTCATTGATCATTTTGGGCTCTAAACATATGACGTTTCCTGTTTATTATCACCCTCTTTTTAAAAAAAAAAACAAACAAAAAAAAAGCACATTGCTCCATGCGCTGTTTTCTCTGTAAGCTAGACTGTAACCTTCTTGCAATCTGTAAATGGTTCATTTTCTCCCTCATGTGTTCATAGTGAAGCACCTCTTGATTTATAATTTCTGAACGTCAGGTGGGGTAGCTACAATCCGGGCATGAGCTTTTCAAGTACACTTCTTTCCACTGTGTCCTGATTAGGCAGCGCTGCAGCGTGCACTCGTACGCAGAGAGGGAACGTCGTAACTGCAGCCGTGTTTTTTTTTTTTTCTTTTGTTCTTTTTTTTTTTTTTTAATTTTGTTTGTGTGTGTGTGTGTTTGTGTATACAAGTTGTCTTGACATTTTAACTTTCTGTGTCTAATCTCAGCTGTCTGGTATTTTTAAAATGCTTTGTTTTGGCTTCCATTGTGCATCATGTGACTGATGAGTGAATCATCAGATGCTGCCGTCTGAATGAGAACAGTTGTGCCGTATCTGGTCGATGAGGAAGCAAGCTCGTTTGAGGGGATGTTAGACTGACGGTGTGGGTGTGTGTATGTGTGTGTGTGTGTGTGTGTGTGTGTGTGTGTCTGAGCTTGTGGAAATTGACATTTAATCCGGCATAAAGTTTCACAAAACTCTCAATTTAATTTCCTCCAATTGCCCATAATCCATAGACAAAGTGACATAATCAGGTTCCCATATGGTGAATGCCAAATCAAGGCTGAAAGTGTTATCAGCGGGCAGTGATGCATCTTTAGGCTTCTAAATGTAAAACAGGGTGATCAAAACGAGTAGTAAGAGATGTTACTGTAGTCTTACGATGAATACCTTTTTGTCTTTGTTTTTTTTTTTTATTATTTTGTCTTGTATTATTAAGAGGATGGTCCTGGTACAGGGAAATGAGATCTATCCTCCTACCCCGAGGCTCCTCTTTCAAGCACTTAATACAGCAAAAGGCTATGTTGAATATGCATTTATAAAGAGTAAAACTATTAGCATTGTAGCCTGCAAACCAAAAACAGGTTCTTGAAGCTGAGTATATGGTAAATCAGTGATTGGGGAGGGGGAGGGGGGTAAGGAGGGAGGGAGGGGGGGGGTTTGAGTGACTGACTCTCGGTGTGCTTCGCGTTGAGAAAGAAAAAAGCCTGATCATGTGGAGTTTATGTCTCCACCCCTCAGGATGTGCAATCACCTCAAGGATGCTGATGCAGGCTTCCAGGCTGCGAGTGACGAGTTCGGCCTCGTCGTTTTGTGGGTGTGTGTGTGCGTGTGTGTGTGTGTGTGTGTGTGTGTAGCGAGTTCTTCCTATTATATGCAAGTTCCTTGTATATTTCAACCCCCTCCCCCTGTTGTTTCATGTTCAGGTGCCTGTGTGAGAAAAAAAAAACAAACTTTTACAGCAATTTTGATTGTTTAAAATCTGCTTCCAGCATATATCCGTGCCATTTTTGTTCTTTTTTTTTTTTTCTTTTTTTCTTTTTTTTGTAACATTTGCAATGCTGTTTAAGTTTTCTTACAGCTAATCCTAATTTCTTCTGTTTAAGTGACATGGACGCAGCTGAAAGCGACGAGCATTTTATGTTTTGTTTTGTTTTGGTTGTTTTTTTGTTTTTTTTTAGTAGGTTTTGAAATTTTCATTGGCTTGTGTAAAGAATTGTGTGACCTAAAGCCAAAATCAGTTTGAATGGGACGGATGACAACTGCTTGCTGGTTTATACTGATGGCAGTCCATTGTCAAGTTAATGTCTGAAGTAGCACATAATTAATTTGAACTGATTTAACAAATTAATATTTTAACATATGTTTTAAAAAAAAAAAAAAGTTTTTATTTTTGTTTATGTTTTGAATTATAACCTAATTTATCCATAGATGCACAAGTAGGATGAGACTAAAAGGAATAAATGATACAGAGAATCACGATGTCTCCACTTTTTGAGTTATAGATGATTTAGTTATTGATTAAGGCTGATGTAGACCTATCCCCCCCCCCCCCCCCCCCCCCCCCCCCCCCATGTTAATATATTTGAAGTTGCTCTTTTCCAGCAGATTTTATACAAATTACTTTAACGTGTTTCTTCAAATAGTTGTGATGGAGTAATGAGCATTGAAATACACTGCATCCAGAGTTCCTCTTAATATATTTTTTATTTGTAGTGTTGTTGATCATGTTGTGAGGGGGAGGGAGGTATTAACGTGCAGTTCAACAACTCTGAATCTGCTTTCGCCAAAGGTACACTACTCAGATATTCAGCTACTGAATGCAGACGCAAGGGGGGCAGGGGGATGTTGTTGTTGATGATGATGATGATGATGATGATGATGATGATGTCATAACCAGCTTCCTGACATCGCGCTGGGTTTGGAGGAGTTTCTAGTGAAGAGAAGTCACTACTGTAGCAGCTGAATGTCACGTTGAGCGTGTTATACGATGTGTGTGTGTGAGAGAGGAGAAATCTAAAAGATAAAACACCGAAAGTGCTGCTTCTTCATCCAGTAATCAATAGTCTGTAATGGGAAATGCTGGACTTGGTGTTTGTGGTCGACTTTAAAAAAAAAAAAAAAAAACTGTCCCTCCTTTTAAACTGTCATTGCCTCTTGTGGAAATGTTTTAATTTAGGGGGCTATTTTTGTTTTTTTGTTTTTTTTTTTGTTTTATCAATGACACCTGAGAGGTACAGTGTTTCTGATCCCACGCAAGGAGTCAAGTAAACGGGCAACATGTGTCTTTGCAGGATTCTGTACCAACGGTCATGAAAAGAGGTGATGTGTTGTGCCGAGTCATCTTTGTTTTGTTTCTCTGTGTCATCTCAAATGGCTGTTGTGCTTGTTGATGCTTTTTTTTTTTTTTTTCTTCGTCTGCTCCTCCTTCTATCACTTTTACACCTCTTGCCCCCCCTAAAATATGAGGCAATAGTGTTTCTTTCTCAAATGTCTTACAGGTTGACATTTAAGTTTTTAAGTGAGCAGTCTGGTTATTTAATTTTTTGTTTTGAATTTAACAAGTGTCACATTACAATGTTCTTTTTTTTTCAAAGCATGATAATAACCCTCAAATTCCAAACAATGTAATAGATTCAATAAAAAAAAAAAAAACCTCCAGTGTTCACAATTTTAGTTTCCATTAAAATGTCAAATTTTCATGAAGAATTCAGTGTTTTTTATGTGTCTCTGTTACTGATATTCCTGCTGTCTGATGTTGGTTGTGCTGGGAAAGTTGTCACATGCTTGCAGCACAGTGATCTCACCGATTCTCTTCATCTACCGACAGCGTGCTGGCAGCTGTGGCAAATCATCTTTATAACGTGTATTACTTCCAATAAGTGGAAAAACATAAATCTCTTACATTCACACATTTAGCTCAGGGCAGAAATGAGCTGCAAGGCAGAAGGTGAACACTCGTTTTTCGTGTACACTTGTGTGCACCGTTAGCACCTTTTCCCAGATATACTGTCTGATAATGTAAGTATAATAAGTATTTAAGAACACAAAAATAACAAAGTCTTCAAGAAAAAACCCTCAAGATCAAGTAATAAAGCAGGAGCCACCTTAAGACCTGCATCATGTTGGTTGATATTGTGCTTCAGCAGTGCATATTTCCAAATAGATTTTTCAATTAAGTTAGTACAAACCACTTTAGACATACATGCCTGGGGCTTTTTAGGGCTCTGGAGTTCTGGGGCCCTGGGGCAGTTACACTCATTGCCTGGTCGGTAATTCAGCCCTGACATTTATGATTATCAATGATAAATATGTAACAGTAGAATCTTAACTATGCAAAGAGGAGCTCGTGTTGCATACTAATTTCTTTAGTGTCTTCATTTTTAATTTGGCAGGAAGTGTGGTTTCAAAAGACATAATGTCAAACATAACCCAGATCATTCGTCGGGTCTCACTGAGGAAAATGTTTGGGTAGTGCTGGGCAGTAGTGGAGGAAGTATTCAGATCCTTTACTTAAGTAAAATCACCATTACAGCAATGTAAAATTACTCCATTACAAGTAAAAGTCCTGCATGAAAAGTCCCTCTTAAGTAAAAGTATATGAGTATTAGCAGCAAAATGTATTGCAGTAAAAGTAGCGGTTTGGTCCCTCTGACTGATATAGTATTACATATGACATCATTAGATTATTAATACTGAAGCATCAGTGTTAGAGCAGCATGTTACTGTTGTAGCTACTGGAGGTGGAGTTGGTTTCAACTACTTTATATACAGTTAGCTAGTTTAGTCCAACATAGGGGTCAGGCCCCTCCAAAGGGTCACCAGATAAATCTGAGGGGTCGTGAGATGATGAATGGGAGAGGAAAGAAGAAAAAACAAAGTTCTGATTCACTCATGTTTTTAGTTTTTGGACTGTGGACTGCGGTTTTTGCTTTGTTTTGTGACATTTTTAATATATAATTGTATCTCTTTTGAGGTTGAACAGTTAAAATGAAACCATGTGAGAAATTTAGAGGGAAAAATCATTTGGTGGAGCTGTTAACAACTCATAGACATCTGAAATGTGACCCCACGACAAGCCAAAAAGGTTGTAAACCACTGGTTTCATCTTTAACAATGTATTGTATGTTAAAAGCTTGTTATATTATCCATTGTGTCAAATCTTCATCATTCATGTACAGAAAGTACAATATTTCCCTCTGAAATGTAGTGGAGTGGACATATAAGGTAGCATAAAATGAAAATACTCAAGTAAAGTACAAGTACCTGAAAATTGTACTTAACTTGAGTAAATGCACTTAATTACTTTCCACCACTGGTGGTGACATTTCATTGCTTTGGCATTTTATGATCATCTAGAATAAACAACACTAAACTCAAATCAGATTTAGCCCATAAATGCAGCTTCTCTGGAAAAAAAAAGTTACTCAACTAATCAAAAAGTCATAAATAATGTTTTTGGTCACAAACAGCAACAAAAATTACACTTCAGACCGCACACATCTGTTTGCTGGCAGTCCTCTCTGCTTTTGACAGCATATGTTAGAAGATGTTCCCGCTCAGTGATGGATGTGTTCATAGTCACTTTGTGTTCAGACAGGCTGCTGGAGCAAGGACAGCATTAGTAAAAGCCATGTGGTCGTAGTGAGCTCAGCTTGATCAAAAGGCGTTGAGGGAGCTGCATCATCACTGAGCAGAGGTGCTGATTGTTGTTCAAAAGCGCCCCCTTGTGGATAAAAGATTAGCATACCGGCTGAATCACTACAAAGCTGAAGAGACGTCGGTTTAATCATCATAAGCAGAAGCCTTATAACTCAATTCTGATTGAATCTGCTCCAACAACTGCTTCAAATATTTAAAAAGTTACAAGTTCTTACGTTTAAAAAATATGCTATTAGTAGTATTTGAAAATAAATTGCAGTATTAAGTTAAATTCAACATTAACTTTGGCGTAGATCATATGTAGATGTTTTTACCATATTTCTAATGTATCTAAATGGATTAATCTGATGAGTTTCATGTTTATTTTATTGCTTCCTTTGATTTAGGACTGTCGTGTACTGAATTCAAACATCACCCACTTCTTTCACTTTAAAACTGAAATGTTTTTGGCAACTAGTAGGGGGTTAAATCTTTGAGTATCTTGAGTACTGTGATGACACTGCAGGTGGTGTATTTTCACCACACACACGTCTACGCACATGTTTCCAGTCTGTCCATGGGATTGAACCTGTGTTTACTGCCACCCCCCTCAATTTTACCTTGATTACTCCGTACTTCATGGAGGCCACATGGGGTTTGGTGGTTAGTGTGCTGGCACTTAGAGAGATTGTCCGAGGTGCTGGAAGGTCACTAAAAGGTTTGATCTTTGTGTCAACAATTCATCTCTGCTGAGGTGTTTCTGAACAAGATGCTGAACTCCTCGTCCCTCCAGGACTGCTGCAAAAAGGACGAGCAGGGTGACAAGCAAAGACAACAATGTCCTTAAAGAGGTACAGAGGTGCCCCAGAATAAAAACTACTAAATGTTGTTTAACTGCCACCAGGATGTTTATCCGCATCTGCTGAATTTGTCTGAAAAGTCCCTGCTTCTGTGGTATATATGAAAAATTCAGGACATGAACTTCCGCTCCAACACCAATACCAAAGTTACAATGATATAAACCTTTTAAAAACTACATGTAATTTAGTCAATTTCGCTTTGATAGATTTATTTCAATATTCCAGCTCCAAGCAGCTTTGTTTCCACTGTTAGTTAAAATGACATCCTGTAAACCTTGAAAATTGATTGAATATTGATATTTATACATATAGATACATATAGTACTGTACTGTAAGATATCAGTTTGAGACAACTTAATGTTCACTGTCTTTGAATTTGAAATACAAATTAGTCACATGACCATATCTAATCTGACTCCATCCTTCAGTATTTTAGTGGCCATCTCTTCCTGACCCGTCATGTGTAGGCTACACTTATGGGCCATCATTCTCCATCTGTGACATAGATCCATTACTGCGTTTATGGTAGTAACCATGACGGAGAAAACTGAAGCAACATGCACAGTAAACAGTAAAGAAGATTCTCCAAAACCAATGCAGGAGAAAATATCTACTTAAATATAATTAAGTGACAAAAAAGTACAAGAAATCATTTGAAATAATTAAAAACAAAAACAAAAACATTGGATCTCTATTTAATCATTCTCTGCTCTCAAGCAAACACATAAAGTACAGACCCATCAGAGATATTATATAGAAAATGTTAAAAATTAAATGGTTAGCTCAAATAAAGTCTATATAACTTTATTTTGATCCACAGGATGAAGGGAACTCATGGAAAATACATTTACATTCTTTGAATCAGTCATTTCACACTTGCTGTATGGCACAGAATGTCGAATGTATCAGTTTCTCTAAATCTGTGTGTAACTGTGCATCTATTATCAGGCCTGATGTTTGTGCGACATTGTTCAATAATCCGTGGTTTTATTCCTCTGCGGCTTCTGGTTTGGTTTTATAAGTCACAGTGGCAGAAACATGATATGACATTTCTCAGGTCAAGAATTGTTTTATGGAAGAGTTTTTCTATTGAAAGCCCTCACACATTTTGATGAGTCCTTACATGCTGTTCATTCTTAACAGGGACAGAAACCAGGAGCAGTGTATCATCTGAGTGCATCTCCTGCTTTCTGGTATGAATATATCAGCTCTGACCAGATTGTCCCTGACATTTAGTGATCTGTGACGATCACCATAAACCATAAATCATCAAATGTCAGCGTCAGAGTTTGCAACTTTTCTGCTCTGTACATCATAGTTCAGAGAACAAATACTGCACATCCGGTCCTAGTGTTCGCCCTCAGCCTTAAACACTGAACCCTCACTGGCTTTAATTAACATCACCTGCGTGCTCAGCGAAAATGTGCGAGTGCAGGAAGGTACAAGGGCTCAAAATGCTTTACAAGGAATGGAGCAGGAGGTTGTGAAATCACAATGTACCAGGGGTTCATGTTTCAGAGTTAAGTCAATAAAGTGGAGTGTTAAAAGTTCAGTCTACAATGTATGAATCTATACTCAAGAAACACACATCTTCCTATTATTCTGGTATGCTTTCAGGATGTCCAGCAGGGAATTCAGAGCTGCATCATGTAAATGATTTAATTTTATATGGGAAAGATACATAGACAAATGTATAATATAATTTATTTTTGGAACATTTCCCAGAAGTGAGTTTCATGTGCACCGAAAATATGTTCCTCTGGCCGACCTCTGCACTGAATTCAGTTCAACTAGGACCTGAAGAAGAAATCCATTAAACAAGCATTAATACAAGATTTTAATTGACTCTGGTTTATGAACAAATAGCTTCATTAGCCTCAGCTGTACTTTGTGTTTAATGCTAACTTAACTGAAATAAAATGGTGAACAAGCTAAACATTATACCTGCATCATGTTGTCATTGTGAGCATGTTAGCATATAGCTAAAGCACTGCTCTGCCTATAAGTACAGTCAGAGTATAAAGAGGTGTCTGTATACTGTTAGACTTGTTTTTACACCATCTCTGTTGACTCCATGTTATTCTGAACATGGATATATTTTGTAAGTAATAGCCTATTATTTTTCAAATCAATCGTACATTTTACAAAGCAAAAAATAAGTAGCAGGTGACTGTACAAATTCTAGTGTAGGAAGAAAAGGTATTTAAAATCAGTGTATTTCTCACAAGTCCATAGTGTGACAAATAACTTGAGATTTCACAAAAATCAACTAATATCTGATAAAAACCTTTGCATGACAGTGTCCAGCAGGGTGTGCAGATATAATGTTGTATGGGAAAGCTACTTCATTTTTGGAACATTTCCCAGAGGTGACTTTCACTTGCAAAGATATCTTCCTCTGGCCGACCTCTGCACTGAATTCAGGTGAGATACCAACTAGGATGCCACCTAGAGTGTAAATACTTTCAACAAATGCAAGAATTAATACAATTAATTGATTATATGGTATTGATTTTAATTTGTCCAGTACGCTGGTTTATGATGAAATATCTTCATCAGCTTCAGCTGTACTTTGCATTTAGTGGTAATTAGTAAATGTACATATAAGATGGTGAACATGTTAGACATTATACCTGCTAAACATGTTGGCGGGCTGAAGTTAGCATTTAGCGTGGCTGCTATTGTGAAGACATTTTTTCAGTAAGTAGTTTTATTTTTTAATTAGATGATACATTTTACAAACCAAAAAAAGTAATTATAGGTGACTCTCCAAAATTTAGTGTAGGAAGAAAAGTTATTTGTAAGAAAACAAACCCCAAGATGAAACACCTGTAACTTCGGTCAAACCACAAAATATCAGCTACTGTATGAAGCTGAACAACATGACAGATTTATATTGTTCCTGCAATGTAAACAGACCATTTTACTGTGAACTACAAAGCAGTGTTGAGGAGGAGATACATGTGTGAATCCTTATTATGGCTCACTGGAATCCACAGGTCACAGCGTCTCTTTAGTTCTGCACCAAAGAGATTCATATTTAGATTACTGAAATCACACATGACACAGTCCAGCTGCTATGATGCCACCGAAACTCAAAATATATAAAACAGTGTTGCCTCAAGACCAGGCCAAGTGCAGCTGTCCTGCTGATGATTTCTTTTTGGTCATCAGTAATAATGTCTGTGCAAACTGCTGCATATTGTTTGCTGCTAGGTGGAATTAAGCTTTGTGTGCTGGTGGGCTGCTGTGGAGGAAGGGGGGCATTTTGTGTGATATGGGCCATTGACTGCTTTTCCATAGCTCAGGAACAATAATGAGATTTTTTTTTTCCTGAATATCAGTGCCGCCATTCAGCGCACTGATTGTGTTTATGAAATTGTGCATACATCTCTCAATGCTGCAGCAGGGGAAGGGAAAGCTATTTTCAAAACATTAGCAAATTGTTTTCTGTTATTGTGCAGAGATTGATAAGAGTATGTGTTGTCTAAACACACACACGCACGCAAACACACACACACACACACACACGCACACACAAGATAAAAAAACATAAAAAAGCAAAAGCATGCTGCTGTGGCTTGGAGTTGCCTACTGTTCTTTCCAACCACAAAATAGAAAAAAAACATCAACTATATTACTTTTCCTTCATTCTGCCATCAAGCTGTAATTATCTTTGAAATATTATTATTATTTTGGGATAGTGCAATGTAATTTACTATTATGGATCATTTAAGTACTTCTAAACTGCAGTTTATGTGGTTGCTGATATTTATTTTTATTTTATGTCATTATGTATTTGATGTCATGTGTATTATTTTATTGCTGTAATGCTTAACAAATTTCTACTGGTAAGAAAGAGAAATGACCTTGAGCTTGACCTTGCCTCAGAAATCTCTCTCTGCTTCTTTCCGGCATTTTTCTCACAAGCAGATATTGTGAGATTTCACACAGACCACCTTTTATCTGATAAAAACCTTTGCACGACAGTGTTAACCAATGAAAATGCTTTTGTTCTATTCATGCATGATAAGTCACAGCTCTCATTAATGTCTTAAGAGGCAGCTAAACTGATTTTTTGAGCTTTTCACAGCGTTGAAAAAGCATGGTAATTGTTGTATCATAACAGCAATACTTTGTAGACACTTTTTAATGATACCACATCACAACTGGATTACACTGCATTGTGATGTGGCTCTTTGTTGACACTGCCTGCTGATATTAGATGTGTTGGGCCCCTTTTAGGCCATTTCTCTGTCTCCGTTTTTAAATTTACCATAAATCCTACAAATACAGCATGAAGGCTTTTAAACTCAACAAATAATTCTGTAGTCTGTATGGCTTTTTTGGTTTGTGTTTTTTAGTTTAATACAACCAATTAACATGAATTAACTTCAGGCCTTTATTTTTTTATTCCAGAACCAGAAACCATGGATTACCAAAACCATCCGGGATGCCATAAACACACACACTGCAGCCTACAATTTAGGGCTGCAGTCCAGAAACATGGACAATTATAAAACAGCATACAATGTAAGAAGAGCAGTAAAGGAGGCAAAAAGGGGCTACGGGAAGGAAAATGGAACTACAATTCCAGGAGGGCAACCCCACAAGCATGTGGCAAGGTCTAAGAACTGTGACAGATTACAAGCCTGCTCCCTCCTCCTTGTCAAGTGCTGATGCGTCTCTAGCAAGTGAGCTAAACAACTTTTATGCTTGCTTTGAGGCTTTCGGCAGTCAGCAAGCAGAAACAGCTGAAGCAGAGATTAATTGATGGGTGGGTGCACCTTTCACACCGATCACCCTTTCTAAGCATGACGTCAGGAGGGCTTTCAAGCATGTGAACACCAAGAAAGCAGTAGGACCAGACGGTATCAGTGGGTGAGTTCTCAAACCATGTATTGACCAACAATGATATTCAACCTGTCCCTGGCTCAGTCTGTCATACCCATGTGGTTCAAGAAGTCCACCATCATTCCTGTACCTAAGAAAACAAGACCAGCCTGCCTGAATGACTACCGCCCAATGGCACTCACCTCTGTAGTGATGAAGTGCTTTGAACAGCTGGTCAAGGATTACATCTGCTCCTGACTACCCAGCACATTGGACCCATCACAGTTTGCCTACCATCCCAACTGATCAATGGAAGACACCATAGCACACATCCTCCACACCACCCTATCTCACCTGGACAAGAAAGGGAGCTGTGTGAGATTACTGTTCATTGACTAAAGTTCAGCGTTTAACACCATAGCTCCCTCAGGCTTGACACAGAGCTCAAGGACTTGGGATTAAACACGTCATTGTGCATGTGGATCCTTGACTTCCTGATGGCCAGACCCCAGGTGGTGAGGGTAGGTGGACCTGCTGTACTCCTTGTACACACACAACTGTGTAGCCACTTTCCACTCTAACATCATCATCAAGTTTGCTGATGATACAGCTGTGGTGTGCCTCATCACAGATAACAATGAAAAGGTCTACCTGTAGGAAGTAGAGGACGTGACCCACTGGTGTCAGGACAACAACCTACTCCTGAACGTCAGCAAGACTATGGAGCCGATAGTGGACTTTGGGAAGATGCAGGGAAGGAACTACGCCCCCTTTAATATCAACGAGTCTTTGGTGGAGAGAGTGGACAGCTTTAAAAACCTTGGTGTCCACATCACCGAAGGTCTGACCTGGGCGCTGCATGCTGACATAGTGGTGAGAAAGGCAAGACAGAGACTGTTTCAGCTCATATGCTTGAGGGAATTCCGTGTATCCCCTCAAATACTGAGGAATTTCTACCACTGCACTAACAACAGTGTATTGACGGGGAACATCACTGCTTGGTATGGAAACAGCACTGAACAGGGCTGCAAGGCTCTGCAAAGAGTGGTTTGTGCAGCTGAACATACAATAGGCGGTGCTCTACCCTGCCTAAAGGATATTTACACTAGGAGCTGCAAGAATAAGGCTAGGAGAATCATTAAGGATCCCAACCACCCAGATAACAGCCTTTTCTCCCTGCTGCGGTTGGGAATAAGGTATCGGATGCACTCAGAGGCTCAGGAAGAGTCTCTACCCCCCGGCCACTAGGATCCCCCCCAAACACACACACACACACACACACACACACACACACACACACACATGCACACGCACACCCTTTCCCCCCAACCCCCTGAAATTTCTCTAGGTAGGTTTTTTTTTTTTTTAAACTACAGGCTAGAAAATTAGCTTTAAATCTAGAAATTTGCAGCACCTGGATAAGTAATCATTAAGTCATTGGTAATGATCCTATCAACAGTAATACTCTCTCCCCACTTGGCATTTAGGTTGTGTTTTTGCTCTGTCCTCCAGTAATAATTGACACTCTTACCTGCCTCTACAGTCTGCTGCTCACTAGTTTGCTCTAAGGCAGCTATTGATTCTGGAGCATCAGATCCATGAAGACAATGATGATGAACAATGAACAGACAGCTGCATCCTCTGTGATCTGGGCCAAAACTGATGGCCTTTGTAAGCATGTAATGCCTCATCTGGCAGATAATATGAGAGAAGAGAGACACAATATGTGGATTTTCTGAGTCAGTTAGCTCATGGCCTCCTCTGCTTTTCATGCTGTTGGGTACACACAGCTCAGAAGTCTAATCAGTGAGACTGTAATTGCTTTGATTTTAAAAGAAAGTGTATGTTTCTTTTCTATAAGCGGCTGAGTCACCTGTCTGCATTCATTCAACCATGAAACATAAAATGCAGGAGATGAATGTGCAAAGTTCCTTTGGGGTTTTATAGTTTATTTTTGCATTTTACATTAAACTTGTTTATAATTAATTTGTAGTATTTGTTATTTTTCTAAATAAGTAGAAAAAGCAATGACTTTGCCGATACCTTCACCAGGTGGAATGACATTTTGCTAATGTTTAGACCTCATATTAAATCATATTCAACATAATTTACATTAAGGGATTAATGAAACATATCAAAGTAATGAGTTTAGAGTAATCGAAGCTCTTGGAGTTTTGAAAGGAAAAATAATTACATTACAAATATATTTGATTAAATAATTCATAAATAGGTACATAATGGTCATATAAATCCTCGTTTATTAACATTATTATTTACAGCTAATTAATTTTTCTGCAATCTACATGTAAGACTAGTTTAATTTAATCGCCTCAAGATTTTATATGTAATCCAAATGTGCAGTAATTTAAAGCATTAGATTATAATACTCAATTGGAGTTATCTATCAGATTATGTTAAGATTTAATTTTAAAGTCACTCCAGCCATGTTTAAGATTATCTCAAAGATTGCCAGACGCCTCTTAGATAATAGGTTATATGAGCTCATGAGGAGTCTTTAAAAAATGATGATTAAGACGCAATAAAAGTAATTTGTGAAAGAAACTCAATCCAGCACATACACTCCTGTTTGTTTATCTCCACCTTCTCAGAAACAATCCAGGGACCAGTCTCACATATGAAGCAGTCGGCGTTCTTGGCTCCAGACTATTTGCCATTCCCAGAAGGTCATTTGGTTAATGCACATTTGAGTTTTCATGGACTCTTAACTAGTTTTTAATCAGCAGTTATTAGTGAATTGGAAGGCAGTGCAGGCGCATGACTCTCTGCCGGCGGGAGAGTGCCCATCAATGTCACGTCAATTTCCATGCCAAAGGCTACATTAGGCCTAGAGTCTGGGAGGAAACAGCCACCTGAGTGCCTCATCTCCCCATCCGCAGCAGTCTTCCCATCAACTATTGACTCTATTACACAGCTCTGTCAAAAAAATTTTCCGCTTCAAAAGAGGAGCAACCATTACATGGCTGTGCAGGGAGATAATTTAGTGATGCACATAAAATTAAGTGCATATCCATTGAACATTGCTCATTATTGCACTAGAATTCCGACAATGCCAGGCTTGTGTGAGGATCCTGGATGCTTCCCAACCTTTCATTCCATTCCCATTTTCAAGGTATAAACACAGCTTGATTATTTAGGCTGATGTACTATATAAATAGCTGTCATTTTCATCTATATCTAACCTACCTGTAATTGGCAATTAAACACGCCAGCATCTCAGACTAGCTCTTAATTACCGTTAATAAATGCTGAGGGGCCCTGAGGTGTCCTCGCAGACTGAGGATCGGGGGGTTGTGAGTCTCCCGTAGCATCACCACATCACACCATGAATATGCATGTCAGCCAGGTATTCTTCAGCTCTCCTCTGCTGTTCACACTGACACACACGGAGGTGGCAGCAGACCGCCTCTTGAACTTCTTCATTACACCTCCACAGCGGCCGCGGCGTCGTTGCCATGATGCATCCTCGCAGTGGCATTTCTGCACATTGTGGCTTGTTGTTTGTGTTTGCCAGGAGCTGTCACATTCAGCCTGTTAGCACTGGCCCATGGGAAATTTACACAGAGCCGCAGGTATGTGGTGAGGCCATCAGATGAGCTGGTGACACGCTGCTCTGTGCACACACATGTTTGGCAAAGTTTATGTGTATGTGTATCTCTGTATGTACGCTGCCAGTCACAAGTTTTTCACCAAGCTGGATTTGAGTGTTTTTGGTTAAATCTCATGCAACAGAGGTAAAAGTTTTGCAAGTGTTTATGGCCTTTATCTATCACTATAATTAAGCAGCTGTAACACAATGTACTAATTTCCACCACTGACCTGAATCCTTGTTTTTAAGGGCTTGTGAGTGTCGAGCTCTCTGATCATAATGGCACTTTTAATTAGCACTTAATTAAAGGCAGGTGGATTGGAAAGGTCAACCAGTTAGGTCTGTAAGTTAAAAACACAGACAGGGCCGAGTATTGACTGTTTGATGAATTTGTCTGCTAATTACAGAGACCAGGATCTGCAAAAACTCCAGTCAAATCTGCTCTAGGTTATTTCTAATGAAGTCACACAGTCACATACATTTTAAAACCCAGTTAAACATATTATTTTTTATATATTTACATTTTCCAAAGTGTGCTTACAATAATTTGACATCTGTATTGCTTGGGATCACACCAAAACATTTATATTTTCTAATTTTAGAGTTAATGTACAGTGAATTTAAAACAGTGATTTAACAGCAACAAAAAAAAAAAAGAAAAAGAAAGAAAGTACTTGGCCTCCAAAAGCATTTGATGGACAATATATGTGTATGAAGACATGTGCTATACTTACTCTGTTTACATCATGGTGTGTGTGTTTGACATGTGAATGCACATACCTTTATAACCGCGTTCCACACTCTTCTGTCAGAGAACAAACTCAAAAGCAGCCTCAGAATTCCTGAAATCCAGACTGTCAATCAAATCATCATTATAAAATGGAATTCATTACACAAACACAAGATGCTAAAATGACTGCAGTGTGATCTAAACTTCTAGTGCGGCGGCTCTGAAAAACAGAGCTGGGAACAGTATTGATCTCAGGCAGAATTATAGATCACCTTGTCTGAATGAGTGATGAAGCTGTCGGACTGTTGGTCTCACCTGATAAGCGCCCACATTAAAAACCCTGATCCTTGAATTTCAATGCAAAAGTAACATTATCTTTAGCAATCATGATCTATCACACTAAACATATTAATTCTCAGGAGAACATTCATTTGATAATTATTATTATGCCTGATACGGAGTCACATTTGAGGAAAAAGTCATTGTTTAGGTGAGGCAGCAGAAATGATTTTTTCAGCAGCTCATTCGCCTCAGAAAATGACTCAAAATCAGATTTTGGTTTCTGGCATCTGAAATGAAATTCTCCATTTCAAGAAAAAGCATAACTAATCCCATTGTGACAAACACATCAAAGGTAAATCTTATTACTTTGTGTGTTTGTGTGTGTGTGTGTACCACTGTTGGGCTCTAGAAGGCCTGTCATGCAGCAGCCTGTTTACTCATCTACTCATCACATCCTCAGCCGTTTACACAGTAAGCCTCAGCTAATATTAATGCTCTCAATGTGATACCGCTGATGGAAAATAAACCACTGGTAGATGCCGTACCTTTCCTGAAAGCGCTGCATCTCAAACGCTGGGAGAGACCACTGAGGGGCAGCAGAATTACATGCCAGGCCTTGTTTGTTCCCCAAATGCATCTTTAGTATAGTGCTCTGAATCTATTAATCCTGCTGACTTATGAGTGACCTCGAAGGATCCCGGTGTGTCGACAATGCTGAGTGTGTGGTCGAGTGAAAATGTGGAATGAAAAAAACCTCGTTGTTTGTAAAAGAATAAATAAATAAATAAACGGTCCTGCCCCTCTGTGCAGCCGAGTGTCCGGTTATGGGATGTCAGCAGATGCTAAACAGTATGGAAAGTGAATGCCTCTTGATGTGATGGTTCACTACGTTATTACACGTGATACTGAAATGTTGAGATAAATATTATCAGGTTTACTCAGACAACAGTGACACAATCAGATGAAATCTTTCCATCTTTAGCAAATATATTACAAAAAATAAAAATACAACGAAACAGTGAAAACAAGTAATATAACAATTCAGTTTATTTTATTTATTTTCCAGACAGACACATCAATTTCTGGACCACAGTAGAGGATGGAAACCTTTCACAGACATTTTTTTGTCAATATTATTATTTGAAAATACAAATATAAAATTAGACTTTCCACATTTGATATGTGAGAGACCCCCATCCAGTATTATTATTATTATTTTTTCTTTTTAGTATATTTTACAACAGGGCTTAAGCAAGCCATATGATAACCTGAAAGATGCTTTCAGATGTCAGTCAAGTCTGTCTGTCTCTCGCCATAAAAAGTCGGTTAACATAAAAAAAAGGGGCAAGTGTTAGGAATGGGCAGACAGCAGTGAAGAGAGCTCTGTGCTCAGCCTGCAGAAACACGGAAGCACAGCAGAGCCTCACACTGCCATCCATGCAGTCTGAAGAGCTTCCAAGCTCCCCTCTAGGCCATGCAGTCTGCTCCAAACTCTCGTGTTGTTGGTGAACATAAGCTAATAATGACACTTCGACTATATGTACCTGGGTTTAGCTGTTTGAGGAATATATCTGTATACAGCTGAGGTCTCCAGTCTAATATTGTTCAGACAAGTTTAAATGAGGGCTGAGTGAAAATTGCAAATATATATTCATCTATACACATATATATATTGCAATTGTGTGTATATATTTAGCAATGAGCATGGGTGAGATGGCGATGGTTTGGACTGAAGGGGAAATTCACCCTAAAAAAACACAGTATTTCTGTCACCTTAGATGAGTTCAGTCTGAATTTGTGAGCATGAACAAATCTTTGTTATATCCTGAAACAAGAGAGTGGACACTATAAATGGTGAGAGTCACTTTGTGGACTGGGAGACTAACTTTGTGGTCACTGTGACTGTATCCAGTATCTCTCAGAGATAAGGGCACATTGTCTGGTTTAAAAACCATTAGCACCACTATGAATAAGCCTCTTTTGGGTATAAATGCTCAAGAACATTCAATGAGCCTTCAAAGTCAGTCTAATTCACTGGAAATGGAGCAGAGCCTGAAACAGTTGTTCATATTCATAAAACAGATTCAAATCCAAGATGACAGAAATATGTGTGTGTGTGTATGTGTGTGTATGTGTATGTGTGTGTGTGTGTGTGTGTGTGTGGTTTCAGGGTGGGATTTCCCAGAGCGGATGGGATAAATTGTTTGGCCATTGCCTAGCACTTGCCTCAAGATTCAAGTTTAAATGGATACGGTAGTACACTACAAATGTCAACACCTTCCAGGTTGACTTTTTTTCTTTTTTGATTATTTTTCTTAAACCAAGTCCCCTCCCCTCTCCCCGAATGGATAAGCTAGTCTACTAAGATGTGTAACATTCATCAGCTGTAAACTGCTGTCAGTTTGAGATAAAATGAAATTACAGCAACAGAGCCATGCTACCTTAAAGTCCAAGCTACAGGATCACAAAACAATAGGGGAGTCCATTTTTGTATTATTTAAGGGAAAATGAGCCATTTCAAGTCTTATTTTTTTCCAGTGGAAACAGTTAATAATAGTCTGAGAGCCATCAGACGCTGCAACAGTGAAAAAACAAAACAAAACTATATTTTCTACTTGTTGCACTGTTATTTGTTTTTTTAGATGAAATGGCAACACAACTGGAACCAACTACAGCTCCTAATGAGCTTCTTGTATCGGTTCCTAGGTGGCATTTATTATTTAATAAAATATTCAGATTAATAAATTCAAAGGAAAACGCTGCAAATGAAGAGGAGGAACACTTTCTTTTATCCTGTCGGAATAAAACTTAACTAAGTTGATACACTTAAATGCTTTGATTCTTGTTATATTTATTGTTTTTCTACTATTGAGATATTTTTAACACTAAAATGTGCAAATGAGGCGACATTTTTTGAACAGAAGCATTAATACCTGGGACATGTTTTTAAATTAATTCTTGTTTAGCTTTCCTTAGATTTTTAAAATACACTTTGGGGAAAATACTGTATTTTTTCTTTTCCAATGTGATCACTTTACAATAAAGTTGAATATTATTTGACTTGCTAAACATGTGGGAATTAGCTACTTTTGGGATGATTTGTCTATTTGCCTAGTTTTAAATAACCTAATTGATTCATTGGAATAATTTGTCGATTAGCGTCACTAACAAAGCTGCCATTACTGTACATACAGTATCTCATTTGACAGTCTATACTGGATGAGGAGAATGAATAGACACTAATGTTGTTTATTAATGTGACATTATTCAATTTTAAGACCCCACAAGGCAAAATAAACTAAATAACTGATATAAAATGTGAATTATCTTTAATTGAAATCATTTAAAAAAAAACAGCTCAATCTGCTGTTGGAGTGTGCACACAGCTTGAGCTGGGAAGTTGAATTGGCTTTACAACAGATTTGTTTTAGTTTCAAACAGGCACACAGCTGCTCCTGTATAAACTCTGGATGTCCTGTGGGACCTTTTGAGGAAACTGCACTTCAGTCATTTAAATCTGAAGTTGTAATATGTGTAGTTTGTCTCTGATTTAGCTCAGCACTCACATCAGGACATGAATTTAACCATCTATTAATCAGCCTCCAAATGCAGCCCAACCTGTAACACCTGCTAATATTCCTTTTGAAGTCAGAGGTTTTCTGTTTCGTGGAGTCTTTTTTACTCTTACAGTAATGCTTCTATAATGACTAATGTGTGAACACCATTTATAACGATTTAAAACAAAAACTAGTGCCCAGGGCTTAAGATTTAAAAATATTAATGAAAGTTTTGAGAGAAACAAAAGTCTGAATAAGATTAAAATCAGTATTATCTAAAAATAACTATGCCAGAGGCATCTGGGATATTTCCAAGGTGTACAAACATTAAAAGATATAACAGATAAAACAGCACTATGACTGATATCATGACTATAGTGGTCATCATTGGTATGTCACTTAAAAAAATATTAAAGTTTTCTTTTTTTTTTTTTTTTTACATAAAATCGTATTCATGATTATAGCTTGTGTCCCTCTTTAAAAAAAACCCAAAACAATCAAAAATAAAAGTTTTGCATATCTAGCATTAGCATTTAAGGTAGTATGGCACACCCCTTTTAAAACATTCAAGGGTGGGGATCCAAATAATGCCTTGTGTACAATTCCATCTTACAGCAACGGTTTCTCTGTTGTTCATCCATGAGAGCTTTGGTTAGCTGAAACCATGTGAGAGTGGTAAAACCAACATAAAACATACAGGGAATAAATTACAATGAACCTCTAAACAAAATAATTGTCTGCAAATATATCTGAATAACATGATCATTTAGAGAAAGGTCTATCTTGACTGGTCCTAAATCCACTATTCACTACAAGTATTATATTAATGAGTCCTATATAACATCTACTTGTAATTACAGGAGATAGAAAAAGAGCGCGAGAGGGAGAGGGGTAAATATGAGAGAAAGGAGAGGTAGAGCGAGGGAGAACAACAAAGAGCACTACACTGGTATCAAAGACAGCACTCTGTTTACAAGTTAACTGTGATTTCTTTACACACTAATGAAATACATGAATGATCAACAAAAGATAGTAGGGTTTCTGAGGATGGGGAATGGAAAGAGAGAAAGCAATGGATGCACAGTACATTTTAATAGTATATTACAATTATTAATATATAAACCACAAAGTATCAATAAAACTCTGATTAAACTTGAAATCAGCAAAGAAGCATCTTTCTTTTTTTTTTTTTTTATAGTTTTGTATTTCTTATTTTCTTTTACATTTGAACATTACAAGGGTATTTTTTTTTCTCTTTACTCTTTAAATTATTACTTGATCACACCTCCATATCATTTACTTTTAAAAGTATCCAGCATATTTCTTTACCTGGTTGTTTTGAAATTAAAAGTAATGAGACAAGAACTGGGTAAAATGAAAAACAACAAATACATCTGCAGCAGGTAAAGTATTTCAGAAGACACACCATTCATTCCATCAGTGACTTTAAAAACCGGACCGCACTCTGGAGCAGATTATTATTAATATTATTATTATTATTAAACGTTTGTCATGAGTGAAATCATTAACCACACATACTGTGTAAAACCTGGTGCAGCGACAGATAGTGAATAATTCAGTGTCATCTTTTGACCCTGTATAAATACCTTTAGATGAGTCATGGGTCTAATATATAAAGAAATCCAAAGGCGTTGCCTCAGTACACTGCGACATGTCAGTTACTATTTCCCAAGCTGTTAACTCACCTCAGAACTTTGAAGCGTTTGTCTAGTTTAGAATACATTAACCCCAAAAAATCCTTCATACTATCCCAAAGCACAGGGCCGTTTTTAAAAAGCCAACATATACATGTGCAAATAGGAAATGGCCTGTACTTTACTACTCACAGTGCAATGATTACTCGCTTTATTACCTTTCAGTGTTTTCATTTATTTTGCCACTTAGAATAAATTAAACCTGCCAATGATTTCCAACGATAGAACTCACAAGGCTGAGGTATGGTATCAAAATGTTTACTTTCCTAATTCATTCAAAAAAGAACTGATTCAGAGAACAAGCGTTACATAAAAGGCTCTCGCACAGAGCCCAGATATTGTGTTCCAAAAATGAATCAGGAACAAGCAGGATGTAACCAACAGTAACATACGACTAACAAGATCCTCTCAGGAGTATAAAAGTGTCAGGATGCACAGAGCACTGTAAAATGCCTGGTTCAAGTTCTAATCTTCACATCTAAGTACAGTGTGCTTTGGATTAAATCATCTTTTTTTTTTTTTTTTTTACCTCTCTTTGAAATGATACTGATATCTTAACAGTTAGACAAAAGATACCAATCAGGATCTTTTTTTTTTGTATTATTATTATTATTATTTGTTAAAACTGTGTTGACTTAACTCACTGGTTGTAAATTTGCTGGTATGACACTTGTAAAATTATTCAGCTTCGGTATTTACAGAGCAAGTGTGTTCTGTGTTTGTCTCCGGGGTCGTTACCGTCTTCCAGCAGAAAAGTAGAATAATAAGTGTTTACAGCTTTTTCTTCTATTCACACGCTATAACATGTTCTTTGACACACCATCACAAAAATATGCTATTCTCTCACTGAGTTGGTTATATGCAGTGACTGGAATAATATGTACAGCTACATTTCTTTTTCTCAAGTTTGAATTCACAATGTAGTTATATGAAATTTGTTATAGCATATATATATATTTCTAAACAACAAAAACAACACTTATAAAAAAGGACCATAAAAATATTGGAGTCCTCTTTGTATTGCCCAAAAATAGGTAATTATGGTTAACAATGAGACATCACAAGAAATAAAACAGCTACTAAGATTTATTACTTAGATACCCTCTTAAAATTTTCCTTAAACTTGATTATTTTTTTTCTGCGAGTCTTTCCACACTGACTTTCCTTTTTTTTTTGTGGAAAGACTGAATGCAACATCCAATCGTTTTTCCTTTTACACTAACCGATACAAAGATGAAGACATGACTTGCAGATATTCTTGGCTATGACCCCCGTACTGTAAGTTCAAACAAAATCCATTTACACAAATATACTATAAGATAAAATAAAACGACACAAAATCAAGGTTGAACTAAAATGACTTCCTAAAAACTAATCAAAACAAAAAGCTAACAGAGGAAGGAAATAGGTGGATGAAATCGACGTGAAACATCATACCAAACCAGGTTGTAAAGTTATAGGAGGTTTGGGATATAGTACAGCAGTTGTTATTTTTCTGAGATGACTAACGTTTTCTTTTCTTCTTCATATGGTTCCGACTTTTCGTCCTTTTTGCCTGGGTGACGCTGTAGTGCTTGAAGTTGGATAGCATCACCTGCACACAAAGCCAATTAGAAACTTCGTCCTGTCTTTCCTGGGCCACCAGATATACTCTGCTGGGTGATAAAGAAAAAAAAAAGGGTGATGAGAGCATTAGAATCAGTTCAGTTCATATCCATAATGTACTCTAAGAATAATTGTAAAATTTAATGACAGAAATATGTGGTTATTAAAAGAAATTCCAAATAAAATATTTTGGAATTAGCCCACATAACACAGATTTGAAAGAAATATTCATTAATTACAGCAGGTCCAAACTTACTGTGGCTGCAGGCATGACATGACAAGTACACATGATTACAATAAAGGACACTCTATTTAACAACTTGGTTAGCGATCATGCTCGTACATGTGGAGTCAGATTGCAGATGTGATAACTTCTTTTTTTTTTTATAATGCTCAGATCGCTTAGCTCTAAATTAGCTGGAAAACCAATTACAATTTAAACACATGTGTGCACAAATGAATAAATTCAACACGCGTCACACATCGTATCTACAAAGTACAACACTAAAAGCTCTTCTAGGCGTTTTCAAAGGGGCACAGTGTTAGCAATAAAGATGTAATGCAGTGACATTTACTGTTTGAGAAATACTTAATGATTCAAAGCTAGTAAGAAGTTTGGGATTTTAGACTTGTTGAAGTCATGGAAGTGAAAGGGTGGGACGGCAGCTCTGCCCTTAGAAAAGCAGAGCTGAGGTCATGTAATGACATCAAAAACATCAAAAACTGGTGTGTGACATACTGTATGGTTGACATAAGGTTGGCACTAGTAAAATATGTGGAGGACTATTTCAGGATGACATCATTTTAAAACGTTAATAAGAAAAGAAGCAAGAAAAACTGACAGAACTGGTAGTATGTGTGACTGCGTGACTTAAGTATTAATATTTCCTAAGTCACACGAAGGAATTGACCATGATTACATTTCTTGATATTAAAAAATCTTCTCTACTATCTTTATTGTTCACACATCAAACAGACCACCTCTCTCACAGCTCTTGATTTGCGCAGAGATAAACTTTCCTGCCGCACTTTACTACCAGCTCTGTCACTCTGAGGAGGTGAATAAACAACCAATAATGCCATGAACATATATTAGAGAGAGAGTGATAGAAAGGCACAGTAAATAAAATGCAATACCTCTGATGAGATGGCAACCGGCCACCTGCTCAATGGTATCCATTTGTAAAAGCTGTCGCAATCAACGGGCCCTAAAAGTGTACAGTTAGTGCTTTTGTCAGTATGCATTTCAAGGAAAGAAAAGTGAGTATCATGTCAACTTTTTCAGCTAGCATGAATGTGTACTTGATTCAGTTTGATCACGTTCAGTAGCAGAGCGGCAGACTATTGTCACATATATTAACACAGATTTGTTCCATATTCTTGTAATGGAGGAACAGAAGAACTCTACATTACTACAGGAAGTAAAACTCTTCTAATGGTTAAAAATGTTAAAATAGTTAGATATACTGTGTAAAGTATGTTTTTAATCATTCAAGATACAGTAACTTCAAATCGTTGTATTTTCTATACTAACACAGTACTCAGATTACAATAATCCTCAGCAGATAACAGTCGAAATAAAAATATGTGAAGGAAATAACATACACAGACGATCCCCATTCATGCTAACGTACACAAGTGATATAATCTGAAAGCACACTGAGAATAAAGAGCATAAACACCCCTCAGTAAGATCAGTGTGGTTTTGAGTATTGAATGGTTTTCATTATGGTGCTCAGTTATCAGGATACTGTGAGCGCCGCTGCTGACAGGTCTGTAGAAATCCTCAGATTCAAACACAACAGTGAAAAGAAAAGCACTTTCAACAGCGATTATCTGTCTTTTATCACCTCAATCAACTAATTGCGCTCTAATTGTCTTGCATATAAAAACAGTTAAGTTCATTACTGCTTCTTCACAGTGGCTGTTTTGATATTGGCTAAAGGGATTAATAAAATCACTGGAGCGTAAGACCGAGGGACAAAGCGCTGAATCTGAAGTCACCCGTGAGGTTGTGACATGTGATGATCTTACATGTATTTAGTTGAACAGCAGCTCCGGTAGAAAAATGAATTATAAAGCACATTTTAGTTCTGAATCATTTCCTATTTTAATGTTCTGAATAGAGAGATCATCTCGCTGAGAGCAGAGTTAGAGACCTGCCGCATCACCTCTCTGCTTTATTACACGCTGTTTGATTCACTGGGTAATTCTGAAGTGATTTAGCACGTACGGTTGTATCACAGGCACAATCTGACTTTCTGTCAGGAAATCACAAAACCTGAGTTATATTTAGTCAAATTAATTCTTAACATTAAGAAAAAAAAACACAGTTTCATAAATGAAACCCTTCTAAAGTGTTTTAAGGTAAATATGATGAAAACCAAAACATTTGAATTCAGAATTTGTTGCGTTGAAAGACGTTGACACATTCTCTAACGCAGCACTAAACCACATGATGGTAACAAACTGTTGCCACAAATGGAAAATAATGGAAACAAATCGCCTCATTTCCATCTGTAAACTATCTGCTGGTAAATCTGCTTTGAAAATGAGCCAGCCTGGTCCTTCATAACAAATATTTTGCTTCCTACACGGAGACCAGCAGATTATGGCGGATAGCCAGTGGACCTAAAACAATTAATAAGAGAGGCTTTGCTTAGAAAGCAAAAAGCCAATAAAATGTATTTTTCTGTTAAGCTCTGTTTTTGTTTGGATATCATAAATCAATTACACATACTTGCTTCAATTAAAATGAGCTATTTGCACATTTGCTCCAGTTGACACTATCCCACACCGACAATGCATAACTACTACTTTATAAGTCTCACATTCACTTCAGCTTTGCTAAACTCTTTTAAAATGTGCTATCTCTCAGAAAAGAGATGCACAAAATGCCTCAACTGCAATGTTTGCAATGATTTAAAAACCTAATGTTTGACACAGTTGCATACCTAAAGGCACAATCATAAAATAGCAGGACCACACGAAATGATGAATCAATTTAAAATATACAAAACATAACTAACAAATAATTTCTCACACAGCTAAAAAAATACCACCAAAAAACCTCAAATCAATCTTTCTTGTACTTTCTGGTTTCTGTCGTAGGAAGTTCAAGTTAATGACTATAAAGTTTGGAGAGGGTGTCTTCACCCTGTAGTCTTGCAGTGCTTGCTTTCAGTGCTAATAGGCTTGTTGTTATCCCACCTCAGTAAAGCCATGCATTAATTAGCTTCTTTCAGAAAGCAGGTGTTGTTTTCATAACCTATACTGTGTCAGTCAGTTCAGTCATGTAAAACAGTACAAACATGCCCCACCAAGCCGAGCAGTGAGTCTACGAGCTTAGCCCTGCTGCATCTCGTCGGGGGCCGTAAAATTCAAATGGTAAAATTTTAGATTCATTATTCAGAGAGGTCCGAGGTAGAAGAAAGTAAACAAAGAGCTGATTGAGTCTTCTGTTGGAGAGCTTGAGCTCCGTCCCTTCATTCAAGGTCTTGAAAATGAGAATCTTTGGCCTACTTGGCCTCAATAAGCTTGGTGCCGAATTTAAAATTTCTTATCCACAAAGGTCACCTGAAATTGGCTTCACCTGCTATAATGTTGGAAAAGCATTCTGGGAAAGAGGATCCATGTTCAATTATTTCAACTTCCTCTGAATCACTTTAAGATAATCTCTCCTTATTTTAGATTTGGGTTTACAATTTTTCTTAAGCGCCACTGTATGGCCAGGCGACGTCCTCTTTGTCAAGAACACAGGGGTCAAGACCTTCCAAGCGTTTTTCTAGTGGCTTCTTTGTGATTACAGTGGGAGCAAGAGGCAGGATTATTAACAGGTAGCTGCACATAAACTAAACTGACACACACAGCAAAACCGACATCTGAGTTCATCCACAAAAGCCTGGAGACATAGTCAGACTCTTTGTTATTGTCACCTCTACAAGGCCTGCTAGTCTACGAGTTGACGTGGCAGCCGGCAGCTAACTGATCAGTGAAAGGAAATGTGCAACAGCACCTGGCTGAGCAGCTACACCTGTACAAGGACACTGATGGAGACAAAACCTGCTTGGAAGCAGTGTCCTAGTGACGGAGCAAACCCAAGCTCTGGGACAGATGGGTTTCTAAAAATAAAGGGAATTTGTTCTGTGAAGGTGACACAGGGTCCGAAGTGAGGTGATTTGTGCAACAGCTAAGGGGAATAAACATTTGCATTTGACACAGATAACTTTCAGAGCTAAGATGGGGTTCACCCTGATGCACCAAAATGCTTATGGGACCTCTGACCTCAATGAAAGTAGAGACATTTCTGCAAAGAAACTATCTAAACTCTTGGACTGCACTGAATGTTACTTCGTGCTTGCAATTACTAAGAGGCAGGTGCTGAAAAATGATAAACTCAGAGTATACGTCCTATGATTAGTTAATTCTACTGTTTATAATAAAAAATGTAGCGTTGAATTGTTTTACAGAGCTTGACAATCACATCAGCGTGCATTGGCTTAGTGTCATATTTTAGTGGTGGTTTTCTGACACAGACAAGGCAGTTTAGGTCAAGGTGCGGTCGGAAACGATGGAAAGTCTGCATTTGAGTACTCACTGTGATGCTGGGGCCAAACCCAGAGCCAGGCTGAGGGCTAGCAGCACTGATGTAGTTGCCCACAGCTGAATCCTGGCTGCTAGGTCCGTACAGGTCAGCCACAGGCCCTGGACTGTTAGCACCGGGGAAACCTCCGGGCCTTGAGGGGTTGGTGCCTGCATACAAACACAACAGGGAGCAGAGCAGCTCAGAAACACCCAACAAACATCAGCACCATTCTCATCTCTTACTGACTCGCTATGACTCAAATGGACACGTTTAAATCAGAAGAACACATTACTGGATTCATGTTTGTCTCAAAGGACTTATTGTTCATATTTCAGGTATGAGATAAATGCTGCTTATAAAACAACATATTCAATTTCTTTTTTAAAATCTGTTGACAAAATGGTGCAGGATTTTGGTTTAGTTTATTTTAAAAAAACAAAAACAAATTAAGGGTGAATCCAGTATGATATTCTAAATATAATCTACATGCTGTGTGTATTATGCATAGGAGTAACATTCACTTTGTATAATCATGCACAACACAAAACAAGCACACTGCTAGAAATACTTCCACCATGCTAATAAACTAGTAAGGTTGCAGTGTAAATGTTGCCATGCAGAATGTGAAGGAGTACTTGTAAAAACAACATCGGCTGTTGAATAAGAAGAGTGACACAGTATTATCATATCAAGGATGTGAGATTTCACATTTGAGGTACTTTATGCTTTATAATTCCTAGATACCAGCAAAAACCTACTAAAAAAAAAAAATATTCTCAATACTGTTTTCAGCTCTGTGTTTCAGCTTTTCAGTCTGCCGGAGTAACTTCAGGCGTTAAGCAAAAGAGTTACATGAGACGAGAGAAGGAGGCATAAGGGGGAAATATAAAAGCTTGACCCGAAGTCATCTGCAGGTCCAAACTCGGGGGGATAAAAAAGAAATACTGTACATGACTTACCACCTTTGCCCTGTGAGTAAGAGCAACTCAGACTAATAAAATGTCTTTTGAAAATCCAGATGCCTACTAAAGGCCAATAACACTGGCAATACAGGGGGAAAAAAACAGCCGGGGAGAAAGAAAAATGTGAATCTCTTAACAGCAATCTCCTCTGCTGTCAGCTTCACATAACCCTCTGTCTCACCCTTATTCACAGACAGACTGCGAAAAAAACTGTACAGCTGCATTAAAAAGAAAAATCTTCCGACCACAGGAGCTGCTCGATCTTGTGTATATATGAGCTCATGAACCCTGTGATGCCTGAGAGGAAATCTCTGTATACATGTAAGGGAAAATACAGTGCAGTTGCAGTACATCCAATGTGTTGATGTAGATACACATGAAGCATATAAACTACATCATCGTCACCTTGCTTAACATATCACTGCTCCATCTATCAAAGCTATATTAGACAGGTTAGATCGATTAGAAACACCTGAAAATATACTCTAGATATTCGTGTGTAGTGCTCTGTAGAAAAATGAAGCCATCTAACTAAATACACATCGAGTGGAGTTGACACTGCTGTTAAACTGTAAGGACTTGAAACAGTGAGCAGCTAGGGCTCTTATCTTGCCTGCACAGCCCCCCAGTAGGCTGGCTTATTATATAATTAAGGATTTTTTCAGTTGAAATGGCAATCCTCATTTCCTGTGACTGGTGATTTTTATTAGAGTGTGGCGCACCCCTCTCCATGTGAAACTGCTTTTTTTTTTTCATTTAAATATAGAGGCTGCATTTGTTCTTTAGCTTTGGGAGCAAAACAATCCCGAGTGTAATGTGGGTCAGAATGTTGTTCAGAATAATGTCCACTATAACACTGACTAGTGTGTTACTATTCATTTTTTTTATTTTGGTTTTGGAGTCTTTTTAAACTATGCTGTAGGTTTTAGTACTAAGATACACTGTGACTGAAAGGATAAAAAACGACAGCAGAGAAAATCATGTGATGCTAGCACTTCTCTGCGTTAGGTACTTTGAAAGAAAAATGGAAAGACCTGAATTAATGAAAATCTACAGTGATGTCTTACTCTATACAGAACACTGCGCAGCACATTGCCTGCCTGTGTCTTCTAAGTTATATTTGTTTCACTTCTCTTTAATGTAGTGCTGAAGTACAGATGTAGGCAATGTGTGCAGGAGGAGCATTTATCTAAAGATTTGCCATCAAACTGCATATGGACACAGTCTTATTCTCCTTTTCAGGCTGAGAATCTGTGCAGCACAATCTTCATCTGTGGACTGAGCACTTTGTGAGGAGCGGGGCTGCTCACCGTAACGTTAACAGTGATGAAGTAATTAATGAAATATGGGTAATCTATGACCTCCACTAATCACCATCATAAGGCACCTACTGTACACAAAATGTAATTGTATTTTCTGAAAATCATGTATCCGTGCTTTTAACTGCTTTAAGCAAACACATCCGAATGACTTCAAATTCTCTTCATCTTTTCTTGGAAATGACACAAGTCCCTTTCTTACTCTTATATCAACTATAATATACTATACATCAACATGCTACGATCAGGCCTCTAAATCAACAAAGACAATGGCATTGGTGTGGATATATGCAGTGATGTCAAGCAGTAGGTAATCTTCCTGTGTCTGAAATAAAACTCTTCACACTGCTTAACAGATCTATAGGAAATAAAGAATAGGGTCAGCTGTTTGCAGTGTTGCCACACTTGAACAAGTGTTACGACAATATAAAACAGCAGGCCTACAAGAAACAGCACATCTGTGTAGTTGTCTCTATTCAATCTGTCTGTGTGTTTTTTTGCTATTTTTGTGCTAAACTTTGCACAGACAGTCTCTAGGAAATGCCAACATCTGCCCGGGGCAGTGGGCCAACACTTTTAGTCATTAGGGGGAGGGTTGGACTATTGTCCAGCCTGCTAGGGCCATCAGCAGCTCCCACACTTACTTTATTAATGCAAAAGGATAAGAAGACAGCCTCTTCAATTTTGATTATTATTTGTTTTGTTACTATTACTGTGAAGTGGAGCTGGAGACGCAGAAGTGAAGGCACACGATTCAAGCCCAGCAGGGGCACACGAGTCTCCAGAGACAAGGAAGCTAACCACTGTGTGTAGGTGTCACCAACAACAAGACGCATTTCCCACACTGCATGACGGCATTCCACTAAACTGCACTTCCTTTATTTATAACTTCCTTTGATAACATAAATATTGGTGGTACGTCATGTCAGTGAAAACATGATCATGATCATTATCAGAAGAAAAATAAAACATAGAAATATTTTTGTATTTAAAAAAAAAGGTTAATTCTGAAGACTACTGTATGCTCTCAAAGAAATTGCATTCGATAATAAAGGTTTTTAAGCATTGCATGCAGGTAATGAAATGTCAATGTGTGGTGTATTTGACTTGTCAGTGGGATCTCATCCCCGGCTTTTGAAAGCTATGATTATATAAGGTAGACAAGAGAACATCAGAAAAAGCACAAAAGATGACGTTTCGCAGAGTAATGGTTGTATTATGCAAAAATGTTGTCTATTAAGTGTTCAACATCGTACAGCATTTCTAAAGCTTTCCTAGTCAGACTTTCACACACTAATAACAAGAGCAATCATTCTTACATTTAAAATCCTCGGCTAAAAAAAAAAATGACACTCACTTCCGACACGTACTCACTCCTTTGCTATTCAAAATTCAGATAAACCTGAGCTCTGTTAGAGAGGCCAGTGTATTCTCCGACATCATCAGTAGTTACTTTGCTCACATGCAAATGAAGGATTACATTCTCTATGTGTTGGCCCCTTATGTGCAAGCAGGGGCTGGAACATAACTTCACAAAGAAACAGAAAATCTACATTAAAAATTGAAAAAGGAGGAAAAACATGCAATGCTATTTTGTCAGCAAGACGTTTATATATGTATGTTTTTTTTTTTTTTTGAAGGGGGGGATTTTTTTTCCTTCATTGACAAAAGCAAGAGAAAATGTTAAAAAAAAAAAAAGAAAAAAAAAAGAAACAATAATAAATTAGACCATCTGCATGGAATAATGTCATGAATCAAACTGAAAAGTCCAAAACGTGGATGAGATAGATGCGCATATACAAACCTGGGTTCTTAAATTGATCCGGGCTGTGTAGGTGCTGGAGGGGGGAGTTGCAGGCGGAGGTGGCATGCTCACTGTGCAGCATCTGAGCCGCTTGGGGCCCCAGGGAGCCATAGTCAGCAAAGGAGCAGGGCCCCCCCCTCTGGTCACTGGGCGCAGAGTAAAACCCATAATCGGGGAGGCCTGGGAGATACAGTATAGGGTGGGGAGGGGGAGGGGACTCCATCATTGTGGAAATAAACTTTTTCATTGTCAAAGTCAATGTCCAGATTTGTTGAGCATAGCTTGTTGGTGTGTTACACCGTTTTTAGTTGACATCCTTGCGTTTTGTCTGCTTTAATTGGCCCTCCCTGCCCTCCCTCCCCAGCAGCTCCTGCCATGTGGCCAGGCCCCCCAGACATATGGTCCATGTTTGATACGCTCAGCTGTATCATATACACTAACTCTACAATTATGGATACATACTATCTCTGCCTGAAAGGACACAAGTAAGACCTCCTCAATTTACTCTAATGCTTTGACTTGATTCAAATGGACCAATAACAATAAATACAAAATATACATTAAGGCCACAGCTTTCATATTTTGGTTTTTGCATAATTGACCTGTGTCCCCCATGTTTTCTTGCAATCATTAAGAAGTGAGATGAAACTGAAGAATCATTAAAACACAGGTCAATACATTTCTCATTTCAAACGTCGACATACCTGAAGGAAGCTTGAATGAAAGAAACACAAAGCGCACCAATCAATAATTAATTTAAAGCCTCTTTTTTGACCAATAGCAACAGATGATAAGGTTTGTATGTGAATGACATACAGAGACATTCATGTTTATTGATGATAGGCATTCTGAAGTGCACTGAGTACTCTAAGCACGCCTCAGATCGGCCTCTTCGAATGATTCTCTCTTTGACACAGATGGTGGATTATCAACAGTTTAGAAATTGTCATTCAGCAATAAGTCGTGCTGACATTTATTGCTTGTCCTCTTAATCTGAGACAAGCTGCTCTTATAAAGAGTGCAATTAAAAGAAACTGCTCCTTCTCACACCTCTTTGATAACAGAGTTAATCTACTCAGGAGGGACTGAGATTGGTGACACCGGCTTTTCCATGGTGGGTTTCCCCTGCTGTGTGTTTGTTTTTTTATTTGGGTCCTGGAGCGAACAGCCATTCAAAGCCACTTCACCTCAACCCATTCAGAGTGAGACAGTCCACTTCTGCCAAATGGAATGTAAGCACCAGCCATGTTTCTCCGCCAATGCTTTTTAGCACTCTGATCTCACCACTTGTGGGCTGTCTGCCCACTCATCAAATTATAGGCTCCAAATACGGCAGGCTTCCCACGTACGTCACATAATGCCTGACACATTGAACAAAGCTCAAGAACCAATCATTCCATTTAGTTCACTTAGACAAATGTCACAGAAAATTGATTGGCCTTGCTAATGAGGAAAACTGGATCAATGGAATAATTATAGTGGCGGGAAAAACATTTGACAATAGCACAAACCATGTTATTGGGAATTCATAAGGAAGACATACCAAATGTGTCACCAGTTTAGAACAATGAAGAGACTGGAACCAAGCAGTCATTACTTTTCTTTTTCTGATACTTTCACTTTGCCTCACTAGTGAATAGAATTCAAACCATTTGCAAAATTCACTTTCATACAATTTGTAACTGACTCAAAAAATGATTGAAAATGAATCTTGAAAGATCTAATGTCATCTAGGTAAAAGTGAAGTAAAATGAGTTTTTTATTCATGAAACAAGAATATGTATCTGATTTGTATGATGCAGACTGAAGATTATTAATATTATTATCAGTATTAATACCAAGCCCACATTAAACTATGACTATTCAGTCAAAACATTATTAGAAGCAGATTACTGAAGAGGGTGTAGCTTAAAAATTAGGTGGGAATAAGGCTGCAATTAGTAACTAAACTACATTACAGAAAGCACTAATCTCATGACGTCATTTGGACCATTAATTAATGACTAAGGACAATAAGCACTGGCACTGAGCATAAGCACTGAGCTGGAACTCACTTCAAATCTATAAACAATCAGATATTGGACAGCGCTTGGCATTGTTTGGTGAGTGCTGACATAAATATACTGCATATTGTACAATAAGTATTTGTTGTTTGTTGTTGTACTGAAGTGACATCCTACATTTTATAGCCTGATATGGAAATTTGAAGCATTTTCAGACACTACATGCCGCTGCATTGTCTACAGGCAGAGTGTGGCAGGCTCCAGTAAGAAACAGGCCTGATGCAGGCAGCTGGACAAGAGTACTTCTCAGACACTCATCCACAAACATGCAGGCACACATTCTCAAAGCCATATATTTTCATCAGTGGCTATCTGATCTGTTATGCAGGATGAGACTGGGCAGAGTGTGCCCACAGCTGCATTAGTATCACCGATCACATCACTGTGCCTCAGACCGTCCCACTATTAATATTCACACAATCTATCCAGAACAATGGGCCTTTCTTGGACTCCTTTTTTTCCACTGGCCACTAATTGGATGTAATTACTCATCTACAAAACAAATGAGCGTGCTGAGGTTGCCTTGGAGACTAGATCAGGGGACCCAGCAGTGCGAATCATTCGCAGGGCTTCATTTATACTGATAATTATCTCCCCTACCCCCACCCTCTTTCCCTTCTGCCCTCAGTGACCAAAGCTGGCGGCGAGGCGATGGAGAGGGGAGTGTCTAGCAGTCATCTGCTACTGACATCATCGGGGTGGCTCTCTTTAAGTGGATAAATGCCCTGCTCTCGTTCCCACTTTGCCAGGTGACTGCCTTTAAGGAGGAATCACAAACCTTGAAAGTACTGCTGCTCTTCTTTTCGCTAGTTGGAAAATAGAACTAATCATGCTGATGATAAAATATAGTGCCACGCTCCCCGGCCTGTTGGGACTTCAGGATGTGAAAAATATTTTCATAAGTTCGCCAGTGTTCTGCACCAAGTTTCCTCATTTTAAATCCCACAGAAATTTAAGATATTAACTAACACATACACACTTCTGAAGAAACGATCCCTAATTCAAATATTAACAAAACAGCCGCCAAATCAGTAAAATTAAAAACACTGTTGGTAACCGCTATTGCTCTCAAATTGATTGACAGGTCTCTCAATAAAGGGACTGACACTATACAACAATAAAACCTGTATTTATATTTTCTGATGCTGCTGAAGGATTACTAAAACTAGTAATCTTTGCAAACCCATCAGTTAAGAAGGCCTTTAGTTTGAATTCTGATCATCAACAAAATAAGTTGACTCTTTAAACATGAATATTCCTGTTATTTCTACAGTAGCGAATAGGGAATACAGGGAATTGGGGAATATAAAAATCTATTACCAAAAGTTATTTTCATTCCGGCGAGGAATGATTTTTCATGCAGTCACTCCTCCCTTTCCCTCGCGGCGCCAGTGAGATTCCTTGGTGGCCATCAAACCACATCACTCTACAGAAGATGTCAATAAACCTGACATGCTGCTTCTCAAATTAGCTTTGAATTTTAGAGCTACCATAATTAGCTTTTCCATTTTCACCAATGTCATTTAAAAATAGCGTGAAAGAAACTAACAGCTCTTTTGCTGTCTAGCCTTGTTTTCACTTTCCATTTGAAATAATCTTTTCTGAATGAATGGCTGAGTAATTAACAGCACTAGACACCCTTTTCAGAGAGCACAGACATTTCATAAATAATACATATTTAATGTCTTGTCATTTTGTGTTCAGAGAAGCTTGGCTAATGAATTTTAACAGATGATTTCTTCTTGCATTTACTCACCCATACTCAGGCCTCTGTTTTTTTTTTTTTAACTTTTCATTTTATGCCTGCTTTTCCCTTTTCTTACTGTTCTTTCCAGTAATGGACAAACTCAACAGAGCTACTGATTAATATTTACCTTCATATCTTGGCTGGGGAGTGGTAGAGGGAAGTTTCAGAGGAAAGGAACGTGAACATGGAATCATGGGTAAAACTGTGTAGTAAATCAGTGCACACTAATTTGCTGCAGGGAAGCCCACACAGGCCACACTAAATGATTTTAATGCAGATTTTAACCTGTGTGGGTTCTAGGCTAGATGGGACTGAGAAAGGGCACTCAGTTATCGACAGTCGGCACAGATTATCCTATTGTGAGCGGGCTCAGAGCTGACAGCCATGGCCTTTTGGCTGGACACATTTTTTTCAAACATGTCTGGTCAGGCTTATGTGGATTGAAGAAATCTAAGACTCACTAAGACTGAAATTTGAGAGTGATACCGGCTAAAGGTAATGATCATTAAGATACAGGGAGAAGGAAAATATGATTGAACCGCAAGAGGAGTTGTGTTTACAGCAGTTCACTCAGACTTTGTATGTTGATGGATTTCTGAATCTTCTTACATCTTACAAAATTTAATTTAGAGGCTTATAAAACTGTATAAAATGTAAGCATGCATATGCAAATTATATGAAATCTGTATGTAATTAAAAATGAGTAAAAACAACTCTTAAGTGCTGTATTTGGAAATAAAGCCACTTTCAAATACTAAAATAATGCAAATGAAGGATACAAAACATACTGTACTGTATGTCATAAATGAATTTAAAGGGCTGACAACAAAATATTTTACTCCCATTAAGCCATCATTAAGTTTTCTTTGGAGAGTCTGTTATGTATGCAGCCCCTGGAGGGCAGAGTGGTGATGTCCCTAAAGGCCTGTGCCTGTAACCTCAGAGCATCTGCTACCCACAGCTGTGAGAGCCGCCGCTTCATGGTGAAAGCGCAAAGGGACACTTTGCCCTCCCCGATGTGTCACATCTTTCCCTGGGCCTTAGACAAAAACCCAAGCAGGATGGGCTTGGCATGCCTGCTCATGTTATTTTGCAGCAAATACATGTAAAGCGCTTCTGGCCCCAGAGCTGAGCTCTGCAGATTAGCATCTGGGACAAATAGACCTGAGCTCACTAAGAGCCAGATTGATTAAGCCCAGTGCACACAGCCAATCCTGGTCTCCTCTCGGGCACTGCTGAAGATCACAGAGCTTGTTGGGAGGAAATTGATAATGATCTTAATTTGGAAATGTCTGTCACATGACTTTCCTTCTTTTCATTGGTGAAGGAAAAAGAGGTAGGAGAAGAAGTGAGATGAGTAAAAGAGAGAACAGAACAAAGAAGCTCAAGAACTAACTAAAGGGAGAATCAGGTTTTAATAAATGTGAAGACCATCCTGAACCCCGATGTAACTGGCAGAAACACCCCTGTAATTTACACTGCAGTCCAATTTCAGCACAACACTGACCACAGCCAACTCTATTTCAGTTTTGAACACGAGTCAAATCAGACATACTGTACATAACAAGTACCTAGACCTCTAAAAGCAGCTGAGTGGGTCTTTGTGTACACCGCAGGTAAAGCTGAGATCTGAGACTGACATTTGAGCTTAACAGGAAGCTCAGAGGGACTCAGGAAAACACTCAACCAGAGTAGACTGGGACCTGTGAAGTTCCCTGGACTGTCAGAATCATCTTCATCACTTGCATTTTCCTCTGTTTCTATCTGACAATGCTGAAGCACAAGATATTTCAGATAAGTGGAATTATGAATGAAAAAAACAAAACAATGACAACCAGCCTTATTTTACATATTATTTCATTAGCTGGATATTCATAAAATGTGTTGAGAATTCTTTCTCCGTGTGTATATCAATATGTGAGTTGTTGCTGACATAAATGTCTAATATTAGCAGTCGGTTCATGAATCAACTACCTGTCAGTCTCAGTTAAAGCAGCAACTGCAGCTCATTTGTGCAGGTTCATCCTTCATATCAACAGCAGAAGTGGATTGTACATGCCCAAAATGCAGCCCAGATGCTGGTGCATGCATTAGTCATCTCCAGATTAGCAATTTCCTCCTTGCTGGCCTTACTATGCAGATGTTCAGCCCTTCCAACTGATCCATGATGTGACTGCCCTTTTCACCCTCCAGTGGCTCCCTGTAGTAGTTAAAATCAGGCTCTAAACTGTGATACCAACCTATAAAGTCAAACATGGGCCTGCACATCTCTACCTCCAGGCGATGGTACACTCTGTGCAGGGGCCAGATCTCTCTGATCTACTTCTTGCCTGGAGCCACAGTTTTTCAAATGGCATGACAAACGTACGTCAAGAGTAGTCCTTATTCCTGCACCTTAGTCAGTCCCTCCAGGATTTTGCAGAGATTTTTTTCGTGAAAAATGCTTCATGTTACATCAGCTTTTCTCAAAAATTGCATGCGATGCAATTTGCAAAGAAGAAGTGAGAAGAAAAAAATTGAGATTTGAAAAAAAAAATTAGTTTGCCTCCACTTTTGTGTTAAACATTTGGAAATTGTTTTGCACGGTCTTTTGCAGTTACTTTCATTGGCAAATGAGAGGGTTTCACTTTATTCATTGTGTAATTTCACCTGAATGCACGATGCGATGACGTGTCACATTGGTTGTTTTGATTAGACTGACACAGGGAATGACACATTTACCATAAACCCTGTCACTTCTTGTTTTGCCATTTTGGCATTTTGTTTTAATGAGGAGAGGAGAGGTTGAAGAGCCTTGCTAACTGTAAATGAGGAGTTACTTTTGTTGATAAACCAAGTTTTGTTTGGAACTCCTGTGAATCCGACCCGGTTGCATACAATATCAATACAAAATAGAGGATATTGATGGACTTGTCGCAACTGTCCTTCCTTCTCATCACAAAGTCTGGACCTTAAATTTACGATGATATATTGATGTCAAAATCTTCCTGGTAGCATCTTTAATGTGGAGAAATTGCAGGGATTTTGCACAATTGCAAACCCCCCCCCCGCAATATCTGCAGAGATTGGTTAAATTTGCATTAATTATTGTTATCGCAAGATCGCCACTTTCCTGGAGGGACTGCTTAGTGGTGCCACACATCTTCAAATACAGACCAAGGATCCATCTCTTCAAATAGTATCAAGACAGACACCACCTTACATTTTACTTTTAATAAATAAAACATGTTGGCTAAACTGTCCAACTAGTCACCACTGATTTGTTTTGTTTTTTCTACTGTGATAACTGGTACGCAAAATTGGAAACTTGTCAATGGTAATTAGCTTTCAAAACTTAAGTAACCTACATTTATTTACAGAAAGAAAAGTATTCTATCAAGGCTCAAGTTCTCTTAAACTCAAGGAAAAAATATATATATGTGGGAAACATATTATTTAGCAAAGATGGTGCAGAGTCTACATCTTCACTAACTTTTTTTGTTATGCTACAAAACTATGACTAGGGTATAGTTTGCTGCAAGTGCCAGGTCACAGTGAGAAGTCCAAAATACACCTTGTCATCAGCAGTGGTCTGTCATAGAGAGGGGAAGTCAGCATGCTGTCATTTTGTCTGCTGAGATTTGGGAGTAGGGTGAAAGTGCCCTCAGTCAGAGATGGAAAAATGTCTACAAGTCTACAAACAAGCCTCACAGTGCACACAATATCTACACAAAAAGTTTTAGAGAAACACCAAGCAAACAAGAAATAGGGTTCAAATATCAAAATATAATTTTAAACAAGAGATATCTAGTGATGTTTAAAAATTTGGTTTGGTTTTGAGTGCCAATTTAGGTGATACCCCACCACCACCCCTGCTTCCCTCTCATTGGGTCAAGGTAGACTTGATGTATATAATATTTGGTACTCTATGGAAACTGTAGGTGGAGTCAAAGCACAAAGAATCTACACTTATATCACAGATAAGGCTTTTTTTTAAAAAACAAAAAACATAGTTTGCACTAAAATCACAAAAATTAAGCAAAAAATAAAACCACTAGAAAAGCTATTCCTGTGTTGCTTTTGGGCTGAGTGTGCTGCAAATTAAATGGTAAGATAGGGCAGAGATGCAGACAATACACAGAGAGGAAGGTCAAGCCAAAACAATCTGTGTCCTCTGTTCTGTCTGTGTCTGTAGAATATAGAGAGAAGAGATCACTGAATGTATTAATCCATGCCGTATGTTATTAGCATCTCAAACACTTCAATAAATCAATTGATCCAGGTGTCCAGCTATTTTTTACTCTGTCCAAAAGCCAAAAACCACAGGACTGCACCTGCAAATCTTTTGTCTGGAGAACAGATCAGTTAATAATGTCTAAAAATAAAACAGGATACGGCTGATTTCCAGTAGTTATCAACCTACAGATATCTCAGTCAAATCAATTCATATTTCAGATTTTATTGCTATAATTGTGATAATATTCTTGCTTTGCAGGCATATAATGAGTAAGCACGGAAATTTCACTGAGTGATATTTTCCTGAAAACTGCCTCATGGCTCTTTAAGTACTCTAAAACAGGCCCATGATGTCACTGTTTACCACTCTAACCCTCCAGCCCCCCTCCCCCTTCCCCTCACCCCCTGTTCATAATCATTTACTTGTCTCCCTTCCATTTGCAGCTGTCAGAATTAAACTGTACATAATGGTTGCCATCACGTCTCTTGCTTCCTGGCTGCTGCTAACCCCAAATCAACATTCCTGCTTCTTAGTGATGTTCATTGCAATTGTTGGGCAAACTGTTTGTTTTGAAAATGCAAAATCAAATAGCCTGATGTGAGAGAAAGAGCATCTGATTGGCTTCCAGTGTTCCCTCTGTTGATTTGAATTAAGTTCAAATGAGGACAGGTGGGTGTTTGTCTGTATGTGTGTGCATACGCGGGTAGTATGCATACACTACAGTCGCTTGTACTGTAGCTGTCTTTGTGTCCATGTGCAAGCGTCTTCAGGTGTCACAGCACATGACATCACACAGCAAGTGTCTATTGACTTTATTACTGTTTCTGGTAGTGACTGCACAAACCAGACAACATCTGAATTACAATTAAAACAGATTTTCTCTAACAGGCTTCTTATAGTATGTCTGATTAGGTAAGACACTCTTCACTAAAGCCCGGAGGCTGTGTGTTCAGTCAGGGGAGCTATTATTGACAGCTATTGAATGATCTACAGTCGTACGGGTGGAAAAAGCAGAATGTCTAAATGAAGCCGACAAGTCGATCAATGCTGTGTTAAAGACAGAAAGAAACTTGCACCCTGTTTCTGTAGCACGATTCTTGGCAGATATTCATTTGTATGTGAATATGGTGTGTACTGTAATATATGCAATATGTGGCATATGTGTATTATAAGTTAATGTCTAGGGGCATCCTACATACTAACACAGAGACGTTGACTAATACTAATATTTGAAATTTTGAACATTTGTATTTACTTATGGGCACACAACTCCAAAAGCTGAGTAAGCTTCAATTTGTGTTGCAACTACATGGCAAACAATCATTAGTAAGGTTCAGGGTCATATTGCTTTACTCTCAAATGATCAGGTCTGACTAGATGGAAAAGTAAATGAGTAGAGTGGTAGAAAAGAAACAAAGGAACAACTACTACTGCTACTATTCAACAACCAGCAGCACAACTGGAACCACAATATAGGTTCAACATTGTCAAACTGCATATTTTGATGACTAACCTGTTTTAAGGGACAATCCACCTCTGTATAAAACACTGTACGACTTGACGTTTTGCTATAACTGGGTTAGTTCACCATATATGGTGATCATAACATGTCATCATATCAAACTAGCCACTAAGAAAACAGGTTTTTGAGCTGGCAATGAAAATATTCAATCTGGCAGTCAAATATCTCGGCTAAGTGTAAATTTATTGCCTGGTTTCAACAGATCATCTCAGTAGTTTAATTTAGCTGGGCCTTTATTCACATATTTTTTCAACTCCTATTCCATATGGAAATGTTTGAGGCAAGAAAATACCAAGGAAACAGTACTTAAAATGCTGTAAGCTACTATTCCAATTCTTGCACCTTATCTATGACCTAAAAAGGCACAGCACTATATATATTCAGGAACCTTCACATATAGAAACTCCCATGTGAGAAGGGTATCGGGCTACATTATAATAAATTAGTTAGTTATTCAAATTCAACTATCTCATTTTGCTTCAGTCCCATTAGCTCTCCTCAAGTACCCCATTCAAAGAGCGGGGCACTTGGTCCTGTTGTGGCTGAGGAGCATCATGTGCACCCTGAGGGTATGTTGATAAATGTTCCTACATTGGTCTTATGGGTGGAGCTGAAAGTGCACTCACTGTCCACTAATTGCAAATGCCTTTAAAATACTTCAAACTGCATAAGACCTATGCATATATATTATGCATATATATTTATATATCTTGGTTAAAATATCTACTGTATGTGTACGATACTGTCTGTCTAAACTAAAATTGTTGGTGAGTGTGTGCATGGGGGCTCGGGGGACTATGTCTATGGGGAGAAGCAGAGCAGGAGAAGTTGGAGAGAGCAGCAGCCACACAGAACATGGACAGAGCGTTTACCTGGCCCTGTGCTCTGTGGGTACGCCAAGTAGCCGCCTCTTCCACGGGCCCCCCTACCTGAGCCACGCGCTGCTGCTACTGCTGCTGCCGCCACCGGTCCGTATGCTGTCGCTGGGAAGCCTGCAGGCACATACACACATATACACACACACATCACTTCCTGCACATGGATGAGTTTGTCCCAGAGCTACAGGAGAATGTTGATACCAGCACGGAGCTACAGGATAAAACTATAGCTGTCAGAGACAGCGGATCATGTCAGGGCGACATCTATCAGCAGACTCTTACAGAACCCACTGTGATATTCAAAACCCTGCAGACCCACTGATCTGATCCACACACGGAAACAGAAAGATAGCCATGAGCAACTCACTGAATATTAGGTAGAATAAGTACAGGGGCCGTATTCATGAAGCTTCCTAGTACAAAGAGTTGCTACTAGTGACGAAATTCTAAGAAAATTCTTAGAATTATGATGAAGAATTTCCCCTTGCAGTTAAGACTAGATCCTGGTAAAGATAAAAGTTGTTCACAAAGCATCTTAGCCCTTAAGAGAGCTCCTAAGGTGAAAAACTGTTAAGAGTAGGGAGGAGGACTTTTAAGAGGCTTAAGAGTTTCTTAAGCAGAGGAGAAAATGGTGGAAAGACAAAGAGGCAGGAGAAATATTCTCCAAACGCTGAATGACAGTGAGTTAATGAAACGCTACAGATTAGATCGTGCAGGATAATGTTTGTGGCCGATCTCATTAGAGATACGCTCACATCTTCCACCCAATGCAATAACACTATAACGCCAGAAATGAAAGTGGTCACAACACTAAGACATTTGGCAACTGCAAAAATTTGGAATTTGCTGGCAGTTGGAAAAAAAGATTTATATGCCAACCAACGCTGCTACTTATATAGACTGGCCAGCAATCACAGAAATTGATATTGAATATCAAATAGATTAAGTACTAAACTTACCAGCATGGTAAATAAATGTCTATAAAAAATATATAGAAAAAATAAACTATCAGCATGTGAACAGGTTACTGCACAAGTAGGCCTGTGTTTTCAAACATTTCGAAGGCTTCTTTTAAAGTGCAGCTCACAATTTATTCAACAGAGATGTTCATTACATAAAATAGTATTTATAATTACACCATGTCTTAATAGAGACTGAATTCTATGATTAGGCCTATCGATTTCATTGTCGATTCTATGCTCATATCACTAAGAGTGCATTTTTCTTTCTCTCTTTTTTTTTTGATCAGCCAATCACATTTTAAGAAAATATGTCATACCTAGCAATGGGGTGACCACACCTCCTCACTAAGGTAAAAGTTTCTGTCCCTTCCTTGCCCAGAGTTGCTCTGAGAATTTTCCTAAATCACTCCTAAGCTAGCTTCCACCTTGCTAGAAATGTTCTAAGTATTCTCAGAATGTCTGTGAAGAAGTAAAAAAAATTAAAATAAATGACTTAAGTGCATCTTCCAAGTACTTGCCATGATCATGACCTGATTAAATGATTCAGCACTTCAATTCCTGAAAAATCTAATCTTATATATGTGTTAAAATTTATAATGGATCTCATATTCTGGTGGGGTTCTTGCATTCATGGGTTGAGGACTCATGCAGACAAAATATGTATGATACATGCAGAAAATATGTTCAAATATGATTTTTCTTTGATTTACACACTACTGAAAACCTTGCTAATTATCCAATTTCCCTTTTCATTGATTACTATTATTTTCAAACAATGCATGGTGTATTGTTTGCACAGGTGTGTAAAGACATCAGTGATCATCATAAGGCAAATATCAAATGATATAAAAACAGAACAAAAAACAATTCATATTTTATAATTTGAAAATTCTATATATACTATATACTGTATAGTAACTTACTGTAGAATGATAACATTGTGATATATACTTGGTATGATATGTGCATCCTCTGAATTTTCCTTTCATAGTAGAATTCTGTTGGACTGAAAAGGTGCAAATTCTTATTCATCTATAAAACTGTGAGTAAATTGGGTTCGCAATTCACTAAGTCCCTGATTATATTAGTGAAAGAATTTGGCTCTGGGGGGTGTTTATGTCACATGCTTTGGATGAAAGATTATAGCCACATCTGAGCTGCATAGACATGGGCATAATAGCGCTACCTCTGGAGACTGTCCCTGCATTTTGTTCGGGAGTGCTCCCAATTACTGGGAGCTTCTATGGATTCAGAATCACCCATTGTAATCCAAGAGGCAAAGTATGTCACATTTTTTCGATGGGCTATTCAAGTAGAAGACATACAGTAGTTTTACACTTCCTGCAATCAGATGGAGACATCTGTTGAATGACTTGTCATTCAGAAAAGATTTCAAACTGGTAAAAAGTCTCTTTACCTGTAAACATTCATATGTAAACATTTATAGTACTCTGATGCTGAGATTTTTAAAGCTCTAAATCTGCCTAAATTTTCAGTTTATGATGCACTAATAAAATAAAGTCCTTAAAGCTCCTGGAAAGGCAAATCTATGATTGTCTCTTAATAATGTAGTTTGGGATCTAATGTGTATATAGTAAACACCTAAAAAGTATGAGATTATAGCCTTTGACATACCTATGTAATTCTTTAGACAGTGTCTCTCCCTTCCCTTGTTACTGGGTTGCAGTTAGGCGTGGCAAAGCCAGGACATTAATTATGTAATAAATGTGTGCCCAATAATATTTAGGAGAAAGATGATTGATGTGGGCTATCTCGCCAAGCTGACTTTACAACACCTCCTATTGTTTCCCCTGTGGGAAAACACTACACTGTAGTTTTCTTTGCTTTTAGCTAGAGTGAGCATTCAAATTAGCCTAACATGGTTTGAAAGCTACTGTGTTAAGCTAACTAGCAGACTGGGGTACACCACCCAAATCTGTTGATAAGTAGCTCAAAAGTGTACCATAGAAAAGCTAATGCTAACCCTTTCATGTAATTGAATGAAAGATGCTAAAACACTTAGCTTCTTAGTTTGGGAGGTATAGTTCAATAAAAACACAGATGTATGGTCTACCCTAGTCTGCAAGTTAGCTGATTAGCCAAGATAACTAGCAGACTATTGGGGGTTTTAATAATAAGCTCAAAAGTCTTGAATAGAAAAGCTAATGCTAACTGTTTCATGTAAGTGAATGGAAAATGATAAAATGATTAGTGCCACACTCTGGGAGGTATAGTTATATAAAAACACAGATTTGGGTGGTCTAAACTAATTTGCTAGTTTAGTCGATTTGTCAAGCTTTCTAACCAAGTAGGGTTCATTTGATAGATTTGGTAGTTTATTCCATGGCAGCAAAATGTTTTAGTGATTGAATGGAAAATAAAATGGTACTTGAGCTGAAAGAGAGCTGTCAATCAAGCATGATCTGATCACGCCTCCACACTCCTGAGAAGCTGTTTGAGAAGCAAAACAAACAGTTTTGGAACTAGGTTTCTAACACTTATGAACATTTATTTTCACTCAGATTTTTGTAGATGCTTAATGAGACACTCAACTTTGATATCGTATGTGCATTTTTACTATTTCAAGCCAAATTTCCAGAGGCTTTAATACCATGCACATATAAATCCACTTCTTTAGGGTCTAATTATTCCAACAAATATCAGCCTAATAATCAGTCTGTAATTAAGCCGACGCAGTATCTGTGAATTGTAATTACATTGTTGGCCTTAATGAACACAGTAGCTAGAGGTGGCTGACAGAGGCTAGTCCATGCCCAGGGCCCGGGCTCTTCTCTCAGCACAGGAATGGCATGTCATTAGTGGTGGTGATGAGATTCCTCACTCTGGGCTCAACACCGTCTATGCCTAATCAGCCTCCTAAAATTATCTCCACAGGAAATGCTTTCCTCACTAGCAAAAAAAAAAAAAAAGATCTCCAAATTCCCTCAATTTGAGTTTTTCTTGATTTTTTAACTGAGTGAATGAGTGTGTGTGTGGGTGTGTGTGTGTGTGTGCATATATGTATGTGTGTTTCTTCTATGTTTTGGCCATATTCTGGAAACTAGTGGTTTAGACATTATAAAATAGCACAAGACACCTTAGAGGATTATTTTTTGAATGCTGTGGAGGTGAGAGGAGCACCAGCGGGTGACCTATTTTCCGAGCCAGGCTTGTAGTGCTATTCCACGAAGAGGGGCTCGCACAAAAGACTGATGAAAGGGAGGGAGGGGGGAGGAGGTGAGAGGGCAGGGTCAGATGAGCCGCAGCCGAAGAGAAAAACACATAGCTTTTCATTAGTCGGCTGAGAAGGAGGTAATTCACAACTCTGTCGACACAATATGACCATGAATGTGCTTGTTGGGTGTGAGGTGCCACCATGCTGCGACTGGCAGGCAGGTGAAGAAGAGAAAGAAATGCCGCTTTTCCCTCAACTATCTAACAGCTCAGGAGAGAATAAGGGACTAAGGCGGCATGGTGACAGGAGAAAAAGAATCACAAAAAGACGATAAAAAAGGCTACTAAAAATCAGCCGCATTTATGCCACTGCAGCCGAACCACACCAGGAACGGATTCCAACAGCTAAAATGATATTCTCTGCCTCTTTTCACAAAAACACAAATCAACTCTGATACTATGCTAATGATGGCCATGCACCCTTGTATTTCCACTTACAGTGTCCCCATGGTTGCTGTGCGGAACAGTGTTGCAGCACTCTTCACCTCTTTTTGCTTCTCTCTCTCTCTCCTTTTCTAAGTGCTGAATCTATCTTCCCCTAGCTGCCATTGTCATGACACCCCCAATAGACCCACTGGCTTGGAAGTTAGTTGCGGGCAAAGTTGTGGTGAGAGATTAACTTTGCAGGATTAGGTGGGTTAATTAATAGATGGCTGCTGCTCATTGTTTTGTGCTCACGCTGTAAGAAGCCACCCAAGAGAAGCGCTGCAGCATTAAATCAATTTCATGGCCCTTTTATTACTGAGGAGATAAAGCCAATATTTAGCTTTCAATTCTTCACAATTATTGGGCCCCTGCTTTGCCACTTGAGTGGCTGCGCTTGGCTGGGGACAAGGACACATCTGTTTATGAGCTGTGGAGGCCCGGGGGCCTTGGTGTCCGGACTCCGGGGAACTGTCCTCAGCTTTCTCTCCTCAAGCCTGCAGCACAGAAATTCAGCCTTCTTCAGGAGTGCACACAGAAAGGAAGGAAGATTAGACCTAAAGAAAGATGGGGACTGTCACGAATCAGACATTTCACCCTCTTTCCAAGCAAAAGAACTACATTTTCTTTACACAAACAACATCAAAAATTAAATACTAATATTCATATTCACAACAAGAGCAGTTCCAAATTAAACAGAAATGTTCCGGCTGGAGGTTTTTCTATGTAGTGACTCTTTACCCTCCCTTCAAACAGCTTTAACTCACTTTGTTTTCTATGGAGTATGTATCCTTGCTAACCCCTACAGCTTTGACATCAAGGGTCCTATGTTCATGGCAGCTCAACGACTGGCACTAGGAGCGCTCCAACATTCTGGTATTTTCCTAAACTTAAAATTCTTGTGGTATTTCGGTGCACAGTGCATCACACATGGTGCACAGGTGGGAGTTTCATTCAAAGTGTTGGTATTTTGTTGGAAACTTGGAATTACACACTGCACTGAGAATAGACATCTCAGAACCACGCCTGTTTCTGCTGCAAAATCAACCTGGTACTGCACGGTTTTGGTCTCAACATGAGTTAAATAAATACTTGGAGCAAATGCAGAAATCTGCAGCCTCTGGTTTAAGAAGTGCTGCCCAAGATTGCATCAATTACAATATGATGTGACCAATTATGACCTGAGATATAGAATAATGACTGAAATACTGTCAGATTGATGCAACCATATAAATGGCTTCACCAAACTATTTCTAATTATTTGTTTCTATCACTATTGTAGAAAATGGTGTGGGCTTCACATTGTGCAACATTGCACCTTAAGACAACAATATGACTTCCTGGTGAAGCCGTTTCTTCATCTGGTGAGCTATTGTTGTCATGCTTCACTGTGATTGGCACAGTTAATTCAGTGCTATTACACCAATAATGTGACTAATAAGGCTAATAATGTCATTATTATTTTTATTCAACACACCCTCTGATCTGTATTCCATTGCACCCATCCTTATTGCACTTTGCACTGTTGGACATAGATGAACCAAAATAGCAGGTGTGCTTGGAAACGCCCACACAGTCCATGTGTTCAAGACCTGCTACTTTGCACTAGTTGGTCTGCTTTTGTGATTAAAATAAGCCTTATGATTTTATTTTTCTATCCATGCAACTGTTTGCCAATATTGAGCAACATTCAGAAATAGATCCAATTGTTACCCTATATACCATACTGTACCAATATACCTTGTTTTCTAAAATAAACCATTAGCCAAAGTAACTTTTCATTTGTCAAACAGGTTAAAATGATATGCCCAATTCATGGTGTTGTTAGCTCTGTGTTGAAGGAGCACAATGTGCATCCAGAGCACACATACTGTAAGACTCTATTTTCATTGCATATACCAGGGATTTATGCCAATAAAGTGGCATTTTCCTTGGGTGCAAGCTGTTTTTTTTCTTATCTGCACCTGCATTTTTTTTTGAGTCTCTGTGAACTTGACTGTACTGAAGTAGGAGAGACACAGTAGGGGCAGTGTCAGTGGTGATCAAACAGAACAGTGCAATTTTTATGTCAAGATTTCCTGGGATTTTTTGCTTGCACCGCTTGCCTGCACAGCCCAGGTCAAAAGCTTTGTTTTCTCTATTACAAAACTGTCAAAGCACTTTGCTGAATTACACATTGCTCATAAAGAAGAGAAAAGGGGGTGATGTGATTGGTCAAATTTATGCCAGTCCCCTATCATAACTACTGATGATGTCTTCCTCCTAATGTCACCGCATTTTTAAGCTGCTCTGCAGTTGAAATGCATGCTTTTAACAAAAGGATTACCAAAACAGTCAGTCACCGTGCTTTGTACTGTGAGTCAATTAGTCATAAGAGTATGTGTACTTCATTTATTATGCTGGACTGAACATCATCACAACTCAAAGCTTAACATTTTACATGCTTTATTGACACTGACAATGTCTTTTTTGATACTACTGGGAGTCGCAGAGGAAGAAATGTATAAATTCTACCCATCCAGGCTTCAAATGAAGTTCTCTTTCAACCCACGTTCAACCCTGGAGGAAGGTGACAAAGCCAGGCCAGCTGTTACCTACTGACCCCTACAAACTGAAAACATGCACTTCTCTGAACATTACATCTGATTTTTTCCCCTGATGCACTATTTCTCAAAATTCTCTGCAGATATTTCTTGGCATACTGCCTTCCTCCACCACAGACTCGCTTTCTGATCCTATTACTCAGAAAACGTCACAATGAAAAGTTGTTGCATTATGCATCAATAAGGTCCTATTTATGTCCTACCAGTCTGACAACAGCTTGACTGATGTTAATGCAATCTGTACTGTTCTTTGGCCCAAAACTGCCAGCAGCAGCTCACCCGTCATTGACAAAGGAGCTCCATCAGTCACAGAGCACTCCACTCATTTCTGCTATAAGAAGACTGTCAACTATCTAATGCACAGCGGGAGCCCAGGGACAGCTGATACTTTTATGGAGACCCTATGGAAACTGAAAATTAACACTACTAGTACTACACTAAGATTCTGAGTTGAGCGAAGACACATTACACACATTATGTCTTGAGGAAATAAGTAATATATATCAAAATTAAATCAAAGTTTTTTGTTAACCATGATTCTAGCTTAACATTATACCAAGCTAGAAAAAAATATTGATGGTCTATTTAATTTTGTCTTCGGAGTGCAGTTAACCAGAATTAGCTTGCTGGCTAACAGAGTTTGCATGCTAAGCTGGTTAACACAGTTGCTTGGTGTGGGAGGGAGGCTGGTGAACGGTGAAACAAGCCTTTCAGCCTGCAGCTAGAGTCGATTTTGGGGGCAGACAGAAGGAGTGAGACAGATGAACAGTAAAGAGCAGAGATGAGTAAGACAGATGAACAGAGGAGGACAGCAGCCACATCAGTAGAAAAGGAAGACAAAGAGAATGAGAAATTGAGGGAGAAATGAGGCCAGGACATGAGTGTCCAATTCATTCTTGTGGAATTTTGTGAGGGGTTTTTGTTCAATACAAATATGTCAAGGAATGAGATTATATTGTACTCAGATAAAATATAATAACCACACCTACAATAATGTGCTACAGTATTCTACTACACAATAAATCAGTGCAAGTCTTGTATGGTAACTACAAAGGAATGATGTTTATACAATATGAATAACATATCTAACGTTACGTATTTTTTTGTAGAGTGGTAGAAAAACTCCTTATAATGATCCCTCTAAGCGCGTTAAATTATTGATTTGTAAGTTGTATTTTAATTTTGGATGGCATTTACACTACTTTTTTTGCATGTTAAGTCTTACATTTAATATGCAAAGTATCCAGTAAATTCAGTTGTCACATGAGTTAAATGTAAGTAGCGTTTCCCCTCTGAAATATAGCGGATTAATCTAAGTGAAAATAAGTAAAAATGCTAGAACCTAAAACTTAGCTGGGCAGATGAATTTTGTTACAGTATTTGCTAACTCTGCTACTAATATATATTTTATACCAAAAATGTATTTATTCATTTTGCTATTTTAAATGTTAAGAATTCAAAAACCATGTTACATGTTGTGTTTTACCATTGGACTGAATAGTTCATATGAACCAACAAAAAGAGGAAATTCAGTGTGAAAAATGTGAGAAGAAAAGAAATCATAGAGGAGGTGCACATTTTTTTCCTGTCACTGTATGACAGTAAGAAGGACAAGCCAGCGGAAATAAGTCTGTTGATAAGTCATAGCAGAGGCAGTGAAGCACACTGCCGCCTTCTCACAGGAGGAGGGAGGCAGTCTGTCAGAGATGGAAAACTGACTCCACTTCACATTTTGCTTCATCAATAACCTTTGATAAGATATAGAGAAACACATAGAGACGAATAAACAAAAAGAAAAAAAATATATATCAAAGTTACAAAAGAGACAGCCACCTATAGCAAGACATCTTTTCATCTTCAGACTGACAAGTGTCCCATTGTTGTCATCCTTCAGCGCTACTTTGTTGTTGTTGAAAGCATCTCTGGGTTGTTGTTATCAAAGCCATAAATCACAGAGCTGAAGAGAGCCAGGTGGCTTTCATATGAACTGCTGCACACATGCTCATGTCTCACCTCTCCTCTGATCAACGGAGACCTACAGTACACATAGAGATTTCCCTCACATAAAATAGAAACCGGTGTCTGGGAATGAGCCAGTGAGAGAGAGAGAAAGAGCGTTTACATGCACGCCAATAATTCAATTATAACCAGACTAATGCAATACGCATATTATTGCAACTCTCATGTAAACACCTTAACCAGGTTATCTTACTCACATTAAGGTCCTAATCAGAGTAAGCATAACTTGATTAACAGAGCTGGGTTGCTTGTCAATCATTCAAATTAATCTTGCCATGTGTACGTCTGGTTTTTTTTTTTCAGTGTTTGGATTCTGTGCACGTGCCATAAAGGTCACACAGTGAACAGGATGCCAAACGGTTTGTTTGAATGGCTGGAGTAGTGCTGATGGAAAAATGAAACTAAAAAAACCCCAAAATTAAACAGTGCATCGGTACAACAGTTCTTTCATCTTATAATATCTGAAACACACACATGAATAAATTCATCCGTACTAATATTTTATTCCGTTGTTTTCCCATCTGTCCTTTTGTACATCAACTAGACTGTTATGCAAATCATATAAACTTGGGAAGTCAGTCTTGCTTTATGCAATGCTATGCAATGTTCATGAACAGATCATATAAATGGTGTAGTCTATCTATAGCAATATCCCACTTGAACTGAAAAAACTGTTACACTGCCAATGACTTTGTGACACAAGCCAAGATAGAAACTACACACTCTAAATATCACTGAAACATCAAAGTTTACTACTATTAAAGTATATTTTAGCAATGGAGTTACCATTAAAGGAATATAAATGCAACAACTATAAAAAACACTGCTGTACAGTATGAATACAACTCTTCTTGGATGAAGTAATACTACATATACAGCCACAAAAAACATCCAAGTCTCATTACCAACTGTTGCTGAGAAATGGATTGATGTGTTGGTCAGCGTACCAGCTGCTGACGTCAAGTACTCAACTGCACGTTTTTCCACAAGAGCTGACCACAAGACCTTAGGTGTATGTATGGTAATAATGTTGGTAATGCTCTAAATACAGTATGGGGAAAACATGTTGGCTTTACAACACCAAACCCCCAACCTCTGGTAAGTATGATAAGAATAGTCAACATATGATCATGCATGACCTCACTATGTGTATATGTTTGGGTTGTGGCTTTGTCTGTTTCTGTGTGTTTCCTTTTGGATCTTTTTTAGCCAAAGCTAAAGGTTTCTCTATGTAATGAAACCATTTGGTGCACTGATCCTTTGCCATTAAGACTTTGTGGCTTCTGATTGGGAAGAGAAAAAGTCAATTACAGAAGTGGAGTGGGCTAGAGCTCAGCAAAGCCTGGCTTTATGGTGGTAATTGCACACATAATCTTACACCTTTGAACAAAATGATGAGGCCAGGAAGGAGATATATTTGGTGAAATTTCAACTAGGAAACCCTTTTAGAATCACACAGGACAAAAATCCTGCTCTGTCCCTTCACAAGACATAATCATGTACTAAAATTAGTTTGACACATCATCTTATCCGCTCTAACCGTTACACATTGAAGAGGTCGGATGGCAATTTATAAATTGCTAAGTATTCTGAATTCATACTCCACACAAACATGCATCTGCCTGCTCAGGAGAGCAGTGTGCGCTGTAAACACGATGATAAACACAATGTGACTCTAGTGAGTCATGTAGAGAAATCGCACACGTCTCTCTCCACAGGAATGTCAGAGGTGAGGTGAAGGTGAACTACAGCAGGCCTACTGGAGCTAGTAGGAACTGAGTGATTTGCTCAAGGACACTTCAGCAGGGTGGATTCTTGCTGACAAGGGGGCTCGAACCACAACCCTTTAGTTGAAGAGCAGTCTCCATACGCAAATGTTGCTTATCAAAACTGGCGTAATGAATTAGGATTGCAGACTGCTGTACTATTACCTTAATAGATGTGTGTAGCACTAAATCAAGTATACTTTAAAATCAATAAATAATACTTTTATTCATACTTTATGTTATACCTTCTAGTATAATGTTGCTCACAATACCCTTAACTTTGTAATAATTCCAGCCTCCAAAACTGCAAATCCAGCACTCACATCACACAGCTGTACACTGTGTGTGAGTGACTGTGATGTTGTGTAGTGAGCTCAGGCAAAGCTCAGTGTCTTTTACTTCAGTTCTCAGTGACAAGAGCGCAGGTTCTTTGTAGCTGAAGTGCATGGCAGCATAGCATCAAAGAGGACAAACTAGACTCTTTATTGAAGTGTAGCCGCACTTTCGACCTCTTCTTTATACTCCTTCCCATGCACTTCAGTAGAAAGGAAACTTCTCCTCTGCTGCAGAATTCATCTTAACACATTCTACTTCCACACAAGAATCAATATTACTCTCAGTCACTCACACACAGTTGTTAAAAATGAAGAAATGGAGGGGGGAAACAATAAGACGTGTGAAAAAAAAGGCATTTCAAAAAGAGAAGTTTCTGCCAGGATAGATAAGGTATAAACATTTTAATTGATTTGGCTCTGGAAACAGTGAAACTGGTTTCTGAATGGGACAGGGTCTCGGTTTGCAACCCTAATACCAAGGCAGTTTATGATGGTGACTTAAATAGAGAGAGACAGACAGGGAGGACACAGATGTCTGACCTTGCAGTGGTGCTTATGTAATGGTCTGCTTCAGTGCATTTAACTGCAGTGCTTCTTTCCAACCTGGGATCAGTAAAGGCAACATGTCTCTGCAGTGCATTCTCCTCCGACATCACTCCGGACACTCAGAGAGTATGAAAAGGTCCTGTGAGCTCCCAGTGAATCACTTGTTATGGCCCTGCCCGTGTGGTCCCCATGGAGCCAATCATACTAATTAAACTGGACTACTTAAGCCTCCTCTCATTAGTGTCCAAGTAAACAGCCTTAATTTTGTATGCATTTTAATGCCCATCTCCCACTTCTGAGGGTGGTTGTGGAGGGGACAGATGAATGATGAAGGGGGGTAATTTCAGGTTTGCTCAAATGAAAGTGAGTGCATTAAGTGTCATTTCACCATTCAAGTTAAAATATGTGTTTGTGGATATGCACTGATCAGTGAGTTTCCCAAAGCGAGTTGAACTTGCTTTTGCAGAATGATTAATGAAAATGAGAGAAAATAAAATGTGTTAATGCTAGTAATAATAATAATAATGATAATAATAATAATAATAAGCAGCAGCTTTGCAGACACTATTTCATGAGCATGATTTTATAGCCGAGTCAAAGCCCTTACAGACTTCATTATATTTTTGTCAGCTCCATGCACTGCTGTTACACAATCTAGCACTGCTCCAGATACCAGGGGCAAGTAGGGTAAAATGTGGCATGACCCAAAAATAGCACTGCAACATTGGCTTCCACTTGATTACTAGAGCTGTAAACAATGTTTCAACGTAGAGTGTAGGTATGCAGAGGGCTGTGTGCTATGATTATGAATATTTGCATATGTGTGTGTGTTTATATGCACATGTCCATGCACTAGGGAAAGAGTGATGGGAGCAACTGGAGAGCTATTAGCACAGTCAGCAGGAGGGAGGGATGGAAGGATAGAGGGAAAGGAGGGGGCAGCTGGGTAGAGACCTAGCAAGTACCAAACTTGCTGGGCCTGGAGCTCTCGAACAGTGGGTGGCATCAAAACAACAGCCAGTAGACACAGAGTACGGTCTCACAAGCCCCTTTTACACAGTCTCTTCAAGGCGGGACTGTTGCGCCGTTATTCCACCTCACCATTCTGTATAAAAGGTGCCAACATGGAATTGGGGGGGCATTGTTGTTCCGCCATTAAGCCGGCAGCGGGGGTAGTCACATTGCCAGATCGACGTCTGTGTAAAAGGGACAGCCGGCATGGTGGGACAATACATGCTAGACACCGATGCTGTTGTGTTACACGTCACGCCTCTGATTCTGGAACACCAGCGTACTTTTTAAAATCACACACGAGGGCAGCATTATGCCGGTTTTGTTTGGTTCAGTGTAAAAAAGCAAAAGCCAGAATAATGACGGGTCTTCTTTACAGCAATATTCTGTATAAAAGGGGCTACAGACACAGATATTGCACTCCTCTGCCTATTTCCATGTCTCTGTTCCTTTTCTTTTCTCCTGCTAGTCTCCAGCAGTGTCCAAAGGTGGCAGCCATGTACGAGGCAGGGCAGCTCAAGATTCATTTCTAGACCAGCAGCTCAACAATCGAGACATAATGAGCTTTAGCGTTGCCACTCTGCCTCTTACAGCAGCTCATCTTCCCCACCACAGGAACCTAGACTGCCGGTCTCCATGGCAGACTGTTTGCCTGCTTCAGTGTGTGAGGATGTGCCTGCTGTCCTGGGGTGAGTTAAGACCTGGGCAAATGAGGTGAGCCATCTCTCCCAGTTTCAGGAAATAGCCAGCTTTTAGCTCTCCCTGTGTCAGAGTGCAGTAGCTAGTTTTTGCAGACAGGTGCTTGCACACCCGAGGAGGCACACGTGCATGTGCACGTGACCTAACTTGTGAGAATGTGAGCATGCAGACAGACCAGTACATGCTGCATCTACATAGAGAATACAATTACACCACAAAACAATAACAAAGAGAACCACTGTTTGTGGAGTGCTGCTGCACCTGTTGAATTCAGCCGGTGAAAACACATACAGTAGTACAGTGGTAGCGTATAGTGTCTCCCTCTGACAGCAAGGCACATGTACATGAAACACATTTTAGGGCGGTTAATGGAGAGTAGAGCTGATCTGGGAGCAGTCGAGCTCTATGACTGAACACACAGAAGTAGACAGGGTGTGACATACAGTGCTGTCCACTGACGTCAGAGCAGCACATTCACTGCTGTCACTGGGAACACGGTCATGGCCTGGGGAGCTCAGAGAGCCTGTATGTGTGTGTGTGTGTGTGTGTAGTCAGCTTTTCTGTGGAGACAGAGACAGACAGGAACGCAGAGAGAGGCCCCTGGTAAAGTCCCTCCACCTCCTTTGCCTTCTATGAAGCTTTGAAGACTCTTTGATTGTGTCAGTTTTGTGCCTATGTGTGCATGAGTGTCCGAGTGTGTGAGAGCGAGATGCGTTGGGCATGGTCATTCAAGTGTATGAGATCACGACGCTCCTCGTCAGGCCCTATTTTAAGGCCTGAGACTCATGGAGTGCCCCGGCCTCCACAGACCCATTGGGCTAATGATCAGCCTTGGCAATTAAAGCCAATCTGTGAGTCAGTGTGGCATCAGGAGGGCCATCTGCTTCCAGCCCTGTAGCACTCACTCTGGCCTGTGGGACCACTTGCTGGGGTCACAGCTCACCCAACTTGTAGTGAGATGGTCGCAGGATCTAAAGAACAATCTGCTGTGTAACTCCAGTTCAATAGAAACCTGCTCTACAGATAGCACTGCTGTGTGCGCTGCCGCCACGACTCATGAGTGTAATAAACACATTAACAGTGGGATCTGTGTTTTGGGGCACAATGCATGCACCCATGACAGAGGTAGGCTCGCCATCAGCCTCAGGCCAGTGACTTTTCCCACCTGTTCCAGTACTGTCGCCAAGAAGTGGGGCAGTTATTGTACTGACAAGGGAAATGTAAGATGTCTGAACATTTAGGAAAGCTCTGGACCTGCTGATGACTGCACATGGTGTCCCAAACTACATCATCATCCATATATGAATTAATGAGCTATATCCAGCAAGAAGGGAGTTCATTTGCACAGAAAGTTTGAAAAGACATCTTCCACACTTGTAATCAGTGGGATAAGGTGGTAATGTGACATCTGTAGAACAACACTGATATCATGGTGTCTTCTATGGATCCACATGAGGCTACAGAGGTTCCAGAGCAATGCCAGTATGTGTATCTACACCTGCAGTAGCAGAGTTTTTGAAGGTAGTTTTTGAAGCTGGATGTAAATACCAAGCAGCAACTACCACAGCTTGAGGCTGAAGAAAATGTGGAAGTATCTTAAAGTGCAAAGCCACTGACAGCCGCTAGATGCTGGCTCCAAGTGACTCCCATTCAAAAAGTGTAAACTTCTCTCTAGAAATACTGAGTCATTAATTTTTTTTAACAACTTATTATGGTCTCACTAAATTCTTAGCCCTTGCTAAGTGTACTGGTCATTTTGGAAATTTTTGCTCTGGTAATAAGATTTGAAGACTTATAGTATCTTTGATGTCTGCTGTGTAGGCATTGATTGACAGCTGTGATTGACAGTTCACTCACCTACTGCTCTCCCTGGCTCCAGGACTCGCACTGAGTCGGACTATTGTCAAGGTATATACAGTTTAATGTTACTTGATTACGATAACTGCCCTGTTAGCACAGTTCAGCTAAAGTAGCTAATGTTAGCCCAAGCGTGCACCGCTTGGTGTTCCCAGTAAGCTAGCATTCGCTTTGGTCCAAGGTAGTGGGCGTGTTCCAGAGCGTGACAGGCAACATACTGCAATGCTAATGCACTCAAAACTGAAAAGATGGTGCCAACCATAAGCAGCAACTCTGGACTTCAAAATGGCTCCAAGGCAAACTAATGGGTGACATCACATCTTGCTATGATGAACTGTTACATAAAAGACCTCCAGGCCTGAGGGGTTTTACTATGAGAAGGAGCTACAACAGGTGTTGAGTTTGCATTAACACCATCAAAAAGAACATATTGAAGACATTGAAAAGATTTGCTTGTTCTTTCTTATGTTCACTTTCACTAATAAACAGAGCTTTCTTCTCTTGTTGCTTCTCATTAGTTTGTTCTGTCTGAAAATCTCATAAAAATAAGTCTGCAGGTTATCATTGGATTGACTTTCATTGCCATTATACCCTGTAGCATAACATTCAAAAATATAGTCTATATTATACAGAAATTCGATTTTGGATGAGACTCTGTCCTGAGCCTCCAATCTTGTAGGAGCTACCTTTGCTTCAAAAGTTCAAAGCTCTATATAGTCCATGTCGGCACCTTCCCATCTCCCAGCAGCAGACAGGTGCCAAACCCTGGGAGGCTAACTGGTGTTTCAGACCAATGCCCTGGTATGACCTCTGGTGCATTTATCATATGCTTGGTTAGTTCTGCCCCAGTTTATAGGGGCATGCAGCCCTCAGGAGCAGTAACCATCATACCAAATGCACAGGTCAGCAGCTCTCTTTCCCTATACGCCACATGCTGAGAGGACAGCTGCTCCCTGTATCTTTGTATTCTTCTCCAAGAGGAAAAGGGGGGTCAACAGGTCAACAGCCTACTATTCACTGTTACTTACAGTTGTATAGAGCAACATGCAGCTTCTATAGGCATACACCGCGTAACACCTTTCACACTGAATCCGAGGAGAACATTGCCAAGTTTTTAAAAAAAAACTTTTTTTAATCTTGTCATTTTTAGTATTAATAACATGAATTAATCAATTCTCAAATGGACTTATCAAATCATTTATACTGTATGCTGGTTGAAAATATTCAACAGCTTAATGTATTCTGCTCATTAGTTTTTCTTTTCAGTAGATTGTCCTGGATTCCTAACACTGACCTTATTTCTGACTTTAATTTCTTTTTCCAAGAACTGAAGGTCCCAAATTTGTCGCTTGACCTTGTTTCTTTGCCTGTGAATCACACATATCATACGTAAGGACAAGCTTTTCAGCCAGCAGTACTATCCATACAGTGAAAAGGGGCTACTGTAAGTAACTTGAATCAGGACAACCCAACAAGGACACACATGGCCGCACATGGCAGTTATGGCCGCCAAACCCCTCATCCGCTGGCTATGCCAACCAGGCTGCCCTGCAGATTTTCATATTCAGTAGCATAGGAAGCTGTGGAATCCAAAACCACCTGCTGGGCTGAGTCCCGTTTGCATCCACACAGAAAGATAAATCTGCTCCACGCTGATTTAAGGCTTTTGAAATGTCATTTTCAGTTATTCAGATGGAGGCTTCTTCAGAGCTATCCATGGGCGTAGATTTGGGTATGGACAGTAGGGACATGTCCCTACCAATATCAAGGTGTTGCTGGATTGTCCCTATCGATATTTTCACTTATCTCAAACAATCTAGCCACTTTAACTTCATGTAATGTTAATGGTAAGATCTCTGCAGAGTTGCCAGGTTTGTGTGTTTTTCTTCGAAAAAGTGGGCTATTATGAAAAAGAATGAAAGAGCAGGATATGGGGGATACTCGACTTCAAGCTGTGAATTATCGACTAGCTGCAACCTGGCAGCAACAGCAGCAGTAGTGGAGTCGGTGAGGTGGAGAATCTGAAGCAGTTAGTATTTATAGTTTAAACGTTCCATTAGATTCCATTAATTTAAAATGACTTCACTGGACAAAACTAAGATCATTTGATATTCTATTTAATTTCAGGCGTTAGGTGTTAGCTAAAATGTGATTGTTGCTCAGACTTGCTGTTTAATTAAACAACTTTATTACTGTTGGTGAAAATTCCTCCCAAAAGGAAATTAAGACATCAGGTGCTTTTCTAAAGAAGAACCAAAGTGTCAGTGAGAGTTGAGCTTTGTTAATAAGAATGTTCTATAATCAATCCAAACATTAATCTTTGAAATTAGTGGGAGAAATATTTACTATCTCTCCCTTTTTCAATGAGTGGATCAAGAGCAGAGTTATTATTGCATATTAAGACATGAACATTATTTATAAGCTAAATTAGCCACAGCTTGTCCAACTGATTTGTTTGTGACTGTCAGGCATCAATTCATTATGAATATCCTGTCAGCAGCAGCCTGAGCAGCACAGAGTCACACAGACAGGTGAGCTGCAGCCTCCCAGGTAAAAATGGATAAAAAAAATATCCCTTCCAAAGTTAAAACCAAACCTACGCCTTTGGTGCTATCCAAAACATCATATCTGCTGGGGAAACAGATCTGACACAGACGATCGTGTGACAAGAAAAGAATATGGCAACAAGACAAGATAAACAGATGGAAAAACCAATCCACCAACAAACCTACCCAAACACCCCCCCATACACACACACACACACACACCCACACACACACACATACATACACACACGTTTACTTACTGTAAGTCATTCTTGGGATATTTAAATAGACTTGCATTCATTTCCTGGAGACTTACCCTAACTCTAACCTTAACAACTGACCCAAAAAGTATCGATTTACCAATTTGGGACACGGCAGTTGCACAAGCCGTCCCCAATCAACTGGTCTTAAGTCTGGTGTGTGACCTTGAAAGTGACTCAAGGTTACTCACAGGTTATTATAATGTGTTGGGAGAAAGAGACAAAATGGCTTTTCTGTCTGCAGCAAAGAGCTCAGCAATATTTTCTTAGAAACAGTCTGGATAGTTTATCTCTTTAGTGATAAGGTAACTGGTAACCCCCAAATTACTCACCCCTATCCTCATTTCACCTTGCTACACTTACTGCTGCTCTCTCCCCTTCTTCATCATCCTTTCCCTCCATTCTTTTACTACTTAAGATGCTGACTCACTGGACCCGAATCGCTGTTTGTCTGTCATGACATCTGGAGTAGCTGCTGAGTGTTATGTCTTTCTCTCACACAGTCTCTCTCCCCTGATGGGACCCCCACTAACATCTTCATCCTTGTTTTTTCTGTGTAGCATAATGACCTCCTAGTAGCAGCCCTAATGGAGCCATAATGGTCATTTATGCAAGGGGAGGCTCTGAGGGCACGGCTGTGGAGGCAGCGAGTCGCTCAGGAAGACGGGAGAGCGGAGAGAAGCTCCTGGTTAAGTCCCTCCACTTCCGCCTCTTCCCTTCCAGCTCCCGAATCTCAGTCTTTGTTTGAATACGGCATTCCCGTGTGTGTGTGTTGTGTGTGCTCAATCAACTGCGCATTCATTTGTGTGTAATGAAAGGAACTGATACAAGACTGGTTAACAATAGAAAGCACAATATGAATATATGAGGGGTGTAGCCCTGCTTTTGATGTTCACTTCTACAGCTTATTCATATACATTATGCACATGTGCATACGACCATTTTCTTTTCTAATTACATTTTCCTTCTCAGACAAGAGTCTTATTCATGCATACATCATCCACACAATAGAAAATACTACACTTCTCAGACCTCTACGTGTTTCTTCATCTATATTTGCCAACACCACTGGCACAGACTACATTGTACATAAAATACAATGCATAAGCTGAACTTGCACTTATTATGAAAAATTTTCTTTCGGGTCATTTGCATTTCAATATACACAGTAAACACAAGGACCTTTTACTGTTTATAGTCTTAGCCCAGAGTGATTTAAAAAAAAAAGACAATAGTTCAATGCACTGGAAGGCTGTGATCAAATAGGATACTTCTTTGAGGTTTTCAATGCCTTAATCACGTGAGGTCCTCCAAACTAGACACCTCATGCTTTTAATGCGGCATATCTTGGGATGTTCCCCTGGGCGCTGCAAGTTGAATAATACAATGGCACATTTATCAGCTAGCTAATGCTAATTAGACTGTTGCATAGAAACGAGAATAATGTACAGTAATGTTCCTTATGCCTTGTCAGCTCCTGCTTTCTCTGTTTCTAGCAATACTCACCCGTGTTTTGGGTTTAATTAGGAAAAATACAGCATCCTATCTAATCCATTAGGTATCTATGTATATAAACATGAAGAAAAAATATGATTATCCTACAGATGGTTTGAACTCCTCAGGTAATCATAATAGACTGTATTCTGTTTGCAAAATCATGAACAAAATCATGGACAGAGTGAGATGTATCTAGTTTCTGTTTCGGCAGCACAAATTGTGGTGAAGCAGTGTTTGTTCCACTTGCTGTAAAGCAAACGTCAGTCAGCTCCAAACAGGAAAGACACATTTTTCACACCTACTTCCACGACATGAGGCGAGGATCTTCATTTCAACAAAACTTTACAATCTTCTTTTGAAGCTATCTGGAAATCAGTGCTGTCCAACCGTTTTTAACTGCAGTATCTAGGGAATGAGTGTGCTCTTTAATGTCCGATCCGGTCCCTTTGTACCTCATTTTAATTCAAAGATACATTTCAATTTTAGTTAGCTCTTTGTAGCCTGATAAATGTTAACTCTGAAGTCTGATAATTCAAGTCAAGTTCTATATTGCTGATGTGTGCTGTACTTTCATTTTTTGATTCATGTCACAGATGCAATCCAGACCGAGCAGAGCAGTGCATTACATTGTTTATCCTTTTAAGTTTTCTTTGGGCTAATGTAGAAATTTCTCAAAAGCAGTTGCAATTATGCATAACTCACTGATAACGTACAGTTTTTACTTCTAGCTTTTCTGAAGGACTATTAGTTATTTCATTTATGGACAGAGTGATATAGCAGAAATGTGTGGTTGTATTTTTGATTGAAGAACTCTGTCACATTAACAAGAAGCCCTCAATGAGAAGCACAATGATTCCACAGCTGTATGTTTATAGGTAGCTGTGCATGGGTTCAATAGCTGAAAATGAACTGCAGCAGCATGACTGACATGTCAGCTACCTACCTTAGCTCAGCCTAAGTGATACTGATGCCTACACTCACAGATATGTACCACCCTGACATCACTCTAAAGATATCTGACAGTGTTACACAGAAAACCTGCCTAAGTTGTCATTTCAGTATAACAGCACATTTAATGTTTGCAGTTTGGTTCATCCACACTGCAAACAAACATTTTCTCACTTAACTCGAGTGATATGTAGTCTCTGAGACTCCTCTAGCCCCATACATTGGAGGTGAATGAAATTTCCTGATTAAAACAAAGTAGTAATGGAGATACAGATTTTTTTAAAGACATGTTACTATTGATTTTTCATTACATTCATTACTATAAACATGAGATAAAATTCAATTCACCTCAATTATATTGGGGTGGTAGCACAAATCTAAGAGGCTGATATCTCGAAACCTAACCAAAATGATCTGCACAGCTTGATGCCAGAAGACACAAGTGATGAAGTGTGTTTGGGTGAATTGACCCTTCAAGTGGCCTGCAAGTGTATGATGCTCCTGGCATGTCCTTAACTACTGTGTTGACTTTTTCAGTAAGTTAACCTCATTTAACCAGTTTGATAAACACTTCTTTTGGGAGACGGGTAGTTTGAGCCCTCAAATGACACATCTTATGGTATTTTCTTCTGGGATGCATGTCCTGGCTGTTCGCAAAGGTTTTTTGATAAAAGCAAAGATGATGCTCGAATTTAAGGGTGAAGGTTAGTTCAGGGACTGATAATGAATATGGATATTCAACTGCGAGTCAATAGTGAAAGCGTCAGAAATATTAGCATTATTTTCTATCGGACACATAAGATGACAGCACTACAGCAACATGAGTCTTAGGGGTTGGTGTTATTTGAAGGTAAAGGCAGAAACAACCTCAGCACAAGTCCAGGGGGTCTCTAGCTTAAATAGCAGAAATGTTTACATCTACACAGAAAACATGAAAACATGACAACACTCACATATCGCATTTGCATGCATATATCACAGTCTCCTCTGCTTTCATTTGACACGGACAATACCACTGCTCATCATCAAAGTCCTGTATGTGCATCAGCACAATCTGAGAAAATGTTGTGACATTTTTTGTCACAACGGGATCAGACAGACATTACTGTCATAAGTCATTGTGTATCACAGTGTCACTCCAAACAGACTACCTTATAACAAAGAAATCAATTAAACTGGGGGAAAATGTGTTTCTTATTCACAGTAAACAATTAAGCAATTATATCCACTATCTCAAAGAAAAGCTCTGATGAATAGAAAAAAAAACAAAAACGTGTTCTCGGCATGTTGCTAATCATTTGTTACACCTCCTTACCATTTGTAATTCTGAGGTAATGGTAACCATCGCTGTCTTCTTGATTGTCACTACAAATGCAGCATGCAGCATGGTCTTTGAAATTCAGTTCCAACTTTAGTTGAAGCATAATGCTGAAACGGTGCTGCCACAAGGTAAACAGTGTGATTACAGCAGTGCATACAAAACACAGCTCGGAATTTAAAAACGGAGCAAAAATCAGAGAAAGTATCTTCATCAAACACTTCCACATTCCTCCCTCAGTTATCAGTATGAATGCATTCTGACAAGGCCGAACAAAGGACAAACATACTGTATGTCCAAGATTACACTACTGTAGATGAAAATATTGTATGTTCAAGATTACATTACTTTAGAGGAAAATGTGTGCAAAGATTAGTTCTATGTACTTCTGAACATGATTTCTGTCCAAGGGCTGCAACAGAAAATCAATTCATTGAATGATTGATGAATCATTTGCAGGAATGTAAATGTAAGGGTTTTGTGATTTGGAACTCGCAGTAAATTTTCCACTCCTCAGATTTTTGACAAAACCCTTCATCTTTGTTCCACAATTAAAGCTACCCCATGGCTTTTTCTTCATAACCAAACATGTTTGTTTTTTTTCTTTCAGTGTTTCTCATAAAACTGAATTGTGTGCAGACTAGATGCATTTCCTATCTCATAAAACATTTGCAAGGGCCTTTTTGTATTTTTTACTGTTGCAAAATGTGCATTGTTTACATCAGCAGTCTCTTTCTCCTTTTTTATTGGCACATTATTCCGCCAGCAACTGCATTACTGCTCTGTGCGGTCAGCAGATGTGTCATGTATCTATCATGTCACCTCCAAGCCTGAGGTGTGTATTTGATTCCTTTTGCACATGCTGGTAAAGCAGGAGACACAAACAATACAATGACCCCACTAGTGGCCAAAAGAAACTTTGTTTTTAATCTCCTCTCATATTACAAAATGAATAAAAATATAACTTTTTAATATAACTACAGCTAGATGTGTCACATAAACAGTTTTTCTCGATTAATTGATGAATTGTTTGGTCTATAAAATATCAGAAAATAGTGAAATATGCCTGTTATAATTTCCTACAGTCCAAGGCAACATTTTCAAATTGTTTAATTTGTCCAACCAGCAGTCTAAAACCCCAAGATATTCAGTTGACTATTATTTACGGCTAAAACGATTATTCTATTATCAAAATAATTGCTGATTAATTTTCTGCCAATTGACTAATTGATTAATCAACTAATAGTTGCAGCTCTATCTGCATCTATTTGATAGCGTTCAGCTTATTTCATATGACTCAGCTATTTATGAAATGTTGTTAACTAAAATTTGTGAAATTTCTCCTCACTGCCACAAGTAATTGAAACTACTAGTTCAAACACAAATAAATACCAGTGTGTTTGCGCTTTGGGGTAATGCTGATAGATGCTCGCTTATAAGGACAAGATTTTGACAGATAGGGGACGATCTGATTTACATCAGTAATATCTGAGGGTCTCTAAGTGCATTAAATAGTAATGATGTCTGAGCAATGCTGGAATAAATTTGTAAGCAACTAATGGCATACAAATACAGACACATAGAAACATACTGCATGTGATCGATATCAAACGCACTTTGTGATCAATGTTGGAATTAATTCAGAGTGTCACAAGGACCTGAGAGCTAAACTGTCAGATACTGTTTAACAGCCGCTGAGCTGCTTTGAGTCTAACTGGCTGCACTGAATGATGTTTTTACTACTATTACTGTTGGTTCTGTTTTCAATTTCTTGAACTCTGCTTCACTTGCAGGGATGCCAGCTTTAGTTTCTCTTTTTTTCTGTGAATGTCTCACTGAGTTTTCTTACTTAATTCAATGTTTCATCACTGATCAATGTTTTATCACTGTTTTATCTTGACAATTGAGCAATTGCCTAACCACTTGTTTCTGTTAACAGTGGACCCCTGGGTGTAAAAAAGCCTTGAAATGCTGCCTACAATTTATGCCTCTTGGATCCAGCCGGCCTGGTCCCAGTTCCATTTATTTATCAGATTGTTTCAGTGAGGTTGTGTACAGTGAGAAAAAAAACACTTTCATCTTAAATTGAGGATGCTTTCCACATCTTAGTAAGGAAGGACACTAGTCAATATTTGGCCTGAGGTTATTTAATTTGGACAAGGAGTTTGATTCATACATTAAAAATTCCAATTACCCTGTCAAGAGTTGAGCGAGCCCAGAGGAGGCTGTTTTAATCATACAGCTTTATCAAACTCTTTAAATTGAGTTTAACATGGACAGGATCATACATTCTGCCTCGGGGAAGGTGAAATCCCTTAATTTGTCCTAAACAGTAAACATTTTAAAAATCCATGTTTAACTAGAATTACTTATACTGAATAAATACTGATCATTCCTTTCCCTTTCAATCTCTTCTTTCTCTTTTTCATAGATCCAAGTTTATAAACATTTTAGGATGCATTTACAGATTATAAAAGATGGATATATACTCATTTTGGCCAATTCTAAATCTCATTTTAAATGTATACTGCACACACAAAAAAAGTCTGTATATTGCTGATCTTATGATTGACATTGAAATGTAATTATATTACTACATTTGGCCATTTAGAAAATCAAAAATGACAAAAAATTGCTTAATTCCCACATTTGGTATGCTACTCATGATTGCCCACATTGACGAGTAGGTGCTATTCCCTTTCTTCTGTCAAATAATGTTGTGGTCAAGTATGAATCTAGCATATGTCTGATCTGCAGGTGGTCACAGCTGGACCTCCTGTGTTACCATTTCTGAATCTATTTCACAAAGATATTACAGAGATCTGAGCTGCTGTCAGATATTTCCCATTCCGTCTTATCAGTTGCAGGAATGATGTCTGGCACAGCAAACAAAGTATGTGTAAAGTCCTTAAATAAAGCATGAAATTGAAGGGATGCCTGTCTAAGTGAGGCACAGCAGAGCCACAGGCCCTCTTGCTGCAGACAGGTACAGCTGCTCACCTCCAGACTGCACGCCTCCCATTTGGACTCCCATTAAAGTGCCCGACACTCTGAGTCAACACTTTTAAATGCAGAAAATGACTTCATTCATTTCCCATTATAAAAACCACATTATAAAATCTTCCTACACAAAGTGCTGCTTATTTTTCCGCTTCTCTGCAAATGAATTTGCATACATCGGGCCATGGAAGACGAAGAACTTCCTCCATTTTAGACATTTGGTCATGGTGGTGTTCAAGTATGGGATAAAAAGGAGTAAGCAATTTACTTCACTATACGTCAGCTTTCAAAAGCTAGTTACGAAATCCAGACACGTTACTTTCTTATAACCCTGCAGATTATTTGGTGACTGACGCGTATATTGATGAGCGTTTGTGTATGTGCATGCAAGTGTGTAGGTTTGTGTTTGTGCATAACAGAAATCAGCTGCAATACTGATATGTCAAGAAAGCCTTTAACTCACCAGGGAACTGGTAGCTGTAGCTTGGTGCGAATCCAGTGTATCCGCGGCCGTACGTTGCCACAATATTAGGGTAACCTTTGATAGAGAGAAAAGAAATTAAAAAGAGATGAGAGAAAAACTACAAACACTGTATACATATGATGTATATATTATACAGAGATGTGATACCAATGTAGCACTAAACTTGTGGGGATCAACACAACTAAAGCATTTTCATTTTGTTAAGCAAATTCTAATATTACTTAATATCCTTGAAAAATAAAACCACAATAGTCCAGACTAAATATGAGCCTGAAATAGTCAAGAATAAGTATCACATATTGGAAAAATACTTTAAATAAAGTATACAGTCATGTGTGTATTATGTGTAACCCTAGCTTTCCTTCTTTGAATAACTTCAGTGCTACAGGCCTAATAAAGAGGTGTCATGTATTTATAGCTCATAACGTTGATGGTAAATTGTCAAGTGAAAAAACATTTGCTTTGTGTGCAGTTTGACAACAAGCACCACCCCCAATCAATGGTCAACTGTCACAACTACTTTAACCTGTAATCTTGATCATGCTGCTCTTGTTGCTTGCCCTACTCATCACCAAATGTCAGCAATTCATTTAGTGATAAAAGGTTCCTATAAGGATAATGGCCGTAACAATTAAAATAAGATTGTAAAAGCATTTCCTTTCATAGAGAAAGACCTGGTGATTTAAAATGTGAGTATTACATGGCTGCTAAAATTTTACACAATCTCGCTTTAAACTAAGAAAGTTATCCAACATGGATCAATAAAGCATCTCATTATATTTTAATGCATTTAAGATTCCTCAAGGAATATTGATTCTTTTTCTTTTTTTATAGATTCTATCTTTATGCATTATTAGATTAGGTCGTCATAAAGGTTGGGTATCTGGTGTCAAATTTGGTAAATGGTTGGAACCCCAAGCTTTAATAAACTGTTGGACAAATAGTGCTGCTCTTAGTTCTCAACTGTCCACTTTATTTTAATTCATTAAACCATAAGTTCTCTGCATTTTTATAGCTCAGTGTAATAACACTTTATAGCAGGCGCCTTGCAATGACGTTGGCGTCTGTCTTCCGTGCAGCTTCAGTGAGCAGAAAGGTTCATATAAAATATGACTGGATGCAATTTGTTTTACTGGTTGAACTAAGGTCCTGCTGGATGTGTATGCATTAAAGCTGATCTCTAGTTATCTGTAGTAGTTACCTCACAAGTTACCAGGGTAACCAATGCTTATGGGAAGCAGTTTCTATTGTATTAAAGCACTCATGCTTTAATACGGTAGAAACTACTTCAGACAGAAGGACAGCAACTAGTGAGGGTTTGAGCGTCTTGCTTTTTCTCAATTATTACTACTCCACTACCATCATATTATCAATCATTTTCATATCAACTTTGTTCATCTAAAATGTAAGCAAATGTAAACAAAGTTGTTTTTTCCCCAACTTCACTTCTTTCTTTCTTTTATATATGGTTGTTACATTTGCTGTGAGTGTTATCTGCTTTGTCAGATTATTTGCCTCTTCAAAAACCAAATCAGTAATTTGAGACTGAGAAAACATTTATGAATCAGATTTATCTGTTGTCTAGTACTGTCTTGTCTGTGTAATAAAAGCTTTTTATCAATTAGGAGGGGTAACAAACTTTTGGTGGTGATTTGACCTTTTCGATCACAGAGTGGGCCCATTATGTGGTGTATTATGACCAGTTACGTCAACATTTTGACAAGAGATCCTACAAATAGGTACAGACATCTGTAATAAACCAGTGCTAGAAACTGATGATTAGTTAGTTACAATTAAGATAAAATTTAACCACAGCCGCTGAATTATAAAACCTGGTAAACGTGACTACAAAACTTCATCTTTAAACCAAAGTCAAAGTCTTTGCCAGGGTATAGACTTGTTTAGAAGTTGTTTGGTCCCTGGGTGGATGCTGAATTGCGATGAGCCCCAAAGAGGACCCAGTGTCATTAGAAAAATATAAGAGTAGCAGATGTATTGTTCATCTGCTGTCGTGATTCTTATTACAACCACAGACCTACCAGTTAATTAGCTGGACAGTTTTCAGACAGAAGCAGCTGTGGGCAACATATTGAGAAACGGGGTGTGAGGGAGCAGGCAGCTAGGAAGTGGGATACAGACAAAACAAGGAATTTGAGAAGAGTGGGCGGATGAGCGAGTGAGCCTATGTGTGAGTCTGTGAGAATTTGAGCACCATCAAAGGTAATATAAACATAATTAACCCTCTAATTATGGTAAATGTCTCAGTCTATCTGCTTTCCTCAAGCTATTATCACCTTCAACCATAACTCTGGACTAAATTACCTAATAAGAGGAAGTCCTTTAGGCCAGGAATGAATCACTGGAGCCAACCTTGATAGCTCTTCCTTCATTGTGTGTAAGCTACACCTCAGAAACTGACCTCAGAAACCTTTTTCCGGCTTATGTGTCTTCAGTTCTCATTAGCTATGTACTATCCTGCTAAACTGGCTGTAGTGAATGTCTAGATTGTAAATATTGAGCTGCAAATTCAGCTTTTGTAGACACTGCAGACGTAAAGCACTCACAGTTTACCGTATTTCCTCAAATAGTGGCTGGGGTCTTTATTTACTTCAACTGCAGAGGGTACCAGGCCTCTATTGAAAGCAGGCTTACACTAGAAAGAGGGCTTTGTTTCCAATTATCTCTGTTTGATGAATATATTTGCTCATATTTTAGTACAAAGCTTCCTTGTTTTCTGATCTGCTTCTGTTCTCTCTGTTAAATTTTTGTTACTGCATTATCGGTAATCCACTTACTCCAACATGCAGAACAATAATTCTAGCACTAAAGTTCTACCCAGAACATTTTAGCAGTGCACCACTTAGTTGTAGCATGCGGGTAGCTTGCTTATGGATGTAGGCTCGCCGGCTTAGCCAAGTTACATTACTATAATATGTGCCTTTATCCCTGTATATAAACAATATCGCGTCTCGTCCATCTCCCTTCCCTCTCTGTGATGGTCAGCTAGAGGGTACCGCATGTACTCATACAACAAGCGTTACATCCAGGTAACTGCCATAGACATTATCTAACAGGCACCAGGAGTTTATCCACCCTTGTTTTTTGCCTGGCCTGCTTTTGGGGCCGGCCTTTTTTTTGTTAGTGTTGACCACACCCCCAACCATTATTCAAGCCCCAGCTTTTAATTGACGGTATATAACTAGTTGAGACATTTCTATAAGTAATACCTTATAAAATTAACTGTACAATGCATATAGTACCAGTCAAAAGTTTGGACACACCTTCTATATGCATTGCAGTTCTTGAACAAGAATCGAGCCTAAAACATTGATACATTTTGCATTTTATCCAGAGATGGCATGAATGTGTGTGTATGCATCTGCAGTATGAAGGCCTCTATACATATTTTGCATGAATGCATATTTGTGTATGTGAGTATGTGCATGAGTGCATGTAGGCTATGTATATATGTGTGTGTGTGTGTGTGTGTGTGTGTGTGTGAGTGAGTGAGCATGTGTGTAGATGCTCTGCTCTGTATGCCTCAGAGCCGGTGCCAGCTGGAATCAGAAAGGTTGACCTTGGTCATAAATATCTAATCAGTGTTTGCTGTCCATGAAAAAGTTCAATTTATTCCTGACCCAATGGGAAAATGCCTCTCCCAGACCCTCTCCCCTCTCTCGCAGACAAAAAGAAATGCAACTCAGAGAGGCGGTGAGGGGAACCTTAACCTGGTATGGATGAAGCGGGACGGAGGCTACACCAGAAAAAAATAAAAATCTTCATCAAGCTGCTGATGAGAAATCATCACCGGGAAGCTACAGATGGATAGCTTTCACAAAACCCCTCATTGTTTGTTTGCTCTGAAAAGAACTGTGATATGATACAATGAAAAGCTATCACAGACCGCAAAATATTGGATATTATGTGTTTGATACTGTCTTACTGTCAAACAGAATAAATGCCAAACCAAAATTGTTGGCTTAGATACAGCAGCTCCTCATACTCCCTTATTTCAACATTTTCTAAAATAGCAAAACCATTTTCCTAGTCTGATGTACTGCATGACAATGGCTCCCACATTACTAAATGAGAATTTGCAGCAAGGTGTGTGCACTGAGAGTCTAAGGAGAGAGCTATAGAGAGTAGTATAAAAGTGTAAGGAAAATGGATTAAGATACATGCTGAGTTAAGCCACTATTTCATGAAATTCTTAGCATGTTCATACATACAAATATTGTGAAACATGAAAGTAGGAGGAAAGAAAAAGAAACAGAAGGACAGAATAGGAGAGAGAAAAAGAGAGAACCTGCTGTCTTTCCATCCATTTCACTAAATCAGTGGTTCTCGACATTTTTTGGGCCAGCGCCCTCCTATCCATTATCCAAGTCCCTTACCGCCCCCCATCAATTAAAATGTAGGCTAATTGTCTTCCCTGAATATTAATGTTGATTATTATTCCATGTTATATCATTAAAAAAGCATGTCACTGAATGCCAAATAACAGATTTGATTGAACTGGACAGTTGGAAGATCATTGTCATTAGTTTGCCAGGAAGCAAAAAAGCCATGTGAATAGAAATTACATTTATGGGTGTTAAACAAATGCAACGGTTAGAAATTTGACATTCAAACTTTAATAAGGTCTCGTTATTGATCACAAACAGCAGCCATATAGTGGAAGAGTAACCAATCAGAAATTGGTAATTTGGCGCCAGTGCCAAACAAGAAGCATTATTCTTAATTGTTCCAATGGAAAACAAGGGCAGCCTACCAAAGAAAAAGTCTGAGGCTACTGGAGAAAAAGCAGAAGGATATGTAGGCTATCTAATATTACAGGCCTATATATCTTAGCTTTTGAAGGAAATAAGCTAAATTGCATTGAAAATTAGTGTGAGTCCTGCGCTTGGTGGTCGTCTGCCAGTTTCTTCACTGCAGGTTACAAAGAAGTTAGTTTCAGCCGTAGTGCACCTGAGGCCGTTAAGTCCAAGCGTTTGCGGTACTTGGACTGCATGTGGAGGTCCTGGCTGAATCCCTGCTCAACGAGATATGTTGTTGGGAAAGCAACAAGAAGCAGCTTGGTCTTCTCCCGGGGAGCCGGGTAACTGAGCATATTTGACCCACATGCTGCCCCAGCCAGAGGTGCAGAAAGTAACCTGGGCCTCGTCGTCATTCTGGATGTTGACAAGATGCTCCTGGATAGCAGGCTTGCATTCGCTCGAGTCCGCCTGAAGAAGCTGCATCACCCAGATGGGAACATCGAGGTTCAGGAGGGCCCTGAAGTGGATGTCCATGTCGGCCATAAGCAAGGTAGTCGGTGTAAATGAGGAGGCGGTCATCGGCAAGAGCCTCAGACACCTGCAATGAGTATAACCAGCAAATTGTTCTTGATGCAGATTTTTAGACTATCCGATTTTGAACTGGTTGTTTTATTGCTAATTAATATACTAATAGATGTTTCTTCATATTTAATATGCATATACAGTCCTTTATTTCAGACAAGTCAATATAATGAACATTACAACTTAATGTATCCATAGAACTAAAATATATTACTTATAATAATAGTGGGCCCATTATATTTATTTAGCGTTGTTTCTGAAAAATAGCAGATCACCTTGGTCAACTGTGGTAAATGAACAAACTGCCTCTGCTCTCCCTGTACAGATCCAGCCTGGAGGTGAGACTGTGGATGACTGCCTTGCACTGGACCAGAGTAACTCCATTTCCTTGGAGCTTTAGTGTGACTTTGTTCATCTTTTCAAAAAAGTCTGCAAGGTACATGATGTCGCAGTGGCTGGTTGACACCTATTCCCTGAGAGCTGCATTGACCTCCTCCAGGAACTCCATGATGCTGTCAAACAGCTCACAAAAACGGGCAAAGCAGTTTCCTTTTGAGAGCCAGTATCAATATGGAGAAGAAGAAGATGCTCACAGCTGTCGGAACAGTCTCTCCTTCAGGCTTTTATTTTGTTTATTGCCTTGACTGTAACATTGGGAGACTCATAGACTTTTAGATTTGGTCACAATGTTGTGGCGGTGCAGGACAAAGTGGATTGTGAGGATATGTGGGACCTGCTCCTTCAGCAGAATGGCGAAGCCATGGTACCTGCCAACCATGGAGGGGGTACTATCAGTGGCACATATGAAGATGTTGGTGATTGGGATTGACTTCTCCTGTATATAGGCATCCAGCACATTAAAAATGGTCTGGCCCTTGGTGTCTGTTTCCAAATATTTGGAAAAGAATTCCTCAGCCATCTCCTGACTGTTGGAGGCCTTATAGCGGACATAGGCCTTCACCAGAGTGTTCTTGTTAGAGGCGGTTGTCTCATCCAGCTTAAGGCTGAAAAGAGAGTCCCGCAGGATGGTAGCTGCTCCTCTGTATTGGCGCCCATTTCATTATCCTGTGTGCCATGATATCATTGTTGAGCTCCTAACATGTTTCTCTTTGAGGGCCTGGAAGAATGGATGCTTCTTGTCTGCCTTGTCTGGGTGGAGCTTCGTGGGCCTATATACTGGCCAACATTGGCCAACATTTTTCAGAGGAAGAAAGCTGAACAGAGAATGGTTGAAATTATTTATAGTACTTTTGGTAGCCTGCTATTCTACACTTGGCATTTGCCACTATGAAGATGCATCAGCTTGGATTCTGTGATAACATTGGATTGTTCTTCCAGAGGGGATTCCAGTAGGCATACCTCTCCAGGAACACAGCCTGAGCTCCATCATGGGTGATCCAGTTGATTTAATAATTGGACCTGCAGTGGTCTGGCAGAGAGCGTCAAATGAACATGGGTTCAAATGTAGTGAAAACCTGGCTAGTAAAAGCAGAGTAGGCTAATTGAAGTTCCACTTTTGATAGACTGCAATCATGCATAAATGATCCAACAAAGAGCAAGGAGAGCCGACTAAACAGACCACTGACCTAATAGATGAGGCTTCTTGCAATGCAAAAAAAAAGCGAGGCAGACGGAGTCACAATATCTCGGCTGAGTCCCCCTTTTTCTGTCTGTCTATAAAGCAATGTTGCTTGTGGTTTAACAAACACGCCGCACGCAAAAATGGGAGAGCTTTCTCCTTTGACACGTTTTAAAACAATTGAGGCGTGCTCTTTGACAGAGGAACGTGGCTAAAGGACCGTAGTGCGCTGTTTCATAGAAAACAATGAAAAGCTGGGTGCAAGTGATTCAGAAAAAAGCCTCGTCTTCAGCAGGGAAAGCCTCGTCGAAAAAAAGCTTCAGTTGATGGTGGTAATAGCAAGTCTAATGATAAAATTGTAAAAACTGTGCATTTGAATGTAGGACTAAACTGTCATTAAAAAACAGACAAGAACACCTCAACGCCCCCCTTTCAAAAATATTGCTTCCTGCGCCCCCTGACATTCTTTGAATGCCCCCTGGGGGGTGGTACCGCCCCCGTTGAGAAACGCTACACTAAATAAAGCCTGCCATTGTGTCTGGCCTGGTGGCGGCCTCTTAGTGCTCTTATTTGCCTTATTAATATGCATGCTAATGTACCTATTTTATGGCTCAACAGTTCTGATTCACTTTAAAATCAATTATCCATCTGGTACACCCATACCTCGCCCAGGCTCAAATGTGTATTAATTTCAGCAAACATACATCGGGCACAACACAATAAAGATAAATGCCTCGATTAGAGGCAGTAAACAAAGGAGCTAGGGATGGCTTTAATGAGATTTGGCACAAAAGAAGCTTACACTTTCTTAAATAATGAGCCTAGGGTCCCCTTTTTTCCACATGCAAATTATATAAAGGAATGTTTCGCTGTCCTTGTTCCAATTTCATTTAGATAAGAGTGTCTCCAAACAAGTTGGCTGTTAATATTCTCACATGAGCACATCACTGCCTTTCTGCCTGCCTTCTCCCAATGGAGGGGAAGAGCGCTCTACGCAGACACATTAGTCTGTAATAAGTTCTGAAAAGTTCACTGTGTTTGTTAAATACTTCTAACAGATGAGATGAAACTGGGAACAACTTAGATAGAGCTGACAGAAGCACTCGGCCAGCCTTATCAACACTTTTACCACCAACAACTGTATAATCAGTCTCATGGAAAGGTCAACCCCGCCATAACCCTGACAGTTTATGTAACTGAATATAGATATATGAATGGACAGATTGATAAATAGATAGAAACAAAAATAATGAATTGTATCAAACATGGGACATAAGAAAATATTAAATATGCAACAGCTAAAACGGATTTGCTACCAACTTTCCAAAGTGCTTTAAACATTACATTACCTGGTACAGATAAAAATGCATGAATGTGGATCTGCCTGCACCTGCTACAAGAAGGGGGGCCTACTCGCACGGTAAAACCAGTCTCTTACAATCAGCTGCATGTCTCTTTTGCTTTTGAAGGAAAAAATAAATCTTTTATGTGAGGGCAAATCCATTTGGTTGGGTCGCACATACATATTATATGCATGGGAAATGTGAACGACAGACAGACAGATAGATAGACAGGCGGGAGGATGGGGAGGCAGGGAGGGAGAGAGTGCAATAGTGTTAAATAAAAAGGACCACAGGCATGGGCTGGATGGTAATGAAGAGGGGTGGGCCAGCAGCTGAGGTCCCTGTAGATGAGATCTCTCCCTGACATGTGTGTCCCCTTCATTACCCATTGAGGGGGGCACAGTGATGAATCCTTAATATGACATTACACCAATTTTCCTCTTCATTTAGCCTGCTAATGTGCTGGTCTGCTCCTATATGCCCAGGGGCTGCCTGTACCAGACTCGACCAGAAATAGACCACAGTGGCCACTGGTGGCACACCTTGAAGCAGCCTAATTAGGGGCAGCGCCCACCTAATGGGGCTATCTAGTCGAGAGTTTGCATAAGCTGATTTTTTTTTTTTTTTGCAGGTAGAAACTGATGACTGAATGGCATGCGTGTCTGACACTTCTGCCCCCTCAAAAAAAAAAAAAAAAAGAGAAGAAGAAAAAAAAAGCAGCCTGGTTAAAAATCAGTGTCACTGTATATTTCAAGACTGATGACATTGTATATTTTTATTGTCAACAAATACCACAAAAAGAACAAAACCAACAACAGACTGATCTTGATAACAAGCATTGCCCATGAAGCCCAACCTGATATAGCTTATTCGCCTGTGCCATTGACCTTCATTGTGATGCAAAATCTATTAAAAACACATGAATGAGTCACATTGTTGCACTGGGTGACGTGTTACTTCATTATGATGAACATGGGCACCGATGTTACTCACAACCTCACTACCAAATCTGCAGCTGAAAATAGTCCCCGAACACAGCACACGTTTTATTCCTTTTTGAGTAATATTTGCTAAAAACTAGTGTGCAGCTGTTCTGAAATTATTTCTGAATAAAAATCTATATTTGTGAGCCACTTAGGTTATATAAGATTTATGTCTTAAGTGGAAACCGGGAAAAAATACAGAATTTCACCAGCCTTATTCTTTAAAAGATGGTGGAAGTGTGATGCTGCTTGATGGATGTATTTCTGTATGACTTCAAACATGTCTGTGAACTAAACTGTGAGCTCATAGACTAGTACATAGATCACTTGTTTGGGTTTGTGTGTGTGTGTGTGTGTGTGTGTGTGTGTGTATGACTCACTCAGCATGCCCATCCCCAGCATGAAGGCATCCATGGTGTAGGGCAGACCCCTGGCTCGCCCTCGTGTACCTGGTGGGAACATCACCTCCTTGGGCTGGGCCTTCTTACATTCTACCTATGTAGACAGACGAACACATACACACATGCACATGTACACACATACACACAGACAGACAAACCATTAGACTGTGTAGGTACACAACCAGACAGATCTGACAGGGCTGTCTCAGCTCTTTAAGGTGGTTTTCTATTTGACTTGCACAGCGCTAGATGTTTTCCATAGAGAAAAACAAGACAGAGTCAATCCGAGCACCTCACATTTTAGAGGAAATTCTCTAAGGAAAACTTACAATCATGCTCCTCCTGCATTAAAGCAAAGGTTATTGCTCCAGTGAGCATGTGCCCGATGCCTCAGGGAAATACAAGCTAAATACTTTCCAAGAGTTTCTGAGACATCAGGGTAGGAGAAGCTCTGCTCTCCAATGCCATTACCGTAGTCCCACTGTGTGGCAGCATGTTCGGTCCCTTTGTGAAAAGCAGTTTTTTTGCTTAATCTAAACAGAATAATCTCAAAAGCAATCATCTCTCACTTTGGTTGTGACAAAATCCCTATTCTTTCACCATTGTTTGTTTCGTTCAACTTGCAAAGGCAATGTTTTTAAAATCTGAAACTTGTCAAAAATGTGTGTTTTAAAACAGAACACGGTTCTTTTTTTGTGAGTATGGCTCCATTTTTTTTTTGGTCTGTGAATTGTGTATTTGTGTGTGTCTGCTGGGCTGAAGTCCCCAGTGTCCCATAGTCCAATTCCACCTGCAGCACTCATCTCTCTCCTGCATTTCTTTTTCTCACTCCAGTTCTCACACATACAGGTTTGTTCATTTCCCATCTTGCAAGACTGACATCTCCTCTTCCTACATAACACATATCAAATGAGGGATGTGACAAGGGCAGATGAGGAGAAGAAGGAAGATGAGAGTCCTATTTACCACGTATCTATCCTATCTCTATGAATTATAGAGAAGCACGAGCGGCTGACAAGGGTGGCATGGTCTTGTGTCTGTTGGTTGTTCTTTGGTAGACTGAGTCTGTTCGCCATGCTGCACAATCTATTTGCTCCACTGCCTGCTTGGCATCAGCCTGTCCATCTGTTTGTCTGTTTGCCTCCTGGCTCTCGCCTGCTTCTCCCTACTGCCTCCACTTAAGCAGGGCTTTCTCGGCTGCTGCAATTCACATGTCATCCTAGCCTGCTGCACAAGACAGGCTAGTGCGCCAGTGCTGTGTACACCTCAACCAAGGTACAGCCCGGCATCCATACAAATAGCCTTGCAACTCTGACAGGCCAGCGGTGCACATTACTATTCACACACAAACTCATTCACACATGCACAGTGGTAGACACAATGTGCTATGGCAAGTTGCCAAACTTCACGTCTGTAAGAAGTTGTTGTACTAAATGAATAGAATAACAAGCTTTGTATATCCAGGAGAGCTAGAAATGTATAAAGGGACACTAATGAAAAGGGTTTCTATCACAGAGGGAAAGTTGCTGCGTTGCAGAGCTGTGATTTGTTGCTGTTAGCAGCCCTTTCATTTGAAGCAGACCAACTAAAGTACACAGTTCCCTCAGCCACTTTGTAGCTGTCACAGCTACTCTGCCCTCCTTGCTCGCCTGGCATGGTTTGACATTGTGATGAAGAGAGCACAGGCACTCTTATCGTCAGGGAATGACCCCCGGCATGGAAGCAGGAACCGGGTGGGAAAAATGGGTCTGTTAGAAATCTCAGTACACTGCTGGGATTTTCAGATGTTCACATAGCTGGGTGACAAATACAGCGCTCTGAGTTCTGCCCACACCGTAGACATGACGGTGTCTGCTCAGTGTCCTCCAGCAGCCCCTGCCACATCCGGCAAGTTGGACGTTCAGGTTGCCTGCTGGGAGTAAGACAGACCCAGGTGTGAGTCATGCCTACATGCTCTCAGATGCGGGTCTTTGATATTCAGAGAGAGGGCTCCTTGTCATGGATTTAAAACCAGCCAGGAGCCAGGATCTGTGGTGGTGTGAGTGTGTGGGTGTTCACCTGCTTCAAACACACAGGAGTGTGTGGGGGAGGGAGGCAGGAGCCTTCAGGAGTGAACTAAGTCAAAGAACGAGAAAAAAAGAGGAGAACAGAGGGGACGGCAAGACAATTTCTGAGCCTGACAATGGAGCACTGCAAAGGTTCAGCAGTTGTGAATGTGGAGATTCAAATTTTACCACGTGGAAGGTTCTACAGAATGAACCTTTTTCCATGAACTGATGAATTTACAGGCTCTCATTTTAACTGCAAGTATCGTCCCAAAATTATGGCTTGTGTAGCTTGTCTAGGAAGGCAGCACAATATCATGTTGTGAAAATTATCATGATCTACCATTTAGATTCCGTGTAAAGAGGTGTTTGAGCACCATTGTGCCTTGTTGAAAAAGAAGGGACACTTCATTAACCTGCCTTGACTTTACTGCCAGGAAAGTTACATCATTTTGTGCGCAAATAGAACCCAGGAGATCTGAGAGGCTCAAATACACACACACATACGTATACAGCTGACTGCTGAAGTGAATTCCTGCCACACAGGTTTGACAAGGTATGGTTACCTCAACTTGTGTGCTTTCAACATATATTGAGATGTTTCCTCCTCCGCTGCACTGATATATACTGCCGTTGACAGTTCATCTTTGAGATCTGTTTCACTCTGTGACCCATGATGGTCAGTGCGAGATGAAAACAGAAAGAACGGCAGAGCCTACACACTCTCAAAAAGTTGAAATTAATCTTTTTACAGGAAACTCTGTGCTGTGGTTACTTTGAGCAATCATAACAACTATTCAGACTCCAGTGTACAATATAGAACTGATTAAAAAATTGGGCCTTGGGTTTTGTCCAGGAGTACAAAGTAATCCAAACCAACAAAAGAAGATGTTGGACGCTATAAGGAATTGGATGTTGACATATGGTAGCCAGCAGATACAGTTGTCATGCATGGAGAGTCTACCATGATAAAATAAAGGTGATGAGGAATAATTACTGATCCTCATACATGTCTTCTTACAGGAAAGTAAGTCATTTTTTTGTTTGTTTATTTCACAGGGACAGTAAAGGTAGATGTTGTTATATGGGAAAAAAAATCTCAACAGATGTCATTTTAATAGTGAACCAGCTAGTTTGCAGCCCCTAATACTGCTTAGGCTTTTGAATTTGTATGACGTTCAATTACTTTCAAAACCTATGCACATAAAAACCAGGCGTGTGCACGTGATACGAGCGCACCGAACAGTATCTGCATGTGGAAAACCATCCTTGTGAGACAGTGTTTCTACTCTGCGTGCACAAATGCAGTCCCATGAGCATGGAGCTGTGACCAGCATAAGCTCAGCCCTCCCTACACGCTCGCAACTGCTCAACACTCGCTCGCTCGTCAAGTTGACTTTTGAGACTTTGGAGGCAGAGATGGAATAGACAGTCCACTCCTTTGATTGGTCACTTAGATTACTAACCATGACCTTTGATTGGCTGTTTGGTTTGATCACTGACACAGTTGAAGACAGGCAGTTACCTGAGAGGATAAAGGGAAACATAAATAATGATATTTAGCAGCTGATTCTCTGTTTTTTTACCATTTACACTTGTGAAAAAGTGTTAGGCATCGTAGCAAAAACCTCAACTCTGTTTAAACCCTTTTTCAGATTTGTGAAATGTTTATTTTGCTTATGAAAACAGAAAAAGCCGATTTCGCTGATATTTTTCCATCCAGACCACATTAAACTAGGTCTAAATCAAAAATGCTCCCTGCTTAGATATGGTCCCTTGCAAAGATGGTTTTCCACTTGCAGATACTGTTCTGTGCGCTCATATCACGTGCACACACCTGGTTTTTATTTGTGTGGGTTTTGAAACGAATTAAATGCCATAAAGTTGGGATGAAACCAGGAAACAAATAAATAAATAGGAGATAAAGTCCTTATCACCTTCATCATCAATACTTAAATATTTCAGTGTCATAACAGTTTGTTCTGCCGTTGTCTTGTTCTGGTTATGAAATCAGGATATTGTCTGTTCTGAGGTTGTTATTCTTTCAAAAACATCTCTATCTACCAATAACCAAGCTAGATGCTGAAATTGTGAGGCACATATGTGCACACAAACATGCACTTGCACAAACACTGCTTGATCGACGTAGTAATACAGCCCTCTGATGAAGAATAAAACAAACAACTGCCTTTGTTTTTATGTACAAACCATATGATACGGAGTGGAGAAATGCTCCAGTTTTGACCTTTTCAATACATCTCCCATACATATTAACCTTGTAGGTATAACGGGAAGGTGTGGGCGGGATCGACTGGCAATGACTGTCCTTCAGGGACGAGTGTTGTGGGTGTGGTGCGTGTTTGTGTGTAGAGGGGGAGGTGGACGGCTACTATTAGCTTCACTAGTGAATGGATTCCATCAGTAGACTGGCAGACTGAAGAAAGGAAACAGTGTGATTCATTTACTCCAGCTCCCACTCCCAGCTCAACAGTCAAAACACATAGACTGAATGGTTAGGAAATGTCACGGCTGTGAATGCACAATGTCAGGCATGTGGTGTGGGATTATTCACTTAAAGAAAAAGGCTTCTCACAACCATTTAAACAAGTGAGTTATTTAGGGAAGTTAAAAATCTAGTTTTGAGCACTTAAGCTAAAAATTTTAGATCTGACTCACAAGAGATAAAAGAGAATCTAGTGGATAGAAATGTTCTGACCTATGAAGGAGCAGGAGACAGGTACTCTAAAATGGTAAACGCCGCTTGTGCTAGCATGCATGCTTGACAGGTTCATGCATGAGGATTCAGTTGCAGTCCATTTCGCCATATTTTGTTGAAAATAGTCTGTTAATGGACAGCAGAAAATGGCAGTCGTTTGAAAGGTTTCTACAGACAATTTGATACTTTACTGCAGTGATTTTTTTTCTACTGTCACTATTGAAATCCATTGTCATTTCTGTGAATCCAAGCTTACCAGAACTTCTGTTATCCATTATGGGTCCACCTACAAATATTTCTAGCCTCCAGGGGGGTGAATGTTTGATACTCAAAAGATAGATTTTGGTTGGAGTGCCACTTTAAGACCTCTGTGAACCAGTCAACGTAGCTTATAAAGTGGGTCTTTACGGCACACTTTCCATTCTGAAGCGCTTGTATACAAACATCAGGACAATTGAGCAATGGGAAAAGTATAATCATGGTAAGAAGTCTTCTGCTTTTGGATGGGCTTACATTTGGATAAAGCAAAATGATGCATTCATTGGTCAGCAATTTCACATGAGCCATTAGGTCTGATGATGGCTCTGCATGGTTATATAAAAGCTAAGGAATAGGAGGTCATTTTAAGGGCCAGGTGCTCCCTGTGGTGCCAACACTGTTCCCTTGCCATGCTTCTATATTCCAAGATGATAATGTCCCCATACACACTGAGAGACACATTCAAAAGTGATGCCATGATCATAAAGTTGACGTCAAATGGCTTCCATCACTTCCTCAATCAGCAGATCTGAACATCACTGAGCTTTCATGGGACATCCTGGAGTGCAGAGTGCAAAGTGGATTTCTACCTCCTTCATCCCTCAAAGCTTTCCTTCTTCAATGAAGGGTAAACATCCAATTACTTACAGTCCAGAACTTGTGAGGCAGCACTTCATGTGGGACTGAAACTGCTCCGAAGGGTGGTCCTACTACCTTATTAGACACTTGATGTTCAAACACTCTTAAATATTTCCACTCTTTAAAAAAAAGTTTTCATTCATAAACAACCCAGAGACTTAAGTTTCTCTCTGTTGAGGTCTCCTTTAAATTTGAGCTAACTAGTTTAGTCTATGGCTTTAAAGGAAAAATTCACCGCTGTGAATATGATGATTTCTTTAAACTAGGTCACCTATGTAGTAGAAATGTTTTTGAGTTTTGTGACCTATGACTAGGGAAAATTGAGATAAAGTTTGTAGATTCCCCATACTGCACTTGGGGGAATCCTACAACAATCAGAGGGCATTGCGCGTGTCCTGTGTGTGTCCAGTACAAAACATTTTTCCTCACTAATCTGAATAAATCACACCTGTTTTCGAAGGATCATAAAACAAATCAGTGCAATGGAGTCAATTTCGTAATGTGGACGGTGCTGCTGAATGTAGCTGCAAGTACAGGTAACACAGTCGCTGTTTGCTATTGTTCTGTATTCAGAGTTTCCAAATCCAATATAATATTCTGTCAGAAAACAAAGTCAGGTTCACAAAAGCACTGCAAAGATTGTTGCAGTGTGTTGTTTTCTCCCTGACGATCACCGGGGCCAGGGTCATCATGCTGCAGCCGCCTCCCCAGCTGCAGGCGCGTCTCTCTCGGCAGTCGGCTGCTGCTGTTACAGCTACCGTGGTCACCCTCTCCTTCACAATCTGTTTTGTCTGATTCCACAGCACTATATTTGGCCTCATAAGTTGCAACAGTGGTGCCACATCTCTGGTCCGACACTATATTGTAAAACTAGTTGTTTGTTTGTGTTAGCGCTAGTGTTATCACGGAGAAACTCGGCAGCTGAAGTATGTGTATCGTGCTGTGCTTTAGCTTAGCTCTGGTGGTCGCTCTCTCCTCCAGTCCACACTCTGTTTTGTCTGATTACACAGCACCAATTCGGCTTCATAAATTGTAATAGTGTCGCCACATCTCTGCTCCGACATTATATTGTAAAGCTAGTTGTTTTTTGTGTTACATTCAGCTCTTAATCAACTTAACAGCTTAGCTTAGCTCAGCTTAGCTGTCGCTCTAGTCCGGTGGTCACTTCCTCTTCCAGACTCTGTTGTGACTGATTCAATGGTGCGATATTCAGCCTTGTATCATGAAACTAGTTTTCTTCCAAACATACTGATATTGTAAAGTATTTGGGAGTGATATTTTGTGTCTGCTTTTCCATATCACTAGTGTAGTATGAGACAGGAATGTTTTGGGAGACCCAAATTTGACAGTCCTTGAAGGCACCACTACTGAAAATGAGGAAACGTAGTTTGTAGTTTAAGGCAGATCTCCAAAGTCCACTGGGTGACGTGTTTTGTGACTTTTACCAACAAATGAGCGGGGTGCTCTGTGTGCAGGCAACATGAAGAGAAGTTAAACTTTGCATTTGCATGTACTAACCACATTGTAATGATTCAATGCGGGTTGAAAGTTGGAAATGGAAAAGATTCTCTTTAACTAAGTATGTCCAGGAGTAATTCATACAATATATGAGTCAGTCACATGCGCGTGCGCACACACACACAGACACACACACAGACACACACACACACGTTGTCCTAGGTCACTTTGGGGACATTACATAGACTTACATTCATATCCTGGAGACTTAACCTAACTCTAACCATAACCACTGACCTAAAAATCAGCTTTTTCCCATATGGGGACACGGCTTTTGCCCCCATTTGGACAAGCCGTCTCCAATTAACTGGTCTTTAGTCTGAAATTTGTCCCTGACAGTAGCCTATGACAGACACACTTACACATACACACACATACGCGCTTGACTTCATGGCCTCTAATTTGAGGGTGCTAAACTTTAATGTTCAGCGGCAGCGCAACTGATTGGTTTGCACGTTTGACACACAACAGCAGAACTGGTGCAGCTGGCACTATGAACTCAGAAGGTGGGTCTAATTAAAAGTAATTAGGTTTGGTTAGCTGATCACAGACAACCCACTGCTTATATATTTAGCGTACAGGCTATAAGCTAATTGTGTGTTTCTGATCAACAATGCTTTCAGTTCACCAAAGCTTTGTTAGGCAGCAGCCGGCAGATTGATCTGATCATGTTGCATCTCGAAACATAAAATGGACTCTTTTACGGCGTTAAGTTTGATCTAGTCAGCAAATTGAATTTCCTTGTGCCTTAAATGTGAATTTGGTAGTATATTGTTGTCTTTTAAAAGCAGCATGTATGCCATGTAGGTGAAAATAAAGAAGAGCATCAACAGTATTATAATATTGTAAAGACACATTGTATTCAAAAACAACATTTTGAATTAATTCAATATTATTTCAAGCTCTATACAATATTTCTGTAATATGCTGCATACTGTGACTTTTAAGTGTCTTTAACGTTATTTTTTTATTATTTTATACATACAATCATTGCAATAACATTTTCTAATAATCTTAAAATGTCTCTTAATGTTTCTCTATCATTCAATACTGGACTTGAATCAATTTTCTAGTTAATTTTTTTTCATTATCATATTTCTATTGCACCTTTACTTACTTACTTAACAGCTTGCTTACTGTAAATTCATTAGTGACTGAGTGGAACTAAAACATGCTAGGTACTCATCTGCCAACTACAACATTTTACCACCTCACAGCAGAGTCCTGAACCCGAGTCCCAAAGACAATACATTCAAATTAGATTTTTTCACTCCTCTCTGTAGCCCAAGTTTTATATGAAACACTTTGCAACATGAGTAGAATAAGTCTCCCCTAAAGAAATTAGACACTGTAATACAATGCTGGAAAAAAACAAAAGTTGGCCATGTATTTTTCTCAGTGGCCAGCTCTATCCTGTTGCTATCATCCTGTCACTCACTTCTGTAAATTGACTAAAATTGATATCAAAACCGTCATATGTGTTGAGTTCTAAGTTATTTTATTGCTATTATTATTATCATTATTATTATTATTATTGTTATTATTACTTTATCTTATCACTGCATAGAAACATTAATTAGCGGGTAAATTAAAGGGTAAATTAAATTAGACTAAATTGTGAACCATGCTCTGCACCTTTTTTAAGATTTAGTAGATACACTGTATTAGGGAGTAAAGTTATGAGAAAAAATCAAAGGGAAACTATGCTTCCATTCAGCTCTTTAAATGGAAACAATACACCATATGGTGTTGTTGTAAAAATAGTACATTGTATCCATTATATTGTATGACCAACATGATGTTGGAATGGTATTTTTCTGAACAGAACCTCTGCTGATATCAATACAAGACGCACAGTATATCTGTTTCTATATATTAAAGGCTGATGTATAAACGCCTACACGTATTAGTCTTTTTTCTCGCAGCTAGTGGGAGAGTCAGAGCTTATTCTCCTCTTCAGCACAGTAATTGGTTGGTCATGTCAGGAAGACACAGTGAGAAATTGACGACTAACAGAAAATTCCTCCCTCCTGTTGTGATCATTCTCTACTGTTGATTATTAAAAATGACACATTAAAGAACATTACCTTGAAGCACTTGACTAAAACCAATGTGAGTCCATTTTAATGGCACACCGCTCGCTCATCAGAGCCAATACTTGATAGGTATTATTATGAATTAGCTGCGCATGCATAACGGCAGGGTGGGGGAGTGATGGAGGGATTCCTGTCTTAGGAAACGAAATTCACACCCTTTCCTTAGCTGTATTACGACCGTCTGATATAGACATTCATATATGTGGAGACTGGAGGGTGTGATAAACTGTATATTTATAATATTTGAAAACTGTCAAGCCATCTTCTACTCATTGATTTTTACACTGAAAAATTTACTGGTTTTAATACAAGGGTGCTGTGGCTAAAGTATATTTCTCCATGTGGAGCCCTGCAGATGATAATCCATACTTCTACCACATCCTACATTTACTAAAGCAGGGTAGTGCAGCTGGTGGGGCAGGTTGAGAGCTTCTTGCTAAGCAGCACCCTGTTTTTAATTATATATGAGGCCGAACTCACAGTGACAGAGAGGAAGTGCTCCTGAGAGTGAGGCCTCGGTGGCACATGAACACAGGGTGATTGACCAAGTCACTAAAGGTCCAGTCACTCATATCTGAGTGGGCATTGACCCACTACACTGCCAGAGCCCTTGAGAGGACGGGCAAGGGGAAGGTGGGGTGCCCGGTACATCCACAGCCCTCCCAAGTGGGGTGGAATTTCTGTCTGCATCAATTATTCAAGAGCCATCTTAGATAACACTCGCAGGGAGGATGGATGAGGTCTATTTCTGTATAGTACTTCATAAGAATGAAGACAGGAGGCATTTTTTATTTTGTGTGCTGGTGCTTCAGACACCGGATAACCAGTACTCTCCTCTGTGCAACTAAGGTAAAACCTGAAGTGTCTTTGAAAAATGCTCTTAACACACTCCACATCCTTTTCTCTTTGCCGACATTCCCACATGTCAGCACTTTGTAGAAGATCTGAGGGACAAGCTTATTTCCTGCATGCTAGCAAATTTATTGTAGGTGTTGCCAACAGGGACCCATACAAAGGTGACAAAAGCCTCAGAAAACTGGCCCTTGCTCTGTCTTTTCACACTGTACCCCCTTAATAATCCTGATCTTTATTTGTAAAGGTTTCTGAGATGCCCAGATGGGTCACACGTGTGTCATCTTCTTTTAAGAGTAACTACACACAGGCTAGTAACAATGTTTTGCAGTCATGTAGAGCCTGATGCATTTTTTGGCCGCATCCTGCGAAGTACAACACATTGTAATACACAACAGTGCACGTGTGGTAAGAAGTGCAAGAGACTTGAAACTTCTCGCCAATAGGGGTCACTTCTTATTGTACATTTTACATAACCCTTCAGTACTAAATATTGATGATAATAATAGTAACTGTCATGACTGTGACACATCAGGAAGTCAGATCTATACACTGTTAGATGATGCATGAGAGACAGCTTTGATGTTGCTGGCAAGATACAAGAGTAGATGATGTAAAAGGTCCAAGAATTTCTTCTCTATCTCTTTCTCCCCCACTTTCTATGGATTTTCTCTCTCTAATAGCAACTGCACTGAATGGGAGGTATAATGCAACCTATACATGTAAAGGGAATGGAAGACAAGTGGTCATATTTACCTTAAATAATGTCTTTACCCAGTAATCTTAAACAAAAGTGCTTCTTTAAAAAAAGAAAAAAAACCTCAATGTGGAATTAATTCTACTGTATCTCTATGCAAACAGTGGGCTAGACATAAGCAACTTTGCTGCTGATAAATTTGCAGGTTTGGAGACATGTATCCCCAGGGGAAGCTCATATGCTTTTCACAAAGGGAACAGCTTATTAACATCAACACTACTTTACACACGCTTCCAATAATGCTGAAAAAGAATTCAAAAACTTTTAGCGTGACATCTCCTTCTCCGCATACAAAGGGTATTTGCAGGTGGAATGAAAATACCAAAGATTCCTAGAGCTATCAAAGTTGGCATGGCAGTAGTGTTATTTGTGACACTAGTTCCACCTGAGCAGATGTTTTTAGCTACTATACAAGCAGACTGTGCATAAAACTCAACGCTGAACATGTAGATACTGTGTCTCACTGATACTCATCTTCTCAAATAAAAACCGAAGTACAGGATGTTGTCAGGACACGGCCTATTTTGTGTTTCTAACGTTATTTAATAACAGGTAGTTGCTATGGTATACGGTATTTTTAGTTGATACAACCAGAATGGATTAGGCTTTGTTTTGTGCTACTATACTGTAGATGTGCCCGTCATAGTTATTCTCAACTATTTTATATCCTCTGATGAATTATCAGCAACGTTTGATGTTTTGGGTTTTGTTTAGGCATTTGTTGAATACTGACAAATGTCGTAAGGGCATGCATGAGCAGCATGCTGCATTGATTTTGAGTTTAATTTAGAATTGAGATAATTTACTTACTTTGTTTTTCTAAATTCTTGATTCAAACACCTTATTTACTTAGTGTTGTGGTGCAAATCAAGAAAAAGGCTGTATTTTATAAATCATTAATGATTACTACATTATTAAACATTAACACAGCCAACTATCTATTAAGTAAATTTGCATTCCTAATTAGCAATACTGTTTACGATCCAATTATTATCTAATTAGTACTTCTTACAAATAGGTTGTGAGTTGGGATTAAATGAGGCTCATTTTTCTCTTGACATGGTAAAGGTTGGATATGGAAAATAACCTCAATGGATAAATGTACTCCAGAGATTCGATATCAGATTTGTTGGTAAACAAATGTCTCATAAATTATTTTTGTAACGGCACAAATTGAGTAGAAATAGGTTGTTAATAGTTTTTGAAATCAAGAATTGACAGCATTGACAGCAATTGTTTTTCTTTGTGTGCATAAATAGATGATCTGGTGTGTGCATTCATGCTTCGTGCGCTGATGTGTGATATTTGTGTGTTAACTGTGTGTTATGCCTACATGTCAAAGGATCTGGGACATTTGATTGTGACAGAATATCTTCTGTACGCGTACAGTTATTTCTGTCACAGTCTGGATTTTGGTTGCAGTCCTGAGCATCGACTGTGATGCAGTGCAGAAACACGGGAGGGATGTACGTATACTGGGGTCATATGTGACCTGGGCTGGTCCCTGGTGAACACGGTTCTACTACACTGGTCCTGTCAGTCAGACAGCCAGTCAGTCAGTCAGTTTCAGGAAAAAAAGCTGGAGGGGGGGAGTGAAGACACACTGAGCGAAGGAGCCCCACTGAACGGCAGAAAGACAAGTATTCCCTCCAGTCAATCACAATCCACAGAACCGCTCAAATGATGCAAGATCTCTCAGGAGGCCTGCAGGGTAGAACTGGGTGAAAGAGGACCTAATGTCACTCTGCCTACACTGGGGTCGGGTTTCTGTCAATTAACATAAGCTAACATATGATGACTTCAAAAACTGCCACTGAACTCTGCAGAGTACCCAGAGATGACAGTATTACTGGTGTAAATAAAACAAGCATCACTGGGAGTCTGTGGAAGGTGTTAATCCCTGTCTAATGAACTCCGCCTCTGCCAGTAGCTTCCCTGTTGCATCCCTGGACATCTCCACCTGTGTATGTGTGTGTTTGTGTGTGTGTGTGTGCGCGCATGTGTGTGTGTGTGTGTGTGTGTGTGTGTGTGTGGTGGGGGGATTCAGAAAGAGAGGGACAGGCTCCACTCTCCCGTCCCTCAGCCTGACAGGCAGAACTCAGCCACACAATTTCACGGTTTGTGGGCAGTACACACCACTGCTTTCCCATCCCTGAGACCCACAGACCCACAGAGTGTGTGTATGTGTGTGTGTGTGTGTGTGTGTGTGTGTGTGTGTTAGTCTGTGCATATGAACATGAGCACACACACACACTACCTCAGCTATTAATACTTGGGGAAAGAAGAAATCAAATATTAATCCTTCACAACGCCCAACTGGAATTGAAAAAAAAAAAAAAAAAAAAATGAGTGGACTTACCATTTTGTTATTGATTTCATGAAAATGAATTTCACAGACTTTCTCTACGATGTCTTCACTCTCAAAAGTTATGAAACCAAATCCTGTGCAGAGACAAACAGAGAAGAGGGGAGGAGTTAGTGGAGAGCCTTAACAAAACTTCAGTAACTACAAGAAAATACACCACAAGATGGATTATTATCACGAGCCAGATCCAGAAACTATGCGAGTACATCTTTAGAGATTGGCTTGGGCATGGAAAAGAACAAGTGAACAAGACAGACATTGTCCTCTTTAAATCAGGAATATGATGAAATCTGCCACATTATTAAGGGCACTCGAGGACCTTCTCTACAAAGAGAAGATGGAAAAACAGCACAAAGCTCATTTAATGAGATTCAGGGAGCTAGGGCCCAGCATCTGAATTTCATTAAATGCATTTTGTGTTCTTTTTATTGAAATCTCACTGTATAACAAGCCCTCGTTTTTATGTTAATGCAGGCCTTAGAATGAATGTGTGGTTGACAGTGGGATTTTCATGCCATATTTATAGGATAAAAGCTTAACCCCTCTTTCAACACAAAGACAGAGAGACAAGATGGTTTCAGACTTTTGAACACAAGTGGATTGCAATGCTTTCCTCTGTGTTCTGATGGTGATGCACAAAGCAATCTAGCTTCTGTATAGCTGAGGTTGAAAGGAAAACTGATATTCTATTACTTTTGCAAAAGAGGAAACCGCACAAAAGAAAAACAGTTAGTGAATAAAGCAGCAAGTGGGACTGAAAGGAGATGAGTTTCTTTTCAAAACAGCAAACAGCGACACACAATGAAATGAAACCAGCTCAGATTGAGCTTTAACAGCCGTAACTGCAAACAACATCTGACTGACACACACTCCACCGACAACACCATCAATTTCTTATCATGGGATTTTAGATGATACGGTAAGTACAGTGAACTGAATGTGAAAAAAGGTGCTGACACCTTAATATAAGCTTTAGGAGAGAAAGGCTCAAACGCTACTTGTTGATTGAGCTGGTTGAGAGAAGTGAATATTGTCCTGTTCATACAAGACGAATCCGTGTGTGCGGTCCTCAGCTCACAGTCATAATCCACTTCATAGGACAAATCTCAAGGTCATAGACTTGAGGGAATGCTTTGAGAGCCTTGTATCCTGTACATGTGCACTTATTCATTCATACACCATCATGTAGAGAAGGGTTGGAGGATATGATGATACATACTACCAAGCAAAAGAGATTAGTCAGAGATTTTGTTATACAGAGGTAGTTATCCCTTAAATGTCTCTGGTTGTACATGTATTAGGCAGTACTGCGGACATACTGATATCACATTATAAAATTACACATGTCTTACCAAATATATAATTAGGGCTGCAACTAAGGATTATTTTAATTATTGATCAATCTGTTGATTATAATCTTAATTAATCGATTAGTCGTTTGGTCTTTAAAATGTCAGAAAATGAAGTGAAAAATGTCAAACACTGTTTTCCGAAGCCCAAGATGTAATCAAAAATGTTTTGTCCTGACCAACAGTCCGCAACCCAGAGATCTTCAGTTCATTGTCATACTGTAGAAGACAAAAGAAACCAGAAAATATTCAAATTTAAGAAGCTGGAACCAGATAATTTAGTTTTTTTTTCCTAAAAAATGACTCAAAACAATTATCAAAATAGTTGGCGATTCATTTTCTGTCATGCAGGAATGACAACAATAGTATATTATTATACTTTAGTCTCCTAAGCAGCCTATTCTATTAATGCAGAGAAAAGTACAGATTTCAGTTCATGCTGCTTACTAGCCAACCTATCACACACGCTGGTATTTATAGTTCTGTCATAAAGTCATCTTTATCTCTCACTCGCATTTTTCTTTCCTGCTCCTCCTCCAGCTCCTCCTCCACGAACAAAAGATTCTCCTCAAGTCCGTCTTCTGCTACTGACACATGCTAGAACATATCAAAACAGTCCTGTCAAAAGAAGGGCTGGAAACCTAATGTGTGAGCTGATTAAACTCAGACAACATCTAATCTAATGAGATCTTATGAGACAGAATATCAATTTCCACTGAGATATCTCAACGGTGTGTTGTGGTGAGAGCACGTCGCACATGTGTGAAGCGGGGGTAGGGGGGGTTGGGTGGAGTGGGGGTGGACAGGGGACCGGTGATGACGATGGGCAGGAACACCCCACCTCCATGCCAGCGCAAGGAGCACTTTTGACAACCAACAAATCAACCGCCAGGAGTAATTTGTCACAGAGGAGTTTGGGGTAGAGGGAGTGCAGGCTGGGGGGGGGGGGGGGTGGACGAGGGCGGGGAGGGAAAGAGAAAAAAGTGGAGATGAGAGGAGAAGGGGTGGGTGGGGGAGAGAGACTGAAAAAGTGACAAGGAAGGAGGTTAACACACGTGGCCCCTGTCGCCACACTCCTTCCTGCAGCTACAGGCAGCTCCTCCATCAACTGACAGGACATTTTCCACTGCACCATTATATCCACTGGGGTCAGGGCCAAGCCACATCACCACAGATACCACCAGCAGGGCTCTTCCACCCATGACTGGATCTGTTTAAATGAACAAAAAGACATTTTGCTGTAGTGTAAACTACAGTTGGAATGTGTCCTGTACACATACACAAAAAACCCACACAACAAACATCCGTATTTTTCTCTCTCCTTGGCTCAGCACACGCCTCCTTGGTCAGTCCCCTGTGGACTGTCTGAACCTCTGGACCTGCTATTGCAGTGCAGTCCTTTGCTCTACTATCCTATTTTACAGACCTTACAGACAATTACAGGCCACAAAATAGCACCAACAGAAGCATTCCTCTCTTCCATCCTCCATCTGTGGGGTGTCAGCAGAGTGAGATTGTCCTCATGTATCCCGGCCCTTCTCTTCCAACTATCCACACATGGCAGGAGGCTGACCTCCATGAGACTATTAAAGACTGTCAGTACTGACAGACACAAGGAGAGAGGTGTCAAGACGCTCACAATGAAGAACCTTCCCACAGCTTAAACAATACCCTGTAAATGGAAACACATGGATGTCTGATAGGAAGGCTGATAATAGGTGTTGTATGGCTACTGGCTGAGGCCTCTTGGCTGCACTTGCTCACACTTATTAGCCAGAAATGGGCTTGGCCTCATCTCATCGTTCCACAGAATCAGCAGGGAGCCCACTTTCGCGGCCTTTTACCAGCTTCATCATACTCGGTCTTTATTTCACACTCATTCCAGGTTTCTCTGCTTCTGTTGCCCCCCCCCACAACCCCTCATCCCCCTCACTACTCATTCTGGCCCCTGCAAACCTGGAAAACAGCTGATTCTGCCAGCAGCAGATAATGAGAGAATTTGTGAATTGATGCAGCAAAGTTGTATATGACATGAAAACTGGCGTTGCAGCTCTAAAATTAGAAGCGGTTTTAAACTTAACAGGATTCTCTAATGTGTTAACCAGCAATGATAAGTGTTTAAATACTTCTCTGAAGTTTTCCTTTTGATGCTTGACATGAGTTCCTTACGGGCATACCTTACTCATTGTAGATAGGTTCAAAAATATCCACTTCCGGTAAATACACTTTTAAAAAACTGCATTATCTTTGGGTTACATGTTTATTCCTAATCTTTTCTTTCAGATGTTTTTTTGTCAAAATATACTAGATAGTAGAGGTAGGAGGAGAATTATTATCAGCAGTACTTTAAGTTATTGTTGTAGATGGAATATCTACAGCTTGTGAGAGCATGAACACACACTGGGCAGAGATAACTGTGAAATAAATGTATGACTGCTATGGGTATAGCAGGCATCCCCCAACTCCCTAATGGCTGCAGCTAAATATACTGCAATAAATACATGAGAGGGAATGAACAGCACATACTGTATGTATTAGCACTGATATAGAAGGCATAGACCTGGAGCTCATTACCCATACCTTTATAGGTATGGGTAATGAGCATGGAATGGAAATGGAAAATTTAAAAAAAAAAAAGGAAGTTAGAGCGTCTTAGTTTCACACCAGAAACTCTGAACCAAGGTTCATGTTTTTGTTACATTGTACACATTTGATCCAGTTAGTTTGGGTTTCTTCTTGCAATTATGCGAGTACACTAAAGAACTTTACATGACATACCTATGTCCTGTTGTCATCACCTATGTGGGCTGCATCTCCCTATACTTGACATTGATTGGTTTGTGATGGGTATGTGTCTGATGTCGGTGTGTAGCCTTCTACTGCCATTTGAACTGATAGATAAAAATGAATGAACAGATTCATTTAGTTGCCACTATAATAATATTATTATGGCATTACTTTATCTTTGGGTGGCATTGCTCTCCCATCCTCTCATATCCTCTCTCTCTCATCCTCTCAGTGTTGGCATTTTTATGAGTTTTGTCCAATTGGCTTTTTATAACGTTGTAGGACTATATTTCAATTAAAAACTTGGTCTCCTCCTCTCCCCATGTGCTACTGTGGCTCACTCTTCCCTTTTCTGGTTCTGATGATAGCCCGCCGGATCTTCCTGTAATTGGTCTGAATGCCCGAACTATCCAAAAAATGTTTTCACACTAGAAATGAACTGAACCATGGTTCAGTTTGACCTGGACTGACACCACCTTTTTGTCGGACAGCTATTTGGTCCAGACTGTGGTCTGGGGGAGGTTTCACACCTGTAATTTTTCTGTTCAGTTTAACATTGGTTGAACCTCATTATTGGGGTCATATTACATAAGAGGACACACACATGCATATTCACACCCCCAACGACTCAGTAGATAGTCACAAACTAAGATATTTTCGCACAAAATGGCTCACATATCCCAGCATACACAAAGATAAGTACAATGTTAATTTTGGACATTAAATAAATATTCAGCAATATTTGAGTTGCTGTAGTTTCTTTGACATCTAGAATCTGTAATAATGTATGTGTAATTTTTGACTACAGGGGCGGTATACTGATACTGATTAAAGCTGCATCTAATGAGATGAGCCTGCTGGTGAGCAGCTTTGACTACAGACTAACACAGAGTAAGGAAGTGGGGCAACCTGGAGGAAGTGTCAGACGTGTCCTCTGGGACACAGCATGAAGGGAACAGAGCCCCCTGACATGCATGCACAGACACACACACACACACAGCTGCAGGTACTGCAGGTTATAGGTGCAACCCCAGTGTTTCCCCTAGGTTGACTGCTTCAGGGCGGCAGGGGGGTGGGGAACTTAAAGGTCAGACCACCCTAAAGCCATAAGTGCTGGACTTTTACATATAAATGAACATCCGTTACATTCAAGCCATTGCCAAACAAGTTGCCACAAGGCTGATTAAGCCTGACACCACCAGATAAATCTCTGTATTTCACAGTATAAGGAGTTTTTACATCTGGTGTCTGTGGCGACATTCTTGCATACTGCACATGCTCTACAAGCAGAGCATGAACATCAGAGACTTCTGCTGGCCTGAGTGGCTAATTTCCGGTTAGCCCTCTGCTAACTTGAATGGGGATAAAATAATTTAATTGCACGGCTCTTCTAGACTTTCCAAATGTTATTGGACCAAATGGATCAAATTTTGATAGTGAAACGAGTCATTTTGTGGGGGCTGTGTGATGCTCTAACCATTTTACAGCCACAACAGTAGCGACGGAGTAGACTACGGCAGGGCCTCACTGCCCCGCCACAGTCTCACTGCCAGAATGAATATAGGGGAAACACTGAACGCAGCTGCAGCCACAACTGTTCCTTCTTTACTTCCCCAACTTGGATATCCTTCAATAATTATGCATGATCAAACCTTCACCTGTCCAATCAGGGCTTAGAATACAGAAAGCTCCTGCACTGCGTGTCTGTCTGTCTGTGTGCCCCAGCCTCCGAAGCCCCATCTTCTTGTAATGCAGAGAGGCAGACAGAGGCAGTCCGAACACCCACGGCACAGTTTGAGGCCTTTGATCAGTATTTCCGTCTACTATTACTAGAGATCCAGAGCCCCGGGCGTTAATCCCCTGTTTAATACAGCTAACGCCATGAACTCTCTAACAGCACAGAGCACATATAGCAAAGGAAAGAGAACTGAGGAAGAGTAAATTGGAGAAAATACTTTAACTAGCAAAGGCAAAATTTCTAGCAGTGTCTTATACACCAACTGTACTGCAAATGTGCATTCCCTTTATCCCAAAGTTTTATTACTGGTTAATATAGAAAAGCAGAAAGAATGAGGAAGTCTCCTGTCTATCAAGTGGGAAATAATAAGAGCTGTCATGTTGGCAGATCTGCTAATGTCCTTACAATGTTTTCGACCAGGGCTGCATTTAACAAATATTTTCATTATCGATTATTTTCTCGACGAATTGATTTGGTGTTTGGTCCATAAAATGTCAGAAGATGGTGAAAACTGTTGGTAATTGTTTCCCAGATCCCAAGGTGACGTCCTCAAATGTCTTGATTTGTCCCAACCAACTGTCCACAACCCAAAGATATTTAGTTTCTATATTCAGCAGGCACAATCTTTCTATCCAGATCATTAATCAGCTTCTGTATTCAACATCTATTTCATATTCATATACTATTACCCAAGAGGTATATACACTGTCCACCGGTACATATTTAAGTTTTAAAAACTTTTAGCAGTGTCTTTTATGCCAACTGAATGAACATTCTCTTCATCCCAAACTAAACAAATATACATTTTTTTTTATTACTGGTTTATGTAGAGAGGCACAGAGAGAAAAGAGAGAGAGACTGAGTCCCATAAGCACGGCCAGATTCCCTAATCATGAGTCAAGACATCAGCTGATAAAAATACTTAAAAAATAAATGTAACTGCTTTGATGCATGTGAGTCCATGGAAGAAAGTGAAGATGGATGATGTAAAATGAATCCCTCAAGTGTATAGTACAGTGAGTGCTGTTTTAGAGAAGACAGCATCCAGAAAATAAGACTTGAGATGTTTTTGGTTTAGCTATAAGATTATGACATAAATACATTTAGTTATTTTCCTGATGCATTCCCCCTCCTTGTATGTTATTGTGCTCAGGGACATGTTGGGTTTTGATGTTCTGAATTGGAACTGCTTCCAAATTTATAAAATGTGTCAACACATGTGCATAGTGTTAAAAACTGGTTTTTGCTTTCAATATATATTTTTTCTTTTCTTATGCATTATGCCCTGAATCAGAATCATGAAATCACTAAGAATCTACAAGCAGAACTTGACTAGGAGTCATTTTATTGACTAGGAGTCAATAAAATATAAACACTACTCATCGCTTTTATTAACCTGGACCCTGCTATTTATGTGGACTTGTTATATAGATTGAAGTGGTCCCCGACAATGATGGACACTGTGGTCAATTAGCACAAGAGGGTATGCAGAAGTGACAACAGCATAATATCTGGTAGATAGATAACATCCTATGACCAAACTAGAAATAGAACCAGTACTAGACTCACTTATCATGGTTTGGTCCCAAAAATGGAGGAGCAAAAATTAATCAACAAAATAAATACATATAAATTAACACAATCATATGGCCCACAGAGGAAATCCGGGACTACAGAAAGCATTTGCATGTATGACATAATTCTTCAGGTGGCAATACAAAGCACAGGGTGAGGCCATATTGAATAATGTTAATGAAGAACTGCCTTGCACATTTTATTTACTAGGTAACAAGAGTCCTGTTATCCTCAATATTACTCAATAGGCCACCAACCTTAGCTAGCTGTGTCTCAACATTATAATGTAGTGCTGCAGCAAGAGTACTGGTTGTTGTAAAAAGGACATATTATTTTAGGAAGTGTATATGTTTTTATATTTATCAAAAAATATGTAGTTTTCCATCTGAGGCCTTCTTTGTAAAATGATGATGGAAAAAAAACATGTCAAATACAATAAACACTTGTAGGTGTGAAAATCCAATAGCCCCCTTGGGAGTTCACCAGTGATAATCTCTCTGGACTTGGTCTGCACAGTGTGCACAATGTCGACCCTCAATCTGACCAAAACATAAAGGTGATGATTATGTCTAGGAGGCTGTATGAAAGCGCCAGGTGGTTGAAAAATTGGCTTAAAATTGGTCCACAATTACTACACATGGAGCTTTAGTTGGTTTAGCAGCGGCTTCAAGGCTTTTAAATGCTGAAACTTATTAGTTGAGACAACATTTTAAGGACATCTCATTACTGATTACTGAGAAATGTCACACAGGAGGTTTTAATAACACAATGAAATAAAGCATCACAGAACAATTAGAAACAGTGTGATTGTAAATTGATGTAATTAGATTTCAATGTGATTGTTGTTTTCTTCACACTTGGCCTTTCTCATTTTGTGTTGTCCCGGTGAGTTTGTACTTATCAGTTCAGAACCAATTGTTTGGACATCTATCCTGGATTTCTGGTCAATCAATTACCTTTCTAAATTAATTTTGATTTCTATAAACTGAAAATAGAAAATTGTACCTGCAACACAGCAAAAGAGCTTATGGAACAAACAAAAGAGAAAAAATTGCTTTTCCTCAAATTAACAACATTTTACTATATCACTGTATAATGCAAAATGCAACTCTTAATACAGGGACAATATTTGCATCTACGCATCTATGATGAGAAGAAGAGATCTGCAAATTTATGGACAGATCTATGTTTTAATTAAATGTTTATAGTAAGATACAATATGTCTGCTTCCTCTGCATTTTCTGCAGAGCAACTGGGCTCAGCATGCTTGCTGAGGGAACTAGTTTGTCTGTGCCTCTATGTAGGTCAGCTTTCAGAGTTGGCCATCAATTTCTACTGTCCTACTTAAAGAGACACCCCGTCTCCATACAGACACACACAAACACAAACACACACATTTATAGCACGTGTATTACATATGGGGACTGTAACCCTGATTCGTACCATGTCATTGATTTTATTTATGCTCTAATCACAGTCATTTATTTAAGCCTTCGGCAATACTTGCCTGACATTATCCCTGACCAGAGCTTCAACACTTATTGGTCGACACAATTCTGGGTTGTCAATACATGCCCAGTTGCAATGTGTTCAGTGGTAATAGGCATCTCAACAGCAACACAGAGTGTGCACTTGTGAAATGAATGCAGCTCTTTCCACCTCTCCAGTGTACTTTCAAACACTCTTGAACTCAAGAAAGACCCTAATTAGTGCCAAACAATATACTTACATAGTGCATTAAGAAAGTATTCAGACCCCTTCACTTTTTTCACATTTTGTTATGCTGCAGCCTTGTGCTAACATCGTTTAAATTCATTTTTTCCCTCATCAATCTACACTCAACACCCCATAACGACAAAGCAAATACAGAATTTAAAAATTGTTTGTAAATGTATTAAAATGAAAAAACTGAAACAGGCTATCACATTGACATAAGTATTCAGACCCTTTGCTATGAAAAATGAAATTTAGCGCTGTTGCCTTCCATTTCTCTTGATCACCTTAGAGATGTTTCTACACCTTGATTAGAGTCTACCTGTGGTAAATTCCATTGATTGGACATGATTTGGAAAGGCACACAACTGTCTATATAAGGTCTCACAGATGACAATGCATATCAGGGCAAAAACCAAGCCATGAGGTCAAAGGAACTGCCCGCAGAGCTCAGAGACTGGATTGTGTCACGGCACAGATCTGTGGAAGGCGACAAAAACATTTCCCAAGAGCACAGTGGCCTCCATAAATCTTAAATGGAGGAAGTTTGGAACAACCAGGTCTCTTCTTAGAGCTGGCCACCTGTCCAAACTGAGCAACAAGGGGAGAAGGGCCTTCATAAGAGAGGTGACCAAGAACCTGATGGTCACTCTGGCTGAGCTCCAGAGATCTTGTGTGGAGATGGGAAAAACTTCCAGAAGGACAACCATCACTGCAACACTCTGGGCTTTATGGCAGAGCAGCCAGACGGAAGCCTCTCTTCAGTGAAAGAGAGAGGAAAGCCCGCTTGGAGTTTCTAAAAAAGCACCTAAAGACTCTCAGACTGTGAGAAACAAGATTCTCTGGTCTGATGAAATCAAGATTGAACTACTTTGCCTCAATTCAAAGTGTCATGTCTGGAGGAAACCAGGCACCACTCATCACCTGCCCAGTACCATCCAAGCAGTGAAGCATGGTGATGGCAGCATCATGCTGTGGGGGTGTTTTTCAGCAGCAGGGACTGATCAGGGTTGATGGAAAGCTGACTGGAGCAAAGTACAGAGATATCCTTAATGAAAACCTGCTCCAAATTCCTCAGGACCTCAGACTGGGCTGAAGTTTCACCTTCCAACAGGACAATGACCCTAAGCACACAGCCAAGACAACGCAGGAGTGGCTTAGGGACAACTCTGTGAATGTCCTTGAGTGGCCCAGCCTTGAATGACCTTGACTTGAACCCAACCGAACATCTCTGGGGAGATCTGAAAATGTCTGTCAACCGACAGTCCCCATCTAACCTGACAGAGCTTGAGAGGATCTGCAGAGAAGAATGGCAGAAAATCCCAAAATCCAGGTGTGCGAAGCTTGTTGCATCATACCCAAGAAGACTCGAGGGTGTAATCATTGCCAAAGGTGCTTCAATTAAGTACTGAGTAAAGGGTCTGAGTATGTATGTCAATGTGATTGTAACCAGGGTAGTTAACCCTAGATTGGTATTATGTTTCTGTCCCTTTAACTCAGGTCGGTTGTTATTGATGTGCTCGGCTAGTGTGCAGAGGGCGCTACGAGTTGCCTTCTTTCTCTTGTCACACAATGTTTTTTTTCTTCGTCTGTGGTTAAGTCCTGTAGGAGTTCTGGAGTTAAACCAAAGTTAGAGCTTGATAATTACAAGGTTCTTGAGTTGAAGTTTTACACTGAACAACAAATGTTGATTGAGGAGTTGTGACTTTGCCTAGACATGCTTAGAACTGAGAACATGCCGGTGTTGAGGCTAGCATAATTTCTCATGCAGCTAAGCTTCATGTAAACTATGTATGGAGCCCTAACAGCTGTGTTTTTTGAACTGTGAAATGAATAGGTGTGAGGTGCACTGTATGCTGTGGGCTAAGAAGGAGTGTATTTAAATTTTGAGATGTTTATGTTGAATTCATGTACCTTGAGGTATACTGTGAGTTGCATTTTTATGTCTTTGTTTTTATGTTATTGCACGTGTGTAGGCTTGTTTTTTGTAGAGGTCTTCAGTTGGAATGGCGTCGTCGTCCATCTACCTTCTCATCCGATGTCATTAATCCACACATAAAATGAAAATAATACAATTAAGACTATCGTTTGACATACTAATTTCATTGCTTTCTTACTGGACTTGTTGACAGGTAGTCTGGTTACTTGTAATACATCTATGCATTATTTTGCATTGTGAGACACTGTGACCCTAGGGTGTTTCATTGGTTATAATACATTTCCCTAGACACTCTGCACTATCTTTAAAGGGACAGGTGTAGATGGTTACATGAGATTTCAGTTTTTCCTTTTTAATAAATTTGCAAAAAATTCTAAAATTCTGTGTTCACTTTGTCATTATGGAGTATTGAGTGTCAATTGAGGAGGGAAAAAATGAATTTAAACGATTTTAGCAAAAAGCTGCAACATAACAAAATATGAAAACATTGAAGGGGTCTGAATACTTTCTAAATGCACTGTATATCCTGAATTTCTCTTCTTCTACATGATCATAAGGCTGCTCTAGCAACAACTGAATGGAAGCAATTATCCATGGAGAAGGTGACTGACTACCCCTTTACTCACTAACACCCAGACAGCAGGCTAAAAGCAGTTAGCCACAAAGGGCTAAAAGGAGCACTCGATGATGAAGGCAGCGAAAGACAGAAAGGAAAAAAAGGAGAATTCTCTTTTAATAAACATGAAATATGTAATTTTGGTTATATTCAAGGCGCATACTAGTAAAAGGGAACAAGGACGTCACTGAGATAAAAAGGAGCATAGCAAATGTGTTTCACGAGTCAAACTGAAAAGTGAGATAATTTTGTCACCAGATGTTCCTCAAAATGGAAGAAAATCATTCTGCAGGTCAAACCTGACACCTGTTCATCTGTAAAGATCCTCAGATACCTGAGAACTGAGCAGCCTCTTTAAAAGGTGCCAGTGTCTCTATGGTGTAAACAGGTCAGAGACACAGGCTTTACTGCCAAATTTAAACATCAGTCTATATGATCCCCTGATCTATTTTTCTGATCATTTTTAGACCTTTTACCTAAGTACAGTACAGTAAAAGTATCAATACAATAATGCACATATACTTCATCAAGTAAAAGCTCTGCATTCAATATTTTACCTTAATAAAAATAAGACATGGGAGAGACAGCAAAATGCACTTAAGTATCAAAAGAAAGAGTATTAAATGATCATATTATGCATTCATGTGTAAGCAGCATTTAAGATGGGAGCATATATAAGACATACTGCCAACACTAATAACACTAACATATTCTAAGAGGACAATAGTGTAGCTCAGGAGCCTGCCTAGCCAATACATTAAAAAATATATGTACTTAATATAATCAATCAAGTAATATAAAGGCTGACCATAAGCAATGCACCTGAAATGGGACAAATAAGACAACTAAGTAATTAGTATATTCAGCCATTACAAAAATATAGTGGAATAATGAGTAAAATATTTCCCACTGAAATGCAGTTGCGCATAAGTGTAGTAAATTGCTCTAAAGTTCAAGTGCCTTAAAACTCTACTTGCTCACCAATATGCATCTCTTGGACCATAAAATTATTTCCTGATCTGGAGAAGCCAGTTTAGACATTTCTCTGCAACTAGTGAGCAATTTTCATCATGCACCACTGTGATTGGCACAGTGTTATAAAATTTAAAATCACTGGCTGAGAGGCTAATGATTAATTACAATATATTCAGATTCATACAGCACTTACCCCAACCCATTTGCAGATATGTGAACAATATGCATTCAAATGCACCCTCATTGTCCTTGCACTCATGACCTAGCACTTTGTGCTGGTGATTGAGACCTGTGTGGTTTTCACACCTGTAAAAACATGCTCATTCCAGGTAGCCCAGAACTGTCAAGTAATGGTCCTCAAGATTCAGATTCAGACAGCTGTGTGTGACTGTAGAGACACAAGTTGATAATGCAAGGCTGAACACTGACACTTTACTAGGACAGATACAGTAACTATTTTTGCAGCCTGTGGCAATTGGGTCATAAAAAATCTTGGGCTGATCCAAATACTTTAAGCTCAATCCATTTTTTAAAGGCAAAACTGTTCTCTCCATCTCTATCTCTCTTTCTGTCTCTCTTTGTGTGCTTATCTTTAGTTCTCTCTCCATTCATAATATCACACAACAAACCTTATCTTGGCACTGGGTGTGTGGATGATGGAGTTACTGTAGCTCCACCCAGTAGATCCATCCTACGACATTAAACCAACATGATCATCCAGTAACATTCAAGAAAGACCACAGAGGTCACTGTTTCAATGGAAATGTAGACTAATATACCATTTACATTGAACCTTCAGTGGAATTGTAATTTGCATTTGCTTGCACTTTGTTAATGATTTCTTAGGAGGGAAAACGTTTTTGCTCAGCAGCCTACAGTAGAGGTCCTCACAGGTCAAAAGGTTTGGACCTAATCAAAAATAGACCAGTGGAACCCTACGTAAACCTGACATGCATACATTAAATTTAAAAAAAAAGACCTTATCCGAATTCATATAAGGATACTGTGAATTAGACTGTGGTTGAACCTAACACATCTGAATAGAGAGAAAACACAAGACCACAATGATGCATCACTAGTTTAGTTTCCATCTAAATTTAGCACAAATTTCAAGAAAATCTGGGGGAAAAAAAATGTGAATTTAAGTGCATTTTCATCCACTACTGTTATGCGGACATAAGAGGTTGTTAACAGGTTAAGACAAATAGTTGGTGGTGCTAATTCTCCATTTACCATTGCAGAAGAATGCGCAATGAGATATATGGATATATAATAATGTAAATAAAACGATATGGAAGTTTATTCCATATGGATTTCCATGCTTTTTGCTCCTATTTATCAATACACCAACTTTTCCTCCTCTGCCAAGCATAAAATGTTACCATATTTCAACTTTTCTAACTTCTGGCATGTCCACTGAGGTTTTTTTACGCACTAACTAACAAGCATCCGTTGATTGCAAAAGATTAGCAATACATGTAATTGAAAAAGCAGAACAGAACTCTACCTGCACCTGTTTAAAAGTGAAAATAATTTGGACCTGGCCTGACTTGGATCAGTTACTAGGAACTGAGTGGACCTGTGAAGATGTCTTGCCTACAGTTCATGCAAGTAGGCTATAAGGTCAGACATTAGGGAAGTCAGTGGTTAACAGCCGAAAGTATTTTTGACATGTCGGTCTATAGGTTAATTTGCATACTAGGGTTGGGTACTGCACTCATTACTTCATGTTATTCACATTAGTTCAGTTGGCGCCAAATTTCAGTACCTTGCGGGACTGAGAGAGCCCCGAAATAAATTTTAAAAACACACATTCACCAACCAAAGTGTCCCACATGGAGGTTCTGACACTGACAGGAGCACCAACCCACAGATACAAAGAGACGTGACGGGATTGAAAGAGCTAGTTAGGTACCTCGAGCCCAAGTACGTTATGCCATCGAGGGCTAATGTGACTAAACACATCGAAAAAAATGCGTAACTAACCGATTAGTTACTGGCTAATTTCTCTGATCTGATCTTTCCCTAATCTCACTGAAAATTAGTTTGACAGTGCCGACACCTCAGTGATATAAAGTTACTGAACTTAAAAGAACCTAACCCAATCAATGAAGTGATATCCATGATAACATGCAGCTGTATACTGTATGTGTGGGTCGTTTGGACTTTATACTACAAACAAACATTCCAGCAAACATACAGAAAAATAGAGACAATGACCGAGTGAGAAACACAGACATAACCACTGAAACAGTGACAGAGCTCCTCTGCTTAAGCGATTGATATCCCTCTCTTCATTGTACCACTCTACTGGCCTGAAGACATATTGTATTTGTGTGGACTGAGACAACAGCACATCTCATATGCTGAATACACATGGTAAAAGTAGCTAAAGATGAAGAGGCCAGGGACAAAATACAAGCAAGGTTGGGTACACATTTCTGAGGGTTGGACAGAAGGACAAGCGGTTAGAATATTAGTTATAAAATCGTGAAAAACCAACCTGAACATAATTGCTCACACTGATAGAATTTCTTTAGTACAAACGGAGTATCGGTGTAATGAGATCCAAAGGCTTGAACCACAAGGGGATTCTTCATTCAAGAATGTCAGACTCTTTTGTGCCAAGCAATAGGCCAAGCTTAATGGATGTCTCAATTTCTATCACATACAGTAACAACCGATGCAGGGAGGAGGCGGTGGGAGGTGGGGGCAGGAGCCTTTCCAAAAGGCTTTGAGGCAATGTGATGAATTTCTTTTGAGGTGTGAAGCAACGTGGGACTTGAAATGAATGAAACAGATATGCACCTTTTGTGTTTTCTGACCTATTGATAAAGATATCAATTTCATTAAACTTAATTAGCATTTCTCATTCCTGACTGAAAGTGGGGAATCAGAAAGGGGGGATAATGGGTAGCGAGTCAATGCTGAGAGATGGAGAAGCAGATCACTCAGAAGTTTGTACATGGGGAACGGTTTTTCAACTGAACAGAAAATCTAGAAGGAGGTTGTGGATACCGACACCTCCCACCACAGCCTCTGAAGGGGAATTCACTGAGGGACTAATGGCATTTAATCAAAATAATCCTCTGCAAACAACAAGGCTTTAAAGCACTGAATTACGTACAAAGTAAAATTGATTCAAGTGAATTAGGCCTCTCACTGCCTGTATGGCCAGATTGTTATTAATATTAAAGCATGGGGTATTTTTAAAGACGTGACACAGTACCAGTTCATCTGAAATGAAGAACACTGATGATGCCACTTTGCAGACTCCCATTACCATTTAGTTGAGATTGCTTTCATCGAGTGAGCCAAATGCTTAGAGGTGGAACTGCCACTTGTGTTTACAGATGCTGTTATGGCATTACGGTGAAGAAGAGTACTGTCACAGAAAGCCTTTTCTGTGCATCCTTCACAAACACACACACACATACACACGTGACAGCTCAAATCATGACATCATGGGCTCACCGAGCGATGCGCGATGATGTCACTCTCATACCGCTGACCCCTTGTAATCAAGACTAGGCTACGCTGCTTCATGAACGCCCTTTTTCATCAAACGCCTCTGTCACACACACGCACTCACACGCGCCGGCACGAAATTAGAGCTGTGGGGTGCTCAAAGTATAGCAGCATAGTTCAGCTGCAGACAGAATCTTGCTCACAACATCCAGGCTGCGTTTAATTGCTTACTTGCACTATAATTGGGTATATAATCAAACGATAAAACTGAACACAGCGCAGCATCTTCATAACTTCAGAATATCCTTTCATCAGTGCCTTTGGGCAGTGATTAGCAAAGATGAGAAAGCTCCACGGACGACCACAACCGCCGCTTATTTACGGTATGTCTTTGTTGAAGTTATTCATCTCGTTGATTCGTGTTTGTCTTTTATGTTAGTTCTTCCAAAGGAACACCTGTAGGAGGGTAACGGAAGGTCGTGACCTCATATTAGCTTAAACGCAAAGGTCGACTATAAGAACTCTCACAGCTCTACGAGGTTGTGGAGATGTTCTGTAGAAGGACCGTGCATCTTCACGTTAGGATACTCCACTGTCCTATATCACAGAGAAGCAGCAATTTTTCCCATATCCCAAGTTGGCACATCCTGACTGCTGTACCAAGATTACTACTTCTGTCTGAAGACAGTGAATCCATAGAGTGATGCTGTGGGCCTCTTGTGATGCAGCTGTCCGAAGAAGACTAAATAAGACTAAGAAGACTAAATGTTTGTATTTAATGTCCTGTTAATTGTCAGTCATGTATAATGGGAGTTGTCAGAAAAAATTTGCAGATCAAAAGACAACACAACAGCACGATGTAAATGACAGTTTTTTTCAGCACCAGTGTAGTCGCTGATTATCAAAAGTATTTCCATACTCACTCATTTAAGCCCTTGGTCAACCACACACATGTTAAGCCACACTCTGGCTACACTTATGGAACTGAAAAGACTTTGCATCTCTGTTTAGTTTCTCTCCTCCCCCTCACTGCATTTTCCTTTTTAACCCAGCCTCTTTGCAGAAGGGGTGCTCATTTCAATCTCAAAGCTGACATCTGTGGAAGCAATACGAGCTCTAAATGAGTGGATTTAATCCTGTGCAACAAGGCTGGAGCACAGGAAGTATTCACGCGAGAAGCAGGGAGAGAGGGAACGAGCTAAAAAAAGGAAGAAGAGGGAGAAGGGGAAGAGTGAAAAGGCGACATTAAAAAAAAAAGAAAAGAAAGGAAAAGAAAGAAAAGGATTTTGTGACCTCCGCTCATATCATTCCGTCTGCAGCGGTGCCACCGTTAGCTCATCCCGGAGAGAAGAGGACAGAAGAAGGAAGGGACAGAAGAGCGGCTTTACCAGATAGAAGTTAGACATGTTTATTCATGCAGTGAAGCAGCTGAGGTATTGGAGAAGGCTTCAAAGTAGAGGATGGCTCCACGTCCTGCATGGCCTTCTCCTCTGGCTAGGGTTTCTGTATTTGGCCTTTGAGTAAGGGGCTGATCAATCCCCCAGCATGTTGCCAGGCTCTAGACCCCCCATTACCAAGAGGCTGCTCTTTGAACAAATCCTGCCAGGGGTCACTCTCCCTGCGCTTCATCATCTTAAAGGTCAGACACAACAAATGGCATGGAAGACAGTTCTGTCCCTGGCCGTAAACCCATAGCTGACCGCTAAGAGCGTCTGCAGTCAGGACAGCATGCAAACCGGGCTGCCATTGTCATAGTGGAACAGATTATCAGTCATTTCCATCCAAAAGTTGTATACAAATTTACAAAAGTTGGTAAAAAAAAAAAATGCAAATCAGTGTTCGATTCCATCAACTAGTGCCATGCAAATATTCTCAAGAGGGCGTAACAAGATTATCATAATACTGGAGTAAAAGCTGATATTTAAATAATGTCTGGGATTTATATAATAGCCCAGGCTGCGGTCTGTAGAAACAAATAAAGGCCAGTGGAAAAAAAAAAGTGTACATTTGTGGCTCTGATTTTATCTGTGTAACAGAAATATTATTCACTCACTAATTAACTTGAAGTAATGTTACTTAGCTGATCTTTCTACGTAAATGTTAAGCTACTATTGAAGAAATTCAACACTGCCTGCAGGCTGCTTCACAATTTTGTAGAATTGGGAGAAATAGTTGAGTTTGCATTTACATCAACAACAGTAATTTAACACAGACAGGGAAGCAGATCAGACAACAAAGGGGCTTCTTTCTAAAAATTTTGTGAAACCCACACACTTATAAGGCAGCGGAAAATTAGAAATAAAGGCCTGTCTGCTCTGCAGCTAAATCAGCCACCATTTGAACATTTATGATACCTAATTAAAGGCTGGCCAGCAACTGTTTTGTAGCTCTGGTGCATCATGGCTTTTTATTGAAATGTTGTATAAATGTATTAATATCGCTCCTCTGTCCATATACACACACATACACACGTGTCTAGTGGGTCTTCAACCGTTTTCTTTTTGAGTGGAAATTGAGTGGAATTTAAATGAGAAGCCGCAGATGCAAATCTTGTCATTATTTATGAAAAAATACTAATTTCTGGTATTTCTATTTGGATTTTTTTGTGCAAATTAAAATAGGGGGAAAAAAAGTAGGATGAAAATGGAATTAATGAGACTCAGCACCAGTGCGGGACGTAAAGACAGAACTGCATATGCAGAGATAAGTTAGGGGATATTACTGACATTATAAGACTATTAGATAAAGTTATTACATTTACCTCCATGCACACATCACGCCAAAATAAAATACTTAAAGAAACTTCTAAAACAACATAAAAAAAACAACCTAAACTGCAGGGAAAGAGGTGTAATTACTAGACTCCTCATCTGGACTTGCACCTGCACCTTTTCAGTGAATCTGTTTGCCTAAAATGACAGCTTTTCAATTTGATGAAATGATTGTGCACACCTGATCTCTGCTTTGAGTGGCAGAGATCAGGTGTGCACTGATCCATTTACATACTTAGGCCATGACGTTGGTCCCTTGAAATTCAAGATACAGGAAATGGCCCTTCAATATGCCAAAAAAAACCCTGAAATCTGAAACTTACTGTAGACCTCTACAGTAAGACACAGGAGGAATAGCACGAGAATAAGTGGCTGATATACCATACTATCAACAGTATACCACGGTATCCTTAGTAATACTAAACTAAAACTAATATCCAATATTATCAACAGATACAGACTTCTTCTTCTCTCGTATGGGAAAAAAAAACAGAAGACATAATGATTCATTTTGAAAACTTGTCTTCATTACAGTTTGTCCAGCATCCCAACTGTTCACAATATGTTGCAGCATGCGAGTTAGCAAAAGTGGAATATCGTAGCCGGTAATTTGGTATACATATTTGTCAGACCTGTTTGATTAGCAAATTCGCGGAATCCTTGCTAACAGTCTGTCGGCTTATGACAAGCGAAATTTGGTCAATGAATTGTTATCAGAAAAACACTGATAGCAGCATGGGCCTAAATATCCAGCTTCTGTCGGCGAACATAGAGAGAAGCCTTTCCCTCTGTGTACACTTTCCTAGAAGCTGACAGTTTACTGGATTAACTTGTATTTATCACTGCAGCAAATTAGTACATTCTGTGTATGCAGTAGCTAACAACGGGGCTCCTGCAAGAACCACTTGTACCGAAATATTTGCTCTTGGCACGTAAGAGTGATTTAAGAAATTATTGGTACTCTACAATTCCACAATTTTCTTAGAATTTCTTCTTAGGTACGAAAGAGTCGTATGAGTCACGAACAGATCTGCAATTCTTCATATGGGAAAAATAACTTGTTTGACCTTACAGTTATAATCTGATTGAATTTGGAGGTTAAATATGATCCTGAAATCAACTAAAATAAAATATAGAACTAAAACAAACTTAATGCAAAATGAATATTCTGTATTCTAATTTACTGAGATTTTTTTTTAATCTAATCATTTTTACTGGAAAATTTTGGCAAAGCAATTTACATATTTTTTCAGTAGTTGCGAGGAAACCTCTCTCACTCCGACAGCTGCCTCAGGGTCTTTCTGCAAGTCTCTGTCCAGTATCATCTCCTTTTGCACCTGACAGTGTAACATCACCTACTCTCCCCTCCAATATCTGTGTGACTGCAAGATCCCTTGACCTCCTCCCATATTAAACATGGACTGCTTTGCTTTAGAAAGACATTTTTTTAGCATCTACAGTAACTTCATGTTAAACCATTCCCTCTTTATTTCTGTCACTGTACTGCACTGCTCTGATGACACGCTGTTGGCAGCTGTATTTTCCGTTCCGAGACTCCTAATCTAATGTGACTACCGGCACCACCAAACCTGTTATGTTTTTGTGTGCTGATTTCCAAAAGCAGGACTTGAATCTCTGCGGTGTGAAATTATTTTTACTCTTTGGTAACATTTCTGTGAATGAAAGTTGCCCACAAATGGAGCGGAACAAGTAGTCTTACTGGTATATGACAATTTTAGAGGCATCAATTATGCAAACGATCACATCTCATGAACAGATGGAAGTCATCAGACTAAACCGAGCGATTTACGACACGTTTGTGCAGTTAAAAGAGCTTGTTGTTTCTGACTTGAGACACTCGTACAAACAAAACTCACATAAAGAAGCGAAGAAGAGGAGTTTAGGAAAAGAAAATGAAAATGAGGCCCGAGTGAAACAGAATTGGCAAGCCACAAGGAGTGTATTGATCCGCATTTGATGGCATAAAAGTCAGTTTGACATTGGGTGTCACAGCTAGCTTTAACTACTTTTTTGGAGCAGGTGTATTAGGAGCTGCAGCCGTCATTACCAAGCAATTCACCTCTTTTCAGGCCTTGCACATCTATCCAGATATTTTCTTTTAGGGTTAGGTGGAGCTGTGCTGACTGGTCAACAAAGTCCATACACTCGAAAAGAATCATTAAAAGTATAAGTTGGCCCATTCTAACCCTCCTGAGGAGAGTCAGGGAGATGTCAATTGATAACAGTGTGTGTATGCCACACTAAGAAGAGCTCTAATCAGACAAAATCATTGAAAACACCTGTGTGGGCGTACCAGGGGTATGTATCAAACGGGTGTTTTCACTTATTCTGGCTTATTAGACCGCTGATCAGGTTGAAGTTAGGTGAAGCTATGCAGAGAGTTAGGTGAAGTTACCAAACTACTTGTACAAATAAGAATCATAACTGTGTCAGTTGAAGTTGCGGTGACAGGATCGATCATGGTCTGTACCTGCACAGTTAAGCAAAGTAACCCCAGTGTGGGTGGACTATGGGTGAACTCTGACAATAGACCTTTTTCACAGCAGACATCATGTCTTAACAAGAAAAGCACAGGTGGAACAAAAAATAGCGTCTCACTTCCATTAAACTGTCTCAGTAAGCCATGTATATAACCAGGGCCCTGCAACCAGAGCACCTAAATGGAATTCAACCATTATTAATTAATGTTATTAATTACACCTGTGCTTTTCCTGCTATGACATGTCAAAATGTCAGCTGTGAAAAAGATGTATAGAGGGCGTGTATCTATGTCATTTTTCCATGTGTTATCAACCTCCTCACCACAAGTGAGTAGCCAGATTAACCAGCAGGAGGTTGCTGAGAATGGGTAAAAGCTGATACTGGAAGAAAAACAAACATTTTGAAAAAGTAAAGGCCAGCAGATGGCCAGAAATATAGCCAGAAATTGAGGCGCTAACACTTGTATGTACTGTATACATGCTGTATGTAGCTCAATATCAGACAAGTTAACACTACGGTAAACACAGCCTGAAGGCACATATTGTAGATGCATGGTCCCAATTTAAAGCAGCATTTGTTAGCTTAATTAAAAGCACAAAGATGTCAAGGGATCTTCTAGTTTTTCTGTTGACAGGTTTGTAAAAAAAAAAAATTGATTTCATTACACGTTTCAATCAACAGTGTGCTTGGTTAGTTAATGTTAAACTGCCCCTTAAGAACTTAGCTTGGCTAGTTTCTAAGGGGCAGTATAGCTTCATATTGCATCTTTTTTTCGTCTATTGTAAGACAGATTTCTACCCTTTCAGCGTGTTTATTGACCTGGAACTGGTTCTAGGTTACAGAACCCAACACTAGCTGCAATTGAGCATAAAAGGAGACACTAGAATACCACTCTGAAACAATAAAAGGAAAGTGAATAACTGATGAAAATATTGCCACTTCATTGCTACAAAGATCCACCATGTGACATCATAAAAATACAGCACTTTGTGTAGTGTAAAATGCCATAAAATCCTCTGTTTCATCAGCTGCCAAGGATGAAAATCTATTGGCAGTGTGCTGGGTGAGCTTTGACAAGTTGGGCCATCTAGAAGAGATGTGTGGTGATTATCTGGATAGGGCTACTCTGTCTGTCTGGCTGCCCCTATAAAGCCATGATGCCAGAATATTCGCCTCTGGCTCCCATGTCTGATATAGCCCTCTAAAACTGACTTTTGTAACTGCCGCTGCACAGTAGTGTCATTAGACAACTTCTAGCACACGGTCGATAAATTATTTACGCCATGCTTGTATAGAACCAGCCTGGGTTTTCGCATTTTAAAGTAAAATGAAAAATACAATAATCTTGATGGGGATGGCGGCGGAGGCATGTGTTTGTGTCTGTGGGAGTGTGTGCCTGTGAAATGGGCATGCATACAAGTGAACGAGACATCTCAAGATATGTAATATGACATAATGTCTCCCCTGCTCGAACCCCCAGCTGCTCGCCCACATGCCACAGATCCTGCACCATGTCTAAACAGATGCTCTATCAATAATGCTTGCTCCAGTGCCACACACCTCCCTGGTGGCCAAATTGGGAAGAGGAGAGTGGATGAGAGAGAGGGACTGAGTGAATGAGTCAGTGTTTGGAGGCAGGACAAGAGGGAAGGAGAATGGGCAAGAACCCAGAGGCTAGAGTGACTACTGGGAGATGGATTGGATACGCCAGAAGAAGCCAAAGGACCAGTGAACCTGGGGATGAAGTGTACTCCTTGTCCCATCTGCTCCCAAGAAGGGCAGGAGAAAGAAAACGTCATTTGAGCCTGCTAGTACAAATCACCTTATATTGTAATCCTGCCTTATTGTAAACAGGCATCTGAAGCCACATAGATGTAAATCTATTTTATTGGTTTATTTTCTAATGTGCGTTAGTCTCAAAAGGTTTTTACTGTTCATGTACATTTGTACTCTTACTATCAGCTTGTCAGTCATCTGTAAAGCACTTTGATTGGCACTAACCTGTCTGAAAGGTGCTATACATCTATAATTTGACTGATTGAAGAGGTAGATTATCCTGCCATCCCTTGATTCATATATTTTGCTGTATTCTTTTGTTTTAGCCTACTCAATATCTACAAGTAATACCTTGAGAGGTGCTGGTGCCCGTGACTTGCCCTCATCTGATAAAAGGCTCACACACACACACACACACACACACACACACACGTTAACTTCAAAGCCCACCGGATTATTAATAAGTTTACATATGTATCTTTATTCAAACAGCATTTGCAGTACCGTTTGCTTTTCTGAGAGTATGCTGCACACTTCAGTGCTGTGTGAGCACTACTTTGGACTCTCACACTGCACATGTACACAGCACGTTAACTTACAGACCTCAGAAAAGTTAAGATTTCATGTGGTGGTGAGCAGTCTTGTGCAGCTGTTCGGTTTTCACCAAGGAAAACAAACTTTTTTTTTTTTTTTTTTTTTTTTGGTGCTTTGATATTTCATTTGAAAATGTTACATTGCTTTTTTTTTATTTGGAAAAAAAAAGAGACAGAGGCTTTGAAAGACTGCAATCAACTTTTCATCAATCAACTCATTAATTTTTCACTTGCCAGCAAACTATTCATGTTCATAAAAATATAACTATATAGGAAACAAGAAAGCAATGAAATCTAATTGTTCAGGTTTGGCAACTAACAAGCTTCAATAACACAATAGTAGTATCACAAAAGCAAATGGAATAGTAAACAACGAAAATAATACTTTTTTTTTCACATGTGGAAAAAAAGAAAAACAGAAGTCCTTTCAGAAGACATTTTGGGGCTGTAAGGCTAGAAGACAGGGTCCTGAATGAATTCTGTATGAAAAATTGCATTGCATCATTTTAAACAACATTTTAACATACCCATCAGGCATCTCCATGTGTGTGTTTGCACACCATCACCAAAACCATCCCACATTAGGTGTACGTATTAGCTTTTGCATGAGCAACAAAACACATCAATGCTCCTTCTGCACCACCCCTGTTGTCATCATCCATCATAATCTAGCCCTGCCTTCCACTAGCTGTCAAAACTGTTCTGGACAATTCACTTAGACAGTGTCAGCTGAACTGTAATATTTTACCAGCCACTATAATGAGGACTGGCCTCCAGACTCACAGAAACAAACACATGGCTCCCTGCTCACGCCTTGGTTGTATCCATGACTTTGCCACAGTCATTCCAATTTTCCTGTTGCTGGAGGCAATACTACTATCCTAGCATGGTCAGCCTTTGCCAGCTGGGAACCGAACCTGTCGGCCCATGCAATATTGTCCTTTGTCTGAGCTCTAACATTATCTGCACTGTGAGCTTTCCTGAGGAGAGACTAATCCTTTGGTGGTTAATGCTTGTGGTTTTTCATTAGACAGGTGATACGTGGAGTCTAAGATGCAAAAGTTACACCCAGACCCGCAATAATGGAAGTACGTTGCTTTTTGGCCTGCGACTAATGTTTGTGTTTAATTTTTGATTAATTGATTAATCTAAGACATGTCAAAGAAAATTGTGAAAAATGCCCATCGTAAGTTTCCAGAGCCCAAGGTGATGTTGTGAAATTGATTGTTTGGTCTGAACAGCGGTCCAAAACCCAAGAGTATTCAAATATACAAAAAATAAAAGCAGGGAAAAGCAACAGACTGGAACCTGCAAAAAAAAAAAAAAATTTAATTAATCGATTATCTAGATGGGCTGTCAATTTACTGTCATTCAACGAATCAACACGACTCTGCTCCTTCACTCACTCACTCACGTTAACCATCCCAAATAAATCTAAACCTGAATAACATTATAATCTACCGTATATTTAGTGTATTACTCTTCTGCTCTGGCAGATAAGTTCTTCCATGATTGTGTATGTGGCAGTGTTGGCGTGTGTGTGTGTGTTTGTGTGTGTGTGTGTGTATTAGTCAGCAAGACGGTGTGTCCTCAGTAAGTGCCACATCAACAGCATTAACTTGGAGGACAAAGGAGGGCACAGAAACACAGCGAGCCACACACGTCAAGACAGTAGCAGAAAATAGATGGAGAAGCAACACACACTATTTTAATTATCCTCTTGTCTAACCTGCCCTCCAATTACAAATAGGGATGTATAATAATCCATCTATTGATGCATGAAAGACAGGACAATAACACGGAAGCTGAACACGAGCAGGATAAGACATGGTTTAAAAAATGAGCTCAAAGACTCACAAACTAAGGTTAGGCTAACTCAAATAAATGGAATACGTCTCTTCAATATTATCCTTATTCTTAGGTATGTACATATTGGTATGTACTATGAAATAGTTGAGAGGCATTGTTTATCGCCTTCAGAGACTTCAAGAGAAAATACATGATTATGTTTATGATAGCACTGTTAAAAGATAAAGACACTGCAGTGTACGCTGTATTCCACTGAGAGATAGGCATAATGAATATGCTCTGGCTAATTTATGCTGGCTAATTTGTCTACATTTGGTAAATCTTTTTAAGATTGATTTTCTCAGCAAATACCAATTCAGCTCAACATTAAGTAAACAGCAGCAGGGACGCTTGCTTTTATGTTTTGTTACTTGAAATTCTATGTTCTGCTACAGCTACTCATTCCATATAGTGTGTCATTTCAGACAATCTTTACATTTGTCTTCCTTCTGCTCGTGAGAAAACAGAGTACCAGATGATTTGTGCTTTATCACAAGTGGCACTATGAAAGATGCCCAGAAATAAAACGATGAAAAAAAAACTGCCACATACTAAAAAGAAAAGGGTCTGGAGAGAAAAAAAAAAAAGGTAAAAAGAAAAAGTAAATAGTCAATTTGGGATTTTGGGGTACAGGCAGCTGAGCATGTGCACTCGCACATTAGATCTAATATGTCCCCCCTCCCCCACATCAGAGTTTTGGAGACTGACATAAAGCTTTTGTTCAGGTGTCTTGGTTAGTTCTCTATTCACATGTCATGTTGCTTGTCTGTGCCAATCCTATTCCCTGTACATTCAACACCCCCCCGGCCGTGACAACAGCTTACAGAAAGCAGAGGTGCAGCGCGAAGGCATCCTCTTAGTGCAGAAAGTGAGTGATCGAGAGCTAGCAACATGTTATGTCCAATGGTCAGATAAGCTCCAGAGACATCGAGGACAAATCTAGACCATTGTGGGCGGGGAGGAGGGAGGGCTGACTGCAGAAAAATGGACACATCTGACTCAAGTCCTCTTGGCGAAATGCTTGGTTTGCAATGTTTGTTATAGTGCACTCACAACAACAGCAGGGATGCACTGACCTTGAGCAGGTATCGGCCATGACGTGACTAATCCACATTAAATACAGTTTCTTTGTCAATAACTTCACAAAATTTGAGGTTTTGCGCTATCAGTTAAATTTATTCTGTCACGGCAGGCTGCCAACTTAGTTTTTAGTATCACAGCAATCCCTGGCCTCACATTATTTTAAATAATAATAATATTAATGTTGGATCAGTGCATCCCGACTTACAACCTGCCTTTTCTTAACTGGATGTACCCTCTCCAGCCTCTGACTGCACATATGATCCGCCACACAGAGTAAGTGATTATATTTAATCATCGTCTCTTGACTGTTCCCTTCTTGAGTCGCTTGATATGCGAGTTCGCACACACCCGTCCACATGTGAATACAAAGAAATACAGCGAGCGGCGAATGTTTGGGGCAGGAGAAGACAGCGGAGGCTTTAGTGGTCCTTCTTCATCCCTGCAGGCAGTAAAGCAGGCTGCATGGCAGTCCTGTCTCCCAAGACAAGTTAATAAGATGGAGCAGTCCCCGGGGGCAACAGCCGGCGAGCATTATCACTTTCAAGGCAGCCAGAAAAACTGACACACAGTAGGATAGAACTCCCAAAAAGAAGCTATTAATTACCCCCTCTCACTAGCCACTGCTGCAGAAAAAGTTAATTTGACAATTTGGGAGACAAGGATTGTTTCGAAATACGGGAATTTCACTCCCACTTGGTTCAACAAATCTTCTGCAATTATTTATTTTTTGTGCAACTCTATTCATACTTCTCAATTTGCATCCCCCCACCCCCCCACCCCCACCCCCACTCTGTCTCCCTCTCTCTCCTTCTCACACATGTATGACGAAGCAACCTTCTCAAGTGTGAAACCACAACCGCGAGGAGGTGTGGGGCAACGCAGTGCATATCAGCACATGCGAACCAGACCACTTCTACAGACATGTGGTGTGATGAATAAATCATGCTGCATAAAACCAAGGGGAGAGAAGTTCCTCTCCTGAGGGCCCACATTCACTTATAGCCGCTCGACTCAAACACAACTACTGTATCTCGCTGCCATCTAAATGAGCCACACATGGCCGTGCTAAAGCGAATAAGAGCAAAACTGTCACCTCACTGAAGAAACATTGATCATTACACAATTTGTTCCCTTTTTATACAGCCATTGTAATTAAAAATAATTGAGTAGTGGGGTGGGCAGGTGCTCCCATCAACAATTTTTTCACCAATTAGCACTACAATAATATTGCCCTGGATATTGCAGATGATATTATTAGCATTTTGATGGAACACAAGTGCCTGCATGCCTGCACGCCAGAGAACTGTTCTCAAGTGGAATCTTTTCACTAAGATCCACAAGGGAAGAGTCACTTCTGGTTTGACAAAAACAGGCGAGAGAGAGAGAGAAGGCGTTATATTAAGGTGCTGCATAAAGTGTTCTGTAGAGCCATCTTTAAGATCCACCAGCAGTGCGTGAAAAGCCGAATAAGGCTATCTTTAACTGGCCACTAGATCTTGGATCCATACCAGATGTCAAAACCATTAAATTGTCTTTTTTTTAACTTGTGCAGTGAACTTGACATTAGCCCAGAAGCTACTGCGAATGAGCTAATTTGTTTAACCAAAATGTATTATTCCATAAAGAGCTGCTTTTTCAACCCCCCCCCCCCCCAAAAACAGAAAGCAAAAAAAAATACTGGTCAACTGAACATAAATAAATTTGGTCCACACAAATCTGACAAATGCATTTTAACATCAGGGGTAAGACCTGTGTGTTCTCATATAGCCAGCTCGTCTGTTGTCAGAGGCCTAACAAATTGGTTCTCCGACCACTTGGGAGCATGTGTGCAGCGTGTGATGGTTTACCCTGCACAGAAGAATCAGAATCAAATTTGAAACATTGAATTTCTGTGATACATCTTACCAATTTTCTCTAAAGCATCCAAGCTAGATCTGTGCTTCTGTCTGTGACAAGGATTATCTCACAAATACCAGAGGGGAAAGATAACTGACAATTGTTCTGGGTTGAAATTACTTTTTCTTCTGTGCTTGCTAGCTATGCAAAGTGAGTGTAGAAGCTAATTTGCAATCTTGACCAGTGTTACCTTAACTCCATGACAAAAAAAAAGAGCCTTAAATACTTATTGAGCTGGTATTAATCAGCCTGCATGAATAAATATATATTCACACTTTTCAAAATTCTTCCCAGACTTCTTCTTACTCATCGGTTATCCATTGCAGTATGATCTGCTTTTGGTGGTCATCTGCTTCAGTCTAACTGGAGATGTTGGACCTTTCAATCAACCAATCATGATAAATAAATAAAACATCAACATTATAATTCTGACACGTTAACTCTAACTCAACAATAGACATAAACTAGAGGTAAAAGGAAAAAAAAGCTGCTGACAGGATACTGGCTAGCAATACCTTTGCAAGCATGGAACATATTGCATGGCACATATTTGGGCAGGCATTTACAGTACTCATTTCAGAATTGCACCGAATTAACTGTGCGTGTGTGAGAGAGAGAAAAAGAGAGAGAAAAAAAAAAAAAAACACAGAGAGAAATGGAGCGGGGGAGTGTCAGAGACAAAGACAGAGAGACAGACATAGAGGGTGAGACTGAGACAGAGAGATCAGAGAGCTGGGGACAGAAGAACAGCGAACGATAAATGAATTCCCAAGAGAAAAGGAGGGACACGGAGAAATTACAGAACAAAAGGAGAAGACAGAAATGACATTTCTTAAGGGACTGCTGTGTGGCATTTGTAGGAAGAAAAATGAAATGTGAGGACCAGGGAGAGATGGGAGGCGGTAGAGGGCATGGGGAGAATGGAATGAGTAAGAGCAAGAAACAAAAGAGAAAGTGTGTGAGAGGTAAGACTAATTTATGAGAAATGAGGCAGGAGTCGGCGAGGCTGTCTGCTGCTGTCTGATGGATTGGGTGGGGGTGGGGGTGGAGGTGGTGGTGGGGGGTGGGGGGGGGGGTAGGGCTGGGTTTTGCAGGTTGGTGGACAAGAGAAGAACCTGTGATATGGATCCTTTGAGGCGGCATTTCAAAAAAAGTGAACTCTCCAGAAATGGGAGATGAATATAAAACAAAAAACATCACTTCTCTTTGGAAGAGAATCTCCCTGGCAGGTAGGTAGAGCAGAGAGAGGCAAAGGTGAGAAAGAGATTGGGTAGGAGACAAAGAGGGAGTACAGGGAGAAGCACAAGGCAATGAGCAAAAGGAAAAAAAAAAGAAAAAAAAATGTGTGAAGTGACAGAGCCGAGAAAGCGAGGAAAAGATGACGGAGATAAAGTAAGATGAGAGACAGCTGCCTTTGATGCGACTGCTCCTCACCTGTGGCAGTTTGGAGGGAGGGCTGTGTACGTGTGGTTTAAATGTGTGTGTGCATAAGCACATGCGTGCATGCATGCAACCGTCTGAGTGTATGCAAGTATCTGTTATAATAAAGTTCACATAAGCGTGAAAGACGGGATTGATGATAAGGTGCTCATTTGTAGCGTGCGAGGAGTTGGTTCCCACATGCTTCAAGTACACAAACACAGAGAGACACAATCGCTCACACACAGGCAGACAGAAAAGCCGCCTCTGGAGGTATCGAGGAACACTCGGGGCCTACAAAATATTCAAGGCTCCTCTCTAGACAGAATCCCCTCCCAAAGCTTGCTGACAGAGGAGCACACTGAACCTCCTCTTTCAAACAGCGCACTGTCTTTATTCGCCCTAGTCTTACAGCATGCTCGTACTGTATCAAAGCCAGGACACACGCTGCCGTGTGAAGTGCCATCAACGTACACGGCGATGCACACCTTCTCCTCCTCCTCCTCCTCACACACACGCTCGCGTTCTCTTTATGCCTCTCTTTCTATCTTTCTCACACACACACACACGCAACTTTGAGAGAACAGAGCGGAGAGTAGAGAGGAGGCTGGCAGCAGCGATGAAAGACAGTGATGAAGGTGCGGCGGTAAAACACACTGTAAGCCTACAGTATCGACGTCATCTATCTAGTAATGGAAAGAACACATCACACGCTGTCTTTTAAGCTCTTTCGGCATGAGCCCAATATAGATCAGGCGCACAATTTACATGACCATGTGATCCGTATATGAATGAACAAACACAAACAAACATAGCAACCCTTTCTCTGTATCTCTTTCCAATTACATTGCCAATTCCATGGAGGCAAAAACCCAAACAAAGGCAACTGGGCACAAAGCTTATTAATCATACCATCATCCCACATGCATTCCTTTGCAACCTCACAAACTATTAATGGGCTGCCATGCCAAGGGTCTCTCACAGCTGTGAGGTTTTTGCCGGGGGAAATCTGCATTGGCCGAAAAAAATAAGCCTAATGATGTCAGATGTCATCCCTGACCTCTGTAATTTCACAAACTCAGATTTACTGCAGATCATTACGCATCACGCCTGTGTGTACACACTGAGATGTGGCATTTGTTTATGAATGTGTGTGTGGTGGACAATGTCATATAAAGAGGGTGGCTGGCTGAGGGCTTGTTCAATGTGGGACTCTACAGTGAGGCAAAGCACATAACATAGAGAATGGGCCCCCAAGCAGCCACCCATTTTATATGGTATTGTACTACACACACACGCACACACGCACACACTCCCCTGCATAAATAAAAACACACAGCACACCTACACAGAAGCGCGCAGTTAAACACACAAAGACCGACTTGGAACCTGTCAAGTGCGAACAAACTGATGACAAGACGGCGACAGATGGATTCACTGAGGAGAGACGAGCTACGCATTCAACTCAATTAGCAACGTGCTGCTGCATGACGCCGATGGGATATGGAATCTTACCATGACTGGCAACCTGTCAATCGAGCAACAGAGCCGCAAAACAAGCATCATGGAAGACGCAATGAATTAAATTTAATAAACCAATAAATAAATTAATTTATGAGTAAATGTTATAAACCCATGAAGTGGCAGCGCCGCATCAAAAAACAGGGCATAATGTGACCAGGGAGCCTAAATATCCCCAGGCACACACACAAAGAAGAAACTGGCAGCAAGGAAAGAAGAGGAGGAGGAGGAGGAGGAGGAGGAGGAGGAGGCAGTGGGGAGAGACAGAAAAGAGAGAGAAGAGAAAGAACAATGGCTGCTTCCCTCTTTCCCCTCTTGCTCGCTCACTCACTCTCTCTCTCACTCTCGCTACCTGTGTGAACATTCGTGAGCTGTGTTCATACATTATCCTGCCACGGTACCTAATGAGCCAGGCATCTCCACCCTGACACTTACGCTTGGCTAGGCAACCCTTATTACAGTGTGGAGACATACTCACTCACACACTTACACACACACACACACACACTACACACACAAACTCAGAACTGACCAACACGGGTCATCACAGCAGCTGTGTGATGGCATAAAAAACATCTCTTGTCGCTGGTGATGTAAAGGAGCTCGCTGTATTAAAATGCATCTGTATTGTCTGTCGTAAGAAGTCGTTATGTAATGGTTTTATGTGTGTTTGTGTGTCAGACTTAAGCATGTCAACCTAGTTCCTACAAATACATGAAGCAGCATGAAGGCTGCTGGTGAATAATATGAGACCATGTGCCCCCTTTGAGTAGTTGGTTATTATAATGCGTTATTGTTTATGACTGCAGATAAAAATCTCTGTTTTTACTGCTACGTTTTTCCAAAAAAGAAAAAAGCACAAAAGCAGGTCTATCTTGTCTGGCAACATATCAGTCTGTGCCAGGATGTACCCTGCAGTGCTATGATTGTTTTGGCTGCTTCTGTATAAAAAGCCCTTCCACTTCAAAAAAAAAAAGCCTCCTACAACTGTTTAAGTGGTAAACCGGCAGGGCTGTGGGAGGCCAATCAGCTGCAACATGGGGCAACATGGTAAAGTTGGTCAAATAAAGATGAAACGTCATGACGGCATGCCGGTACGGAGCGGAGGCGGGAGAATTGCTTTGGAACAGGGGTGATGACTGGCATGTTGGTTAAATACTTAGAATGACATAAGACACTTAGTTTGACCCTCAGTGCGAAAAGAACAAAAAGAAAAATGCAAAAAAAAAAAAAGAAACCAGAGATTGTTCTTTTTTTTTTTCTCCTTTAATCTAAGATTAGATGCTTGGACTGGAGGTGATGTAATCTAATTCAGCTTGCAATCTTTCTGTGAGAAGTGATTGCTGTGGCTCAGCAGCTGATTGTGATTTTCAGCCGTGTGGGTTGGTGTATTCTGACCACCATTACACTTAAGAGGGACAGAAAAAAAAACATCAACTTCAAAGCAGTTGTGCTTTGAGACTTGATAGTAAGATTTCTATTGTCCTCTCTTATGGGAACTTGATAGCTTATATTGAAGTTTTATTGAAGCTCTCTCCCTGAAAAAAAACATGTGTGAGGAGTGGAATGCTATCATATTAAAATTCAAAGACATTCCTTTCAACAAAACAGCTCCCTTGTGTTTTCATATATAAATTATAGTGTATTTTTTTTAGTGAGACACCAGTGAGGGGTTTTTGAATGGCATCTGTGTAAAGCAATATAACCTCCTATGCCTCTAAAGTATATGAATCAGAGCACATCAGCATCAGCGTCAATAACAGTTGACAAACACTGCCTCGTGTTATAAGCTGAGCTATAAAAAAAAAAAAATACCCAAGAAATTCAAAACATTTTAAGCAAAAGGAACCACATTTCTAATAAGTAAAACCAGCAGAAAATAACTTTTACTTAATCATTTTTTTGAAAAACCGCTCAAAGGGAATTACTTTCTAAACGAGGTCTACTCCTAAAAAACTGTAGAGAGTGCAGATGTTTCTGCAGTGCATTTGTGGGTGTGATGACTATCAAAAAGACATCTATGTGATCAGCATGTTTTAAAAAATGTTACAAAGACAAGAGGCGACATATTTTACTAACACTGCACACCAGACACTTAGCCAATTCCCTCATGTGCTGCGCTCAGCTGTAAGACGCCTGGGTAGGCACCAATCAGGCTGTAAATACAGGGGACAATGCAGAGGGAAGCTACCACTTCCCCAGCCTGTCTCTGTAACAGTCTCATGCACATTAGATGCAAAAACAATATTCCTGCACTTATATGAATATTGTGCTTTGTCTTTTTTTTCTTTTTGTAAACATCTTGACTTTGACACTTTGTAATAGCTACGTATTATACGTAGAATGTAATTTCAAACAAACCTGTGTGCTTTTTGTGTGTCCGTGTCTTTTTATTTGCTGTCTGTGAGTGTGGGCGCACTTGTGTGTGAGTGGATGTAAACTCAGTATTCCAGGTCACGGTGGCTGCAATCTCACAGGAGGTTTAACCTTGGTAAATCCACTATTAGGTGTTCTGAGAATGATGATGTGAGCACTAGATCCTCCCCGATGGTTTCACTTTCTAAGAGCATCCAGCAGGTCACAAATAGAGAAGCTGTGGGGGTATTACAAGGTCAAAGGTTGGTTAACTCTCAATATGATGACAATTCCGAGCTGGCATTTTCATTTCCTGAAGAGACTGATTCCCTGTGGCAGCTGAGGCCAAAAAAACGTTTGCTTATTTTTGTTCAAATAAATTCCTCTCTGCTTTTAAGAGAGAATATAGACCGCAAATATGCAGCGTGCGCTCGCTGTGTGCACAAGAAACTCATCTTGCGTTCACATATACTGCACATCCAGGGAAAATTCTAATCAATACTGCTTTCCGATGCCTACATATGCATAAAAATCAGACCCTTCCAATAATACACAAATGTGCCTTTCTGCACATTTTTTGGTCCCTTTCATTTTGTCCTTCAAACGTCTTCAGAGGTGTGTCCGTGCAGCCAACCAGTGGGAGTAGCTGATGTTTTTAATGGCACATGGTTTGTCTCCTGGTGGTGAGATAAACATGGGGAAGAGATTAAAACCCCAGGCTTTCTTCTACAATCTCCTGCCTTCATCCTCCTTCCCCTTGCAGTGGTCATGCAGGGCCAGCACAGCAGAATCTAATTCAAAACCAAACCCATCCGGTCTATGAGGCATACTAGAGCCAAAAAAATAACACACACACACACGACTGCAGCAACATTGATAGTGGGGCAGATGTCAGTAATGGACAGAAAAAAAAAAAAAAAAAAAAGACAGGTGACAAGGAGAGGAGGATTCTCTACCATTTAATCACCAAACTGTCAAGCCCGTCTCAACGGGCTCATTGCAGAATACTAGCAGGAGTTTACCCAGCGACTGTAATGCTGCTGTTGATTTTGAGGTGAGTCTGTTGGGTCGCCGGTGTCAGGATGTGGATCACAACAAACACCCTGAAGAGGAAGAAGCGAGGCCAAAGGCCAGGCTCCCTCCTTCATGCTACGCCTCCCCAGTGAGGCATAGGTTGGCCAAGAAGCCAGCTTGCCTAGGAGCTGATGAGTTAGAGCAGTTATTAAGAGCGGCTAAACACATCATTTCCTTTGTCTCTGTGATTAGGCCAAGGCGAGGTGCCCTCAGGTGGAGGTAGACCCAGAGTATATGATTAGCTCTGCCATTTAAATGACATTCACACTAATCGCTAATATCAGGTCTGTCAAGGTGAGAGAATACAACGAGGGATCCGTCAGCTGATGTTGGAAGGCTGAAGCGAAATGCAAGGAGAAGTGCAAGGATATCTGATTCAACTCGATGCCGATGCTGCGTCTATCAGTTAAGTCAGCCCACAGCGGTTGATTGTTTTACTCTGCATCAGTGAAGCTATACAGTACTCACAGAGCAGAGAGGAGCGCCGATCTGTAAACACTACAACTCCCATGGATCCAACGGGGATTCAGTTGTTTAAAAAGGGATTGGCAGTGGAGGATATTCACAATCAAAGAGGACCGAGCCCTTGAAAAAAAAAAAAGAGCTGGTAGAGAGATACTGTATTTGAGTTCTGTCCAAATAGGTTTTATTCTGTGTGATAATAACAGCACTGGCCATTTGCTTGCAGAGCTATTTGGCTGCTAAATTAAAGAATTGGTTAACTTTTCTTCTGAAGGAAATTCATCTCTGTAGTCGCGCCATCTTTAAAACTCAAATGACCCTGCTCCCTCTCTTGCCTGAACAAAAGAAGGCATTATCAAACCTCACTCTCACCAGTGCTAGATCCATTTGGTAAACAGCCTGTGTCCTACAGTAGTAATCAGAGGGTATTTTTGAGGGATTTGCAGGCTGGCCAGGAGGCATCCGCTGGAGTGATCTCTAATTGCTAGAAGCGGAGGCCTAGACTGCCTGGCGCTCTTTTGAAGCCATCGGCAGCAGCTTCCAGCCAGAGGAGCCAGCAGGGGGAGGCTTCCCACTGAGGCACTCTCCTTTTTCTTTATTTCCTTCTCTTTTTCTCCCTCACCATGCCTTCATTCTACTTTTCCTGCTTTTTCTTGTCCTCGGTCTCCCTTCTTTCCATCCTCTTCTTCTTTCTTCCCATTTCTTCTCTAACTGTACTTGTTCCCTTTCCCCCACTCCCCCCCCCCTTTTCCCCTCCTCTCCTACTCAGTCAATGAGCCAGCAATCACTTTGCAGACAGACATCCTCTGCTCAGTCGGCCATGTTCAATCCCTAGCACCGGTGGCTGATGAGGCATTGTGGTGACGTCAAACACCGGGGCTTTTCAGGGAGCAACAGTTAACCTGTGGAGGCGCAGCTCTGCTTCCCAGGTTACAGGATTCATACTGGCAGTCTTTGTATAAAATAATGAATGTAATATGCCAAAGAGATGAAAGATAATGAGGCCAATTATTTTTTTCTTCTCACCCACTGAGGCGAGAGTGGCGAATTTATGTCAAATAGTTGGTGTATAATGACACCTAATACCACTCAAGTCTTTGTTACTGGTGGGCTTGTGGATCATGGGGCAAAGACTTTTGCTATATAAAGCATAGCTTTGAAATTATGAGAAAAACTCTACACACAAAATACCACAAACACTAAATATTAACTTGATATTGTTAGAAAGTTGGACTGTGTGGCATATTCATAGACTTGGACATACCGTCTGCATCGCTGACGCAGGGGCTGTAAAATTCACCTTTGCACAAAGACACACAAATACAAAAAAAAAAACCCCAAACAAAACAACTGCACACTACCATACATACACAGTTTCACAGAGACACAACCAGTTTTTGGTGTGTGTTTGGAAGGCAGCTCGCTCAGTGTGACATTGACTCCTCAGTGCCAATTCCACACTGGGAGCTGCACTTGCTAGCTTTGCTGCCAATCCAGGTAAAGAGATTACAGACACACACAATGCAGTCTTCTGTTCCTCTGCCAAGAAGAAAACCAGCCCTTTAAGCCCATAGAAAAAAGGGCTATACACAAATTCACACAGCCTTGGCCCCATCCTCACACAAAACCAAGAATCCCCTTCTTCTCCAGGAACGTGGCTTCTAATATGAGCCTTGCTCAGTGGCTCCCTCATACAAAGCAGCCTTGTGACTAACACAATTCAGCCCCCATTTCTTTATCCTGGTCCCCAACTCTGTTGCACATTACTATTACTTGCATCATTCAAGTAAAGAAGGAATTTGGCTTACAATCAGTCACACAGTCATTATAAAGCTACACTAATGGTGCTGTCTGGTTACAAACTATTGTAAAACAATATGAAAGAAAGTTACACTAGGATTTCATCATATTTCTTAATGGTGTAATTAAAAAGGTGAGAGAGAACGTGTGTATCACCCAAAATAGATATAGCTGCCACCTTCGTTTTTTTTAACTCATAGTAATTATCTAAGAACTTGTTGAAAACTAAAAACTTGATGAAAACTGCGGGGCTAACACCAGTCTTTAACAGTACAGATTTTACAGTGCATGAATCAAACAATCACTGTGGCATGCAGTTTTGACCCAATTAATTAGCTGTTTATAATTGTAAGAGTATAATTTAGCATTGGGATTGAGATGGGCTAATTTGCATTGTATGTACTTATCTTTTTGGATTGGTGTGGATTAGCTGTGATGATGAGAAGCTGCTTGTGATGTTAATAATAATAATCAGAGGAAGTGTATAGCTATACTTTATATGTATTTCCCCTTGAAAATAAATGTCCTGTGTGGATTATGTGTGTGAAATTATGCTACGCGGTAGATGTGTTGATGAAAAGAGTGGTAATGTGGTGGAGAAGGACGGCTAATTATGGTGTGGCGGGGAAGCACTTAATAAAAGGATGCTTCTGAGTAGCAAGACAAAGAATTCATCTATCATCCAACTGTACCTTTTTGCTCACATATCCCGATGCTTTGGTGGATAGTTGCCACTCTCTCATCACAGATTCCATCCCCTCCTCTAAAAGATGTCATTTTTCTCACCTAGGCAACACTCTCCTTGGCACTACCAATTGTGTTTGACAGTAAAATCACATTTTAGATCATAGATCACATGTCAGCCTGTGGGATAGGAGTAGGCAACCGATGACAGAATGATTCTGACTCAGGGCTATTCCAAAAGCTTTTATTTCCCACCCATACGGCTCGTCCTGTCATCCAGAGGTGGCATGTGAAGTCGTATTGAGGGGTGTTGGGAATGACGAGTGGTATGTGTAGTCCCTGACTGCTGTGTTTGTGGCCTAGTCTCAGAACATAAAGTACAGTAGCCACATACTGTAAACCTGGACCTCCTGCACTGCTGAATACACCGTTAGAAAAATAAAAGAATAAGTAAAAACATCTTGTCGAGTGTGTGACTACAAATGTACACATTCCTGACTTTCTCTTTCCTGTCACAAATTGAGTGTCAGGAGAAAAAAGGGAAGGTTGAAGGGGGGCGGGGTGGTGGAGATACTGCAGTAGAACATGGAACAATAGGCGCCCTCTGGCATCAACCTCTGGACAGCCCAAGCTGCTCACCAAAGACACTGAACTCACCCACAATGAACCGCTGCAGCAGGAAGGGAGGCTTTGGAGAGTTCAATTTCCAACACAATTGGCTGTATTCTACTCCTTTAAATGCCAAGGAGATGGTGTGCAGCATGTGCCTTTGTGGGGAGCTTTGCTTACAGCGAGTGTCCTCTAGCAGGAGAGACAGAGAGAGAAAGACGAGAGAAATGGAGAGACGACGAAGACAGGCGGGGTGGGGAGATGGTGCGGGACAGAAATAGTGCAGACTGTGTAAAAGAAAAGGAAGAAAGAATAAGACTGAATGACTGGGAGAGATAGAGAGTGAAAGAGAGTTAAAAAAAAAAAAAAAAGTACAGAGAAAACGAGAAGGGTAGAGAATGTCTCCTCTGGCTGTCGTTTCGCCAGCCTCACAGGGACCGTCTGAAGGACAATGCTGCTACTAGTGGAGTGTGACGTTTGTCCTCTAACCAATTCACCACAGCCCCAAAGAAAACACACTTACAATCAAGTGTTGATCATGCATCTCATACACAAATCGACTCTTCCAAACAAAATACAATGCATTATAGTAATAAGCGATATAGACTCTATGTAAAAAAAAGCTTAATGGGAAAAAATAAAAAAGGCAAATAACATTCAAATGAGGTGATGTGAAGTCAGTGTGAGCAACAGCAGGCCTAACAGGGGATCAGTTGCTGCAATTTATACCTCTGACACCCACTTCTTTGTTTTTATGGAGTAATTTTACTATGTACACATCTCCATAATATACTGTAATGTAAGCAGTGTATTTAATTTTCTTGTGGAAACAAAAGTATTATTTTTATCATCTCACAAATGCTCAAGTAAACATGAACGTGCTTACCGGCAGCAAGGACGTTTTCTCCTTCTTGTTCTGCTACAGCAAAAAATAGCTGCCCCTTTTTTTTTTTTTAGAGGAGACTTTAGAAAATTTTAGGCTGCTGTTGTGCTTTAGGGTTTAGGTCAGAGCTGATTTTTAAATGTGGTTGTAATGCAGCTGATATGTAAGCTAGGCGAGCTATCACACTTGTGAGGTGCGGTATGTCTGTGTTGCAAGCGTGACAACATGCTGACAGTTATAAGAAATATGCTCTTTCTGCATCTGCAAAGCATTAGAGGCACTGGGTGAACTTTTCTTTTTTTTGGGGGACTTGCAATTATGGAATAATTGGTTTTAAAAATTGCATTGTGTAGAATTTGTTAAATAAAAGAAATGTGTCACTTTTACCTATTGCAGTACTGAAGACAATTCAGGAATTATTTTTTCATGAATCAATCTGTAAGATAAAAATATACACAGGTGGGGGAATTGATTTGGATTGCAGCCTGCCGGATGCCCATCACCGGATCTGCAGGCGGCGGTAAAGTGGGCCCAGGCACTGGTTTCACTGATAATATATTCAATGTCCTTTCCTTTGTGGTCATGGGGCAGCTGAGCCATTAATATTACACAACCACACCAATGGCTCTGATGAATTATTCAGATTTTCTTATGGGTCTGTAATATTCTATGCACTTCATCTTGGAGACCTGTTGTGTTTCTAAGATAAAAGCGGCAAAGATCTACTGTTTCAAATTCCCACTGGAACAAAATATCAAAATGCTAGTTGGAGGAAATGGCAACCGCAGAAACGAACTGCACCTGCCTCCTGCCTCCTGTCATAGTCAATATAAATACGCCCGATGTCATCAGAAAAATTGCCAAGGAGGATGTTTCTCCATCATTGTCTTCATTTGAAGGGCATTTTGCTGCCCAAAGGCAAACGCCTAACACACTCCCCGAGCGTGGCGCCCATCCTCTTTCACAGAGGGCTGGCAGTGCAGCAGACAGGAGAGAGAAAAGAGCGAGAAATAAGAGAGAGAGAGAGAGAGTGAGAGGGAAAAAGCCTTCGTCTCAAAGCAGACCTCACACTGGGTTCTGTCGCTACAGATCAAAATCCCCTCAAAGCCATAGATCACTTCCACTATAGTTCACATGTTCTGCACTTAGAAACTGTTTACCAGACTCAAAGAGTTCGTCTGCACAGCCTACACACACACGGAGAGTGCACACACTTACACTCACAGATACAGTAGAGAAAGTAAGAGAGAGAGAGAGAGAGAGAGAGAACAATGCAGACATCACAAAAAAAAAAAAAAAAAAAAAAAAAAAAAAAAAAAAGGTTACAGCTTTCGATCCCAGCCGGCTCACTTAAACATTTATACAGGTTGAGAGGATGAGTCGCTCACTGCAAACAAATGTTTACATCTATATGGCAAAACAGCGCCGGGCCCCGGTACAGTGAGATGGTGCGATGGCAGCGCTTGCCTACAAGTGAGCTGACTGGTGTGACAAACAGAGAAGTGCCTGCTCCTTTTTCTTGTGGAAATACCTGTCAGTGCCTGTCGACTGCTCGCGCACACACAATGATACATACACACATACACAGCCGGGGACAGTCTGTCTCTTAAAAGTTCCTTTAACATACTCTATGTGAGGGTTCATAGCCGGTAACAACCGTCGCGCGGGGGCCTCCCGATAAATGACGGCCGTATATATGTGCTCGCTGGCGGGTTAAGGCGGGCCTGTGAGCTTGCCGTTTTGGCTTAAATACACAACGCTGCATTGTGGCGCAGGGGAGGGAACCTGTCTTTGGAAAGTCCTCTGCTTGAGAGAGAAACGTCCCCTCATCTAAGATAAGGAGCCGATGAGAGAGAGCGATAAAGTCAGTGCTTCTCCTGGGCCTTATCTGATGCTGTTATCTGACTGCACAGCACCCACCATCTCACAATCTTTACACCCTTTAAGCACCTCTCTGAAACACTCACACCAGCATCATCACAGACACACACACACACACACACACACACACACACACCATCTAATGCTCAAACATTCTAAACACCGAACCAGCTTATTGATTACTTTGACACGCTCCCATTGTTGAACAGATGGTACACCTAATATCATGTGAAATGGAACTGTTCTGTGTTATCTCATGGGGAAAGGACATAAAATGACTATTTTCTCACCTTTCAGAAAGACAGAGCAAAAAAAAAAAAAAAAAACGGAGGGGAGAAAAGGAGAGCAGAATCTGTGCACTTACCTCTATGTCTGTTAGTCGTCTTATCAAACATAAGCATGGCATCATCAACCTGGAAGACATAAGAGAAGTACTGACATTAGCTTAAGTCTAATCTTTTCAGCAAGTGCCTCACGTCACCTTCTCCCCATTCAATCACATCTCATTCTACTTACTGTAATTACTCTTAGAATATATATTCTCGCTCCTTTACACTTATTTCCTTCTAAGCACCTCTCTCCTACATAATCATTCTGCTGTCACAGGATTATCGTCAGGTTACCATTTCCCTTTCTGTCAGTCGCTCGTAATTTTGATGATATAGGAATTTAAACAATCTCGGTGGGTTTTTTTTTTTTCCCCTCATTGTCTGGATTAAACGTGGCAAAGATGTGAGTGAAAAAGTGGCAGCAGGTGAGGAAATTAACAATAATGACAAGCGGTGAAGAAAATGGAGAACTGTGAGGACAATATGTTTATTTTGATGAACACCAATGTCCGGTCTTGGGGAGAGTGACAGATAGACACATTACACTAAGCGAGTGTGAGACAAATGGGATCCTTCCTCATCTCACAGCCGCAGCGGCAGCAGCATCCACCATAATATCATCCCTCATCATGTCCAATAAAGCCACACACAGACAGACAGCATTTTTCCTTCACACATCTCTGAAAAACAGATCTCCAGACGCCCTCTTGCTTTCTATAACTCTGAAGAAATGCTCAAAAAACAGAGTGAGACATGCTCATTTAGCCTGTGATTTTGTCTTGGGAGAAAAAATAAATAAAAATAAATAAGCGGCAGACAGGAACAAAGGGGGAACACTCTGCACCGTTCGCTCCCTGGTTATGGTCTCTAGGTAAGTGTAACGGTGTACCGAGGAGGCTTGATGCTGTGCAAGGGGGGGGGGGGGGGAAAGATGTGCGCACAAGCACGCGTCTGTGTTTTTCATGGGAGGGTGACAAAGCTTCGGGAGGAGATGGGAAGAGACAAGAATAGGGGTCTCACTCAAGCCGAACTGTCTGATTGGATAAAGAGAAGTGCCTGGCAGCCAGGCAGACTAGCGCTGGCACACTGCTCATGCCACCCTCTTGCCACACATTTGGCACACAAGACGTTGGCACAGCTTGCAGAGCCCGGTTACTCACTGCACGGCTCACAGGCCACATGCGACTCTAAGGCACTTTATTTTCACCTCCCAAAAATATTTCCAATTTGCCAAATATAGCTGGCAACAGCTATGGATTTTAAGTAACCCATTTATGTATTATATCTAATTTTAACGCATTTCAGTCACCCATTATTACACAACACGGTGTATGTACATCTTATATTAAGTGCCGCTTTGTCACTTCCTGCGAGAGTACATCAAACTCAGCACCTGAAGTGGGCAGAGACTGTGTTGAGGATCAGAACTTACAGGTGGATGCTGGTGTAGAGGTGAGGCTTATAAAATCCTAAAATCCTGGTGTGAATTAGAAGTGCAGCAGCAGCTTTGGCAGAGGAAATCAAAAGACGGATCCAAAAAGGGTGCTTTGGTTATGTGATGCAGTGAGTAGAGAGTGCAACTTGCACCATCAATTACCATGAATAACAAGAAAACAGTATGTCAGAGCCATCTTGTTTATTTTGATGTGTCATCATCTTTGAGGAAACTTGTTGGGTAAAGCTAACCTCCAGCATTACTAACCGAAGTAGGAAAAAGTCATAAAAAATAAGGCAAATAGTTCATGTGAAGTTAAGAATCTAAAGGAAAATTAGAAAATGTGACATTAAATATGGAGATAAATTCACCAGTGCTGAGTAACCGTGATAGTTACTGGACTGTTCCCTCTGTTGACACAACAAACACAGAAGTATGCAGCAAAAACAATGACGTTTTGCTGTGTCTCTAAAAAAAAAAGAAAAAAAAAAGTGCTATCTGATGACTGTATGGTGTGACAACATATAAAAGTATTGTACAAATAAACAGTCGCCGAGCAATATCACCTGCAGCGACAGTTTTATACACAGACATTTATAACGTCACATGACCTAACCTCTGTCTCTGGCCAGGTGATATAATGAAAATCACATTAAAGTGAGAGGAAGTGGGATAACTGGGATTGATAGCGCGGAGGGTTGTGATTTAATTGTCAGAATCTGAAGGAGAAAAGAGAAACTTCTGAATGATTTTTTTTCTGCAGTACAGTAACTCAGTTGTTACATTTGGTAACTAGCCTGATAATAACACTGTCCTGGAATAAGATGTGAGAAAAATTTGATCCAAGACTCAATTATTTTTTTGCTGGATTTCAGCTCATAACACCAGTAACAGTTTGTCATATATCCACATTTGACAGTGCAAAAGCTCCGCTGCGGAGCAAAGATGGAATGGCATGTTTACCAACTATGGTAAACGTTTAAGTTGACAAGCGTGGCTGACAGCTTGTGATCCTTTACATGGGAGACAGAAATTTATAGCATTTGACTTCTGTCCTCTAGTATCTGTAATATTGAAACAGCCAAAGGAGTCACTTCTGCATGCATCAGTAGAAGTGTAGAGAAAATGGCCAAGCTGAGAATATTCAGTTTTCTTCAAGACTCAAAGAAATGAAGGCGCCTGCTTCAATCACAACTGTTCTGACAGAGATTGATTAGTAACAATTTTGTGAAGTCTACTCTGTGATTCGGTGTCGAGATGAAACTCATCAAAATGTAAAATGATACCCACCAGCACCTGCAAAAATAACGCACAACGTAACACTATTTGTGACACTCACGCGGTTTCTATACACGTATGTATTAAGTTTGTTTTGTTAGGTAACTAACTATATTCACTTAATTTGCTGTTGCTATGACAATAGACAAGTGAGCCTGAGTGTTTGCTTCCACAGTATCATCAGCCATCAAGCACCATGAGCCCTACATACAGTACGACACCGCATTCAAATATTTGTGATATTGATAGTTCTGCTACTGTAAAGCCACTTACAGCCTGAGGGCAGAAATGCTGTTACTTTGTAAAAATGAACTGAGGTCTATTAAAGGAAGTGTATGTATTATATAAATGTGTGAACTGTGTTGTTGTGACATTGTTAGAGGAGGACCATCCTGTCAGCGAGACCCATACAACAAAGAACACAGATTCACAGTGAAGCACCGATGGGCACTTTAACAATGTGCACATCATGTGAGGGTCACACTCCAGCAGGTCATACAATACAGTCTCCCCTCTCTCTCTCTCTCTCTCTCTCTTTCTCTCTCTCTCTCTTTCTCTCTCTCTCTCTTTCTCACTCTCTCTCTCTCTCTCTCTGCCACTTGCAGAGTCTATAGAACCATCTCCCGTGCTTCAGGGCTTTTCAATGTAGTTATTCAAGCAGAACACAACTGTGTGCCTCCATCTGATAGAAGGTTAAGGACCTCTTCACTGCTCACAAAAAAGCCCGCCACACAGAGGTGAGGCCAAGCTCACCTCAGGGAAGAAATCTTTCTCTGTCCTCCTCCTCCTTCTCTTTCACTCTTCCTTTTCTCCTGGCTCGGTGAAAAGAAAGGTTCAAAGGATAATGGCTGTCTTATCACTATGTAAAAGGGGAATGGGAACTCCAGCGAAGTGCCTGGCCTTTTGTGACAATGAAGAAAAGAGCAAAAGTCTATTTCACTGTGGTATATGCACTGGAACAGTCCATGACCACTTAAAAAGAGAAGGCTACTGGAAGGCTGTCGGGGGGGGGGGGGGGGGGGGGGGGCAGAAGGCCGGGCAGCTCTTTAACTAAAACTGCAGCGAACACATCTGAACCAAATAACCTCATCCTTAGGAAAGGGGAGTATTTATGATATGTGAATTGTTGGCTTACCAGCAACTTAACTTTTACTCACATCTCAGAGGTTTGTAATTCAATACAGGTGCCCTTTTTTTGTTTGGATCCCTTTCTGTAAATTGAGATCTGATTCAGCAAGTATTAGCTTAAACTGTACATCCATTAAATAAACATGTAATACTGCTCCATATTCTAATATTAAACATGTAAAATATAATAATTATTATTAGTATAATTGTGTATAAACTAACATAATTCATACACATTTATTAAATCAAACAGTCTCAACAAGTAGTACCAGTGGTGAGGCTACAGTAGCATCAGTAACAGTAATAGTACTAACAGTGACAGCAGCAGTAGAAGTGCTAGTACCAATTTAAACTTCTTGGTACTGGCAGGCAGTGAAAGCTGTGGAAGTGGGTGGGTTGGGGAAGTGAGTGAGAGAGTTTGAGTGGCAGGGTTGAGTGGGTACATTTTTATTACTTCTGATGGTCTTTATAATTTCTTGGAGTCCGGCAACTTCGACTTTGCTGTAAAGGCATCAATTCATGCTAATAAAACTTACATTTGCGAGTGAGATGGCTCATGAGGTGGTGTCCCTTCGGTGTCGGGTCAGTGTTTAATGCTAAAAGAGTTGGCACGACTAGCTGCAGCCTCCAAAGTTGGTGCTGAAGTGGCTGGTGTGGAAAGGTTCTGTAGCTTTTTACGGGTGGTTTGATAGATTAGCGGTGGTCCTGCAGTGTTTAATGCAGCTTTGGACAGTTAACAGACTTAGTTTTTCACTTGAGAAAATTGTTGTCCCTCTGTCACTGGGGCAAACAAAGTTTAGGTTAGCTCAATTTGGATGTTTTGTACTGTAGCTCAGTTAAATAGCAACATTTCAAGTCACACACACACACACACACACACACACACAAAAAGCGGTAACACAATAGCAGCACAGGTGCCATATTTTTCATTCAAAACATCAAATTTCACCAAACAGCATATACAAGCTTATTTGTGGTGTACAATACTACTACTTTGAAAGTAATGGAGCTTGGTGGCAGACCTGGGATGACTCAGATGAACCCTGTGACACTGCATAAACCTCACATTATACCTCCTGTGTGCTTCTACCATGGGCCATATGGTACCTGATTCTGGAGTGACAATTTGATGAAAACTCGAGAACGTGTGAGCTTTGCAGGAAATGCAGTAGATTCAAGCGAAAAAACTGCATGTGGTCAGTCAACGTAGGAGCAACGTGACATCGGAGCCCTATATCACTCCTTTAACACCCTGGAAAAAAAAGATTTATCCTGTTCCTGTCATATAGCATGAGACTTAACTCCACACCAGGTGCAACCTCTTTGTCTGTATCAATACCACCAACAAATCCATATGTTTGCACAACCTCAGAAAAATACATGATAATTCAAAAAAGGGTTGCTGAATGATGAATTATGTATCAAAGGACAAAGGCATCAATAAAGGCTAATGTGCTCTGTTTTTGGACAGGAAAACAGCAGAGGTGCCAGGTGACAGGGGGAGATTTAAGAGCTCTGGAAATGAATTATGACAGCGATTTAGATAGGTGTCAAATGCACATTTACATTCAGCTCACGGCTGAAGGCTAGCAGAAGAGCTTCCCTGCAATTTGGGGGTGACACTGATATAGATCATATCTGATGCCAAAGGAAGTGAGGCCTGAACCACAGACAGTGACCTGGGACTGTTTGTGCCCATCCTTTTGTTGGGGCTTTGGGCAGTGTTTTGAGCTGGAACATGGCAGGGAAGCTTTGTACTGCTTGTATTGGGTGCACAGAGGTTTCTTTCTCACCTCCACCCGGTACACTTACTGTGAACTTTACTTTTACCTATAAGTGGAAAGATCTGCACAGCGTGTGTACGTGTTAGGCAATTTTGGTATCAATCTTGGTGTCAAGGATTACTGAGATTACACCGCCAACACCAAGGCACAGTCAGTATTTGCATGGAATCACTAAGCGATGCACAAAAGAGCAGATCATTTTAAAAAGCTTATAAACTACTTTTGCCAACATGTAGCCAATCCAAGTTAAACAAATCCTGGTAGGTATACCTGTAGTAGAATAAAATTGTTTACATTTTTAATTCCAACTACTTGACTGTGGTATGAATTACTGTCATCCAAAATACAACTGTACACATGAGATTATTGAGCTGTGTAATGAGATATTCATATATTTGGCATGGGATAGGGATGTCAATTATCAATGAATTATTGATTAATCAACAATAACAATTTAAAGGAGAAGTTAACTGTTCAAAAATATACTGTGGGTTTGGTGTAGTACCAGGTAGTGTCACTGGGTGTGTGTGCTGACCATCTGTAAGGGTGTCTGTACAAAGTGCCTTCCAAGGATGAGAAGTAATCACATCTTGCTGTGCTCACTGTGGCCGATCTGAGAGCTAGCTAACTTCCTTGACTGAGTAACCAGTTGGTACATTTCAGTGACTCTTGCAACATAAAGTAACTGTGAAAATCCCATCAAGCTGTTCAGTGGCTGTCCAGTTTCGCTAGCTATCCAGAGGCTCGTGCTAATGCCAAACTATGCGCTTCAACAGAACCAGTTCAGCAGCTGATCGCAGGCTGACAGCAGACAGCATCGCTGCTAATATGGTGCCAACGTTGGGGACGAGCGGTACTTTTCAACAACATCCCTCCACTTGTCCCAGAAATTCAGAAATGTTACACACATTTACAAAACTACTTGTGGATTGCAACATCAGATCGATTAATTAAAAACAAACAAGGGAGCTCTTTGGCTATAGATGGCAAAAAATAATCCCCTCAGTATTGGCTGTGGCATCAAATAAATATGTTTGTCAATTGGCACAACACAAACCTCAAGAGTCATGATGGAATACGTGTAATAAGAACCACTTCTGTCCTAGATGCACTCTAGAGTAAAATCACATATTGAGCAGAGAGACCACTGTTAAACTAGAGGACCCAGTTTTAAGCCTCCTTGTTGGCAAGCATCCGTATTCCTTAAGTGTCTCTGAGCAAGAGACTGCATCCCTGCCTTCTCCAGGGGCAGTGGTCTGTAGCTGAACCTGCATCAAGGCCTTGCTGTCGAGGGGGTAAAGGAGGTAAAAAAAATCCCTACAGGGATCAATGACATATCACATTATTATCATTACCATTATGACAGATAAGGGTCGTGGTCAAGGAGAAAGCTCAGCTGGCACTGCCCCTTCATCAACACTCTGTTCGCAGTGTAGAGCATCTAATATTCTATTACACGAATGGCAATTAACAGAGAAATGATAGCGACCCAGTGACAATGGACAAATTTGTGACAACCCTTTCAATTGTTCTTTTGTAGAGGAAATCTATATCATTGTCTGGGAACGTTGAGCTGCAATGTGCTGCAACCACGCTTGAGCGCTTTTACAAGTGGTGGTTTAACGAGGAGCAGAGGGCAAAATTTTAGCTGCCTATAAGCTCTTGCAATTACACAGGGGGGCAAAAGGGACACTGCTCTTAAGCGCGAGCCTAGATGGACGGGCTATTTTTTCAGTTCTACAGCGGTGGCCAAGCCAGCTATGTTTAATGTGGAACACAACCTTTTTCTTTCCCAGAAGGAATATTCCCTATTATAATAGATGAATGGCAACCCTCACCAGAAGTGATAAAAATGCATGGCTAGAGTGCAAACTTAACACACACACACACACACACACACACACACACACACACACACACACACACACAAACACACACAAAACGATACAAAAAGCACAGTGATGTAGGGTGAAGATGCGCTTATCTGCCTTCTGCCCTGTGGCCTACACCATTTCTCCTTTTTCTTATATTAAATATGCTCGTTTTAACGATTCTTCTAGCAAGACATGATTCTTCAACTGGTTTGTAACTATTATTTATAACAAATGGAAATTTACATGCTGATTTAATGCAACATTTTTTATCATATATTTTTTACAGTTGAAATAATAGAGAGAAACAGAAGAAGGGGGGTAGAAATATGTAACAAAGGTACTGAGCGGGAATGACACCAGGATTACAGTTACTACTTGGCCACAAGAACGCACCAGCAATGCAACATTTTAAAGGATATGGTTGGTGATTTTCAATATTTTTCTTATTGTCAACAAATCTCATGTGCAGAGCCAAACCAACAATGAACTGATCCTACAAGTATTGTGTGAGTATCCAAAGCCTGATATATCGTATCCCTCTGTGCTGTAGAGCTCCGTTGTTGTCCAAAAACTATTAAAAACACATCAATGAGCCACACGGCTGCACTGGGTGACATGTTTCTTCACCCAAGAAGAGTATGATTACTGTAGCTTGTTTAGAAACAGAGTAATAACAGCGATAAGATCGTACGGCAGACGCCACTAAGCATGTGCGGGAATGTGGTTCTTTGAAAAATTTATAATGTAGTACAAACATATTTTAGGAATGACTGAAAATCTTACATGTCCTATATTGTAGGGGTTTTCAAAGTCTACTCCCTTTGCACTCCCCTTCAACTCCCTTGCACCACCCTGGGGAGGCAGCCTCACAGTCCTCTGGTAAAGTATATTGTATCTGATTATACTATGAATGAAACCCACTGCTATTTTTATTGTTCTGAGCTGTATACAGTATGGTTACAAAACGAGAATGAGTTTACAGGGTTAAAGTACACGATTCATCTATTTTTTATACCTAATTACCGAAAAATGAGAACAACAGAAAAACGTGATTCTGGTGTTTTTCAGCAGCCATCCGACAGAAATTCTTGTGTACGTAATTATTAATGATATACACCATGGGCTGAATGTCAACACTTATTCCAGTAACTTTCCTTCATGTTGACATTAACAAAATGGCTTGAGAGAAACACTTGAGGAAGACAATTCCTCAAATCTGTCAGGATTACATATTTATGAGGTCCCCTGCTCAGCATCCAAGGAGGTCGCTATGGTGATACAAACTGATGTATATTCTAACAATGAACTTTGTGTGTCAAAGAATGCCTCAGAGCATTGTTGAAATGGTTAGAACAGATCCCACCACGCTGCTCTGTGCAGCTTAGAGATCAGCAAATACACAATTAAAAAGGCAGTCATGCTGAGGCCACTCTAATCAATGTACTGTTACAAAGAAATGTAATGAAAGGATGATGGAGTGATGCCTTCAGGAGGCTGCTATATTGTTAGGGCAGACCGTAACACTGTTGTGGCAAGACAATATTTTATTAGTACATCTCTACGCCTGCCCGAGTCACCCTCAGAACAAAAACGCGGGTTAAAAATGAATCATATTTAGACACACTTTTCCTGTAAACAAACCATATTTCTAGTAAATACTATTTTATGGCTGCTTTACTCTGAAGTAATACCAATTATGTGTTATACAATTGTATTACAATCATCTAGGGAGCCTTGTTTACCTTACATTTTCTTGCTTTGAGGTGAGATTACAATTAAGGCCGATTTTGTCTGGTTCCATCCTGCCATCTGTGTGTATATAGTATAATTTGAAAAAAAAAAAGCCTTTACCTTTTTCTATAGTATAAAAAGTCCGCTTAAAACAGAAGCGGGTGGCTCCAGGTCTGAAAAGTGAAGCCAATATGGAAGTGCCTTAAACCTGCATTCTTTCTAATGGCCAGCAGGGGGTGACTCAACTCGTTGCAAAAAGAAGTCTAACTGTGTAGAACTCTATGAGAAAATGACGCTAATTCTCACTTGATTTATTACCTCAGTGAACATTTTCCTAATGAGTTCATGGTCTCAATCGCTAGTTTCAAGTCCTCTTCAATACAGCATGATGTTCGTTTTGTAAATTATGGTCCCATTTAGAGTAAAATATACGATAAAGCAAGATATGCTTTACGGTGTGCTAGCTTGTGATTAATAAGCCGCTGCCACGGTGACTATGTTGATTATGTACGTTACGGATCGCAACCCCACATTAGAATAGGTGTATAGGTGTAGCTGTTACTATTTCACTGTGTTTTCAGCTTGTGAAAGTTAATTGTAACGTTTTGGTCGCCTAAAAAAATTCTTGTTAAGCATTCAGTTGTACTATTAAGACCCTCTACAGAGTTGGCTGTTCAGTTTATCTGTTAAGTGCATTTTGTTTTAAGCCTGTTTTTTTGCTAGCCAAAACTAGCATTAGCATTATCACAGTTAACCCAGAGCTGCTAAATCTCACGCATTGACCGTGAGAGTCACACAACTGACACTTTTCACACGCTCTCAAGCCACACATCCATTTTCTCATGCAGTGAAAAACAAATTCATAAGTTATAACCTTGCGGTGTGAAAAGAGGACACACAAACCAATGGGTGGCATCATTGTGACTACATTATTTTTCTACAGTCTACGCTCAGGACAGATTGGAGACGAGGCTTAGAGGTGATGTATTGCTCGTTTAAAACTGCCACTTTGACCCTTTTACATAAAACAGGAAATCATTTATAAGGTTCTTCCTTCCTGTATGAATGGACTCAGTATGTTGTGGGGCCTGGCCTTGCGTTTGGCCTCACAGAGGCATGTCCACACAGTTGAGTTCAGTATGCTTGAGGAAGTAGGCCTTGGCCTCGTCCATCAATCCGCTTGTCTTCCTTTGCCAAGCTGCAGGGAACTACCCATTATGGAGTCATTTTATTAATAGGGCCCCTTTCCTCTCCGCCACACACACTTGCAGAGTGCCTCCTCATTCTGTCAGAATGGAGTATGCCTGCGAGCCACCTCCATGAAACTACTGCACCAGGGCCCTCCCTCATTCTCCCATGTGAAAGCTCAGGCTGGGAAATATTGTGCTTTCAAGCTAAAATAGTATTTGGAGAGGTGAGCAATCCCTAAGCCCTAGAGCAAACAGTTTAACATTGAGGACTTATTTAAAATGATGTCCTTCCTCCTGCAAAGCCAATCAGATTTCTCTTTTAGTAGACACACACACACACAAGAAACACATTTTACAAAAATTGCCCCTTCTTCACTCCTCCTTGTTAATGTAAATATAGCTGCAAGCAGCAATGACTGGAGGGCAGAAAAAGGTCAGAAGATACTATGAAATGTTTGGGGTGTGAGAGCACATTTTAATATAGAATAGTATCATTCATTTCCAATAATTCTCACATGCCATTTATAATCTAATTGGTTAATATTTAATGTGCTTATTTGGAATTAAAATATTCTGACAGTCAACATCTCTTTAACTGTCTTCTAGTCTTTGGTGATGCTTTCTGGATTTTGAATGCACAAGCAGTAATAGTGTAACAGTAATGTCTGCTGACTGACACATGAAGGTGCCGCCAATGTTTAAATCCTTCCTTCTTCAAGAACCCCCTTAGATACATATCCCAATGTCTTTGAGGCATAAAGCAGCCCCATAAAACATTGATTATAAACAGTTTCTACATGGAAATAAATGTTTGTTTAATTACCTGCTTGCTCAGGGTATGGATTTAGAAGCTTTCCATCTTTTAGCTCTAGTCAAAAATCAACGTGCAGAAAATAAGCATTGTGGGGGAGTCAGTGGACATGCCTCAGTGACTCACAGAAAAACTGTCTTAGGAAGTTTTCAGCCAGTTCACTGTTCACTCATCCATCCATCTATCCATCTTTTAGTCTTCATTTAACTGTCTGCATAGAGTTTGGTGAAATGAATACCAATAACAATACAATGCAAGTACGAATGCTACATATTAAGACTAACAGTGATAAAACTAAATTTACTCATTTAATTTATAGTTAATATTACTAATTAAAATGTAAATGTAATGTAATTGTCAATACTAATGGTTATTACAAATTACTAATACTTGTGCTACTCCTTACAATAATCAAGGCTTTTTCTTTCTTTCTTTTTTTAAATATGCACACCATCATTCTATTTATAAATGCAGTATTAAATACATACGATTATACAGTTTTTCCATGCAATGTCGAAAATATGTTGGTGCAGTAATATGGTTTTTGAAATCAATAGTTCCATCATACTCTGTGTTTTTTAGAAGACGCATGTTAATAATTCTGAGTGTACCTAGACACGGGGGAAATCCACGCAGCCTCAGCAAATATGGAACATTTCAGTCACACATTTGGCAACAGAAGGAACAAACATGTTCAGATTCAGTCAGCTTACTAATGAAATGAGAAGTCCCTGCACCACAAAGTAAAATACCTATGACATCTGTTTATGAAATACTAGTTTAACTTGATTCTTTCAAGGGACGAGAAATTAACCTAGTCTGAAAGAGAGCATGCCGTTCTCTGTGAAGTAGTGCCTCTGCTCTTTTTCACAAGCTGCGAGTCGAAGAGATGGCCTTGAGTTGAGTAGGTCGATTTCAGCTCTCTTTGTTGGCGGTGAGAATACTCAGGAATGTAAAGGGCTCCTACTGCACCTTTGCCTGAGCTTTAACTAAATGACACAGCTAGTGATGCCTTTGAATAACCATCTAGAAAATAAAATTTAATAACATTCTTGCCGTATTCATGAATCAGTGAAAGCGCTTGATCGCAGTATGCTCTGATGTTCACAGGTCTGATGAACATAAATCTCTCTTAGGAGACAAGGTGTGTATTATGTACTTTGATATCAATAGGTGAACAAGGGGGATAAAATGAGCTGCTAGCTTGAGTTGAATAGCATTCATTTCACTCACAATGGCCACTGTCCCTAATACCTGCAGTGTTTTACTTAGATTAGGCTTAAGCTTTTTTTAAAGGCCATTTCAATAATTTGACATTTCTGCCTAGAATGGGAGAGAATGAGCACTGATAAAAAACTTTTTTTTTTTCTCCTCCTTTTCATGCAAAACACTTTCATCTGTCATTTCGTGATAGCCCGTCTCTCTTTGTCAGCATAAATACGGGAGCCCCTATTTGAATATGGTTACACATCCCTCTATTTATTAAAGCTTGGATTAACATGACAGGAAGTTTTGTCTGGGGGCTCTTTAAGATGGCTCAGAGAGGCAATCTGGTGACAGTAATAGGATCCAGCTAATATACTTGACTGATGCTCCTTTCCCAGTGTTATAAAGCAGAACAATGGGAGTGGGGTTCTGGGAGTGAATACATTGTGTTTTGTAATAGTGTGTGTGTGTGTGTGTGTGTGTGTGTGTGTGTGTGTGTGTGTGTGTGTGTGTGTGTGCGGGGGGGGGACGAGGGTGCGCTAATCAGCCAGAATACCATCACTTAGCAAATATACGGGCTGAAGAAATAAAAATACTAAAAGGTCACAGAGCAATTCCATCAGGACAACTATGCTACAATTAACTGAATAGACAAAGGCTCTGACATTAGTGAGCTCTATAATAAATGTTTTACCCCAGTGTCTGGGAGTTTGTAGAGATTTGTTAAAGGTTGGCTTTAAAAAATATACAGAAATCCTTTTCATTATCTCCTTCAACCAGCCAAGTCCTTCTAGAGTTATTATCTTTTGCTCTGATGTAAGGTGCTAAGAGAATACTGGTTCTACTAAGTACAGGCACTTGCTCTCTATTTATTGAAGGTATTTTAATGTAGACATTATACTGTTGTATTTTTGTTTGTGTAAATAAAGATCTGATTATAAAAGCTACAATAAATCTATTAAATAACTATTATAAAATCAATGATGGTGAAACACAAGAACACTTTCTATGCAGGAGGAATACATAAATATTTTACAGTTGTAGTCTGCCTTCAGTTATACTTTAAAAAAAATATTCAGAGTGTATCACACACCCCTAATGTACCAATAGTGCATCTCTGCTTATCTTGTTTATTTTTGCACATGTGTTACTGTTATTTATGACTTTATGACTTTTATTTGGCAGGCTCACAACAGAAGTCACTATGATCCATGTTTTTTCTGACGTTTTTCTGTGGTAAGATATATTGCTGTCAATATCAGTATGCTGAGAGCTACTTGCTTATAGACATTTCCATATGTCAGAATGCCGCTATGGTTGGACAGTGTGTGTGTGTGTGTGTGTGTGTGTGTGTAAGCTGGGTTAGCAGATCAAACACACATCTGTTTGAGAGATAGAGGGGAATCTGTGCTTCCCCCCCAAACCTCTCAATACTAATTAACGATCCACTGATAATGGCCAAATGCCAACTGTCATTAGTACCCAACACAAAACAAGTACACAGATGTAGATGTGCACACACTCAAATACAGATTCTATGCCGTCACCCCCACCAGACCACCACAAGCCATCTGTGGATAAGGTATATTAATACCATGTTCTCTATTTCCACCCATTTCTCTGCGAGAACCCCCACCAAGGAAAAAAACTGAGGTAAAATCAACCTGAGTAAAGTCAAATAAAAAAAAAACTACATTACTCGTATCATATAGTCACCTAAAGCATGTGATTGCAATCTGATCTGCACTGTGTAAGAGCTGATAGTAAGGTATGACTGTTAAACAGACTTCTCGCGTTTACACTGTATGTTTAAAGACATGAATGACAACCTCAATTCTTGAATAGACCTTTGACTTCTTCACTGATAGTGCCATTTGCATGCTCTCAAGCAGTGTGCTCAGTAGAAGCGTCTGACAGCTATCTTTGATTTTATTTGGCGAGGATTTCAGCTATGCCTGCACTCTAAGAAATGAAACTTGGATGTTGTTTGCATTAGATAGCTGTTTTATGGTGAAACTATTACAGTTTTGGCCATCAAAACAAGAAGGTATCAATGCATTAACATAATAATGTCAGGTTTAAGGAATACATAATTGTGCTGATTTGAAGCTACGTCATCATGTTATTTAAAATGTATTGCAAACTTTATTGCTGAATAAAGAGTGTCCCTGAGTGCTTTCCGTACTTCTCCGCACATGTGTAGTATGTGCAGGTTAGCAGCCATTTTCTATTGATGTTGCAACTGGACCATGTGCTTACAGTGACCATTGGTTGAACGTTTTTATTACAATCTACAGAAATCCATCGATTTTGTTGATAAGTATGTGAATTATTTCAACAATATAATTTAGCTAGCTTAACTCTCACACTATAAAATGATGTTCCCCTGCTCGTGTTTGTCTTGTAAGAGAAAATCTAACAAAGGCAGCAAAATATGACACGTTACTCCAAGGTGTTTGAATAGCATTTTTGTTAAACGCTCAGTGAGCACTTTATTAGGAACACCTGTGCAATCTAATGCAATCTGCCAGATCTCCACGGAGGTCACGTGGCTCAGGTCCTATTGTGTTCTGGTGGCACCTGGAAGCTGCTTGGCGTCCTCTTCATCAAATTCTTCATCATAAATCCATTATAACTTTGTTATCCTGTTCAAAGCTGTATTCTGTAATTTGTGTTCTATTCTGTACACACATCTTTTGCGCATCTGTCCGTCCTGGGAGAGGGATCCTTCCTGTGTTGCTCTTCCTGAGGTTTCTTCCATTTATTTCCCTGTTAAAGGGGTTTTTAGGGAATTTTTCCTTATTCGAATTGAGGGTCTAAGTACAGAGGATGTTGTATTGCTGTACAGACTGCAAAGCCCCCTGAGGCAAATCTGGATTTGTGATATTGGGCTATACAAATAAAATTGATTTGACTTGAGTCCAATACAACAGCTCTGCCATAAATTCTACTTTTATGAAGCTTATACATTTTCAGTTTTCGTTGACATTGTCAGAAAGGTGATAATTCTGCTTGATTTTTATTATTGAGGTTGTAGTGGATAGAAGTGGTGTACTAGAGTGTTACTAATATTTTGCCAACTTTATGTATGTTAGTGGGGTAGACAAAATATCAGGAATACTTTTCAATATATGTACTCCAGTACACCACCACCACCCACTATGACTTCAATAATCAACATAAAGTAGAATTATCACCTATGTATCACCTATGTATCCTATGTTATGTTTTTAACATTGTTACACTTTGAGTTTCATTGGAAATGAAAAGTGCAGTACAAATTAAATGCATCATTATTTATTATTACTAAGTTACCTAACAGATGAACCGCAGAGCTGAAAAGCAGTTTCTTTGGAAACGAAACTCAGCGACTCTGCAACTCAGCAACTCAGCAACTTCATAATATGGTCCCTTGTGATCAGTTCCTGACATTAGGCTGAAATTAGGCCAGCACTGAAAATTGTCAGGAATATGTCCTAAAAGGGCTTTGCTGCAATATCAGTGAAAAGCTTGACACCCTCATAAAGGAGTATTTGGTAAGATGCATCATAGAGTATGAACTATAGCATAACCAAACATTTTTGATGAGAGTCATGACAACATAGATATGTACTGAATGAGACATTTTACAATGTGAAAATCAACTTGTTTCTGTTCCCTGGTTGACAATCTACATAATGGTATATTTTTTTCTAAATTAGCTCAAACATCATTGTGCAGCTTCCGTGCTCACACTTGCAAGGAGGTGTGCTCTGCACAGTAAGTCTTGAATAACTGTAGGTGTGCTGAAATGTCAGCTTGTGGAATTAAGTCTGTGCTGCACAACTGTCAAAGTGCTCCTGCCTCTTTGCAAATTTTTATTCTTGTTCGCTGCCTACAGCTCAAACATGTCTTTGGAATTTATGCACTCTTATTTCTTACTGGTAAATCAACTGGGCACTTTTTCAGGCAGAGTTTAGTGAGACCTGTTCCTACTTGTGTCCACTGTATTTGTGGGTTGTGCTCAATGGGTTTGGCCAATGCTGACAGTGTAAGTCCAGATCTTCCACGTTCTAGTCAGAGATAAAATAATAAGTTGATTCATTCAATTAGTCGATAGACCAAAGTAATTGGCAACTGTTTTAATAATATTATTTGAGATATTTGCAATCCGTAATTCCAAATTTTGGGCTTTGGGAAATTCTTATGACCACTTTTTACTATAGTCTGACAATTTATAGACATTTTGGAAATCAATTAGAGTAATTCATACTGAAAATGACAGCTGCAGTCCAAGTTCTTATAAACAGATTCTAATTGATACTTTGTTCCTTGTTACTTCCATTTTGAGGATATTGATAGTGCAAGAAGAGAAATGGAAGAAATGGTCTTAGGAATCTGTCATTTGACATGATGGAGCAGAGCAGACAGATGCCCCCCCCAGCATGTTGCCATCATAATTCAGGAAGTGGAGGTGGTGAGGGATCTTAGAGATGTGGCAAATGGGTGTGCAGTACAGCTTGGCCTGACATGCAGTCCAAACTTGAGCTCCTTTAAGGATCTGAAATATACATATGAATTTCTTCAAAAAGTGTTGATGGAGTTGTGCTTCCAGGCTTTCCACAAAGGTCCAAGTCCTCAAAAACAGACTACATGAATAATCTCACCTGTAATCGATGAGACTGTGAACCTTGGATTAGGTTCAGTGAACAATTGTTAACTGAGTATCTTTGGACTCTTCATTGGACCAAAAAAGCAATTTCAACAGTTGTGACATTTGTTTCCAGCTCCTCAGTTTTGAGCATTTGATGATGTTTTGTCACATCAAACTAAAAATGTTCAGTTTCTAATTTGTTAGTATTTGCTGATATTTGTGTTATGTCACTGCAAACTGAGCATTTTTACATTTTGGACTGCTGGCGAAACAAAAGATCTCTACACACAGAATATTGTTTTTTTTATGATTTTTGTCATCCATCAACCAGAGCTGCCAAACATTTGCTGTAATTTGTTACTCATTGCAGTTGCCTGTTTTCATATCACTGTAAACTGAGCGCATGTGCATTTTGGACTGCTGGCCTGGCAGAAAAAAGAAATCTAGTTTTTCAGTTGTGAGCATTGGCTGTTTGGATTGGATGTTTGAATGCACGGAAATGGCAAACTGATCAAATTGGGCTCTAGTAATTCATGACTTTTTACTGTACACTATTAAATAAAGTCAGGTGAAGTAAAATTACTTAAGTTATATTTATTTCACTCACTCACACTGATGGAGCATGTAGTGTTCAGTCATGTTTAATACAATCAACAAAATCCTACAACATTAATACAACTCAGCTGTGTTAGGTAAATTTGACATAACTGTGTTTAGTGAATCAAACCTAAATGTCTTCAGTAAATTCAGCATTAGTGTGTTGACTTAATTCCACATAACTGAATGATGTAGCATTTAATTAATACAGTTTGGTGAGATTTGTTTGACAGTATTTAGTAATGATCAATTCTCTATTCTTGTTCTCATTTATTTAACTGAGTTATGTGGGTCTGGTTGACATAACTAAATTAAGTAAATGTAACATTTCATTTCTTAGAGTGTGTCTCTAAAAGGATATGCCGCCCACTCTCTCTGTCTCTTGCGTGATTTCTCCCTCCCTGTATCTGTCACTCTCTGCCTTGGTGACAGGGTCAGATAGAGAGAGCAAAGTGGTGAGAGGTGTGACAGTGTGAGCAGATGAGGGTCTCCCTGTATGGAGGCCCCCAGCATGACACCCATCACAGCTACCCAGACAGCCGCCAGTTGGTCCGAATAATGCCACCCACACTGGCTCCAGCTGGGAGTCCAGAGGCCACATGGAGGCCAGAAGCGACTAGACCACCAGGAAAAGATTGATATTTCAGTCCTACTATTGGTAATCAAAATGAGCTGTCATTAACGTCCATTAAAATCTCAAAACAAAATACTCAAGGATAACACAGAGGACATACCACACTGACAATCATGTTAGCTTTATACATTTCTATGGTGTGATATTTTGCTGCCTGTTGTACTGTGTTTGATAGGTATTTGTACATACAAATGACAACAGCTACAGGGAATGCATCAACCTAAAATTCTTCCCTGAAAACCAGACTGGAGCCTTGTCTTGTCTCGTCTCTCCTCCTCTCTCCCAGTGCAGCCTGCCTGCCGCCATCTCACGACAGCATCTCTCCATCTCTCACAGCCCTCTGATCTCTGTGTCAACAGGCGACACCAGCAGCTCACACTAACTCAGCATGCATCAGCCCATCTGCAAGGCAAACCGTCTACAAATGCATTTAGTATAGACTTTGGGTACGATTAATGGCACGGTTAGCAAATACTGTAAGTGCTGATGTCTTTACACCTGACAAGGTACCACTCGTAAGGTGCCTTTCCTAGCAATAAAGACAGCTAGTGAACCCTTCTACAGATATTCTCCATGAGGCTGGGAATTTGCGAGCAGCAGGTAGGACATCAAAGCCGCTGCTGACAGACTCAGCAAACACAAAGATTTATTCATCTCATCAAGAATTGTCGCAATGTTTTCTTAGTGGCCTTCTATCTCGGTGTGCACCTATACTGATGGAGGTTTATTAGTTTTCAGTGGGCCAGGTGGGAGGCCCCGCAGTTGTCCAGCTCAGGTCCAAACTTATGCAGAGGTTGTGATGACAGGATCCAAAGCACTCTGTGGTTACTCAGTGGAATTCAAATGCCAATCCCCCTGCCCAGCGCCATCTCCTCTCTCTCTCTCATTTGTCATCTCTCCCTCTCTCTTCCCTCCCCTCTCCCCCAGTGTTTGTCAGGGTTGGTGATTAGCTGTCACCCTCTGCAGAAGCAGATAACACCCCACACAGCCTGTTTCCCCTCTGGGAGCATGCACACACGTAAAACAGGAAAACACACAAATACACAAGTGTGCGCACATGCATGCAAACTAAAGACACTTAAAAACTCTGTCAAATGCAGTCAAAACAAGGGGGCAGTACCTGGTCTGAAAAGTGAAGCCAATGCTTAAGTGTCTTAAACCTGCATTGTTTCTAATGGCCAGCAGGAGGCGACTCCACTGGCTCGAAAAAGAAGTCTGATTGTATAGAAGTCTAAGAGAAAATGAGCCTACTTCCCACTTGATTTATTACCTCAGTAAACAGTTTCCTAATGAGTTTATGGTCTCAATCGCTAGCTTCAAGTCCTCTTCAATACAGCATAATGTTCATTTTGTAAATTATGGTCCCATTTAGAGTAAAATAGACAATTAAGCAGGGTATGCTTGGGGCATGGCTACCTTGTGATTGACAAGTCACTACCACGGCAACAACACTGGTTATGTATCATAACCATGGCATAATCCCAGATCCTATGAGTAAAGTCATAGCCCTCTAAGAACTGTCTCTATTTCACAGTGTGTTTTCAGTTAATGAAGGTCAATTGTAACATTTTGGTTGCCTAAAAAAGTCTTGTTCAGCATTTGGTTGTACTAAAAGACCCTCTAAGGAGTCAACTGTTGAGTTTTTCCATAAGTACATTTTGTTTAAAGCCTGTTTTTTGCTAGCCAAAATTTGCATTCCAATTAATATCAGAGTTAATGTGAACAATGGATGCACCTTGTTAACGAAGCTAGCTAAGTAGTGTTAGTGTTAGGGTTAGCTCCACCCTCTCATCCAAATATGGTCACTTTTGGCTCTGAAAAACCAAGAGGGCGACAGCCAAAATGCCAAACTCGAAGCTTCAAAACCGTAGTCCACAAACCAATTGGTTACGTCATAGTAGCTACGTCCATTATTTTTATACAATCTATGAGTCAAAATAGTAGAGTACATAGCATTTCTGCATAGTAGCGGATACAGAACATGGCTAATGACTGGGCATAGAAAAAATGGGATGGGCCTGAGTTTTTTTAAGCTTATATATGTATAAAAATTATATGGGGCTAAAAAAATTGGCGGACCGATGAATTTTAGAATGCCTAGTACTCATGTCAGAATACCACAGGCATATCAATAAGCCAGTTAGATGAATGGCTGTACATAAAAGAGGAAATAATACGACAATAACAAATCCGACACTGAATAACCCTGGCTGACCTGCAGATATTATGTCTACAAAAGAAGGAGTCTTCTGGGCTTTGAGTTGAAAAGGTTGATTATGTCATCGTAATCTGAAGCGTCCATTAGTTCATTTTCAAAAGACAAAAGTGTCAAGTTGTTCAGGCGTCCAGTCACCATGGTGCGTCTGGATCTGGTTTGTTGTGGAGAAAATTCTCTCAGTGCTGCAGGACATTAGAGGGAAGGTTATAATGGCCCTAAACAGACTGTTCATATTCGGAGAAATGTCCACGGGGTGGCTGCTATCTGCTGCAACTCCTCTTTAGGAACAGCCTGGTCCAAATATGCTTCATCCTCTAGACATGTTTTTTTTTGTTTTGTTTTTTAAAGTGGCTCAAAGATAGCTGTTTAGCCATAGTTCCATCTAGCGGCTAGCTACACAAAACCGCCTTCTGACAGCACATAACAGGATGTAGCGTAACGTCAGTCACATAAGTGAGGAAGTTCTGAATATTATTAATTTTTAGTAGCTACATAACAATAACAATAATGATTATAATAATTACTATTATTATTATTGTCATGAATCTGATAAGGTGGCCAAGCTGTAAATCTGGGTGGGCCTGCACACATCCAGGCCCATCCGTCTCTGTTTCTGCATGTATTTACCTTCAGTCATGACTTCAGTCATGCTCATCCTCTGGCAACAAAGCCTCGAAGATAAAATGCGCTCCTCAGTCTATCTCTTGTTAATGATTGTGCACTCTTTTCATTAAACTCTGATCTACTTGTGTCAGAGTATACTTTGACTGAAAAGCTAAAAGCCAAGTGGCTCATCAGCAGTTTTCATAAATTCTACCAATTCAGGGAAAGCATGAACCTACTAAAACCAGCTGCAATGATAAGTCTCAGGCCTACAAGCTTGATGGGCAAGAAGAACAGCTAGCTGAGTGTTCTCTCTGATTCAGACTACTTTCACAGAGATATGGGGTCTTCTGCAAGTTGGCTTGTAGTAGTGTATTAGGAACTTTTCCCTGTACACCCAAGACTAGACAAAATACCCACTGCTCCCATCCAATATGAATACAACTGAAAACACCAAACGTAAGCTTTTCAGAAACAAACACAAAGCAATGACCAGCATATGTCAAAATAACTAAATACTGAAAAAACAAAAAAAGCTCTTCCTTAATGCTTAGAGTGCACTTTTATGAACATAGCTCAAACTGACTCCTCATTTGTCTCGTTCCTGCACTCATACACAGCTTCATCTTACACACAAGTCAATTATTTTTTTAATGTAGGCATCATCAAAAGAGACAGCATAACCAGGACACATAGGAGATGCAAAAAAAAAAAAAAAATTCTAAAATGTGCTGAGTCTGATAGACTATTATGCATCTAGTATTTACAAACGAATAGAGCTCGGATGACTAAGGTTGCTATTTTTGAACCAAATGTGCAGAGCCAGACAACATTCCTCCAGTGTTACTCCAGGTAACTTGTGCCCTTTCCATCTTGGCGACAGGTGCTGCATTAGTCGGACAGGCTGTGCAGAGATGTTGTGAGAATTTCTTTTTTTTTTTGTTGTTTTTTATCGTTGTGTCCTAATAGAAGTAAGCGGATGCATCAAACTATATCATTGTCTATTTCTCATGATATAGTTATTGGTACACATGTCTAGTGACATTCAAAGGACGTCACTAAAATGGTTGTTCACTTTTCCTCCCAGCAACTGTATGACTACGAGTGGAAGAGTACATTCATAGAGGGTTCAGCATGCTTGAAACAAACTAGTTTGTACGTTGTGTCTTCCAACCATGTCTGAAGGCAAATGTTTAGAACAGCCACACTTGAATATCAAATACCACCATAGCCTCTTCCTGGATGAATCACACTGCCAACAGGACCTCTCTCCAAGAGCTCTGGGGATAAGGGGACACACTTTTGGACAGTCTTTCCACAAAGCTCAGTTGTAAACACGAAAAGAGGCAACTAGTTAAGGGTTGAAAATGATAGCTTGAGATTGAAATTCAAACTATGCTTTACTTTCACGCATCCGTACACCAGGCCAATTGTTGCTGGTTCTGTGATGTTTAAAGTGGCCTTGATCACTCACACACTGTGCGAGCATGATAACACCCTACGTTATCATGGAATTGTTTTGAGTCATCAACCTGTGCATCAAATCTCAGAATCCTCCCTCTCCTCATTCTTCAAAGGACATCTATGTGAAAGGTACTATTATAAGAGTAGCGTAGCTGCTTTAAGGAATAGGGCAGTGCATAATGTGTGCGCGTAGTGAGTGTGAGAGAGCGAGCGGCAGAAAAGTGACAGTTATGCGAGTGGAGGAAAAGGTTAGCATCAAGTTGTCAATCTGGCAGTAAGTGTACAGTACAGGCTACAGAGTGTCAGTTAATAGATGCTGTAGCTTCTCTAGACAAAGAAAAGTCTCATCTGTTGCTTCCCCAACTGCTGGAAAAAGGAGGGGGTTGGTTAGCACTGAAATTAGCAACAATGGGTTAGCCTAACTTGACCAGGCTCACCTTACAAGCTATTCTCATTTTAGTGTCAATCTCAGCTGCTCCTAAACAGAGGAGTGCTGAACTGCTGAGTTGTGTTAACAACATGTTGACTCCAAAGCAGTCAACATGTTGTTAACAATATGGTTATTTACTTAGCTAAAATTATTTTATGGTACAAAGAACTGATTGCTAATCCAGTTTTGTTTATACTGTTGTCCTGACAAAACTGGAATAAAGGGCATTTAAAGAAAATTCTGAGTAAGAAAGAAACCAAAAAGAAATACCCATGGTCCAATTTTCAACCATGCTGCAATGTAGGACAATGTTTTTTCAATTAACTTGTGAGTAAGCAAAAGCACTTGAACAACCCTCAGTACATTAGGTGAAAAGAGCAGAGAAATGCCTAAAAAGAACCAGCTTAGATCTACATTGACATTATTTAAGGACTGATAAAGGTACTGAGGTCTCTCCTGTATTCTCTGGTTATGTTAATACTACGGAACATCGAGCTGATGCAAGCACAACTAGCAGCCAGAGCCATTCAAAACCCTCCCTATGACACCTCTACTGAACCCAGCAGTATGCTTTTCATTATTTAATGGGAAACAGAAGGACTCTGTTTTAACGCCAAAGCAAAAATAACCCTGGCATAAGTCAACACTTGCCGTATCATATTTTGTTTGATCAAGAGGTTGGAAAGGCAGTGCCTATACCCAGTTCACAGTACAGCTTTCCATTCCTATCCAGCAAACAATACCACAGGTTTAACTTCAAATTAATATAACAGGATAGGATCACCTTGCCCTCTCCTCCTCGTATCATCTCTGCGGTCACGATACAAAGAAGGATTGAAATGTAGCAGATAAATATACGGCGTGGCTTTATCTGCTGCCCCTAAGCAGCTTTACTCGAAGAAAAGCTCAAACAATGTTGGCTAATCATAGCATTTTATAAGTCAACGTGTCATCTTGAAATTGTCAAGAACAAGAGGTGATTTCTTAGGAGATGACAACCCCGTTATGGGAGTACAATAGAAAAGTGGGGTAACAGGGGAGCAAAGGGCTGAAGCAGAGATGAAACAGAGAGAGGAGCGCACGGAGCACCGAGAGCACAATAAAGACAGCAAGACAAATACAGACAAATAAAGACGTATGAGATCGTGCCCCTGCCTCTGTGTACATATGGCGAAACGTGCTGGAGCAGAGAAAGACCAACACATTGAGATAAGCCCCTTTGCTCAGGCTTCCTTTTAAGAGTGATTTGGCAGCATGGCCCCATGTCTGTTGGCAGGCAGCAACGTATGCCCCCAATCATCTGCTGATCGCTGAATTACTGCATGCCTTTTTTTTTTTTTAATTTCCATTTAACACTATTGGATGATTTGCTGAGATACTTGGAACACATACGATGGGAACAAATAACTTTACATTCATCACTGACATATAGCTGGCTGGTTTTACAGGCAGGTATTCGGCTTTATTTGCACAGCTAATCAAACTCAACTGAACAATTCAGTTCTTTTCCTCAATAAAGCTGTATTATGTATTGTTTTCATGATAGCATTTAGCTGTAATCAGTTTGCTCTCAACGCCAAATATGCTCGAAAGAGACTGCTGAATGTGTTGCATTCCTGCCATTGTGGTCTGGCATGGCTTTTTCTTTGCATATACAGGAAGTGATGCATCTACCATATTAGGTAACTACGTCAATGAAATTACTTTACAGTCAGCAGGCTATATTTATAGTAGGTGCGCTGTAAGGCAGAAAAATCTCCACAGGAGCGTCTCCACCAGACTCCCGAAACAAAATAACATGTGTTTTCAGTGCCAGTTCTTTTAAATGTTTTAGTAAGATAGTCTTTTTTCTTGGTTTTCTTTGACTTGCAAATCTAACAAGGGCCCCCTACCTGTTAGGTACTAACTTAGCCACATGATAAACCAGTGGAAATCCTGCATTTTTTTGGACATTAATTTTTATTGGTTGACTTTATGAGAATGTGTTATATAAATGCCCACGAACGAGAAAATTGGGCAATGCTTTCACTCCATTATATGCTTGCCATAAGTTCTGATCACATGTCAGTCGAGGGCACCCACAGTGCCATCAACGCTCCACCTAAACAATATGTAACTAAGGAAAACAGACTCCAGGGATTGGAATGAGGAGTGACTGTGACCAGACAGGAAAATAATCTACGTAATCCAAATCGAAGCCCTAAAGGCTTTTATAGATCGACGGCATAGATTTTCTCTCTGTCTCCATTTCTACCTGGCTTAGGTTTAATTCAACTCAATTAAATCAACCCGTGAGCCCAGGAGTTCACAGAGAAAGCAATCATTCATCTTTGTGGCGAGCCACTTCATCTGAGCAAAAAAAAACGGCCCCTACTCTGCTCTTTCTCCATAGACACCATTAGGCCACTCAATATAGTTTCAGCCATGCCAGCTCTGTTATAATTACTGCATTTGACATCTAACAAACAGCTCTTTATGGATGTCCTGGCCTCACTATTACTTTAACAAATTTGGTCATTTTGTCGTAGCTGGCTGCCAGTGTCTGTTGTGCGTGTGTAATACGTATTAAATTTTCCCCTTTCCACCCTTAAATTAGCTGGTTAGGTAGCTTTTAGGTGGTTTTAGCTGTTGGGGTAGCACATTTAGTAAAGTTTATCTTTTAACATGCAATGTAAAAATGAAAAAAAAAAAAGTTATCCCTGATACAGAAACACACCCTGAGGTAAATCTGTTATCTACACTGCACACCACAGCTTTAATGTAAGACAATCAAGGCGACAATCAGCACAACCCAAACAGCTTTAAGGGATTGTCCTTGAGTGACTGGCTGTAACTGCCACAGAAACCTCTCCCTCATCATGACTATATCAAGCAGCTGCTTACACGAACAGCCATTCAACTGGTACATATTTCATGAGCTATGGTAAACACACTGCTCTCACCAATGCCAATCTAGCACTGAATAATACATTCATAGTGGATCGGCTAATGAATTGAGAGCTTGCCCGAGTGAAAAGAAGAAAGCAAATAACTAATACTCAAAGTAGAAATAGAATTAATGAGCGGTTGTGAATACTCAAATACTCTGTTGTGAATGCCGCTCAAAAAGCAGGACCATTTCTGTCCTCTACCTAACCTTTGTCTCTGGTCAAAGTTCCACATTCATGAATGCAGGAGAGGTTTCATAGTCTTCTCTATGATTGTAGATTCCACAGATGTGTAAATGATGCTACGTGAGACTGTGAGTGAAGCTTTGATCTGCTATTCCACAAGCCAGGTTCTACAACAAAAGGCGAGGAAATCCTGAGCTCAGACAAGCCTTGTGTAATCTAGTAGAACCTCTCTCTATGTCTGATCCTCCTCCGCTCTGCTAGCAGTCTCGGCAATCAATCTAGCTGCCCACACTTAGATCTGCCCCATCGGCAAGAACATAGACCACAACTGGAACCTCCTCTTCCTGAACATACTAAATGGTGCACCATACATGAAAGCCTTTTAAACTGTGAATAAAGCACATAGAATTAAGACAACTGAGTGAAGTGAAAATCTCTGTAAGCCAGACAACTTCTAACACCACCTCACTCTATGTAAATATATTATTCCATACTCATGTTTCATATTTATTTAAAGACTGCATTTGCATTCTCTGGTCTTACACTTATGCTGGTTGCAGCTTGAAAAAACTGAACAAAAATCACTAAGAAAAAGTGTTTTCCATAAGGTTAAAAGGGCATGTCTGACTTTGCACAGCAAAAATATTGTTATAAAAACACTGAGTCTTTAACTCTATTAAATCGGCCATTATGCAAGCGCAGTGTCAAAACAACAGGAAGAAACAATCAATTTGAAAAACTTTGTGTTTATGGTGTAATTCAATTATTATTCTGACTAAACCTGATATGTACCTGTAGGCTGTTTCACTACAAGTGGATGAAATTAATTGGATCCCAGAGTAGAACTACTCTTTGAGAGGTACATGGCTTAAAGAAGTACCAAAGACATACTCAACACTGAGTAAAATCCTCATAGTTTTTGAGTTGAAGAATCAGCACCCAACTGGGACTGCTGGGCATTTGTTCTCAACATGGGGCCCTGTGATGCCTATGCACCTGTAAAGGAAACCCTGGGAAGTTGCCTACAACTTGCAACATTGAGAGAATGAATATTCTTCCCAGGTGTTTCATTTCCTTCACTGATATCACCTGTGTTAAATTATGTTCTTTTGTGATGCTTTTGCCTTTGAATATACAGTACAGGCAGACTGACAAGCAGGATGAAATGCAACAAAGGCCCGGAATAAAACCAGGGATGCTGCGGTTGTGTGGTCCACGTCTAAACTACCAGGCCACTGTAATGCCCCAATAAGTGATGTTCTCTAACACATATAAATGCAACAAAAGCTAGCTCTGCACTACCAAAATACAAACACTTTCAGTAAGGAAATGTCCCACAGTATTTCCAACAAAATGCAATTAATTTGAGGAAAATAACATTTGTATACTCAGCTTTGTGGATTATAGCTTAGGAAACACTCTAGTTATATATTCTAAAGTTGAAAAGTTTACTCACTTAAGAGCTTCACTGCATTTCTCTATCTGACACACACGGCGTGCTTTCACAGAAGCATGAAAGGGAACCAGGGTTTCTGCTGCAAATACACCTAACCCAACCTTACCACTCTGCTAGAACCTCCACACCAGAGCGAGTAAGAGGGCAGAGAGAAGTATTTCAGGAATGAGCAATTTCATAGGTCTACACCCACCCCCATCGAGACGACTGTAACCCTATGGAGAGGGGCATACAGTGGAGGTGACAAGTGGAGGCAGCATGTCCATCAGCTGCACAAACACCTTCATTAAGGTGGGAGGAAATGAAAACCTACAGGTGTACAGTGGTGCGTCTGTGGTAAAAGCCCGGGCAGTTTAGACAAAAAAACAAGAGCTCTGGTCAGCAAGCAAATTGACAGTGTGGCCGGTCTCTGTAGGTGTCTGATGAAATTAATTAGAAGAGTGAAAGGAAAAGGTGAGAGTGAAAGGAGTGAAAGGCATCTTTTAGATCACAGATCACATCACGCTGTGAAAAATACCTTCGCCTGCTGTGATCTATTGATTGCCATTAAATGTCCCAGCTGCCACTCCATAAAATATTAATATTTTAAATCTGATAGCTATATAGTGATTTTTTTTCCTCACCTAAATAACAGCTAACTGAAAGGACGTCATTAAGCACAGGAAGCAAATGCATTTACAGTAAGAAAGAAAGAAAACCCTTTCTTGGCCTACCACCATGCTTCACTTTTAGTTGCACTCTTACCCTTTCCTTTTCTCTCTTGAGCCTGCTTCATTTTAACTCACTTTGTACCAGAGTCTATGACAGCTAATTCTATCACTCCAGTTTGAGAGGACAGACACTCATCCCAACAGGCTTGAGGGAGGAAAAGAGGGGTGGACTTCGGCAATCATTCACTGGTCACTAAGCATATAGTAGTATTTAGACAGCTTTAGCATAATGCCACAGCTTAATGCGTGTTGGCTAATTTGCCAACAGGCTTGATGTGAACAATCTCTCTGCATGTTCTGGTTGGGCGCATGGCCTGATGGGATGGCACACCATTAGCCCAGTCAGACTGCTGGGCCCCGCTGTTAACATTACAATGTGTAGTGGAGCATAACAAAGTGGAGGAGGGCTTTATCTTGCCATATTTGTGCACTTTCCCAGCACGTTGTGGTCAATGTGATGATAACATAGATACAAGGCAATCAATATTAGTTAAAAAAAAAAAAAAAAAGCCTTGCAATTAGAGCTATGGGGTATTAGTATTTTCATAACACCCCTATTATATATTCACACTCTCTATCAGGGTTGGTAATCACTTGTCTCAAACAGTTTAATTACAGCTTGGCAAGGACTACTTAACGTGATTAGATGTTATACCTTATTGTTGCGTGTGGCATATTACATCAATTATATTAAGAGTTATTATTTTCATGAGGATGCAGTGCTTGCATGTGATACAGGATGCAGTGAGGGCTGAGTGACAGGGACTTCTTAAAGACTTAATTTTACAAATAAAGTAATCAATATAAGCTACTGCACATCACGTCTCGCCACACAGTGAGCTGTAAGGTCTTTTGCATAATTGCAATAAAAAAGTGTATTGGCCTGACTGATTGAATTCAGTCTTGGTAATTGCAGCATAAACAATGTAGTTGACTGTCACAGCTACTGTGCCACTATGCTGTCAACAATCCAGATATTTTTCTAGTGTCTACTATCATATCATGCAGATCCACAGCCTGCCGTGTAATGAGCATAATTACATGGTGCGCATGTGTTACCTGTGGGGTAGCACATACACACATACGCTCTCACACACATGTGGAGCGGAGCACACATTTTTCCATTTCTATGACCTGTCACTCAAAATCAGCCCCAATGGAAAAGACTGTGAGGCGCCTGGCTTCTCCGTGCCTCCCTTTCTCCACCATCCGCTGGATATTTTCCTCTCCTCCTCCTCCTCCTCCGAAAATATTTTTAAAAAAAAAGTCAAAATACAGACTCCAAAATTAAACCTGCATCATCTCTAATAGCCACCTAAATCCCTGTTGATGCTGCTGTCCATCAATACGACCACCCATACTCTCAGCCCAACCCCCACCCTTTGATCGACATTAACTCCGCAGCTGCCCACCAAGCGCCTCCCTCCATTCTCAATCTTCCTTTTTCAGCCAAGTCAATGTCTATCTCTTGTCTCCCTTGTGCTACCCACAACCAGTACGCTGCTCCCATTCCTCACTGTTGTGTCTCGCACACATCTAAGGCATATCGGAGTTGTAAATAGAGTGGAGCTTAAATGACAACAGCCATGCTTTTGTAGGGATTTAGCGAGGGAAAAAAAAAAAAAAAAAAGGAGCTGATTTGTGCGAAAGACTGCTGGCGAAGATAAAATATTAGGCTTCGGATCTAAATTCCACATGAATGCCTTTCCCTTTAGTGTGCATTATGATGGCAATGGACCATATCATAGTATTTGTTTTGCTTTGGAGCTGTCCCCTGTGATTTATGTTCCCCAAGTGCAAATATTTCATGTCACTATACAAGCAATGTTTCTGTCATGGAGAACGTAGGGGGTATTCGGGGGCTGAATATGAGAGATTTGTGTATACGTGTGACTGTGTGTGTATGTGTGGGTTGGTGGTGAGGCACTTGTGCCAGTGCCAGTGTGTGACCGCTGGCCCCCTGGCTAGGGAGCAGCGCTTGGAAAGGTTACCCAGCAGAGTGGCTTTTGTATGGTAATGTGACCTCCAGCTCCCAAAGGAGTCGCAACACCTGCCCAGCACCCCCCACCATGCTCACATCCCCAACATGTTAACTGTTTTCCCTGATAGGAACATAACTGCTGTTCAGCTATTGCTTTGTAAAAAAAAAATCAGAACGTTTCCGTTATGCAATGGTATACAGTGACAGACCATACAATAGAGGTTCTTATTCAAAGAAAACAATGTGTGTTCTTGTATGTATATAATCCATATACTATATGGTTAGGGTCTGCAGATGACAGGGTAGCCCAAGAAAAAAGGTGAAGCTGCTACCAGCACCTTTAAAGGAAAATTCAGGTTTATTTCAACCTGACATATTTTCTATAAACATGGCCATTTTGACTCTATGGGTCAAGCTAACTTTGCATTGACAAGAGATTCAAGAAAACGAGGACTTAACATATATCGTGTGAGTCCTAAGTCTTCCCAAATAGACATAATTTGCTGGAATAGCAATTATGGGGAATCTACATCCGTGGGCAACTTGCCTCTCCATAAACAACAGTCACAATGGCCACATTTATGGGAAATATATCAGCTTGAAATAAACCAGAATTTTCCTATTAGTGTGGCTGTTACATGCAAAAAAGTGTGTGTGTGTGTGTCTGTGAGAGTATGACTGAATATATGTATTGCGTACTTTATAGTTGGTGCTTGCATATTTTGTCCATAAATGATTTTTTCATGAAGTATAACTGAAAGTAACACAGGTGTTTTCAATTTGATGTTGAAATGACCAGAATTACAGAATTTTTACACTTTACAATTCTGAAACTCATAATTTACATCCAGCTTCAACATTCAGTGCAGATGCAGGAAGGTTATGATTATTTTAATGTACTATTTTAATACCAAATATACCATTAATATTAGTAGTTACCATGAACTTAATGCTTCAGGTTTGGACACAATAGCCAAGAAAAACTGTGTAGCAATATGCATGCAGACAGGCCGACACCCCGCTAAACCTACAGACAACTGGCCTAGCATAGAGAGAGGGGCTCTAAAGCAATTATAGCAAATTAAATGAATGCCCCCAAGTTAAATAGTGTTAATAGTGTTCAGGGAGACAAATTTTAGATGCAACTCACAGTGTGGTGGCAAGATCCACTTGGATTGCTGAGTAGCAAATAGTAGCTTTAATTATATTCAAACCCTTTTAACAGAGAATCAATTCATAGTATGCCGTGACAGGTTGTTCGTTTTGGAAATGGACTGAAAAGCAGTGCGCATCAGACTCATTTTCGGTGACACTAAAGTTAGCTTATTTTATGTTAGAGAGAATAAACTCAGAAGAACAAGCGATACCTGAGAACTGTATTATATTGGATATAATGAAAAACAATGAAACAACTGGCAACCAGTGACACCTTCAGAGATCTGCTCTATGATTCAAGATGACAGTGATGAAAATTAAGAATAATATATGCTGTCAGGCATGAGATGATAAAAAGATCCTAAAGATGAAACCTTGCACAGTAGTTCTACTGTATGTAGAAGGCATATCTTTATTCTGTACTGTATTCACTGAATACTGTCATATTTAGCCCACTATTTTAAACCAAAATCAGACATGCATTAAGAACACTGACCACATGCTCCACACTCTGACACCCACTGTGGTTCATATCCTCTCTCCAGGACCAGTAAATCCTAACAAAAGTCCACTCTACTCCTCTGTTCAAGGTCTTAGAGTGGATGTACCTCAGGCTTGTTGCATTCACTTGTATAAGTTGCTCCCCTTGTGCCGCAGGCAGCCCACCTACTGAACTCATTTCTCCATCTTCTCCATGCTGTTCAGCATCACTTACCCACTTCTCTTAGACTGGACTTATATATGTATTATTGTAGCACTGGCTAGGGTTTTCCCCTCATTAAATTCATACTTCAGTATTGCCATTAAATATGACTTGAAGCCACATCTATATGTGTCATGTAAAAGCCCATTCCCCTGCTACACTTTTGTCTATTTATTTATCCATTAAAAAACTTAATTATGAATGAATGTCACATTGAATAATTCATGCGCACCCCAGTGCTGTGAATAAATAGCTAGTACACCTCTGCTTCCTCCCCTTCAGTGTTCCTTCAACCCTTTTAGTAGTACAATGCACTAGTGTAGGTTATTGGTCTTCCTCCCTCTCTGGAGGGTTCTTGCGCACTTAGTCCTTATTAAAATCCCTATGGTACATAAACACACACAATGACACATGCACGCTCGCACACACTCAGACACACACGCACAGGCCAAGGACCGTCTGCTGGTACAAACCATTTATTAAAGCTCCTGTGAAGGTCCTGGCAGTCAGCCAGAGGGAGACATGACTTTGGATCCCATTCATGTCCACATCAGCAGAGTAAAATGTTTCTAGGTGTTGATCCATGACAGCCATTATTGCTGCAATCCACTTTTATCACTGTCAAATTCTACAAAAGAGAAAATAAGCCCTTTTTCTGCACTTTAACAGATTGTCAATACAGTTCAACCAATCCAAACAGCTGCTAAGGGAGTTTATTTGCTTTTGAAGACATGTTTTGAATAGGGAGGAGAGAAACCGCCCCTCCGTCATCTTATCTCTGCGGGGCCACAACCTCCCTGAAATTGTATAATATAATGGAGAAATGTAACTTGTACTGGAGGAGCTAGACCAGTGTTAACAAGTTTATCAAGGGTATTTAAGGTATCAAAGCTAATCCATTCAAGCTTTGAGTTAAAGTGTGGATTTAAATAAGAAAAAGATAAAGACGGGGAAAAGACAAAGCAAAGAGGAAGAGAGACAGATGGATTATGTTTTGCTGGAGTGTTGACAGGCAAGAGATTTCTGCACTGAATTAAAACTGTGCAATAATTAGTATTAATGTTGCCATTTATCAACCTCCAGTGGAATTTTATTATGGTAATACAATCATACGATATAATATGATTTCCAATCAAACTGTGATGTAAAACTAACAGAGCAGTTGTCGGGAGAGATTTTTCTGATGTAAAACAACAACGGACCACAGCTGATTTCACTGCACATCATTCCACTTTGCAAACATTTGCTATATTATACTGTATATTTCTATTTAAAAAAAATCTTAATATTGTATTATTGATTTAACCTATAGCACTCAGGCCTAAGACAACTTTCTGTAAATAGAAATCTTGATATTATGCATGACAATTCCTTCAACAATATATATCTACTGCACTGATCCCCTTAGAGCAATGACTGTATTGTAAGAAAGCCATAAACATCACGGCCAAAGTTATCATTAATCTGCATTATTTTTAAAAAAAAAAAGTCAGCTGTCAGGTGTTTAAACAAGTGAAAAAAAATCTGGATTACCTCATATTGTACACACAAAACACCAGGAATTACAGGGTTTCAGGAATTACTTAGTGCATCTGCCATCCACACACCAAAAAAAAACAACAAAAAAAACAGGCAAATCGCAACAAAATAACCTCAATAAGTGAAAAATTACCCCAAATACTTAAAAAAGCCCTTCAAACCAGTCCCATCAAACTGACTAGCTCCAGTTCATTCAGCTCTCTGCACTCTGAAAAGATGCAACCTTGCTCATTGCCCACATGCCATGCAGAAAAAGTGCAAAGTGGTCCTGAAGTCTGCTGTGTCATCACCATACATTATTACCACGGGTGACATCAGGTAATACCATCAATTTTTTTTTTTTTTTTTTCCCTTCATTCACTGACAGGCATATATCGTATTTAATTCAAAATTGCAGAGGGGGAGTGATTGTGAAGCCCAGGGGTGCGGTAATCATTAAGGGGCATGAAACTATACAATCCTAATTTACAACTTCTTCATCACCTCCATTCTGTGTAGAGGGAATGATCTACAACAAGGTGGTCTGTTTCAGCGGTCAGAGGAGGTCTAATGCATTTGGTAGAGGCTGATAACAGTGCTTCACTTTCACACCGAGCCCTCAGAGGGAATTACAGGGCTGCAGAGAGGAGAATGTCTGAGTGCTTTAGTTAAAACCAGGGGTAAATGCTATCTCATGCTTACATACTCCCTGATCCATGCACACTGAGGCCGCCTGATCGTTTCAGAGCTCGCTCCATTTACATTTTCACTTGACACGGTCACTCATACTGTATATTCTGCTTTACACAAATCGATTGCACAGCCAAAGGCCTCCTCCTTTTCTACAGAGCTCTGGTCTCCAGCCAAGCCTTACCTGGATTGAGAGATATGAGGATGAAAGGATTGGGTGCACTGAGACCATAGCCGTGGGGGAGAGATTTTTAGCGCGAGGTTGAACATGTCCACGTAATGCTTTACAGGAGGATGGGTATGGAACCTCTCTGAGGAGGAGGCAAGGCAGTAAATAATGTGTGAGTATCTATTAGCTTTTTTGGTAACTGCCGCCTGCCATCTGAGAGGCTGTATGAGCCCTTAATGACTAATCTATCAGTCGAACATAAGAGGCCTGCCACACAGCTCTTAGTCACTTCTCTCTTGCTCTCGCTCTCTCTCTCTCTCTCTCTATTGCCCCAGCTGAGACACGTTTGATTTCTCCTCATTAGGGAGTGCTGTTCTTTTAACATGCCTACCCAGCAAACTCCAGACGCTAGACCCCCGCAAAGGACATCCTGACCAGTCGCCCTGTCACTTTTCTTGCCCGGTAACTACTTCCACACTAGAGTGAGAGAAACCGAGCCGGCGCTTCCCTCCGTCAGCGTGGCACAGCCTCAGCCTCAGACGCTGTTCATCACCCTCACAGTGAAGGCTAAATATGAACACACATATGAATATATGAATAACTGAACAAGTGGTTATTGTTATTCACCTGCACGCACTCTGCCGAGCCTGCAAAGTCTTTTGTTTGGAGCCTGTAGTTCTGCTGAGCATGGGCTTTCTGACAGGGGCAGAGGGGAGTGGGAGCACAGGTGTTACTGAGTGGCTCTTTTACTGAGAAAGAATGACCTGTGTCTGCAAATGCCCCCTCTGTCTGTCTTCAGAGCCTCCTGCTATGCCCCTGTGCCCTGTTTCTTCATTGGCTACCATGCTGGCATAAAGACCTGCCATTTGCCCAGATGGTGGACAGCAGGGGTCCCCCCCCACACACTTCCTATGTCAGTGAAGTGCTGCCCCCCTGAGTGTGTCTGAGATGCAGCTTTGGCCCATATGCCCTCCTGAAAAAAAAAAAAAAATGACTAGAGCGCAGAGATGGGCATCTGTACTGTCCAGGACAACTGAGGTAGACAGACATTTAAAAAACATCTGACCCTCTCGCAGCCTTGTCTTTGTTATTTTATCTCAAAACAAATGTTATCTCAAAGGCTTCTTTAACAGTAACGAAGAATGATCCGAAGGATTCAAAACAAGTTACTTCAGCGACTGAAAAAAAAAGAAGAAGCAGAAAGACGGCGACAGGCTAATAATCTGGCTGAGTAAACTGAAGAAAAAGAGGCTGTTAAAACAAGTGAATCAGTTCATCCTGCGACCACAAGGTTATTCTGTTTTGCCCCATCAGCCATATCTTTCTTTACAAGCCAGCCCCTCCTGCTTCCAGATAAGACCATGCTGTTGCCACCGCTGGTTAACCTCAGCCTTAAACACCTGTTTGTTTTTGGAAAGGAGTATCATGGATTAGTAAGTCCACGTATGGCAGTGGGCGGACTCTTATTCAAATTGAATTATCAAGACATGCTTAGGAAAGAAACTGACTGCACTCGAGGTCTCTTAACTGCTTCGCCTCCTTTCTTTGGTCTGGTTATGTAGCCGATTCAGTATTCAAACATATGTGCATGTGGACAGTACATGTTAACACACACTTTGGTTTTTTCTTACCCAACTACCACGTTACATTACTTGCTGTAACACAAGTCTATTCATTTTGCAGTACTATGGTATTGATTCAGACCAAGAAAAACTAATTCTACAAAGGCCTTGTGAAAAAAGCTAAAACATATTTGTGTGCAGTTTTGGCCACTGTGTTAAATAAAAGTATTTATAATAGAATCCAATAAAAGTTAAAGCAAAGAATAACACTATGAGATTGTGACTCAACTGGAAGTCAAAATGATGAACCACCAGTATGATTAAGTTGTACAACATCTATTCACTCATTCACTGACTCATTGTATAAAATATATTGATTTATTAATGAAATAATCAACAAAGAAATGTAACAAATCATCTGGTGTTTACATGAATTAGTAACTACAGACTTATATATCATTTTTGAGTCTGCCAGTTTTTTTTTTCTCCTTACTTAGTTTGGCTAGCAGTGCTGTCTATTGAGTACGGGATGAAAGCCTGAAAATGTGGCTTTGTGCCTACTGCTACACATCAGGCTCTTCAAGTTCATAATGTCATACTGACACCAGGAGACAGGCGGTGCCAGGGGTGCTGCCCAGGAGTGAAGGGAAGGTCAGCGAAGCTTCACAACCGAACTGGTGCTGATGCCACAGCATGTATGGCTCAAGTGCTTGGCAGTGCATCTTAACAACAAAATGTGACATTTTTAGAAGCTGTCAAATTACAGTCTAAAAAGCGGTCTTGACTGGGGACCAGGCCAGAGCACCGCTGCAGGGCTTTCAATCTGCCCGTAATAGGAAAGATGGAAGAAGATAAGATTCCAATTCAGCCATTTCTGCACGGCCCAATGTGATCACACTGCAATCCGACAGGGCATTTGGGGGAGTTGAGAGAATTCTTAAAAAGACAGAATATCTTCAAGCACTGCTCTTAATTGTTCAGCTCACTGAAAATAAGTGATGTAATCTGGTAGTATTACCGTTTCTGTCCTATATCGCGAATCATACAGCCTAGAAATATTACACCAAAGTGACAAAGAAAGAAACAGACACATGTAAACACCAAAGGAACTGATTTTTTTTGTTGGTTTCTTAATGCTTATTTAATGTTGTATACTTAAATTCCATCATCGTCTTATTTCCACAAGTAAATCATATTACTTTTGTAGCTGCAACATACTGGTGTCTTTGAGGAATCGATACATTTCAATCTATTTCTCGCAAATGAAATCAGGAACAAAAGTGATTTCGTTGCAACAATTACAACACAATTACACAGACGCTGGAGAAAACAACTTGTAACACATTAACATTTAATATAGATGTAACTAGTCTTTGTTGAAATCATTATATCTTAACTTATATAACTTAACTCGTCTCTTATTAGCTTCACTTATTCAATCTCTCCTGTTTGTGATCCCACCCTGCCAGCGTTAGCTAACCCCCCGAGGAGTGCTGCCGAGTCACTACGGGACCACGGTGTATTCACATTCATATGAATTCTCATTACGGTTATTCTTACAAATGTTTACACCTATGTATGTAATTCAATTGCACAAGAGTAACAGACTCTATAGACCGAGCGCCGACGTGCGTTGCTCAATTTAAAACAGACAATTATTTCTCCAGTAAGAGCACTGGGCATTATAACCCTAATCCTATGAACACAGGCGATGCTCTGAAAGGGAGTCTCGGCTTAGGCAGCGCGGCTTGATAACCGCATCCTCTGCTGTGACATCGACACGACCACGCATGTAACGTGTACATCATTTCTGTTCTGTCTCCCGGAGGAGATGTACATAAATGAGCAGAAATGTGTTCGGCGGTGTGGTGTTTGCGCAAATAAGAGGACAATTTTGTTAAGATGTATTTCTGTTACACTGTGTAGCTATGGGAACAGTGTTTTTGGCGTGACTGCTGAACACAAAAGAGTGCAAAGATATGAGAACAATTTCAGATTTTTAATTAGCGACTCAAATTATATATATTTGTTGTCTTTGTACTATTAATAACAAAAAAAAAACAACAACAACAACAACTTTGCACTGGCGCTCTGCCAAACCATACCAACAGGGTGTCATGCTTCCCAACTCCCCCATGCACATGTACACACTGTCTAAACCCCCCATCAACTATTTTTAATTAATCTTCAGGATTCATTTTGTCGCCGTGGCTTGTCTTTATGAACGGACGCGGGGAGTGGGCCTCGGATACAAAGGGAAAAAATAAGAGAGGGAAGAAAAAGATTTCTTGTTTCTTTTAGCCAATCTAAATTCTCACATTTTTCTAACAAAAAGCTCACGAGTTACTGAAACAATACCCTCTTATCTGCAGGAATTGGATGAAATTTCCGCTCTGTCTCTCTTTTATTAGGCCATATTCAACCTGTCGCAACTGAGAACACATCCTGCAAAAGCTGCTTTGTGCTGCGAGGAGATAGTGCTACTGGTTGCGGTAGGTTTTGGACTGACCTCTTTACCCCTACCCATCATGTCTAGTTTACAAACACCATCAGCCCATTGTTTCACCACTCACTATGGTATTCCTGCGGTGGTGCTGGACAGTGTAAGCTGCCCAAACATTTAGCGAGGAGAGGAGAGGAGAGGAGAGGAGGAGGAAAAAGAGGAGAAGATAAATAGCTATTTGTATGTGGCAGCAGCCTTTTGTTGACAGTCAGCTTCAAAGGATTTGCTTCCTTGTCCTCTCAGCCCCTGTCAAATTGTCATCGAACCTTCCTGAAAATCAAAGAAACCTTCCACACACTTTCTATGGCATCAGCTCTCTCTCTCTCTCTCTCTCTAAATAACACAGACATACATGCATATTTCATCTTGAAAGAGAGAGAGAGAAAAAAAAACCTGTCTGTCCAAAGACATACCACTGAACAAACTCAACTACATTCAGTCTCCCGCACATTTCCTCTCTAATAGACTTTACACACTGCTAATGCTATGGAGGGGAGGGGAGGGGAAAAAAAAAAAAAAAAAAAGTAGAGGTGGCATGCTGAAAGAGACATCCGAAGACCTGAAAGAGAACTTTCTGAAAGAGTGACTTATGAGAAGGATTACGAGATGATGATTGTAAAAAATGATCCCAGTGATCCCATTACTGCGCTATTTAGTTGTGAGAATCTAATTTGAGTTCCCAACATAAACCAGGAGCACGATGTCCGAGAGCTGACTGGAAGTCCTTCTAACATGTAGCTCGTGGTCTCGTTTTTCTTCGACGAAATGCTCCGGCAGGGGTTAAGTAATGATGTGAAGGAAGAGTTTGAAATGTGAGCTCAAAGAAGGAAATGCATGTTCCTCTAATCTCTTTCAGATAGGAGTTGGGGGGGGGGGGGGAAAAAGCCCGCTCAATGTTGCATTTGGCTGCTTTTGTGTTTTGAGTGAAGGATCAGACAAGAACTTCTGACAGTAGAAATATGCTGCCTTTTGAAGTGAAGAGCATTTTGAACAAAAAAAAACATCAACAAGCTTAAACTTAATCTGCAAACAGATTTGTGTGAAAGGTTGCATACCCTTAACTTAGTGAATTGCTGGTGGGGACTGTAAATGGATTCAAACCTGCTTCTTTTCAGACTGTTTCTGGAATACAAGGGAGAGCGCGCCCGCTTGTAATACACAGATGTTGGGTCTGAAGGTGGAAAGTTATTAACAGGTGTGAAGCAAATGTGTGAGACCCCATTTTTGCGACTCACTGGGCGTAAAGTGCAGTCGACTGTGCGAGGTGTGTGATGTACGAACCGTGGAGAGGCTCTGTTTGGTATTGTGGTGACCGGAGGCACAAAGCACACCTGTGGTGCGGGGTTGAAACTGGTAGAGATTAAGAAAAAAAAAAATGCTTTCAGTGGTTAAATTAGAGGCTGGTATCAATCATGGCCGATAATCATACAGGTGCAAATACACAGAGAATAAGGGAACAAGTTTGAGAAATCCTGGTTATAATATCTTCTACTTATAATGATGCACAAGTGAAGACAATTAGCTACCCGATAATCATGACAGCAATAATAATTTGCAGTGGAATGACAGAGCATATTTCTATTAATTCGTCAGATGCACAATCGTTTTTTTTAAGTGATGGCTAAAAGCTGCAGATTTGACTGTTTAGCGATGCACAATGACGCCTCTCTTGATAATATTCTAAGCATGGCGTTGCTCTTTTAAAGCCATTCACGTAATTGGCCCAACCAGCATAACAATCTTTGTTTACAAGGCGGAGGTATTTATTCAAATACCTAGAGAGGATTACAGAAATGGATTTTTTTTTTTTTTTTTTTTTTCTTTGCTAAGTAACTTTTTTGCTGTCCTGCCGTTAATTTAATCAAAACAATTACAGCCTTGACTTTGCCCTACCACATTAGGGTGTTCGTTGCAGCCACAGGCCTTTCTCTATTTCAATTAAAATGAAGTGCCTTCATAAAAAAAAATAAATAAATAAATAAATAAAAAAGTTTGTAAAAAAAAAAAAAAATGAACTGCCTCAGGTGCTACTTTTGGGAGAACAATTGCAAAGAACAAGATTCAAGAAGCTATTGCACCCCCGCTGACTGTGTGTTCTGAATGAAGTATATGAAAAGAGGAGCAGATAGAGAACTTTGAAATGTCCTGAAGATCTTTTGTGGAGCTGTGTGTGTGTGGAGCCGGTGTGTTCAATGCATCAGCGCGTCCAGAATGTTGATGTCTGTGCTCGGGCTCCCCTGATGCCATAGTTTAAAGTTATTACCCAGTTGTAGCCTACTGTGGGGAGCAAATGGATAGCACACAGCAAGTATGCCTACCTGCTGCTGGGTGGTCAAGATTTAACTTAAGCATCTAGAGTGAAAATGGAGGCTACAAGGGTTTACTCATCTGGGGGGGGAAACAGCATCTTACAAGCAGTTACCTGTTAAAAATCAATCAATGTTTATAAGGGCATTTGATCATTCTTTTGGGATTTCTAAAAAAAAAAAAAAGTAACCTAACCTGCTTTGATATATATTCTGACATAACTTATGTATCCATATCATCTGGAAGTGGTTCTCTAGCTTTCTGTAAGATCACCTGCAGAATATTTTATTGTAATCAATCAAAAGGAACGATTCTGTATTTACTGAAACATTCAATCAACCTTAAAACTACTAAAATGTCAGTTTATTATGTCACTGGAGAGAAAATAGCAATAATGCATCCTGAGCTTTTGTGAACAACTCAGCAAGTGGAGTGTTTGCCTGTGTTTCATGCCTCAGCAACGGCACTTAACACACAGGAACCATAAACAGGACCTTTTTACTTAAAGACACACCGAAGATACCGGTGCGCGGTACGACCTTTGTTGCGTCTCTGTCACGTTTTGTGCATCCGAGCAACGTTTATGAGAGTTGCTCCGACAGCCGTGGATGAAATTTGATATTTTCATCCGCGGGACGGGATGACGTGGACGTTAGAAAGCATAAGTCAGGTATTCTGGGAGAGCTGTTTCTGAGGTCATCGAATATGATTCACTAGATTATGGCAACTGCTACCCACTCTTTCAAGTGAAGATGGAGAGGAGACAGCGTACAGCGCCTGTCTTCCAGTCTGGCGATATCTGACAGCCTTCCTTTTATGCAGTCTCCCTTTTTCTCTTACTGCCTCGTACACAAGCATATAAATATACAATGGAAACGGTTGCGATCCCACACAGACACAAACATCAATGCACGCACTTACTCTGTCAGTCTGTTTCAGAAGTGAAATTATTCCATCTCTCAGGGGTCCTGTTAAGCTCTTACAAAGCCTCAGTGCGTACAGCAGGTAGATTGATTGTGACTTATTAACTGTGAGTGAGCCTAACAGAGTGCATTAAAACAAAAGGAAATGCGATATCCCCAACCATCAAGTGCTTGTTAGAGCTTTAATCAAAGCCCTTCCAAATCTGCATACGGAGTCCTGGTCATGAATTCCAAATGGCGTCTTTAAAAACAAGAGGAGACCACACCACAGAGCCTCGTTACACAAGAGGACCCAAAAGATATTTAACGAAGATCTAGCTTCCCGAACAGTAGAATATGAAATTGTTCTCAATAATTACGGCTTTGGCTTTCATTGTCATCGCCGTCTAAATCAGATTTCTCGAAGGACTGAGGCACACAAGAAGAATGGCTCAATTGCTTAACTCTCTCCCTAAACGAGTCTAACAATTATCATTATCACAAACAAAAATAACTAATTCATACTCAAGCGGCAACCAACCAACGGCACCTGACCTCATCTGATCCGGGAACGCGTGCAGGCTTTTGACCATTCGCTGTTAAATAGCGGCCTTGGGATGAGCAGCTGTATTGATGGCATCGCTTCTATTTTAGCTGTGTGAATATGACTGAGAAGTGAAAAATCACAGCCATCGTATCATCTGCTCTATTCAGGCACGAAGGCGTGTGGTGGAAGATGACCGTTCCACATGTTGGCCCCAGTGGGAAGCAGGAAGACAGAAGTGACAATGAACAGGGAGGGTTATTTCTGAGTCCATGCAGAATGCGATTTGATCTGGGGCTGCACATTTAAAACTATGAGATTTTATTTTATTTTTTTTTTTATCGGATTAAGACGATTTATTCAACTTTATCATGTGCAATATTAAAGCTCTGTGTTTCAAATGTCTGCTTTAGTATTAGATCAAGCAATCCATATTCACAGGTATATTATCTAAACAATAACAGCTGTGTGTTCAAGGACACTGTGACCAAATGCTCAAGGATGTAGCTGCATTTTCAGTATAGGAATAAATTATTTTTATTTTCTTGATTGCTGCATTATTATTTTAGATATCCCATCAACAGTTTACACTGGGGCGATTTATTTTCTAGAATGTAGACCAGTGAAGACTGTGAGCAGCCAGGACACTGTTTCAGGTAAGAGATGTTGCTGTTGAATTTTTTAAATGTAATTTTTCAGTGCTGTGAGCACAACAAACAAAATTCCATTTACCTCCATTGTACTGATATCTCACAACATGTGCATATATATAGCCAAAACTATCTGCATGGCTAGATACCACCAGAGTTAAGAAAGAAACAATGTTTTTGTGATTTGGGAGCACAGACCATTTAATTCAGTCATATTTTTGTTATATCTACATAGCTTGTAAGACAAGATGAGACTTGAACACTATAATTAAAGCAAGTTTAATTTCTAGGTGTGTCAAGTACAGTATGAAGGTAGAGGCGGTTTTCTGTCGATTTAAAATGTTCTAGTTCAATAGTAAAAATCCTGATTATGCAAAACAATTGCAATCATTATTTTAGCTATAATCGTGCAGCTGTAGTCAAAGATTCCACATAAAGCACGTTAAATAGTAGATAGGAAAGGCTGATTATTTCTTTAGCAGACACAAGAAAGGGGAAAAATAACAGGAACAAGCACAGCTACTCACAACAAAGTTAATCAGGCTTGCCTGAAAACAACTGAAGCTTCAGTGGATGTCTAATTGGATTAAACCAAAACAGAGGATGTGTTTTGTGTGTTGTTGTTGTGATGGCTTGACCTCTAACAGCAGGGCTTTTTTAATTTCTTCAGATCCCCAATCAGACTAAGACTAATGACTACTGGCACATCTGACACATGGTGGCCAGACAGTTTTCTAAAGACTGACTTATAAGTTAAAACTGAGGAAGAATTGGTCAAGGTCATCCTGAGAGGCGAAGCTGCTCCAGCAGCAGAAAACTCACACAAATCACAAACTGTCGGCTTGACGCTCTCTCCTCTAGGGGACATTTAACCCACTCCTATGATGACCTTTCCAGGCAAGAAGTGCCGTCACTTTAGAGGTTTATGTGGCAACGTACCTGCCAGGACAGCTGATGACACATTTCAAACAGGACAAGCAAGCACCTAGGTGCTGTTGAGAAAATGTAGAGAGGAGGGAAAACGGCTTACAGATCCCCGAGGCTGATGCTAATCTCATCCATACCTTTACACAGGCCATCCCTACTGTAACCCTGTGTACCGCTCCAGGCCTCCTAAGCTATAATCAATCAGCTGTAATCAACGGTTACACTCAATCACAGAAAGTAAAACTGGAAGGAACTAAATTTTGCACTTATTTAAGGCTGAGGTGCAAAAATGTAATAAAAAAATAAAGGCAACAGGAAACATGCTGTCTCTTGAGAATAAGGCAGACCCCCTCCTGAGTCAATCAGGAACAAATATGTCTTTTGTTTTGAGTGCCAATTTTAATGCACTATCAGGCCAATCACTGAATTTTTGAAAATGCTAAGGCGAGATGCACAATGTCCCCATGTTGCGTGAAATTAACTGAGCAAATGGACGGACACCAATCCGTACTCCTGTTATCATGGGGTCCTAACTAGTGTGGCCATGATTATTCTCTTCAAACTATTGTGACTCTCATTTCACTACTTTTACAAACACATTACTGTCAAATTGACTGAACCGGTATGACCTCGGTAAAATGCCTCTATATTTACTGTGAGTACGGCAGAGTGTTTCGGGATCAATTAAGTGTGTGTGGGGGTCTGTGTGTGTGTATTTGTAGGTCAGCTTTTCAGCTACTGCTTATCATCTGAGAGGCTGTGAGCCATCAATGACTAATGTGTCAGTCTGTCACAGTCAAGGACCTACCATATGGCGCCAGTGCCCCCCCATTTAGACTAATGTGTGGGCTGGGAGAAACAGCACAGCTAACTAACCGCAGTCTTACTAAGCCAAAATTTCTGTAGTAGGGATGCAAATGTTAAGCACTTTCCTTTATCAGTCAGACATCAGTTTATAAAATATAAAATGTATGCTGTTATTGCTGCGCAACCCAAGTAAAATAGATATTGAATCATTAAATGAATAAACACCAGTAAATTATTTGAATCATAAATTTAAAAAAAAAACTAAATGTAATTGATGTTTTAGAGATGCACCAATAATGTTGTGCCAACTTTGTACATAGATAACATATTCTTGATTGATCCGAGTCTTGAGGATGATTAACTGTTCGTCTATTAATCATTAATATCCCTAGTCTGTAGTCTAAGTGGGTGCACACTATGAGGTAGGCAATCTGCTGTGCCAATTAGAGCAGGCTCAGACTGTTGAGGGTGGCCCAGAGGCAAAGCCGAGCTGTGGCCACCTCTCCCAAGAAGCCCGCCAATTACCGCCCAGCAGTGCAGTGTCTGGTTGACTCACAAGAACACATGACACACACAAGAGGAACCTTGTAGAACTGAGGCACTCTATCTGTCTTTCTGACATAGTCTTGTGTCTCTGCCCCCGCCGCCCAACCCGTCGCCTTTGTGACTTTTAATCTAATATTTTTCCATCATCGCTTTTCATCTTCCTTTCTCAATTTGTTTCTTCTAAGTTGAAAATAATTTCTAAGATATTGACAAACCCAAATGGAGGTAAAGCAGAGGTTTTTTCCTTTATGGCCTTTTAAATTAATATCTTCTTTCTATGAGAGTCAGACGCAGCTGATGTGACCTAACCTTGCCACCACATGGCAACTACTGTGCCAACCCTACTTGCTTTCCTGCTGATGAGACGCTGGCCATGACAGTCCATCAGCTTCTCTCCCTGGTAGGTGGCACTCCAGTGCTCTTTTGTTACCCCCACTTAAATCTCCCCAAAGTCACTTTCAAAGCTGTATTTAATGATCAACTAGTAAGAAGATGTGTCACAGGTCAAGCTGGCTAATGCAGTAATGTAGCTATCAGTGGCTGATTATCTCACTGTTACCTCAAAACACATTGCAGTCATCTACATAATCAAGGATTATCTAACACATGCTAGCAAAGAATGAGGTCTTTGTTTGGCTAATAATGTAGGTTGACTATAGATACATGGTTTTACTTAAGTTGGACATATCTCAGTTAGCTGATTCTGAGGCATTTTGACTAGGAGAGGGCATCAAATATTCTTAGTGAATTCAGTAAATGCTTTGTCAGGTACTAATACATCAGAAATGAAATTATTTTTGCTGTGTCCTTACATAGTGTCCTTCAAAGCTACGCTATTCGCCACTTGATCCAGTATATTATATTGTACACTCATGTATTGGTGTAAGTGGCAATATAGATGGAAGTACAGCAGGTCCAATCTTCACTTTTAGGGATCAATAAACAGAAATGGAAAGAGCATATCTTATCAAATCCCTAATTGTTATATGGTTGGAACCAGTTCCAATTCAGAAGCAGTTCTCCATACCAAACCCCACTACTGTGTCTGTCATTTTGGGTTATGTGAACACCATTTTTCCCATGGTGAATCACGGTGCCACTTGTGCCTGTCCCACACCTTCTAAAAGATTAGCGGTGATGGTGGAAGCCATGTCGAAACCACTCACCAGGACTTCCCTTTGCCAATGGAAACTCATGAAGCTGTTCCACTGACAGGGCCTTGGCCCCATTCAAACCTTGCAGAAGCAAGTGTGTCAGGCATGCAAAATGGAGAACAGATGTGGTATATGGGCAGAGTAATATAGTCTTAGGCTGCCTCCCCTGCACCTGATGATATGGAGCCAATAGGGGCATTTGTCAAATGCAATCAGGTGTGATGGAGGGAAGAGATAGAGCGGGGATAGAGAAAGAGGGAGGAGGCGGGGGACTGAACAGCTTGAGGCCTGCCAAACTCTCTTCAGAGCATCAGCTGTGTGAGGGACAAAGACCAAAACATAGGCCCACCCCTACATGAGGACAGCTCTGCTCTGAAAGGAGAGTATCACTTACAACAAACCCCTAATCACACAGGGGAGAATTTCAAAATCACACCACTCTCTGCATTTTCATGAGGATATTTAAACTGTTCACACTGAAACATCAGACTCAAATGCACAAATTTTCTAAAATGCCATGAGGTCAGATTTGAATCAAAGGTAAGAGACACTCAGCTCTTCATTTCTGAGTGAACTATGGAGCTATCTCCTTTCTGCTGCTCTTTTCTAAGCCTATAAAAAGGTCCACAAGGTCAGAATAAAGGCCAGTCCAGTCCCCGAGTAGGGCACTTGAATGGAAAGTCTGAATCTGATTTACAGTTTGGCCACATGTGCAAGCTGCCAATGACTGGGCAGCCAGCCAGACAGAGTGGGAGAGAAGAGGAGTGTGTCTGTGAGGCTGCAGGAAGTAATGAATGCCCGCTCTATCTCAGTATCCTGAGTACAACAGTTGTGTTTTCAATATATTGACAGAATTATATTTATAAGACAGAACATTCATCAATGCTACAAGTTATTGTGGAGAAATACATTGTTAGAGATCAGATCTAAATCAAACAACCTTGACTGAAAGCTTTTGTTTGACTGGGGCAAATAAGCCTCAACTCACTGGAATTTTGATCCATGTCGTGTCGTGACGTGCGTTACACTTTTAAATCTCCATTCAACTGGCAAGTTTACCTCCTTTATGTAAATTGAAGACTGCATCTCTTTTGCATGGGTTTTATCCTCAAACCAGATGGCAATGTGGCAATTTAGTTAAATGATTCCTGATTAAAAAAAAGGAACACCATTGGTTGAAAATTAGCCATAAATCTTTTCTTCTTTTTTTTTTTTCACTTTGCAAAAGCAAAACATTAAACCAATATACGAACATAATTCTGATATATGTGCCATTTTGCTAATTCGAATCTGTTGCACCACGGGATGGAACTCATGCTGTGTAAATACAATCCACTCTCTAAAACACAAGTGGCTGAACTGTCATCATATGTTCATCTGCATTCTTCTTTCAGCGTACTTATTAGCTTAAAATAAGAAAGAAGATTGCCCACAATAAAAGTAAAAAGGTTAGCGTCGTAAAGATGGTAATGTGCCACAGACATATCAACAGACATGAACTCACGTAAACTGGCTACATTAATTTATTGCACAGATACTTTTATTGATATTGAACACCTATATTCAACATTCAGTGGTTATATTGTAACACTGAATTGTAAAAAAAAAAAACATTAAAACAGCATTAGATGCTCAAACTCCATCTTTGAATCAGTTTAGTAAATTGGCCTGTATTAGTCTATCACAGATTTACTGTATCTGCATTTATGGCCATTGATGACTATTGATAATTGATGAAATTCCAATAATACGTTTGAGGTGATGTACATATAGCTTGTCCACCAGAGAGCACCCACAAGTTTGTTTTTCAAATGTTAAGTGTTTTGCTTAGTCAGAAAACTAATTTAGATAAATCTTTTAAAAAAAACAGTTATGGGATTCTTATTATTATGTGTTTGTGTAAAAAATAATACACAACAATATACTGACTCTCAAATGTCAATATTGGTACTGGCCTCAAAAATCCAGTAATTATACAGTGCTCTACTGTGTAGAGTGCGATTCACGCCTGCATGCACACATACTGTATTAAAGTACGTCTATAAATTATCTCAAGACTCAATAACACTTATCATAACGTAGCAGCAGGTAAATATGCTGTGTGGGTGCAGCTAATGTGGTCATCTCCAGTGTAGCATGCAACAGAATGTCTGCTCAAACGTGGGCATTTTAGGTGCATGCAAACACTCTTTGGCATCAACCACAACCTAGACGAGCACCCAGCTGTAGCTAGGTTGGCTGGATGAGGACAAGCAGGGTGCTATGCCACATCTGGACTATACTTTGGGGCAACAAGCTTTTTAACTTGAATGTCTGGTGTGCTGGACCAGTGGCTCTGAGCCTGGAAAAAAAAGCACTCCCTCGCATGCTTTCAATGGGAAAAGTATGACAGTAAAGAAATGATATGAAAACACTGCATATCCACACTAACACACTATGATAATAGCTTTTGAGAATGAATTCAGCCCCACAAAAGAACATTTTCTTTCCTTAATTTTATTATTTTTTTCATTTAATTTAATTCAATATCTTATCTGAAGATGGACATCACATATTCACTTTGTGATCATGGCTGTAGCAGGCTGCTTTTGTTCTTCTGGAATAAATAATCAAAGAGCATTGTGTCTTTTTAAATGTATTGTTTGTTATGTTTATTCTGTGAAGCTGTGTGAGTGTTTTATGCTTTTCAGTTCACGCAGACACACTTCCATATGCCTATTAAGATGTACTATGGTTTCAGCATGTACTCACATGCCATATCCACATAAAACGAGGTTTGAGCCAAAATAGACACAACACAAGCAGATGGTCAAAATGACTGTCTGTCTAGAAACAACATACTCAATTCAGATGCATACACACACAAAATACTTGTACAAACTCCTGTATTAACTTTAATTCAATCGTCTGCTCAAATTAAATTAAAATAAAACAATATACATACAGTATGCATGCAAGTCTAATGTATATTTATTTAGATACTTATAATATATACTTATAACATTACAAATGTATTGCGTTCATATTTTAGTATACAGTGTGGTCACCAAGCAACAATATTGAAAGCAGGTAGTTGAGAGAGACAGCTGTACTGATAAATGAGCATCTTATATTTCCTTCCCTTTTTTTTTTCCACTGAAAGTAACTTTTTTCACACAAATATCCTCTCGTTCAACACAGCGAGTTGGCAGCTGGAGGACCTGCTGGCAGATGATTTAATGCAATCAACCCGTCACTTGAGCATGATACCGCCTGTCTATTTGTGTGCACCTCGTATCACATTCAAATCAAATTCTAATCAAATCAAATTCAAAGCTGTTTCAAATGTAATTCTGCCTCTTTTTTTTTTTCCTTACACGATATCGGCAGCTAACACAGCCACTTACACTATGACTTAGTTTGTGCTCTAAGGTTAAAAATGTGTTAAACAAACTGTCAGCAAACATTTCTAGGGGCATGTGATTGTACCGTGAAAAAGGAAAAGAAAACCGTAGACAAACTAATTTGGTCGAGTCAATTTAATGAAATACAATTTGTACTGGGAGAATATTCACAAGTTGGTCCGAGCATCGGTAAGAGGGAACATTAACATATTTTTGTCCATCATAAATACATCCAATACAGTTAGCTTGACATAAACCACTAGAGGAATAAGCTGTGATTTACCTCAATAGAAAGTCCGGGATGTAATATATAGTGCATTCACAAAGTATTCAGACCCCTTAATTTTTTCCACATTTTGTTATGTTGCAATCAATCTGGGTTTTACGGCAGAGCGCCCAGACGGAAGCCTCTCTTCAGTGAAAGAGACAGGAAAGCCCGCTTGGAGTTTGCAAAAAAAGCACCTAAAGGACTCTCAGCCTGTGAGAAACAAGATTCTCTGGTCTGATGAAAGATTGAACTACTTGGCCTCAATTCTAAGTGTCATGTCTGGAGGAAACCAGGTACCACTCATCACCTGCCCAGTACCATCCCAGCGGTGAAGCATGGTGATGGCAGCATCAGGCAGCATCAGGCAGGGTTGAGGGAAAGCAGAACAGAGCAAAGTACAGAGATATCCTTAATGAAAACCTGGTCCAAAGTGTTCAGGACCTCAGACTGAGCCGAAGTTTCACCTTCCAGCAGGACAATGACCCCAAGCACACAGCCAAGACATCACAGGAGTGGCTTAGGGACAACTCTGTGAATGTCCTTGAGTGGCCCAGCCTTGAATTGACCCTGACTTGAACCCAACCGAACATCTCTGGAGAGATCTGAAAATGTCTGTCCACCGACAGTCCCCATCTAACCTGACAGAGCTTGAGAGGATCTGCAAAGAAGAATGGCAGAAAATCCCCAAATCCAGGTGTGCGAAGCTTATTGCATCATACCCAAGAAGACTTGAGGGTGTAATCATTGCCAAAGGTGCTTCAACTAAGTACTGAGTAAAAGGTCTGAATATTTATGTCAATGTGATATTTCAGTTTTTCCTCATTAATAAATTTGCAAAAAGTTCTAAAATCCTGTTTTCGCTTTGTCATTATGGGATATTGAGTGTTGACTGATGAGGGAAAAAATGAATTTAAAAGATTTAAGCATTAGGCTGCAACATAATGTGAAAAAAGTGAAGGGGTCTGAATACACTGTATATGCAGGTTAATTGTTCAATTAGTATTGAAATTGATATTTACTCTTGTACTGCCACACTCCTTTTCATTCTACATAATTTTATTTTAGAGGGTAATTCATCTTTAAAAAGGGATGACTGCTCCTTGGTGGCTTTTACAATGTGTGTTCAGCTGGAAGAGACGGATGCTGGGCTGGCAGTGGGCTTATCAAAAACAAGTTGAGGCAACCCTCCAGGAGGCAAGACGGAGAGAAGGATAAAATCCATGCTTCTGCTCAACTAACCATCAAACCTAATTACCTGTGGATAGGACTTATGGGCCACATGTTGGGTTCAAAGTTTCCTGATCAGGAAGTGGCTTGAGAGGGAGCTTTGGTGTATGTTAGTGTTTGTATATATGTGTGTGTGTGTGTGTGTGTGTGTGTGTGTATGAGCCTGGTCAATGTGTCCGTGACCAAAAGATTAGGCTGAGAGACAAGACTTGGTGCCAGATCTTGGCTGTGTGCCATTAGTTCAATCAAGCAGACTTATTTAGCTTTTAGACAATTCAACCAGAGCCCTGAGATACCACTTCAGAAAATAAGCTAAAGATTATTCATGGCATGGCAACTAAGATAGGAATCTGTTGTCACTCTAGCATTGTATGCACGTCCGCTAACTCACTGCATTATTCCTTTCCGAGGAGTAAGCACAGCGCTTAGCACACAGACACAAACACATAAAGGCAGAGAAATCGCAGTAAATCAAACATAGGGGTCAGCAGAGCAAAGGAAAACATAATGACTGCCATGTAGACACACAGATGCTCGTGGAGTGCTGAGGACATGGAAATGAAATTTTATAAATTAGCCTAAACATAAAACACAGCTACGAAATGCATCACTCTAATCTCTAATCTCAACCTCACCCTAATAAACATGAGCCAAAGGAGGTGCTTTCTGTTTTAACCAGAAAAAATGTCTCGAGTAATTACTGATCACCTCAATACATTAAAGAGAATCACTGACAAGTGCTGTTGACATTACATTAAATTTAGCTTTGCACTTATCTTTGAATCTTCTATATGATTTTATATTCTACCAGTTTAGATTTTCTTTACGATACATGGTATTTGTAAACCTCTACACTTTTAAACAGCTAAAGACGAAATATGGACCGTAACCTGGTTGAATTTAACATTTAATTTATGATCTAACCCCCCAACACTACATATCTACCTTACCTTCATCTCCATCATTATCTTTCTTTTACTCCCTTTCCCCTGTCACTTTCTTTCCCAAAAACAGTCTTCACAACTCCAGCATGTACTACTGATTAAAACTGATCTGCTGCAATGTGACAGATGTGACAGAAATAACAGAAATCAAACATTCTGTAGATTTCCTCTTTTCTACATAGCTGGTGTCAGGGAGATATTGAAGATTAGTACTGAACTGAAAAATTTAGAGCTGAAATTTCAGAAATGAAAGGAAAAAAAAAAATCAACTGAAAAAAGTGACCCCAAGAGAGAAATCCCTATCAGTGAAAGAAAAGTGAGAATATTGTCAAACGTAAAATTCTTTTCAGTCATTTTCTTGGTTTTAATTCGTTTTTATTCACTTTCAACTAATTTTTTTTTTATTTGATTCTTTGGAGACTTTGTTCAATTATTATGACGCACACTGTGGGCCTCACCTAGCACCATCATCTGGTCAAAATTTCACTGGGTCTAATACTTAGTTTTATGACCAAATACCAGCAAAACTCATGACATCTCAATCGACCTCAGCTGTATTTTGTGTTTAATGCTAATTAGCAAATGTTTGCATGCTAACACGTGAAACCAACACTGAGAACATGGTAAACATTATATCTGCTTAAAATCAACATGCTAGCATTATCATTGTGAGCATGTTAGCATGATGAACATTTAGCTCAAGCCTACAGTCTCACAGCGCTGCTAGCATTGCTGTAGACTCTCATTTTGTGTTGTTTTTTTGTGGTTGTTTTTTTTTTAAAGAAGATGAGCATGATGAGTTATTCCACTTCAAATGTAGAAAACAACAGCGAATGAGCTATTAGCTTTGCACATTAAAAATGGTAATTGGTTAAACAGTAAATGATCAGAATCAGCCCATGATACCATGTATTTAAGAACTACTACCTGACACAAATAGTAACAAACTGAAAATAAAAATTGGAATCAAATTTTGCTGCCTGGTTTGAAAAAACATTTTACTTTAATGTAGCTTAATCAGAAGTGGTTAAAATTCTCAATGTGAATGTCACATATTGTATGTCTAACTGATACCAAAGATTCAGCCTACGTTTGAGCCTCAGGATCTCTGCTATTGCTATTGTAATGTCTAAGAGAGCCTTCCTAAACAAAACACCATACAATATGCTACAGACAAAGAACATGAATTTGAATCAGATTTCTAGATTGCACTGCATATTGTTTTAGCTGCCTTCAGTCTCTTTGGTTGTTTCCGGTGCCTGAGAACCAAGAGTACTTTGATTAGCTCAATTAACTAAACACACATGCAAATAATTGGATCAATGGACTCATTTTAATCTCTGACCTTGACCTCTGGCCCAGCAAAGCCATAGATGAGCTTCTGCAGATGTAGTTGTACATAATAACACAACACACATGTACCAGAATTTATATAGGTTTTATAAAGTTATAAAGCTGTCAGCCATTTCACCATTATTAGCCAAACTACCGAAGTGGCTCGAGGGATGGCAATGTCACCCATCACTCTTATTTTTAGTCCAACACTTTGGTCCAGACTGAATTATCTCAATAACTATGGGATATGGAATAAAATTTTGTACAGAAATTCATGGTTCCCTGAAGATACTTCAAAAAGACTATCTAGTGCCATCAGACAGTCAATTGTATGGTTTCCAGACAATGAATCCTAATGACTTCTGTGATCTCCTGTATTTTATTCTAGCACATCCAGCCGGTTTACATTTTTTGGTCCAGACTGAAATATCTCAGCAACTGTTGGCTGAAAATTTTCAATTTTTCCACATCAGCATGTTAACACTGTCACTGACAACAAGTTACCATGGTGACATTTGTATTTAGAAAGCACAGCATCAATGTGCCTAAGTAAGTGAACCTTCACAGAATTGCTTTGACAACAATGAAGACATAAAAACTGCCTAAAGACTTCTAAAGAAAAAAAAGAATAAAACACACCCAACAAAGTTTTTGAAAAAGAGCTGTATAAGAGAGCTGCATAAGACATTAGAACAGGTTGGGAACAAAACTGGAACCCCTGCATTCATCTTCTGCTGAAACTACATTTTCCGTTGCAATTACTGCATTTTGTTTGGCCTACTTACTCTGCCCCAGCTAAATATTACTGGATGTAATGAATCTGTCACTACCAATGTTGGATTTTACAGGTGTATCGAAATGAAACCTAACAAGCAATTTCTAACAACTGCATTTAAGATAGTGGATGACAAATGTAGATGATCGAACACTTTTAACAGACCATGAGGATATGCAGACACACGGACACAAAGGAGTGAGCAGTACTGTTTGTTCTGTTACAGCTGTATTAAGTTTTGTTTAATTGTTGGTTTCGGCACCATCTAGTGGTTCATTTTCCTTAGTTACTGCATGTTCCACGAAGTTAATGTTCAGCCTCATGGAGGACAGTATTGTGTCCATCTTATATGTGTATGGCAGCATTGTCCGTATGTATTGTTGCCTTTTATGCTTAAATGTATTTCTAGAGTTTCATTTTGTGAAATCTCATCATTTTGTGAGTGTATAAAAAACATTAGCTACATTAGCACAGTGCTAGCTACATGCTATGTTTTCTCTAGTTCATAGATTTATGTACAGTAATCTGGAGATTTAATTGCTCCACCATTATCATAATTCATGTTTATATACATTAAGTACTAAAAAGATAATTTAGTTAAAAAGATTACTTAATAAGCTAGGCACATGATAGCTTGTTGTCAAATGCAATGCAGTTTAGGTAATCATACTTTCTGTTTTTGCTTTTACCCTTCTTTAGCCAGTAAACCTGTGGGCGAAATATAATTATTTCTATGGAGTCTTGGTGGAAGTAAGGAGTTTATCTGGCTGTCAAAATACCTCACTCGCGTATAGGGGACGGCACATTGAGTGTTTCACATAAATGAAACCTTCGAGACTTCATTAGCCCTTCAAGTCAACACGGCACATTGTGTACATTCCATGTACTGTAAGAACATTTACCCGGTGATTTCAAGAAGGCCATGTAATGTGTGGGAGGCACTGGAGCTGCCAGTGGACCTGGTCACACTGTAGTAGGTGGCTGAAGAAGCACAGGCAATGGGCTACTTGAAGTCATTTTTCCAACACTTTTGCATTCAAACTGTGCTATTAAAAAAGACATACTGTCAGGGTCGTGGGATGGCAGTCAATCATAGCAAAGTATGCTTTCTTTGCTCTTTCAATGTGACTGGTTATTTTAAAGTTTCATTTCACAAAGGGCAGGCGTATTAAGTGGATACTAAAGGGAAAATTCACTGCTGTGAATATGATGATTTCTTAAAACTAGGTCACCTATGTAATAGAAATGTGCAATTATTTTTGACTAGAGAGAAAGGTTGTAGCGCTCTTAAGGGTGAATCCTACAACAACCAGAATGCATTGTGTGCGTCCCATCCAATCAGACTGACTGACTCTACTGACGTTGTGTTTTCGGCAAGCAGAGGCATGGTTCAGCAAAGACTGAGCAGTGTTATATCTCTTTACTGAGGCTTATTTTCATTTATATTTTTCCTCATCGAGTCTGGATATATCATACCGGTGTGCAAGGGTCATAAATCACTGGAGTCAGTTATGTCAATCATTGCAAACTTATTGAGAGCTGGAAGGTTGTACACAAGCCAGAGCTGCCGATGGACAGTCAAAACACCGCCGAGCCTGCCATCTTCATTTGAGCTTGTTTTGGGATGTTGTTCTTTTACCCATTTTTGACAACGAGGAGTCATCATATTCTGTCAGAAAAAAAGTCAAGTTTACCAAAGAACCGCTAAGTTTGTTGAAGCGCAGAGTTTTCTCCATTCTCTCTGACGATCCTCACCGGTCACTGCAGCGCCTGTCTTTTGGCTGCCGCTGTAACTTAGCGCCGGTGGTGGTAGCTTCCTCCTCCACACTGTTATCTGATTCCACAGCGTGATATTTGGCTTCATATCATGAACTATTTTTCTTCCAAATATACTGATATTTTAAAGTATTTAGTAGTATGATATTGCTTTTAAATATCGTTGGTGTAACATGGAGACCCGCATTTTACTGTCCTTGAAGTCACCTGGAGAACTTTTGCCAGCAAATGAGTGGGGAGCTCCGGGTGCAGACAACATGGAGGGAAGTAAACATTGTTAAACATATACTACCAATACTGTAATGATACAATGCTGGTTGAAAATCGGCAAAGTTTTCCTTTAAATGTGATTGCCTCTGTATGGGAGACAATGGAAGGATTCTGAAACCAACATTGAGCAGTGCATCTTTTGTTTTTACACGTTTATCCAGCAGTCAGAAGAAGAGCTTTCTTGAACTTTTTTTCTTTTACAGCTTTTCTCTGGATAAGTGTATGGCTTCATTTTGCAAGATCCACTGCTGGATAGCAAAGGTTGTCAACATTAGTCACAAGGTTCCATCTACTGGCACATTATACTGACTACTGAAAAAAATAATATTGAATTTTTTGTTTACTATATACCTCTAAAATGTGGAAAAAAGTGTAATAGTTGCAGTTTAAACTCATGTCATCACCTTGCTGCATTTGGGATAAATCCATCCACAAGACTGCACAAATACCTTGAGCAAATGTCTCATCTATAAAGGTATGTTTGTATCAGCTCAGGTGTGCCATAAGCATTGTGCAGTGTCATCACTTGAGCTGTACTGTGTCAACTGCCTGTTCTCCAGGTGGTGCTGAGTCATGGTTTATGCTCAGTGGTTTCCTGGAGCTCTACAGTGGGGGGATGCAGAGTACTTACAACCCTCTGTTAAGAAAAATGTGTGATGAGGACGAAAAGGGTTATTTGGACTGAAAATCAGTTTTGCGTCGTCCTTAAAAGCCTATCAGATGAAAGCTGAAATTTGACACCATCATTTTGTTTCTCGTTTGAATGTGACATGCAGAGACACAAGGTCTGTCACTCATAGACCGCCGCCGGCTTTTGTGGACCACAACTCAAATATGCCTGTCTCCGCTACTTTGAAACTTTCACTTGAGCCATAGCATGGAAATACATTCTCTCTATCTATATAATTATCCACATACATTCAGAGAAACAGGAACTAAGCATGTCATGATCATGTGTTCTCAATAGGAGTGTTTTAAAACTGCATTTCAAGAAGCTATTTCATATGAAGAGAGGCGACATCAGATCAACTTTAAAAGGAAAACATCCTCCACTAAACATAAAAACCATCTCCTGTAAATATTAGATGACATTATGCTATGCTATACATTGCACATACTCCAAATTTGCTTAATTAATTTTGTGCCCTCGTGTAATTTTAGAATGATCTCTATCATTTTAGCCCATTTTCAGTCTATCAGACAAAAATCCAATGTAACATATGGTTTGCACTCCAACAAAACATGCTTAAATGCAATTTTTGTTTTCCCTCAAAGCATTCCCTTGGACCTCTTTTGCATTAATGTTCTGCCAAGCTTCCACCCTTCAAATCCTTTTTTCCACGCCAATCTTTAGAACATACATACAGTGCAGTATATCAATACATATTTCCCATGCATCTGCGAAATAAACCCTTCTTTGAATCTCGATTCCTACTGAAGTGTTCTCCCACATGGGATTCCCTAAGGACTAGATTGCAGTTTGCACAGCTGAGGTGGAGGAGTGGAGGTGGACGCCTCCACACCATTTTGATGGTGAGACTGCTGCAAATTACTCATGACACTTCCTCTGATGACATTTTTCGACCGCTTCCCTGTTGAATGGCATCTCCAAGACCCCACTACCATCCACCCACCAGCACCAACACCCTACCCCAACACATACGCATTAATTCACCACCCCTGTCGTGTCACAATAGCGCAGCAGAGATTGCCGCCTCCTCTGCCTTCACCTGATTGACCCCTTTGAGCAGGTGCTGGATCTGATCCAATCACAGTCAATCTTCTTTAAACATTTCATTCTTTAAGCAGAACAGGGGCTCAAAATTCCATCATTCAATGACCCGATCAGTCGCCGATAACTCAATCAAGCCAATCCCGGCTTATCCCGAGGGAGCCATTTCATGAGGGACAGCTGGGAGATGAGACGCAGACCTACAGAAAGGTGTCAATCTCCCCTGATCCACAGCTCTCTTTGTGAGCCAGCTATACTGCCACAGCATCTGGTTGTTGAAGGAGACCATGTGATAGATATTTCTGAGGATCAGCAATAGTCAAGAATCTATTAAATCTTTTGTTAAAGGTCTGATCCTTAAAGTAAAAATTCAGTAACCTGCAGTAAAGACACTTACATTAACACACACACACATTCATTTTCTCATACGAAGACACTCACAAAAAATGATGTGAATACTACAGCTCAATTCTTCGGCGGCCATTTAAAAGCTACTCTATTGGAAATGTTGCTGGGCCACTGGGCAAATAAAGGTCAAGAGGGATATGAAATAGTTTGTCTAACTGGCCCTTTCCCCCTTGTGTGTCCCTGCAGCACCACAGCCGTATCCACATTCATAGCCAATTCATTTATATTGCTCTGCCCTTCTTACAGCTAGTCTCAGTCACTAACTACAAGTGACTGCAATGAGATTGAAGCCTCTGGCTAAATCTCCACTGCAAGGCACATGCTCCATCATTGCTGCTCTGATCACTCCTTATAATCACTGGAACCAGACTATATCCTCAACTGATTGGGTGAGCCGCAGCAGAGAGGAAACAATCACAGAATGTCAGCAGATGATGGACACCATAACGTTGGAGTGGTAGTGGTCACTGTGAGCTACCATGTAAATGGCATGCAAATGTGCACCTGCACTAGCTGAGGAAGTGGAATGAAGGACTGTGGCCTGTTGATTAGGTTCTTTTCCCCTCATATAGAGTGTATTTTTTCTGCATTAATCATCCATGTTCTGCATGTTCATTTCAGCCAATGAACATGTCACACTTGTGTATTGGGGTTTCGCTTTCCTCGGGGCGTTTAAATGTGCACCTTCGACGTCATTTTAAGCCTTGTCTATGTATGTTGTCAATGTAACAGCTTAATTGCATTGTCACCCAAGGTAAAATTTAATTGTGCAATCAAACAGATAACACAAGAATGATGATATCAATGTCACATCAATGATTATTGGTAATTTGTAATCTTGGCACAGTGATTTAGATGCACTTTGTGAATGACTGATGCTAAAAATAGCTCATGGCTAAGTTTCTACAGCATTAGAATGATTCACAAAGGCACAATCCTGAGAGGCACGCAATATTATTTCACTGATATTTCACTATACAGCTTAGTCTGCTGGCTTATCCTCAAGAAAAAGTATTACATAAAACTTATTTCTCAACAATATAATCTGATCTGAATATACAGTGATTTTTGTTCATACTTATCAGGACTGCTTTTCTTGCTTGACATACCTGAAAACCTCCAACGTTGTTAAAGGCCTAAGCACTTGGGCAGGTATGCAAAATGAATTCATACAGTCTTTACAGACGGTCACACAGAGTTATTTTTCTGCCATTTACAAAATCTAAGGGCACGCAAAATGTCAGCCGTGGTATTAGATTACCAAAGCCCCAGTATAAATTTCATGCACTAACCAAGGAATCTTTTTCTGATGCTTTTATAATTTCAATTCTTCCTCTCAGTGAAAGTATGAGAGAAGAGTGCAGACGCTTCTTGCTGCTGCTGTGGGCTGGTCTTTCCTCTGTGTTCTGACAATGATCTCTTTCCACCATCTCACTCTATCGATATCTTTCCACTGTCCTCCAGGTGTCATCACCCCTACCTTGACCGACTTCTTTTCTTTTTTTTTTTTTTTGTTGAGATCATTGTCTCATCTTAGGTCTCGAGGCTTTGCCTTGCTTGTCTGACTCAGTAGTGACCTTTGTGTGTCTACCTTTATCCCTCCTGAGCCCAGTGGCAGTGAACTGGTTAAGCTCCTCCTCCTCCTGCTCCCATTCAGCTCCACCTCCAGGATCTGGCTCTAGACCAGTGGAGCATGAGAACCAGGACAGCCTGGACATAAAGGGACGATTGTGGCAGCCCAGTGACATGGAAGCAAGTAGCTCTGATGAAACTAAAAGTCAGCTTCAGGCCTGCACAGCAAAGCCCAGCCAATGGGCAGGAGTGCAGAAACTGAGTCATTGAGCACGACTTGTTTCAGCTTAGACAAATAAGGGCAGTATGAGATGCACTCAAAGCCGATTACAATAAACCAATGAGGAAGCATTAGCAACCCCAGCTAATTATGCCTTTAACAGTGGGGAGAGCTGCTTTCATGCCTGGGCAGGGCTCTGCTGGTATGTCACATCCAAATTTAAGGTGTAAATACACCAACTCCCATCTTTAATCAAGTGCTTGCCTCAGTGGAACATTTTGGGGTGGTAGGTGTTTCGTTAACAGGTGTTTGATTTATTGGAAAATAAGAACATTTTATGCCAGCATACAAAAAAAAAATAGCCTAATACTTAGGAGATCAACAAACATGCGACACACGTCTGGCAGCCTCATCACACATTTTAAATTATCAAATTTCACCATTAATAAAACTGTATTATGTTAGTCTCTGTACTGCACACTTAGCAAGGCATTGAACCCCTACAAGCACATCTGCTGTTCTGTAGCTCCCCTGACCTTTGACCTTGGGGCAAGCAGTCTCTATAGGAATCAAACTAATTTAAAAAATCTTAAGATTTTATGCATATTAATATCATCTTTTCAGTGCTGTCACATCTGTAGACTAATATTTGGTGGTGTTTCTGCTTGTTATGTAACCCACAAGCAAAGGCAGGAAGGTAAATGCATTACAAATGCTTACATATGACGCTGCATATTGCAAACCCAACAAGATTATCAGACACAAATGGCAACGAAGTATCAACAAGGGAGGCCTACATACAAGGGAAAACCAAAACTCTGATCTCTAAAGGCTAACACTGTCTTTTCTTACAATTTATATGTCTGCACAATAGCACATAATAGCACAAACAGCGCACTGATTAATTTGACTTTATTGCAAGACAGAAATAGCAGCAGCCTCCAGTTAAGAGTCCTTGAATATAAAGGGAGGCCAGGCAGCGCTGATAAGATTGTCTCATCTGGCTCGGAGGGCTAAGGTGCAGTGTGCTGCCTGAGAAAAAAAAAAAAAGAAAAAAGAAAAAAGGGGAGGCAGGATGTGGCTACTATTAGGTAATGGGATCCATCTGAGATACATTAGAATCAGTCAAACACAACCACACTTCAGTTCTGTTCAAATGACTGTCACAATCACTTTAAATGCACACCTTCAGCGTATACTGTAGGCGATGAAAAAAAAAAAAAAGGAAAGAAAAAAAAAGAGAGAGAGGGTCTGGCTATGGCGCAGCTCCTCTGAAGTTGTGCCAGGCTCTGGCATGTGCTCTGTCCTAATGGTGATGGCTGGGAGAGTGGCAGTGAGACTGATGTGCATGAGAGCTGTCAAGCCTCTCCCCATAACAAATGCCGCCTCTCCCCCTGACAGAATGGAGACAGAAGGGAGGGACTGACGTGGGAAGGAGGGGAGGTTGGTGGAGGTTACAGACAGAACCTGTGACCCAATTGTGGCCACACCAGCTGTTTCCCCTCCACTGCCTCCCAACCACCGCCATCTCTGTAGACCACATCCTGCTAATTGGCCTATGCTGCCTTGCACACACACACACACACACATACACAAACACACACAAATATAGTGCTTGCTACACAGTATCGTGAAATAGCTTGTTCCCACTGAGGAAGAACATTTGCTGTTGCCTTAAGCTGTACTTGTGTGATGATTGATAAGTGCTTCAAAACACACTTCCCAGAAATATCAATGACTAGCTGCCCTGCCACCACGCTAGCTAATGTCCCCCTTGACATGCACATAGGCAGACTGATGACTGACTGACAGACTGACACACATACTGCCACCAAGATTCTATGGAGGGGAAACTGAATTAATTGGTTTTCCCTTCTGTGGATAAGTCCTCAGACTGGTGTGTATGTGGCGATAATGGTAGGTTGCACTGACAGGCAGGTTATTTAATAAATCCTGGGATGTGTAAAGCAGAAAAAAACAAGGAAAAAAAAACAGAGAGAACGATACGTCTTTTCGCTGTATATCTTGTCTGCCATAGCCCACAATATCTACTCTGATTTCTTTTTTGCTGGAAGACACTCAAACCTGCTCACACACACACACACACACACATACGCACTCCTAATCATGCACCCACATAAATACACATAATCGCTATAACACACTCACGCATGGCGAGAGCAGTACTGCAGACACATCCGAGCATGCACAAGTAGGCTATAAAAGCACACACAGAAACATGCACAAGATCTTGCTCAATCAGTCTGATTTGTTTGTTTCCTCCTAAGCATTTGAGGATTCCTTAAGGAGGAAAAAACTTTGTATAATCAAGTCAATTATGCCATTCAATCAAGTCGAAAATCATTTCGAGCCCTTTCTCAGATCCATTGATTGCAAAGTCGTGCTGAATATTCGCTCGCTGCGTTCTATTGTGCAAATAAGCTATCTTTATTTGGAACGGCGGACCGGGCCGTGGCGGGGTCTTCGGTACGTCTTCCTCAGAAAAGGAGCCGTACAAAATCCTTCACCTTGCTCGCTCTCAGTCAAGAAAATAACACTGAGCTTTATAGGGGGAGAGCTGGTTGCATACTGTCTCTGAGCAAAAAAATAACAGATTCTATTATTTTATAACAGCTCTTTTGTCTCCTTCAGGACATGGTACATTATGTGCCCATGAAAAATCCATCCTCAGTGAAATTGTTTAAACTCAAGGTCAAGCGCTGATGTTACAGGGACTGTATCAGCTGAAGGTGACCTTGACTGATGTGGAATATGACATGAGGGAAATGGATCTCCACTCAGTGTGAGGAAATTATCTGTGAAATGCTGCCACTGTATCAAAGCCTGTTTGTGTGTGCACACGCCCATGTGCACACGCTTGAGACTGAGCATTTCTCTGTGTGTGTGTGTGTGTATGTGTGTACACATGAGTGTGAGTATGTGCGGTATGCATGTCCTTGTGTAAAAGGGTGTTCATATATGCCTCACTCAGCTGGGGGTATTGGTCGTGAGAACAGCGTGCAGAAACTGCTGCAGCAGACAGGAACAGATAGCTGCATATGTGTCTCTGCCTAATGAACTGAGTGTGTTTTTCTTTCAGACCACACTGGAATAGTGTTGTCACAATATTAGTACCCTAATTTCAACTCCAATACTTAATGCTGATGTTATACTACAATACATAAGAAAAAACATGACTTCATTTTTCATGGCTTTTGCTTTTTTTGCGGAGGGGGTTCGGTGATGGCAGATGGTTGTCCGTGCTTGTTTGCTCTGTGAGTAAAATGCATGTTTGTTGACCAGGCGTGGTGGACTGTGTGAAGCTAATGTCATATCTTCTCTTGTTTGCTTGTCACATTATAGATTTATTCGTCTTACTGACAGGAAAGGAGCCAAACTGGAGCCACTGGCTTCTTTTAAGGCTGAAATTTTATGACGACTGGGGGTGCTGGTCATGTGATGTAAACCGCAGTGAGACTGCTGGAGCGACAGAGGGCGCTCTACACTGATTGAGGCTTTAATAAATCCAATTATCATTTTAACATCTACTAAAATACAGTTGAATTTGTTGAAATATTCCATCATCAAACATCAGACTTAATAGCATGCAAAGCAATTGAAGAGTGCCGAAATTTTGGTTATTGTGACAACACTATGCAGGATAATAATAAAAAAAACTCTCTTACCTTCCCAAACTGTTCAAAATACTGCTTCACGTCTTCCACTACCGTATTGGCTGACAAGCCACCCACAAATATTTTCTTTGTTCTTGTGACCATCTGGAAAAGAAAAAAAGGGCGAGAGGAAAATATTAGTGGCTTCAAATGCCTCGCACAACACCTTTAATGAGGCTTCAAACACACTGGGTGAGCAGCACCTGTGATGGGAAGGATATAAAGGAGTTGCTAAACAGGAATAAACGGATCCACACAATGAAGTTTCAAAACCACTTCAGTATCATAGTGTTAGTTACAAGGAAGGTCAGAAATGCTGAAGGTTTTGGCAGGAAGAAAAAAAAATACACTTGGCAGACTTGGCTAAGAGAAGCAGCTCTGTGAATTCCCCCTTATGATGACATTTCAAATGGAAGCTCTAATCAAAACAGACTGTGACAGAATTAAAGACATTCATTTCATCCTCAAAAGTTTCTGTTTATCTTGTTTGAAACTCTTAAAACAACAACAGAAATAATTTATGGACTTTCAAAAAAAAAAAAAAAACAATTAATGAGTGCTGGAAGATGGAATCAGAGTGCATTAAAGCCTCATTTAGTTTCAAACAGTAAGAATATTAAGGATTATTACCCACGGCATCAAAAAGGGCACGAACATCTGCTGCAGAGAGCACATGCTAAATTTAGGGAGGACGATTTCTCAGGGAACTACAGTAACAATTCAACACCAGTGTCAGTGTTAAATGTTTGAGGGACTATTTCTTATTTGCACGCAAGAAATAGTGTTTATGCACCGACATTTAACCACAGACACAGTCTCAAGACTTCTGAAACATCTCGTCAGCATAGGTGATGATGACACATTCAACTGCTAATCAGACTTTCTATTACCAGGATTTCAGACAAATTAAACTGTATTGTATTCAATTTGTACTTCTTTATGTCATATCAAAAAATCTCATAGTATATAATAGTAAGGTTTAAGCACTTCATGTCTCTATGGCATCTATTGTGTCGTTATTGCTTTAGCCTGATCTGACTGTGAAATAAGCGGCTGCTTGAACACTGTGTGGAGAAAAAGTTTCACCTCAGCCTGTTTCAGCTGACCTCTGGTAATAAACATGGCAATGCAAATGATTTAGCACTTTCCGTCTGATCCACTACTCTTTGTCTAGTTCTTGGGAAACTATAAGACTCCAAAACATGGAAATTAAATGATGCGGGAGGTTCTGAATGCCTAAAGCTCCTCGCTAGTCTACAGTAATAGTCCAACAAACTCTCTGGTTCACTTGTTTGTTTTGCGTCTGTTTGGCCAGTGAAGAAAAGACAAGATTATAGTAGGTTGTTGTGATTCCAGAAACACATGTTCCCATATATAATCCTTTACTGTCTTCAATGAAGAGCCAAATCTATGCGACAGATTGAGAATTTACCGATATGATGCTTCATATAATGTGATGCGCTGCTCTGTAATCTTACTGGCAAACAAAAAAAAAAAGGAGAAGCGGGAAAGGCAGCAGAGAAAGCCACAGCTCTGATCTCCCGTGGCTAGCCAGAATCAAACAAAAATAAATGATGAGGGCAGGATAAAAATACTCCAGAGATGCACAGCAAACAATCATGGAGGTTGAAAGAGTCTACCTTGATCAAAATGCTGACCAAAACACTTTCGATCTATGAAAGAGGCTTAACACTGAGAAAAAAGAAGCAACATTCAGCTAGAGCTGAAGTAACCATCTGTCCAGTGCTTTCCAGGTGCACAGTCTCACAGGCACATAGCCTGCACATATGCACACAGCCTCCCACACATGAGCCCTCTCTTCTTACACTCTGGTTTTTTAATTTTGCTTCTGTGTTTTTTTTTTTAATGTTCTTTTTTATTATATTGTTTTACCATAAAATTCAATTAAGTCGACTGCTCTGAAAAATTGAAAGAAAATAGAAAGACATTTATACCAATGATCTTTTAAGGGGGAAAAAAACTAATATATTTCACTGGTTTGCATTTATCCTCCTAATTTCAAGGTGTTGAACAGGTTCAGTTTCAAGGTGTACAAATATATTGAACTCACTAGTAATGTTGCCCTTGGTAACATTTGAATGCATCCAAATGACTTCAGTCATCCCCTGACTTTTCATCTAGCCTCACCATCAAGTTGACATGTCCACTTAGGATACCTCTAAAATGAACCAGACTCCCATTCTAACATGCTAACATGCTAATACGCTATCATGGAAACAGTGACAGTACTGACGTGCGAAAACTCCATTCATGTTAACATGCTAATGTTAGCCTGTTAAAATGCTAACAAGGTAACATTATGTTAAATGCTAAATTCATGTTCAGGCGTTAACATGCAATGCACGTGTGTTAACATAATAACGATGACCTCAAAGCACCGCTGAGGAAGCGCCAGAGTGCAGCTTAGACTGACCAAAGCGGAGCCAAATCTGACTATGTATAGCTGAGCCTAAAAAGCTGAGTCTGAAATGTTCTCAATGGTTAATGTAAAGAAAAAAACAACTCTAGTGCCCCCCTCAGACTATTTTTTACCCTACTGATGGCAAGGATCTTGGAGTAATAGTAGCATTACAGCCCACAGCAAAGCTTATAGCTATTTTTTTTTTCCCTTCTTTGCAATGTTTGACTACTGGTGGACATGCAAAATATCAACCGGCTGGTTTAGGGTTATACCCTGGCCAAGACCCAGCAGCTGCATCATCCCCCGCTCCCCCCTCCTCCTTCCCGACATCATGCCTCAGGCCTCAGGGGTTATCAGCCTTGGATGCTGCCGCCGGCAACCCCAAGCCAGACAGCTGCTGATAAACTGGCTGTGCGAGTATTTATCAACATCACTCACTTTTATCATTGCCAATCTAGGTAAAAAAAAGTAAACAAGTCAATGCTCATCTCTGCTTGCCTCTCTACATCAGCTGTTTGCCCTGCTTCCCTTCTGGGCCACCTATTCCCCGGTCATTTTTCCGTCTTGTTCCATCGGGCAGCAACCAGTCAAGTTTTCAGCCTTGTCTTTATACTTTGACATGTCTGCCCAATAGCTGATGGGATTGCTTGAGTCCCGGTACAACACAATTACTTTCTCTATTTTTCTCTCCATGGTGACAACAGGCATTAAGCCTCATAGCTCTATACTGTGTCCCTTATGGCTATACACATTGTTTGAGATACTATATAGGAGTAAACGCTTATTAACTACAGTCTCAGATGTTTGATGCAGAACGGCACATAATTGATCAGTCACTCCCTGACTACTAAAATAACTGCTGGGTTTTTTTTGGGGTTGTTTTTTTTTTTTTTTTTTCGTGTAAATACGTAGCATGTGCAATAAAGGCAAGATGATTGGATGAAATGACTTTGCAATTGCATTTAATTTGACACAGATCATTTTACATTTTAACAAATGCCTTTTCTATTTAACCAAATCACACACTCTCCAATAATAACTACTAGGGAACAGAAAATTCCCTACACTGCATTTACAGCAACATTAGTGCTGATCATTTGGGTCTGGCTGAAGTTTTTTTTTTTTTTTTTTTTTTAAAAAAAGTCTTTTTCGACAACATTTCAATTCAAGCTGACAGATTTAAAAATGGACCGCTCTTCAACCCAGTTTTTCCTTTAACCCAATTTTTCAAACATACAGTTATTTTTGCACATCCCTAAGAGACAGTAAAGAGACTTGTGTGATGTGTGTGTGTACGTATAAGCGAGTTGTGTGTGTGAGTGTGTGTGTGTGTGTGTGCTTACACGTGAATGTGCTTCTAATTTCTTGAGTGCGTGTGGCTGTGTGTGAGGAGGGCTGCAATAATTACTGCCCTAGTGCATTACCATGCTAATAGAAGGCATGCTGTGGATAGGCTACATACAGAGAAGCAGACAAAAAAAAAAAAATGTAAAAAGCTTCTGGTGCACTCTTATCGACACCTGTTAGTAGTTTTAAACAATGACAGACAGAAGAAAATGACAAAACATCTACCTCTAAGAACAGCGTGACCTTCTGTACAAGGTCATCGAGACAAAGCTAGCTATCTCATGATGCCTGTCACATTAAAACTGTAGGCTACGCTAACTCTGAATCATTTGAATATTTCCAGAAGTCAGGCAGAGACTGGTAGAAATTTGTGACTCTTAAAACATGGACATAATTACATCTGCACCGTCCTGATTTTAACTTAAAACACGACTCAAATGAACAACATCCATCCATCTTTTCAGAACTTAAAGCCCTCAGTGCATCACATTCTGTTTATTAGTGCTTAAAACAGCTTTGTCCATACACCTCAACAACAATATTATACTCCTAGCTGGCAGCGTACACACACACACACACACAGTAACGTCAACTCTTGGCAGTTGCTGGCATCACAGTGAGTAACCAGGAAGGACGCGAAGGCTGGCGCAGTAGCTGCATAAACCACGACTATGTTTAAACACCCAGTAAACTGCAAATTATTCATATCAATCACAAAAACATACACAATGTGTATATTATTACATTCAGTTGGACAAAAATAAGATTTACTATTTCCTGCTGCTGTGCGGTCTGGCAAAAAGGACCTAATCATGACAAAAGGTTGTTTTTATATGTGTCTGAGTGAGACATCACAGTGCAGACAGTTGTACTGGACATGTTGCAACCTCATTAAGAAGTTTAAGGTACGTTCAGTCTAATGTCTGAACCTAATATTCATGTTGAATATTCAGGATTTTTCCTTGATGAAATTTGGGCTGCAGCAATCACATCATAGATGTTTGTGATTAATTACTTTAACAGCCTAATCATTTTGGTACAGTCTACTGGGGGGGAGATGGGGAGGGGGGGCTCTAGAATGAGCCAGACTGGTGAAAAGTGTTGGTAATAGCTAAGTAGGGACCATAATTTGACACTGATTTGTCTTTTAATGGTTGAATTTGACCTTTTGCCACATTTGCCAAGGTAACATTTTTGGCAAGCCATCATAGACAGATACACACACAAATATACAAAATTGTGTGCATTTTTTCACACAAGTCTATACAAAACACACACACACACACACACACCGGCAGTTACTTTGACACACCTCTCTGACTCTCAGACTGAGAGGACAAACACGGCTCATATCTTTTTAGGTCATACCAAGCAGGTAATTATCAAAGTCACTTAAGACCAAAGCTGTTTACCTTTTATGACTCTGACCCTACAGTCTGATTTGCGAGTGTGTTGTTGGTGTGCAGGTGTATACTGTATTTCCTCCTATGAGCTGTAAGTGTAAATAATGCACCTCATTGCAAATCTTTTATAATATTGAGCTCCTGGTTTGAGTATATTCTATAAAAGTAGGGGGGCTGCTGTGAGTGCTGAGGAAGATGAAAAAGATAAGCCTGTGGCTGATATTGCAACATACAATATTATTACTATTTGTGGAAATTTTAGTACTTCTACCTTTGGCAGCAAACAAAATTCAGAGTCACTGTGTTGCACCTACAAAAAGCTATTAGTGTTTTGAGCATGCATACAGAACAGAGACTGCAAAGACAAGCCATGAATGTTATTAACTCCCCTAGTAGGATATGAGAGGAGATGAATATAGTGTGAAACAATATAAAAAAGTAGTAGAGAAGCAGGAAGAGTGTGTGTGTGTGGGGGGGGGGGACATATTTATGCAAATCTAGAGATTTTACACTTCAGCTTTGATGCTTTAGGTATGTTGTCTTTTTAATTCTATTTCAGAAACACAAGACAATGACAGACAGATGGTGACAAAGACATTTAGTAGTTTTACTGGCAAAGTTGTAAGCTGACACCGTTCATGGTGAGAGGAGGGAAGGATGAAAATGTTCATTCTTAGATTACAGATCAATGCTTCCACCTTCCTCTATCGCTGTCTCTGTTTAACACCGAAGCTGCATGTTCTTCAGCCCTTCAGTGTGGTTTTAAGAGTTTAAGTACGCCTTACCACGCTGTTTGCACACTTTATACTATTATTACTATTATTCAATTCAAAAACAACACAATGGATGAATTACAGCTTGTTAATTTTTTTTTTGGAACATTTAGGGGTATGTTTACTAAGCCTGTCGGAAAATTAGTCAGAGGCGTAAATCCCTGCAACTTTTCAATTTAGCGAGGTATTTACTAAGACTACAGATGAGCCCGGCCACTTTTCATCTGATTTGCATAAAGTGCCACCAAGTATTGAGTAAGAGTAACTAAAGAGCTGATGCTGGATTGTTTTGAGGTGTGTTATGCATGCAAAACTACAGGTTTCTGCTGCTGGATTTTGGAATATCACTTGAAGAGAAGACGCTTATGGACGTGTATGATCATCCCACAACATAAAGGCTATATGTGAGGAAATATTAGTTATAAATATGTTTCATCAGCTCACAAAAAAAGGTCAGTGATTGAGTTATGAAAATGGTATATGGTAAAACTCTTGAACTCTTAAAAATGTGATAAAATATACTGCCTATAATAAATATGAATGACTGCTGGCTATTTTAAACATATCACACTGTGCCATTAAGCACATGTTCAAGCAGAAAGCCACAGGGGGAAACAGAAAGGTAAAAATACAAAATAACAGCTAGTTGAATAGCTTCTCTTTTGTCTTGTGCTGTGCCGCTGCTTGCTGAAAGATTCGGTAAAGTAACTTTATAATGCATCTTTTCATTTGTGCTCCTCTCTTTTCTCTCTCCGTCCTTCTCTCTGTTTCAACCCGGTGAATAAAACAGTGCGGCAGATTTTACAGCTGCTTTTCCCCCCAGACGTTACATTTCAGACGCGATTCTCTCTCTCTGCCGCAATGATCATCCAGCGGTGATGAATCAGGCATAGTGGCTAGTCATATGAATTTCCATTCTCAAGCATACACTTTTCAGAAGTGCCACTTATCTTCCATTTTACATGTGCAAAACCTCTGTGCAGTCCTTAATCGGATAAGGACAAATGCAATTTGACTGATGTGCGCCTATACAAAGACCTTAGTAATTACACCCGTTGCTGTCCAGAAAATGAAAGGATCATTTTTAAAACGATGAACATGGTGTACTGGAGCATTTCAAAACATGAACAACTTACCTGTATAGTTAGGATAAGTTGTTATATAGACATTACTATAGTAAATCACCAATTAAAAATTCTCTAGCGGTCACGTTTAAAAAAGCTGCTTATGGTAAAATATCTCATAGCATCAGTAAAGATTGCACCTCTAACGCTCTTCAATCCTCACGTCAGGGCTTCCAAAACTTTTGATTCTCTCATGTTCCTGATTAATTGACTGCTCCTTATTGATTTGTTGTTAGTGGATCTGTCAGTGACCAACCACCCTCCTACACACACACACACACACACACACACACGTATCACGTGCGCACCTTTCTCCGAGCTAGTTCTCTGGCGGGTCGCTGAGATCACACATCCAACTATGATTACAAGGTGTAAGCCTTTATCATGGCCCTCACCTCTCACACATACAGGCTCACAAACAGCTGTAAACACGGAGCCCCAGACAGGGAGGAAGCCGACAGGGGATTTCGATGTCATTTCTCATACCTAAAAATAATGGGACAGATAGAAAAAAGCCATCACACTTTGTTGTATAAGCCACAATTGTTATCGTTCTAGCGAGGGGATATAATTACTGGCATTCAGATCCCGTCTGTGGCCTCGTTCATAAGCAACCAGAAAGCACCAGAGAGCATCTGTCAATGCAATGTAGTATGATCAAAGACCTAGACGTTATGCAGGAACGGTGCGCATACACACACACACACACACACACACACACTCTCTCTCTCTCTCTCACACACACACACACACACAGGGAAAACATGGCCAGTCCAGGTAAACACTGCCTCTGCTAATTTGCATCACTAGAGCTGACTCACAAAGAGAAAACACAGCCAATAAACAACAAACAACAGCACAATCACTTTTGCTTTGGAAGGGCTTTCTGCACAGGATAGAAAACAGAAGGAGAGCACAAGATAGTAAAGCGGGATTAGATCATCAGTGAGAGAAAAGAGGGAAGGCTGAGCGATTAGCAACAGTGGCGCATTTGTCCAGCAACAAGTTAAGGATGAGGGGCACTGTCTGGTCCGGTTCCACTCCTCTATACATCCTTTTAAAAAGTGGTCCAATCTCAGCTCTAGTGTGCATAAATAGATCTGTAATTGCTTATTACAATACAATTAGGGCAAAGGAGATGAGAGAAGGAAAGATGCTTAGTGCAAATGTGGAGTGACAGGCCCAAGCACCCAGACCTAGGATTACAGTAGCCATTTGCACACGGACAGAAAATGAGAGCGATAAAGAGAGAGACAAAGAGAAGGAGAGAGAGAGGGAGAGAGAGAGAGAGAGAGAGAAGGAGCTGGGGGTGGGAAGGGGCTGTCAAGCACAGGGCAGAAGCTAATGACAACTCTGGCTTCAACTTGCAGAGACGTCTTTGAAGCCCGGCTCTGATCAGAGCTGTGATTGCCACCGCTGCAGGGCCACCACTCCTATATTAACCTACACTAACAGCTATTCAGTGAGAGTCACAGGCCCTTTCAAAAACCTGACTTCTGCTAGAGCTGGCCATCTGTGGAATGGCCCTGCGAGACGGCCAAGATGTGAGTAAGGGACGCACATGTAAGGGACACTGTTTGCATATGGCCTTGCTATAACAGTGACAGTCAGGCTGAACATGGGGCCGGTTAGAGCTGATTAGCTGCACTTCCCTCCTCAACCCACTACAGTTATGAAGATTGATAGAAGCAGCTTAGAGCTGATTATAGGGCCCTGGAGATGCATGGGCCCATACCCAAACAGCACATTCACACTGCATTCACAATGAGCACAGCATGCGATCGCTAGGCACAGGCCAGGCATTAAGCAAACGTTACAGCAATAAGAGGCAAATAAGAGAAATGGACAATGCCAGAAGTGCTCTTAAGAGCTTTTCGGAAATATGAATATTATGCTAATTAGATGCTTGCTTGTGGCCAAATCTGGGGCATTTGAGCAAGCACGTTATGAACATTTAACAAATTTCCTAGACTATATTGTGAACATGACTGGATATCTAAGACTCACTCCAGGCTTAGAAGACACAGACACAGCACCTTCATGTTGCTGTGGAGGTCTGTTTAGCATGCACAACACTGGAATTAATCTTGTTTTAACGTGAGCCGGTTGTGCTTTAAAAAAAACAAAACAAAAATAGTGCAAATCCATAACACTCTTTAATAATACAACTATCTGTGTCCTGCTTGTGTACCAGGAAAGTGGCAAATTTGTCTGGAGCTCTCATAGGGAGTAAGAATGTTGTTCTACATGTACTAGGAAGTCCTACTTAAAGCTTTCCTGTGGAGTTTTTGACCACTAGTAGTGCTGTGGAGCAATCTTTTTACTAGTGGGTGCCATGTTTGTTTCATGTTGTGCATGCACAAGAGGATGCAGGCAGTACACAGTCCTGCCACCAGTTTCGTGCTGGTCTGCTGAACGGCAGTTAGTGGCGGTACAGGGCTGTGAAGCACCTGCAAAGGCAGAGAAGAAGAAGAAGAGGACGACTGGTACGTGACTGTAAACGTAGCATGATTTAGCAGGACATGCACTCGACATGTTTGTCAGACCTCAAGGATGAGTTTGGGTGATAAAAAACTAATGTAAACATAACTTGTTTGTTGACGGGAAAACGCCCAACTTTAATTTGGACATTTTCTCTCAATAGCTTAAAGGTGCGCTGTGGAATTATTCTACACAAACAAAATGTATGTCGACATTGATTTCACACTGCGAGTTTGCTGGAGACTATCAGCAGGACTCAGTGGTTGATTCACTAGAGTCCTACAGCTTGATCCTCCCTTCAGTCCAACACGGCACATAGAAGAGAGCGTCTGGATCCTGCAGTCACATTTGACTGCTATATTTGGGATTGGGCTCTATTCTTTACACTAAAGTGCCTCACAGTCTACTTTGGTCTCTGCTGCCCCCTCCCTGTCTCTGACCTTGCACCAGGTTGAGAGTCCTCCTCTTTGTGAAGTCATTTAACTTGTTATAGCCCAGTACTGCATACAGAGAGTCAGTGGTCTTTACAGGCCTGACCTGGCCTGAGCTTTCCAAAAAAAGAAATTCCTTTGCAAATCATGAAAACATGAGAAGAGACTTTACCACAGGAGCTATCACTCTAGTAAAATAGTCCAAGAAATGGTTCCTATGACATGAGTCTTAATGAAATAAGTCCATGAATAAGTCTAATATCAGTGCTTTACATAATATCATGACTAAGGTATAAGGGGACTTAAGGTCAACAGACGGGGTAGCTTGAGGGACATGTGGTGTGCTGGACAGTGTAAGGCCAGGTGGCTTTAACAGAGAAGGTTCCACATACACCCATCGAATAATCGTATACGTAGACTGGCAGCCTTTTCAATAAGTTGATGTTCTCTTATGTGACCCTTGACATCGATACCAAATGTTAATTTTTGAAACAAGACCCCTATCTTAGTACTGACAGTAAGCACTAGAGGGGAAAACAAATGGGATTTTAACTTCCAATTACAATAATGGCTCTTTGTGACAGGCCCTCCAACCACGCACCTTAACCGCCACCCCCACCCCTCTCTCTCTCTCTCTCTCTCTCTCTCTGTCATAAACACACACACACACACACACATACACATTGTAGGAAAACAATGCAGCTAATCATCCTGGAACCTCCATCTCTGGAAATGTGATCACGTGAGTGGCATGATAACAAAAGGGAGGAGGAGATAAACAGGAGAAGGTAATGCCACATAAAAGTAGGAATATCCTCGCTTTTCTCCCTGCTCTTAAATCACATCCAACACAAGACGCAGCTGCCTAACATGCACTCTGTCCGTTGTCCGACTCCATCTACCTCTCTAATCCTCTCGCTGTCATGCATCTGTATTTTTAGTAGCGCTGAACGAATCGAACCGGAATGATAATGCCAATTTTTTTTTTTTTTTTTTTTTTAACAATTGTCATCATAATTTCTTATCAAGATTATTTAGCTTGATTTAAGAATAAACTACTTAGTTCTCTTCCTGATTTACTTCTCAAAATGAACAGCGGCTTAAAGTCTCTCTTCAAATCCTGTTATTGTCCTCTCATACAAACATGATTACTGAAGAGATCAAACTGATACATTTCTTTATTAGTTTGAGAAGAGGTTTAAAATTTAAAAAAAAAAAAAAAACCCTTAAACTGACAGAGAGTGACCCACTTTTAGGAAATATTTGCTCATCACTACAGATTTCTGAAGATAATCTAGATTTATCTGCCTGCTTCTACATCCTAATTTTGTTCCAGTGTGATAAAAGTAATAAAAGTGATGAATATCAAACATTTAAACATTCAGGGAAATTAAAAATATGACACCTCAATAGGTGATTCTTTTTTTATCTGTTACCCACGACTGTAGGATGAATGAAGTCCTTCCCTTTCAGTTTCAATTATACCCCTGCATCCATCTATGCTGACCACCTGCAGTCTGAAATGTGTAGTTTGAGTCTGAGCAAATAATCAGAGAGCCGAGAGGAGGGACTATGACACACGTAGGACATATTAGTGAAGTAGAACACACACAGCTCGGCCAAAGATTTTTTTCACATTGCAAACTTTTCTCTCGACTATCATCGGATTCCCTCGGGACTGCTTGTTTTCACCGGCTTCGCTCTGAATTCTCATCCAAAAACATTCGCTTTCCACGGAAGCAACAACCTAACCCTGAACCGTGAACACAAGTCTCTCTAGATAATCATAAATGTATTGTTCAGTTCTGAACAATTTTATTATTTGAGGGAAAATGTCATTATTTGAGCGCTGAAACTATTATTGCGGTAAATCGGTTGGTCGATTGACAAAATCATCAGCGACTAGTGTTTAGATAATTGATTTGAGTCATTTTTCAAAGCAAGAATGACAAACTTTTGCTGTTGGCAGCTTCTTAAATGTGAGTATTTTCTGCTTTTCTCTGTTTCATATCCTTCTTCTAACCCTAACTCCTAAAATGAATATCTTTAGGTTTCACAGAAGAAAAAAAAACAATAATCGAGAAAATAATCAGCAGATAAATTGATGATGAAAATAATAAGTTAGTTGCAGCCTTATTTAATGTCATTATATAGATGCATTAAGCAGAGTTTTACTGGTACTGGCAGTAGCAGCGATGTTGTCTAAATGTAAATGCAGCCACGTATGACTAACTGAATTCAACCTTGTTAATCATTTATAAGTTAAACAAACTCCAGGCAACTGCCAAGATGATGGAAACACAATTTATTGTACCACAAGTTATAAGTTAATTATGTGGATCATTGTGTTCCAGAAATAAAGTAAGTGTGCATCATTATGCGTGGCAACCAAGGTCATCAGGCATTCAATGAAAAACGGGAAAAACAAAGTCCGCTCACAATAATGCTGCCATGAACATTTATTGGTGACCAATAAATGTTCATGGCAGCATTATCGAGTGTGCAGACTCATGTTCTTCTGTCCAGCAGCTAGTATTTATCTTTTGGATGTATGTGCGTGCTTTTGTTAACTTTTTGCATCAGGTATTCAGTATCTTTAGAAACATGAATTCAACTTGCCTTTAGCAGCATCTTGGGTTTTATACATTTTATCCCTTTTTACTGTTCACCTCCAGGACAAGAATGTCAGTTTTCCCGTGGGAGGAAGCTGGTCAGGACTCCCTATTAAAAAAGTCAGCATACCATGGTGTGGTCTGTACGCAATGCAGTGAGCTGCTGAGGCTGAGGTGACTTTAAACTGTCACATTTTATGGACACTCGGTCAGTTCTTTCACTTTTTTTTTTAATCTATTTCCAGTTGAGCTATTTGTTAATCCAACTATGTAAACTCAATAACATTCAGTTACTTCATATAATTTCCCATATTTATTGTGGATGTTTAAAAAATATTGGAAATTCAGTTTCCGTTATGATTTCTTTTGCCAATATTTATTTAGTTCTTATTTGAATGATCTGGGACGGTAAGAGCCATGAACTGCAGTCAGGACATAAACACATAAACAGACATGATTTACTAAACACACTAATAAAAAAACTGTATGTTATCATTTGCTTATGAAGTAATACACATTATTTGTGTATAATGTATTATTACATTTATAGTAATGCTTTACTAAATGTTTGGCTAGTGATTACATTATCAGTTAAGTGGCAGATTATTTCATGAATAAAGGAAACCATACAGACTCACTATGTGTGCCTGCAACCCTGAACCTCTGTCTGAATGCCAACATCCACCTATGAACTGAATGTATATTGATAACTATGCCCAATGAGAACAGTAATGTATGACCAAAGTGACCAATGTGAAAAAACCCAAGTAAGGAGACAATTAATGAGTAAATTACACCATTATGATCATCACTAAATATTTATAACCATCCAACCACTTCCTTACATCCTCTGATTTAATGTTGATACAATTTAAAATGTTAAAAATAGGTGATAATCCATTTTTACATTGACAAATAAAAACCTTTATTTACAGTCTAGTTGTCCATCAGCCTCCTTAAATCACCAGCTGCACATCTCATCCTTGTGTTCTGTCAATGCATTTTTTTTTTTTTTTTTACATTGTTTTTTGTCACCCCAGACAATGGTTGTGGTCTACTTAATTGATGTAATTAATGTTCATCATGGTGAGTGTTTGCTGAACGACTTTAAACCCAAGCCTCTCGGCTCCTCTCAGGAGGGGAATTGGGAGAGCATGAAGCACTCGAGTTTTTTGTCATGCTTCACAGGAACCTAGAAATGAGTGGAATAATTCTCAGCTCTTAAGCATGCTCAGAAGAGCTCAGCAGCAGGGCTCAACTAAGTCATTCTCCATGGCGTGGAATAGCTCCCAGGCAATCCTGACCAGCCAGCGTCCAGTTACGAGGACACACATCCACTCACCCCACAATACACAATCATTTAGTGGCATGTGATGCATGCATGCGAGCACAATGATCCTGACTAGATGTCATGTAAAAGGGAGTTGTTTACACTGTGAGTCTGTCTGTGAGTGGCGACGCTGCGGTCCAATTAAAAAACAGACATATGCTTATTCTTATAACACTTTTTTTCGTATCTTCTATTATTAATTTGTCACTTGTGTTTCCTGTATTTTGCAGTACTCGCCTGTTTTTGTCCTCGCACTGTCATTATTGTCATGCATCATCACACCGAAGCAGATTCCCTTGTATGTGAAAACCTACTTAATAATAAACCTGTTTCTGTTTCTTATTCGGAGGCCTTGTACTGTCCTTGATACACTAAGGTAGTGCTGTCTGCAGGTGATTGCAGTAAAGCAGAACAGAAGGAGGAACAGGGAGTAAAATCACACTTTGGTGGTAGAAGATATTTTGTTCTCTCATCTCTGGAATTATATAAACCGCTTGTGGCTAGCGGAGGCCTCAGCTGTGGTGAAAATAGGCCCAAACTGCCTCACTCCCTAACATTCTCCTCCACATCTCCACATCTTCCATCTCTGCCCCTGAGCAGTGGCAGAAACAAACAAAAGCCTCCTGCTCTCCACTCTTTGTCTGTATTTCATTTCCTCTGAGGAAGAGGGCTCTCTTAAAATATTCAGCCACTTGAAAGTGGCATGTCACACTGACCAGGCTATTTTCTTTGATGAGCTCTAGCCCTAATCCTTCAATGATACATCTTCCAACTCCATCACTCAAGTAAGGTACCCTGCAGAATAGTTATTGGTTGAAGAATCTGAGAAAAAAAAAAAAAAAAAAAAAAAAAAAAAAGGAATTGCTGGGTTTCCAAGCAGCTCTTACACATCAGGCGTATAAATGGAGCTGTGTGACACTATGGGCAAATGGATTTCTGCACACACAGTCCACACACACCCTTAACATGCTGCTGGGCCACAATCTCAGCCCCCCCAGCCTTGGCTCAGCCCACCTGCCCCACCTACAGTGTAATTCACTCTCCAACTAAAGCTGGGTAGTAGGCCTGACCCCCACAGCTCTGGCCGTCAGTTACTGCTGACCTCCAGCAAGGTGCCAATGAAACATGTCCATTGAGTGGTGAGCAGAACAAACTGCCTCGCCTGACTCCTGCTGACAGCTCAGCATTTTAAAGAGCAGTAACGGATCAACACAGGTTCATAGCCTCACAGCCAGGCCGTCTCGCCTCTGGCCCCAAATGCACTGCAGCAAAAGCCTGCATGGAGACAACAAAGCGGGGGGGTGGGGTGGGGGGGGGGGGTCATTTTGATACTTAAAAGGATGCAAACCGTCGCTGTCCTCTGTTCATCACACCGGAATGTGTGGAAATAAGATTCAATGATAGCGCTGTTACTGAGAGCAGAAAATCTTTTTACCTGCTGTTCTGAGCTTTAATTCTTTTTGACAGGAGACTTTCTATAATTGATATTTTAGCAAAACTGTATTTGTAAGAAATGAAGTGAAACTCTCTGGTGACCGTGCACGCTGCACTTGTAGCAGCACTTTATGAATAATCTTAATTTTAATGTATCACCGTTGTTTAATTAAGACATTTTCCAGCAAAGTAAAAGTAATGGAGATTCAAAGGGAACTGCCGATGAACCTTTGTTCTGGCTAGCATGTTACAGAACTTGATAATTAGTCTCCTTGCACATCCAGCAGACACAGAGTGACACTGACATCCCTTTGGTTGCCTTTTTCTAGCCACCTGTTGAATTTAAAAACCGATATTCATGAGCATTGAAGCCGTAGTGTGGCTCTCTCTCTCGCTTGTTAAAAGGTTTGATTTTTCTTCATCAGTCACTGGCCTTTTTTCAGTTCCACGCCGTTCTATGCTAGGCGGGTACCGTAAAACTTAGCTTGTGTTAATCTAGATAACCGAGTCATTGAGCTAAGATGTGCTAAAAGCTGCAGACAGTAGCGTAGTGATCATCAGCATAACGAGCCTCAGTCATTAAAATTATAGCAGCTACAGTGCTTTTTTTTTTTTTAGACAGAGCTGAGATCCAGTCGTATTAAAACAAATGAGAATAAAGTCCCATTTTTACAGGGTCATAAAAGCTTATTAGAGCTTTAGCACAGCATCCCTCTGATCTTTCACTCTTCCTTCTTTTACTTCTCCAGTTCAGTGAGAAAAATTAGCCTTTTTGTCCTGCAAATATTTTGACCTTTATAAAAAATGGAGCCAGTGCGACTGCGATTCTTGCAAAGCATCGACTATTCTTATTTATGAATACACTGTTTCTTTGTCACTTTCTCTCCCTGTCTGCGCTCCCTCAGCCGTGCAGTGTAACGTCATTTACATAAATGCACGTGGTTGAACAAAACACAGCAAGTGGAGGAGTCAGGCAGACTAATAACAGTCCAGTCCGCCGCTGACAGCTCGCTCTCTGTCAGGTGAAAGTCTGGCTGTAGTCTTGCGTCTGACTCGGCTCGTACCCACAAAAACAGCAACATCAACGTCAACAATTCGGGAGCGTGAGAAATAGGAGGTGCGGAGAGAGAGAGTGTGTCAGATTAGAGTCCATTGCATGAGTCTCACGCTCACTGCGGGAGATTTGGCCTAGGGCCATGTTCTAGATTTGGGGGAGTTCCAGGTGTTACTCAGCACAGTTATCCAGCTTATCAATCCTGCTTCATGAGTCAGGCCTCTGCTCTTGCTTCCCTAACAGCGAGCAAAACAAATTCTAATACAACTATAGTTAGCAGACACGCAGCCCGAGCAGGACTGCACACGAGCTAAAAATGGAAACTGGCTAGTAAAACTGTAATGTTATGTACCCAGCAGACAGTGAGAACGGACCAGACCATTCACACTCTCTGCAGTTGAGAGGAACGTCAGACTCTTACCAATACTAATAAAAGCGGTGACTTGATGTTTGACATAATTATAGTATTCATCAATTGTTTGTTTGAGTTCCAATGCTTTGAAGAAAAAAAAAAAATCTGTAAAGGAAACATTGATTATCATCTATAATAAGAAGCTCATGTCTCTTTCACATCTTCAAACCGGCTCATTTACAATATTTCATTTCCAAAGGGGTCTATTTAATGAATTTAATTTCCTTGTGCATAGGAAATGTGATAATAAATGTGAAATTCATTACAGATTATTACATTACTGTCAGGTAGTGGTGGCAGGAGATGTATGCCATTGTTAACCTAATCATTTTGAAAATGATTTTTTTGTACTTTACAATATTAGTGGTATATCGACAAAACACACTGTACATCTGTACAGGGGCACAGATGTCAATTTTGGGTGGCAGCGTCACCCAGTGTTCTCCCAAAGCACCCACACTAACTACATCATTGCATGGTATGTTTTACTATCATGAAGGCTGAGGAGAGCACATTTCTATCACGACGTTTCACCACTAGCTTAACTTGTCAGAGCAGGAACTATTATGCTAAGTACACGACTCAATTATGATGAGTTAAAAAAGGTTAAATAATAATCTTAACAACAACAACAACAAAAATCACAATAAAAACATTTATACATGTTCCAGAGCCGTAACACACCGTCTAAACCTATTTTACATGTGCTTGAGCCTCTGACATTTCTTTTCACATTTCAGAGTCTTGAGATTGCTACATAATAATTCCAGGAGAGCCTGAGAGAGAAAGAAGCTTTACAAATTTGAGGTAGCATATGTGAAAGATGTGGTAAGCTTCCAATATATTCCCTTGTCGCAGGGCATGTGCCAGCTCATCATGCACTAATACAACACATCATGCATGTGTATCATACAAACGCACACACGCACACACACACACACACACACGTACAAACAGTCCCACACAACAGTCATTTCTTGTCTGTCTGCGCAGTAGCCAACCGTAGGCAGCGCAGAGCTGCAGAAAACAGGCTTAGACACACAGTTCTACATGAAAACCCTTCTTTTCCATGAGCTGATCCTTCTTTGTTCTGCATAAATGCCAATTACATAATTCTCTCTGGCATGCAAATCAGATTAGATGAGGCCATGGCAGATCACCTATACCGCTCAGTCTAGTGCTGCCTCCAAATCCACAATATAACATTTTAGGACACCTAATGTCTATGTCTGTTTAACAGTTCAATTTCATTTCAATTTAATGAGCTTTTTATTCAAAATGCAACAAAGTAAATAGCCTTCTTCATGTAAAAATCCTCTGCTAGATGGTTAATATTTTTCACAAAGTAGTCAAGTCTTCCAGGTACATGGATGGTACTATTTTTATTGCTTCCATATGGTGGTATTTGATTAAAAAAATAAAAAAAAAACCCAATTTGAAATTTTGATAGAGAAATATCAAGGGTATTATCAAATGTTAGAGATGTCCAGGAGTATACATGACATACTATATCAGGGGAATATTTGTATGCTGAGAGGAGGCACTGACATTCAGCTTGTAGGCACTGATACCCAGAATCATGCTGGGAGAGGGAACCAATGCAAATTAGCAAATCGAAGGAAAGTGACACTTTGCTGTTGGCTGTTGGAAGTCATCAGTAAAATGTTGCGGCAGTGCACAGTGCAGTCAAGAAACGCACAAAAGGGCTCTCGGTGTGTTTGTCTGCGTGCGTGTGTGTGTGTGTGTGAGGGTGCGTGTGTGTGTGTGTGCTTCCCTTGCCTTTGTGTGTGTGTGTGTGTGTGTGTGTGTGTGTGTGAGAGAGTGTATTTGTCTGTGTCTGTTTCAGCCAAGGGAACTAAAGAGCAGAACAAACCAGAAGTTGCCTGACAGCATAAGACCCTACCCAATGTGAACTTTGAGGATGCGGGGACAGCTGGTGGAGGAGAGAGAGAGAGAGAGAAAAAAAAAAAAAGAGACAGAAATGGAAAGCAGGGGGGGGAAAAAAGGATGTTGTGACTGCAATGTATTACTCATGATTTTGGGAAGCACTTGTGTCAGAAATATATATATATATATATATATATATATATATATATGAAGCAGGAGAGGCTATGCATGTAGTGTTTTTGTACTGTAACGTGCGTGTTGGTGCATGTAAGTGCACAGGCTAGGCAGCGATATACAGTATATGTGTGTGTTACATTTTGCATAAATAGATGCAATCCAAGACCCAAGATTCCTCCGGGCTCTCTTTTGTTAATGGTATTATGAAGCACATAAGACCAGTGACATTAGCTTGATATTCAGCTTCCATCTCAGCATATAAGAATGTTAATGTTCATATATGGTGAAAAGAAATGACTGTCAATGGTTCCCTGTTGTAGATACAGAGACGTTGCTTCGTTAATATCGTAATCAGCATAATCTATGTCATTTTTCTTTCCCAAACACTAAATATTGTTGGTATTTCCCTTCGACGCTAGTCAGATCAAAGTTAAAACTGCTAAAGGGAAACACTTGTCTCCATAGGAGGTGGACAAAAAGAAATAGATCCATGTTCCTTGTACATCCTGAGACAACAATTCCTGCCAGTTGTGAGCACATCTGGGATGTGCACATAAGGTATACATCCATTACACAGTAGCCGGCAGACATACAGCAACAAAAGAAAAAAAAAAAAAAAAAATCACAATAATAGGCTTGATGCCTCTGCTATCAAACAGAGCAGTGTGTCCCTGCTATAGGCCTGGCCTCTGGGTCCTGGGGACAGATATATAAAGATACAGATCTATAACCTGCCGTATCAGGGCCTAATTGATGCAGGTCTAGCATGCAGGGAAGATCGACATGACAGGCATCAGCCACGTGTGACACGCTTTATCGGTTTGTCTGGTGCTTCTGGCTAGGGAGGAGTTACACAGAAAGTGATGTCAGCACATGTGCGTCATGCGCCCGCTCATTTATACTCTTTTTTTTTTTTTTTTTTTGTCATTTCTTTGTTTAACAGCACATGAAATCGTCGCGGAGCCGTTTCTGTTCGTGGATCCTGAGGAAGGCGGAGCTTGTCAAAGTGACAGTACAGACGGTGGCTCCAAATCCTGCTTGAATAGCAAAGCCCCAGCAGTGTGAATTTGAAATGTCTGCTTGAAATACCCCAACAGATCAGCGCTGAAATGTGTTAAAATTTGCGAGAAACATCTGAAACACAGATGTCTGGCGGATGTTTCCCATAACACTTCCTCCTCCTCTGACATGGTGAGCTGTCTCTCTTCTATTCATATACTAATGCTCAATCAGGCTGCCCAATCCGGAAGCATTTCCAACCACTTTTTTTTTTTTTTTTTTTTTTTTCTCCAAGCAATCAATTTACCTTGGAGAGAGATAAAAGCTTAAAGAGTCACATAAGAGGCGAGCTGGAGCAAATGGTGATATGAACTGAAAAAAAAAAAAGGAGAAAAAAAAAAAAAAAAAAAAACTACCAAGACAGGAAAGAGGCAGTTGGGGAATAGCTGGATAATGTAGGTATAAACACACAAGTCTGTGCCTAGGAAGGCTCGACTGAAGCTCATTCTCATCTAAGCTGAGTTTCCCCCCACTGCAGGAGGGACTTCCAACACCTTCAGCTGCAATATAAATGTTAATAGAGTTCAGGGAAAGAAAACGAGGCGTAAACAAACAAATGTGGTATTCCATGCTTTGGGGCAGCAGGAGGGCCCTGCTACTGAGCAGTGTGCATGTGTGTGCATGTGTGTGTGTGTGTGTGTGTGTATTTGCGTATGCATGTGCTACAGGAATGAAGAGAGAAGAGGGAATAAAGATGGGGCTTCTCACATACTCAGTATGAGCTAGGCTCTATAGCGGACCTCCAGCAGTGGAGCCTCCCCAAACCCTTCCTAAAAACTCCAGTGAGACTCTGCCATAAGACAGCCAGATCATTTTCTACATCCTACAAAAAAAAAAAAAAAAAAAAAAAAAAAACAGCTTAGAGGCTGAGAGCTGCTCCAAATGGAAATCCACTGTCACTACCGCCACCAGAAACTACACACACTGAGCATCCCAAAACCAAAACAAAAGTAGGTCTCCTTCTAAATTGAGGGTTTTTCTAAAATGTCGAAGTACATGAAAGATACAGTGTTTTGGCTGTTTTGATGCGAGGCTCTACTCTACGCTGCTAACTTTCTGAGGATGAACAGTCATTGTGGAGTACAGTACACAAAAGCAGGACAGTGAAAAAGAGAGAGAGAGAGAGAGAGAGATGAAGGGTAGGTGGGTGGTAAACACTCACATCCTCATTCTAAGCACATAGGCAGCCACAACTCGCCGTCTTGACTTGTTCAAAGGGTTGGCAACCTTCAAACCAATTAGACATCACAGGGCAGTCTGCACAGCACCCAGCTTTCATATAAACGGCTCTCCATGAATTTTTAATCAGCTATAATTTAAGGATTTAAATAAAGATCAAATTCTTCCGGCTGCACTGCGAAGAGGTGTCTGGCTGTGTGTGTGTGTGTGAGACTGTGTCTATGTGTGTGTGTGTTTCTGCATTTTTATGCAATCAAATGGAGGTGAGTTTGCATGAATGTGTTCATCTGTTTCACTCACTGTCTCCCACCCCCCATTCTTAATGTTTCCTCTTCTTTCTCTCTCTCTCGATATCCCCCCCCCCCCCCCCCCCCCCCCCCCCCCCCCCTCTCCCATCCCACCTGCCAGTGTTATGAGCAGAAGCCCGGCAGGTTGTCTAACCCGGAGCAGAAAATTTCCTGACTGACTGGTTGACTGGTTGACTGGCTGAGTGGCAGCATGTGAAGAGCAGGAGACAGATCTGCAGGGAATCACTGACAGATGTAATTAATGAGGTCATACTTGGAGTTGGCAGTCCCCTTCATATCCAATTCCTGACGATCACAACTGAACACACCTGCAGCTCTCACAGCAAGAAAAAAAAAAAAAAAGAAGAAGAAGAAAAAAGACGATACTCCTTTCACCAGACAAAGGGAAAGATAGATGTGAGAGGAACAGAGAGTGTTGGCAGTATTTCTTAGAACACATTGTCTCTTTTGAACTATAGATAAGACTTTACATGGCACCAATCCCAAAACATTATCTAAACTACAGTGACAAAGAGGGAAAAAGTATGGGTGGCTTAACTATAGCTGATTTATTTTGAAAATATTTCTTATCAATAAACATTTGAAAGGACAAATATGCTACATGACATTTCTGACTCTCAACATTTTACAAAAGTCAGTAATTATAGGTAAGCAAATTGTATACTCTTAAAAAAAACTTCTTAGGTGGAAGTTACAAAGGCTATCCTGTCTAAATACATGTAAAGAAAAAAAAAATGCTGGTCTTCCATATCCCAGTTTACCTTAATTCTTAATTTTGAATCAATCTTTTGACTTTTTCTGTCTTAGTCTGATTCTATGATACTTAGAGGCAGATACACCTCGCAGGTCAGGTAACAGTGGTGCCTGGATATGTGATCACTGTCATGGTAAAGTAATATGCTGCCCATTCTTTTCTATTAGAAATGTGCTGGCTGTTTTTAAGATCTAAATTCCTTTGGTTTTGCTGTTTTGATTTTCTTTTGATTTTGGAAATGAAATGTGAAAAATTAACAAAATATTTGTCAAAATAATAATAATAATAATAATAATAATAATAATAATAATAATAATAATAATAATAATAATAATAATAATAATAATAATAATGCTCCTTTAAAGTAAAAATCGATTGGCAAAATAACACCACAAATGCCAGCTGACAACACTTTTGAAGAATGCAAACTATATAAAAAGTTTTGTGCATATATATATATATTATTTTATATAATATATATATTTTATTATACATAGCACATAGGTTACTTGAAAAAAGTTGACTTGAAAAGTCAAAATGAGTATTTCTCCTCCTTACTGTGTCCATATTTTTTTTTCCATAGTAACATAAATAGTACTGAGTGTGATATTTCAAATATGTGATTTGTGATATTAGGCTTTACAAATAAAACGGACTTGACTACTGTCCATCGTGGCATTTTGGCAGTGTGCATATACAGTGCTGACACTGGCTGTACAGTTAATTATGCTGAATGTCAATGACTATTCCACCATTTCCACCTAGACCACATTATACCATCTCCTGCCCTGGTTTCTAACGTCATGGTGGAGAGTATTTATTACCTGTAAACAAGCAGAAAAACAGGCCTTGTCACGTTTCACTGGGGCTCCCTCACTCATCACTAATATGTGAGAATATGTATTCAGGTCAAAGATTTCAGGCCTTCCCTCGAGACCCTGACAGTCTTCACTCTTCCTTAGTGCAAACATGCAAACAAACACATGAATTAAAGGGCATGTGTTGCCTAGCAAATACTGTATACTCAGAGGAGAGCAGAGAAACGCATACACGTACAGCACATGACACGCAGGTATGTGGTCACGGTTTGCATGAGCATGCGCGTGCATTTATATGCACACTTCATTTCCCCTCTTTCAGCAGATGGGGCTGACCGGCCGATACAGCTTCAACAGAACACATACTTACCCTGAAAACAAAAGAAAGCCTTGGCAATGCTCTTGTTATCCATCACCTCTTCAGTCTTGCATAAATAACTCTTAATAAATAGCATCATCATGTCAGAGAGCTTTCAGGTGCATGGCCTCCCCTACAGCTCCTACCTATTTTTTTCTTCACTCTGCACTTTTATCCATACTTGTTTTGCATTTTTGCCTTGCTTAGCATTAAGGGATAGAAAATATTTTGAAACCACGGTTCTGGTGACTCTTCAAGGATGCAATTTCCTGTGATGGTTTAGGTACGCTCATCCCTTCAGAGGGAATGGCAAGCCGTGGTGAATATAAAACCATTCTGACTGACCATCTTTTGCCCTACAGTGAGGTATTACCAACCTGATTAGAGTGGTCTATTTTAGGATGACAACACCCTCGTCTACATATGGAGTCATAGGAGTGCCATAAAAAAAGAATACATCTGTAAAAGAATAAGAAAATAAATGTGGAAATATAAAGAAGAATAAATAAAAGAACAAATCAGTAAGTAAAAAATGTGGAAATATAAAGAGAAATAAAATACAAGAGAATAATTATAAGCATTTTCATATATTTTCACATTTATTTGTTCATTTATTTCTGTACATATTTATTTATATATTTTTAAAAATATATATATTTTTTATTTTATTTTCGATGTAAAAACTTAACTGTCGCTGCTCTGGCCCTATAGCTTCTGCCATGATGTTTCCTTCCCCGATTCAAACCGCTACCACGTTCACACTGCACATCCTGTTGTCCAAGCTAAAAAAAATCTCCCACCAAAGCAGGATTCATGTGTGCAAGAATTGACTACTCAGCCTGGGCAGGAAGACCTGCCCAAAGCCAGTTGATTGACAGCTTGATCCTTCAAGGAATAGCAAAACCAAGAGGGAAAAGAATTTTAAATTTTAAAAAATATACAGAAAAAATAAAGTAATTTATATGCAAAAAAAAAAATATATATATATTTAGATATATAAATACATATATACAGAAATAAATGAACAAATTACATATTATAATTATTCTTTTATATTTTGTTATTTGTCTGTATATTTCCCCATGTATTTTTCTTTTATTTATTTCTCTTTATAATTCCACATTTTAGTTTACTTATTTATTCTTTTATTTATTCCTGTTTATATTTCCACATTTATTTTCTTATTCTTTTACAGATTTATTCTTTCTAATGACACTCCTATGACTCCATATCTACAAGGTCAATCACCGGATGGCTGGGGGAGCATGAAACAATGTAAACCCTATACCATGACCGTCTCAGTCAACATGTCTCAATACAAATGAATGGTTATGCAGATTTTATATTGTTCTCTTCAATTATTGCATAAATAAATGTAGCCTACTTTCATTTGAACAAAGGTTATGATTATCATCATCATATTCATTTTACATAACTATCTTCTTTGTTACTCAATTCAGGTTTCATTTCAGTTGCATAAATGCACTTGTGTTGTACAAAGTTCTCATTGTTATTGCATGAGAAATAGGGGTAAATGTTTGTTATGTAATGTTAAATATCCCTTAAAAGTAGTTTTAAGTGATTTTTGACTCCCATGGGATGGAAAAAAAAGTTAAGTCAAAAACAAAATTACAGCAATGACCCTGAACATTACCTACCCTAACCTTGTCACATTTGCAGCTGTTCATTTCTGTCTGACAAGCAGCTCGATGTGCTACAACCTACAATGAAATGATCCATAGCCTGAGCTTTTTTTTTTTCATGCACGCTACTTTTGTGTAACTCATACTACTTTATTTCAAACTATCTCCTGCTTCAGAAAATGTGGTAATTTTGTGTGTGTGTCTTTCTGAGAGTTACTGTGTTAAAAGGCCTCAAGTGTTACAGCTTGTTTTGGCCCTTTTGGTGCATAGCAGAGTACAGCAGTCCAGACTAATTGGAAGCACTACAAAACACTCTACAGTTACTTAAGTAATTAAGTATTTAAGCATATTTACTCCTAACTGTTAAACTGCCTGGACTTATCCTCTAAAGGCACTAAGGACGGGTGCAAGGCAGGCCAACCTAAATTCAATATTGCTTACTCTGTATTCTCCTCTTATATTTCTCCCTCTTTGTCTTGTTGATGATGAAACGCTCACCAGGCACAGTAACACATTTCTAGTGTTATCATTGTTTCAACAAAGCTTTGGCCTGGCATTCATGTTTCCTACCTTTTTACTTTCCTTTTTCACACTGCACCTCAAAGAGCAGTGTCATGTTTTATCTGACCATCGCACACAGAGCCTAGAGAGCCTATCTCTTTTATCTGACCACATCTATCTCCCTCTCTTTTTCTCTGCCTTTTTTTTTTTTGCAACAAAACATACACATAACCCAGCCAGGGGGTGAGGGTGTATGATTCTACAAAAAAAACATTATTTCTCCCAAATAGCCAAAAGAGAGCTTCTTGTGTCTTTTAGTGGAAATAAGTCAAAGGTTAAGGTGCCCTTCTAGGAAAAGGTTGCCTTTAGACATCATGGCAACAGCCTTTGGAGGAAAACAAAATCAATCAGCACTTAGGGTGGATGAGATCGAATGACATCAGAAAGGGCTATACAAAGAGTTTAAATAATGACATGTGGCTTAAATTGTGGAGACAACCTCAGCTTCACCTGCACAAGCACTCAGCTCCTTTCAAGCTTTCCTCCTTTCTCTTCTACCCTTATATAGAGCTATTTCTTTCCCTGCAAAAGCCACTGGTTAAGCCCTCTTAACTATACCCAAGTTATTTATAGACAGAGAGGTTCCACAACAGATAACCGTTGTCCAAAGTAGGAAGAAGAAGGATGATAACCGGTCATTTAAACCCAAAGTGGCAGTGCAACCTAGACAACAACAAAACAGACTGACTTAGTGCCTGAGCTCCCTTGTTCACAAGACCTCTTAATGTTGCAAAGTAGACAATGAGACTATATTAAGTGCCCAACAATGGAGTTTCTAAAGTACGATCAATCCTGCAGGGTCTACTAGAGTTAGAGGCTGTTAAGGATTCTGTCCATTGGTCTGTGATGAATGATGTGGTACCCAGCGTACTTTAGCAATGATAGCTTATTGCTCCATTAGCCTGTAACTACAGAGTAAGGGTCAAAGAAAACGGTGAACTCCTTGGCAACATACAGAGCATGGGCTGGCTGCAGTAGCCAGAAAGATTCATTAATCTAAAATGAGGAGTCTTGGTAGGTGTAAGTAGGCCTCCTGACATAGAAACACAACAGTTGTGTTTTGGCCCTTTATAGCAAAGAGAATCTGCCCTAATGTGCTAGCAGTGTTTAGCTTTGAAACAAATACAGCAATGAAACTGTGATATCATTGTTTACAGGCATGTCTCTGTATTTTTCTGAGGTGCTGTACTGGGTCTGTGGGAGTTAATCATTCATAGGTAGCGGGTGGCTTTAAGACACAAACGCTGCTCTTGCTGGCACCAGAGCAACCAGCATCACCCACACTTTCTATATATAACTCTTTTTCCATGGCAAGGCCATTTGTGGGGCAGAGTTCACAAGGGTGCTTGCCTGAGGAGCTTTCTACTCTAACATTGTTAGCTAGACCTAAGGAAACAACACAGTCAACACCCTCTTTCATAAAAAATAATTCTGTTAAAAACACTTCACTTCACTTTAATGGCCACACGACTCGAGTTGGTGGAATTAGTTTTGGGAACATACAGTCATCTTACCGCAATGTCTGCCAGCAAATCCACAACATCATGTAAATTCACATATAAACTAAAGTCTGAGGGGAAAGTAAATGTACCAAAAATTTGAGGAAAGCAATGAAGAATCACTGAGTTATTATCAACACACAAGTTAATATGGCTGAATAGCAAACAACTGCCTACTTAAATATCCAGCAACAAAATGAGCATCCATTTGGAATCCTTTTTTGTCAGACTGTCTCACATACTCCAGCAGACTGGATTTAACATGAAACACTGACATGCTTCAGACCAAACTTAAGAATAGGCAGAAGGCAGTATTTACAGTATATTTGTGTACATACAGTATAAGAAGGGGATTAGACGATCATGTTGCTCTGTTTCTGCTGGAATTGCAAGACAGCAATTACTTATTATTATTAATTATATTACAACTGATTGGTCCCAATGTTGTGCCCTTGAGGTCAACAATAATAAACAAATGAACAAATATCTTTCTGGGCTGAATTCAAATTCACATTCCACAAGATGTTGACTGTACTTAAGACTAGGGCTGCAAAATCTTGGTCAACTAAAATCGTACATAATCTTCAACTAATCAATAAGTTGCCCGTATTTCTCTGTTTTGTGTCTTCGGGTTATGCTAGCCCATTGTTGCTAACTTTGGAGCTAACCCCCTTTACTTTTCCAGCATTTGGGGAAACAACAGACGTGACTTTTTAGCATTTATTAACTGACACACTGTAGTCTGTACTGTACATCTACTGCCAGACTGACAACTTACTACTAACCTTTTCCTCTGCCCCGCTCGCATCCACCGTCACTTCTCTGCCCCTCGCTCTCTCCCACTCGCTACGCAAACATACTCCTTAACGGAGCCACGCTACCAATGGTTTCCCAGGCAACGACAGAGGTTGACTCACATACCGCAACAACGCTGCACAGAGACTCCCAAGCGCTATCGATTTCCGAGTGAATGGATATTCATTTGGATATCAAATATTAAAAAATATTTTTTTTGGCCTGGCGGGGGTTCTCATTGTGTCATTATGGAGAAACACAGATTCAGTAAAGGGTGTTTTGAATACACCCCCGTTTTCACAGGTAATTTGTTAGTCTGTCCCTCCCACCACAGGAAATAATGGATTACTCCTGGAAAGTTATTGATGTAGCACTTTTCTCCTTATGAAAATAACACAGAGATTATTCGGCCAATGAGAATTTAGTCGGACGAGAGCATATCGACCAACTAATCGACCAGTCGACCAGCAGACTACAGCCCTACTTAAGACTGTATTCAATAATTATCCCTACAGACATCTGTAGCTGAAACACAATGCAGGACCTTTGTACTTCAGACTAAATTTACTGCTCTTACCTAGAAAATAGAATAATGTACTATTTCTTCTGTGTTACACTGCAGTGATAATTATTACCTATTATTGACTGAAACCAACTCCTGTCCCAAACAAAACATCCTCCACTTAACCACTCGAAAAATCTTGGTTTAGCCAATGACTGAGCCACTGTATTTGCAAGTTGTTGATAGGAGACAAAGCTTTTGATTATGTTTCCATAAAATAAAATACATTTATCAGTCTGTATCCTCTTGTAGGAATGACGGATTAATCTGAAAGCATCAATAAATTCGGAAGCTTAATGACGAGACTTACGTGAGAGCTACTCTCTTAGCTCCCTCTTAATAACCACTGCCAGCCGTGCCCTGGGTAGAACAACAAGCCACAGCCGACTGCACCAGTTGGGGACCCATTCCTTAAAGAACAATTAACAGGGCCATTTAAAAAAATCATCCAGCCCACACACTCAATTAACACAACCCACTTTTGCACTTTTCCCCTCTATTGTGTCCTAGAATAGCCCAGTTGAATTGGCATGATTAAGACGTGTTGGTGATGACTGCATCATGGTAGGCCCTTGTGCTATTCCCATAGCACCCACTCTGTTTGCCTGTAGCTTTCAAGAAAAGACATAACAGCTTTAGGGATCACCTATCAAATGTGTGTCTTTCAGGGGTCTAAACGAGATGTAATTACTGTCTGCTTTTTTGTTCCAGGACAAGACAGTTTAAATACATTGGTTTTTACAAATGAAGTTGAACGGAACAGAAAGACTGAAGCTGGGAGATAAGAGAACAGCTCTTGTGCAAATATGTATTTGAAACGGAGGAAGAAAGAGCGTGCTGGTTTTGCAGTTGCTTCCATTGCCCTTTGATGCTGGGTGACTTAAAAGCTTGGAGTCAAAATTTATGGTCATCAAAAAAAATCTTCCAAAAAATTCTTTGCTGACTAATAAAATGTCGACTGTCCTATATATCTTTAAACATTGTGTCAGAATTGAATAGCAATCAGATCAGTGTACCTCCAAATCTACTACCAAAAAAAAAAAAAAACCCTTCCCAAGTGCTCTGTAAAATACAAACACAATGTCCTAAAAATAACTCTTATCTTACAGCAGTCATTATCATTGGGAACACTTCAGAAAATAGCAGCCCCAGTTGTGTGTAAATAAACAGTGAAAAGCGGAGGAAGAAGAAAAAGATAACAGCAGGAATTCTATCAAGAGGCAGGGTGGGATGACTCATGAAAATGGCTTTGAGTTTATATGGGGAAGGACAATAAGGAGTTTTGAAGCTCTGAGATTACAGAGAGGTACTGTAGCTGATGGAGCAAACTGGGGAGGCTTGGTGTGACAGCAGCAATGTAGTACATACTGTGTGCCGTCTCTGGTATTCAGTCTTCTGGAAATACATGTAGGGCACGGCTTCATCAACCCCCTGGGGGGATGCAGCCATTACATTAACAAAGCTCACCTAGCGGGCAGGGGGACAGGCTAGTGTCTTTGTTGCGGTACAAGTTCATCTTTGTCCCAAGCCAATACCCACCCATCCATTGCCCATCGGTCATCATTAAATGACTGGATCTTTTCCTCCTTGGATTATATAATCAGATCAAACTGTGATTGCTGTAACTTTAAAAAGTGTGTAATGTATTTAAGCATACTTCAAAAGGGGACATACACTTGAAGTTCAGTTTGTAAGATCAGCAGAAGGTTTGTAATAGATGTATCTCTGTATATCAAACTCCTAAAGCTATATACGGTAGTGCAACAAAGGGGGAAAACATCTGGTTCACACACAGCACCAGTTTCCAGACCACTATGCATTAGATGTTTGGAGGGAAGAACCTTGGAGAATATCAACTGTTGCACAGCTGCACAGCCTACTTTGACTTAAGTGGTTAAATATCTATTTTAAATTAAAACTTCTGGTGCACTTGCATGCACAACAAAATAACAGCTCATACCAATATGATCAAAAAAGGTGCTGATCTGTGGATTTTCCTTTGGATGGAACCAGGAAGGCCATTTGCCCTGGTTTCCAGTCTGCCATTAGCTTAGCTCTGTGCTAAGCTAACGGGATGCAAGCTGTAGCCTTGTATATAACGGCCAAATATGAGATTGGTATTAATCTTCTCATCTAACTCTCTACCAGAAAGTGAATTTGTGTATTTCCCAAAATGTGGAACTATTCCTTTACAAATCAGTCCATTTATCTCTCTAGTAGATACCCCTTTAAAGGGAAGGCAGTGAATTCACCCATCTACTTTTCATTAGTGACAGTGACAAAGCACGGCCAAAGATGGCTGTCTGAAAACACTGAAAACACTGCGCAAGTTCTGTCCTTACTTCCCTGGTTTGGTTGCCACGGTCTCACAAAATACTGGATGTACTGCAGTTGTTGGGCTTTACTCCTATAAGCTTGCAAAGGGTGTAAGTTGGATTACACCCTGTTCAAAGTTGAAATATGGTTGTACATTGTAACCCTAATTCTATGACCACAGGAGAAGTCCTCAAATGTGTCATCCTGCTGGTCCACTAGTTGTGTAAATTAAGTGGATAAGGAGTGGGGTTGCCACATGCCCATTATCCACCCTATTTCTAGCCCTATGACATCTTGCATGATTACCGGCACAACCTCCAGTTATTCCTTTCACTGAAATGATGTCTGTGAGAGATTGCGGTATTCCACAGGTGTCCTCCCCTTTCTTAGACATTTGGGGGTAATAAATGCCTGTCATGAACCCAGCCTGTCAAACCTTAAACTGTATAATGTGATCAATCCTCTGCCTGCTATTACAGAGGGATGGAAGGACAACTTGAAGAAGTGGTCTTAGATAATATATGGTAGCATATTTAGCTACTTTATTGATGCTGTTGCTACCGATGGTGAATCGATGAACAATTTGTAAAGCTCTGAGACGTCCAGTACTTCCACAAAGTCAGGTGTGTTTTATTAAGGGAGGTTGAACAGAACCACATCATTTAGCTATCGCTAAGCTAAATTGCTTTATTATTGCTATCCACGGCCACTTCATCAGGTTGCCCTCACATCGCTCAGTGGTGTAAGGGAGAGGTAAAATCACATTATCCTGTTTAATGAAAAAGTTTGACATTTTGGAAAATATGCTTATTTGCTTTATTGCCGAGAGTTAGATGAGATCTACACTGCTCAGCCAGCAGCCGGCTGTTTGGCTGAGCACATTCTGTACATGCAAATAATAAGTGGCCGAGCCTTTTACAGAGCCTTGTTAAGAAAGTCTGCCTGTAATCATAGACCTAAGATTACAATACATAACCACCATACCATATATACCGTCCCTCAGTTCCTTTATATGATGCTTTTAATAGTTCTGCTGGATTGGTTATTTTTCACTGCTAGTATGCAGAAAGTAAGAGGCATATTAACTTCTGCCTGCATTGCATATGACCATTGACTGCCCATAATTATTACAACGCAAACTACTCAAGAAACCAGAAGTACGTAAGAGTCAAGAAATGTGCAATCAAAGAGATCACATTTTCTGAGTAATCTGTAACACAACCTACCAACCACTCATTAGAGCTCCTCAAGTCCTGTTTTTGCTACGCAATAGGAATTTCTAAGTTTGTTGCCATCATAAACCTTTCAAAATGATCATGCTGGCAGATTATATCTTTGCAGTACAAGAAATCTGCATCAAACTCTTTTATGTAAATCCCACCTACAATCATGGAAGAAAACCATTTGTATACATGATTGAAAATGATTGCTGGCTCTTTTTTACCCCAATCAGCAGTGAAGTATTGCAACTTAGCTGGCTGTTTGGACTATGTTTAACATCTGAAAATGACCCTGAGACTCAGATTTATTTATGTGCAGCAACCACTGAACAAACTTGTTTTAAGTATGACCACAGACACAGAATTTACACACAGGCACAAAAATACAATCACATATGAACACACACTTCAAAAAAAAAAAAAAAAAAAAAGGAGGCAAGTGATTTCGAGTGGATTCTCAATTTTAACTGTACCAATGTGAGTATGTGTGTGCCAGCCAGGGTCAGCAGTGAGTGCTCACGAGAAGGGCAGAAAGGGAACTCTAGACCATGGGTTCAAATAACAAACTCACACCGCAGGTGGTGTTCAGCTGCAGTGCACCCCAAGGCTCTCTACAGCATGCATGAGGGCATCTGTCATGTAAATGAATCAACTAATGAAATGGAAAGAGACTCTAGTACAGAAAAGACCAGATTGAGATGGCAGGTTCAGACCTGTGCTATGAAAGTGAAACAGGACCAGGGTTGAAATATCAAACAACATAGCTACATAGCGTTGGGTCACAAAATTATTATTGCTTAGCTGATGTTGTCTGTGTCAATAAACTATAAGTTCTGAGCAGTGAAGCGTGAAACTGAGCCATAAAGTCTGTTCTCATGGTGGTATCATATCATCATCTGACATCACTTGGACACTGAGATTTTACTTCATTGGACAATCAGGAAAAACGGCTGTATCTTGGAGCTCAACAAATCAAACTTGAAGTGAGGGAGAAGCTGTTTCATAGCCTGGGAACCAGACGAATCTGCGAGCTCATGTTTTATTTGCTCTGGCAGAGGCGTCTGGCCCCCCTCCTGTTCAGCCAGATTTCCAGCCGACCTGGCCCGGGTTGGGCCAATCACAACCGTTTATTTAATATGGGGCGGGTTTGATACAATGACTGTACAGAGGGCTAGAGAGAGCAGCGTCGCTCAGTGCTACGTCACATGTTTCGTTGCTCTGATTGGTTTTAGGTCTATCCAATTGCGTCCTGAGGCATTCTGGTCTGTGCTCATTGATAACGCCCCTTGGTAATCATAAATGAAATGAGAGGGTCCAGACTAATTTGCATTTGCAAATTGGTCTGGCGATGCCAGGCTAGCTGTTTCAGAGTAACTGGTTCATCACTAATGGTACTAAAATAATATTTTGAAACTTGAAAATGTTTTAAAGAAGCAGTATTTACTACATCTTACAAGCCATGACAAGGTAGGTAGGGTGTGGTAAGGTAGGTGAAAGTGTGAGAAAGTCAGTTTGGTTGTAATTTGTTTGGGTGGAAACTATATCAGGGAAACAATGACAATGACACTTCACAGGCCATTTATACCTTTTTGAAATATACTGAGGGAATAATATGAAAACAGCCCTTATAATCAGTCACCAAATTAAAAAACAATTACTTTTTTTACAGTTTGTTCTTTAATAGCACTATGCAAAACTGGCAATCATGTTTTACAAGATACTTTGCACTTTCCATCCTCCATATATTTGCATAGATATGTCTGTATCAAAATGGAATTTCACAAACACACAAAATATTATGTTGTTTTAGACAAAGAAATCTGGACAAACTTAACATTTATGATGGCTAATCAGAAAAAAGGAAACTACAACTTCTAGAAGAGCACAAGGCAATTTCATTATTCCTTTGGGGAGATTATGACAACCATGTGTGATAAAAACAGGGCACTACAGATAATACAATAAAAAAGCAATTTACAATAACCCTCACTCATACTCAAATGTCATCTAAACACTCATCACTGCATGCCCTGAGCACATATTCTGACATGCATGCATACAGACATGTAGATACAGTCCCCTTTTGTGTTTCATACATTAGGGTTCGAAATGTATTTAAAATGTGATACAAATTTTCAAAAACCCTGTTACATTTAATGTATTACATAAGGCTTGATATCAAATGTCCCCCACAAAGAGACTTTAAGCGACATGAAATATTGGAGTTATTTATGGCTGTAACCTGACTCCAGAGAGAACAGGTGATTATCTATACTTACTGTAACTAAACAATGTGTATGCACACGTCTTGTATTGTTGACCAAACCTATAATTGAGTACAGGCGAGTCAAGCCAGATGTAGTGGTGTCAACTCACTGCAGTGCCAATTTTTATGTCAAATTTAAATGATATGATTCAGATTGGAAATCAGTAAGATGGCCTTTTAAGAAATTTGGGCCACTCATTTACTTCTCATTCTATTTCTAAATTAGGGCGTTAAACAGTGTCGGGACAAAAAAATCAATATGGTGTTATATTACAATATTACAATAGTTCCCCGACTAATGTTATCGATACACTTGCACCAACTATCAATATTTCTTATGGAAGTAAGAGCACTGTAAATGGATTTTCTCACATTGAGCCTGCTACAATTTTGGCCTAAAACATCACTATCTCATGACTCCTCGTTGTGGTGTTTAACAGACTGATGTTGGAAGGGTGAGAGAAAAGACTGTGGAAATGTAAGAAATTGGGAAGGGGGTGGGGGGGCAACAAAACATATAATGAATTAATGCCAAATACTTAATATTTGTATCTCTGTCTCTGTGAGTCTCAGTATTGAACAAAGATTGCATTGGCTGTTACATGGCCATGGTAAATTTTTCCTCAAGTGTAGGTATGCGCAGACAAGAAAACTATCAAAACACTTCATTTTAACCCGTTCTTAAACCTTTGCTAACCAACAGAACTTTAAGCCAGGATTTTAGACCTCGTTGTGCCGTACTGATTAAATTTCGAGATCAGACTTAGGATTTGCTGGCTCAGCAGATGTGAGGGTCAGTGCCAAAAGTTGGCATTTCTTATCTTGTAGTCTTTTGCTTCACAATTAAGTTGCAGACCAGTCGGAGCCTCCAACTCTGAAAATCTAATTTTTGACCGGTATCTATAGCTCATCTCTAGTGTGTGTACAATAGAGAAAAGGGAAATCTGCTAAGGTCTGTCAAATGGCATGAAAGGCTTTTCATTTTCAAAGTCTATTAAACCTAATAAACCAATAAATAAATAATAAATAAATAAAATAGCAATTTCCTGGAGAAACAGCTGTGGATATATATTAAAAAGGAAAATGATATAATCTTGACAGGCAAATTTCCTCTCCAATAAGTCAACTATATTCAAAGTGAGGCATCTCCATACAAAAACAAGTTGCAAAATTATTAAAGATTTGAAATCTTAAGTCACCCATTTCCTTGAAATGGCTGGCTCAACGCTTGACAGTGGAGTCTATCTAGTGCCTCAGTTTGTGGTTCATATGTGTATAAAAGATCAATAAGGAGAGAAAACCAATCATGCAAGATTGTCTTGAAACTGTCATCAAACACATTTAGACTCAACCTCAAATACATTTCTCCCTCTTTACCACGGGTACCAAGAATGTTTGATGTGCATTACAAGTGGCTTTTATTAGTATTGACTATCAACACAGTAAAAAAAGAAGCAAACATTAGCCCCATTATCTCAGACGTCAGACATTATACAGTAGGAACCCTCTAGACTTTTTTATTTGGCCTGTATGATTACGGTAATTAAAGCTTGTGTAAATTTTCCAGCAATCAAATACTGTATGGTGTATGTGAAAACTGTATGTATATTGTGCACAGAACTCTAGCTTGCCCTACACGCTGTGTTCTCATGTAACTTAGCAGAAACACTCCAAGCGAGCTAATAATTTTGCTCCTGTTTATATTCAAACAATGTGAAGAGCTGCAGCCAGACAGACTGGCTCAGTAAACAAAGACAACAGCACATTTTCTCATTACCAGGATGCGTGAGGGAGGCCAAGGCACAGAAATTAGCGAGCAAAACTGCAAGGAAAGCAAACCAACCAGGTCATCTGCAGTTTTTGGCACCCACTGATTTTAATTTCAATATTACCGTAAAAACAACGAGAGAGGAGTGGATTATACGATAAACACGCACTTCATCCTCCCCACTAGCCACAGATAGTGGTGTGTGTGTGTGTGTGTGTTAGTGACAGGCCAGCTTACCTTGGAAAATAAGTCTTTATTCTAGGTAAAGCATGAGTACTGGTAGAAAATATAAATCCATAGCCTGTTGTTTGTCAATCGTTAGAGGCAGCGCTATACACACAGTTTGAGGGGCATGGCTTTGGGGAAGAAAAACGGCAATCCCCATAATCACACCTGCTTATCCTCACATCCCCCTCCCAGGAAAACCCACAAACCTTTCTCTAGATATTGTCAATATACCATTCAAAAACCACAGTTTCAATATCAGCTCTCTCTGTAGATGAACACACTCCACACACACACACAAATAGTTCCTGACATGCACAGTGTGTATTGTGTTCATTCATTGCTATAACTTCCTAAAGTATACAAGTTATCCTCACTTACATTAGTTGGTTTTCTGTTTAACCTGTTGCAGTACATTACTAGTATACCAGTCAACTGGTCTTAGGAAACCCGTCTACCATTTCACAGTGACAGCCTGTTTTCACTTAATACTGTGGCTAATCCCCTGCCAAGCACCCCAGCAACGCAATGTTGTATATACAGCAAGACTTTACCTGATGTGAACTGATTGCACAAGACGATCTTCTGAGATCATGCTCAGAGCGTGTAACAGGACTCCACTTCTTTACCCTCCACCGTTTTTAAAATCGCCCCATAGACACAGCAGCAAATCAATCTTAATTGTTAGGTTTCACCGGATTTTTTTAGCGTTATTTTAATATCCAAACTGAATGAGAAAAGAGAATACAGCACCTTTCAATAACTGCTTAAACTACTGAGCAATACAGAGTAGCAGCATCTGGTAGCGGCTGGGTTTATTTTTCAACCCAATTCATGTGTTTAATATCAAAGGAATAAAATCCTGCTTTGGAGAATTTGCTTAGTATCTGTTGAGAGATGAGAGAAACCCTAATGGCAAGTTAAAAGTAGCCGATGATGGAGCCTTGTTGTGCAGCCGTGCACTTGTTATGAACAATATGGCCCGATTTTCTAAATCTTTCTTTCGATGTTGTTGTTGTGCCATTAACAGTTTTCCTTTGCACGCATGTCAAAATGTTTGAGAGGAGCCAGTTTAAAGTCATATCAGATCTTCTTAGATAAGCCGAGCTGACATTTATCCACATCACACTATAAACTACAGCTGAGTGAAAGTGCGGTGTGCAGAGCACAGTGCTATTACACAGGCAGACACCCACCGCATCATTTATCCTGCCCATAAATCAGTCCTCTGCTCTACTGCACTACCTGCTCCTCTTGTCCCAGCAGATCTCACTGACGTATCATTATATCTCATATACCTCCACTAAAATAACCTCTACTGAGCCTAAGAGCTTAGGATGTGTGAAAAGGAGAACTCGTACCCTCTCTCCGTCTGTCTGCTTGGATGATGCTTTAGCATTAGAGCGTCAATTAGGCCTGTGATCTGTGCTTGTTGTTTTACTGCCTACTATTTTGTCTCTGTCTTATAGTTGAGATGAGTAATGTTTGTGGTTGTATAACCCACCATCTCTTCATAGCAAGTCTAAACTTGTGTCTGTGATATATCACTGCAGGTGAGAGTGCCTGCAAAATGAGGACATACTATAATAATGAGGATAATTGAAGGGCTGAGCTGACACTGGGTACTGCATCAAGCTCCAGATTGCCTTTGCTGCTTAACTTACGTGGCGCTCATCCCTGAATTTGAATTCCACACCCCTACAATCCACTTATGTCCCTGCTCCTTACATATACTGTATATTTAAAGATGGACACAATCCTGGCAGCAATGAGTAGATCTCATCTGCGGCCCTGTAGCACACAATGGAGGCACAACATGTGGCTCATGCCTTTCCTGAATCTAGTATTAATGGATTTCCTGGCAGTTTACAGACAGTACAACAGTCTCAAGGGATAATCACACAAAAAAAACTTTGAATTATGATTAACACATTTAAATATACATTATATATTCACTTTATACAACACATCTTTAGTTTATGAATACATTTACAGGCTGTTTATATGTGTATGCAATGCATGCCAACATTTCTGTTCAAAATAAGGTACAAATCATGACATACTGATGACAACTGAAAATTATTTGTATGCAATTTTGCATTTTTAAAATGACACCTGACAGATTTGTGCATAAAACTCTGAATATATATTTGTGCATAATAATTAAACGCGGTGTTTGACATATTTCTGAAATGTGTGACATTTTCCTTTGCTTCCTTATAAAGTGCCAAAAGCAGAGAGGAAAAGCAACAAGGCTCTCTAGACATGTAAAGGACACAGAGTAAGAGTTGAGATTGGGTTTTGAAGTTGAGTTTCTATGACTGAGGAACTGGAAGGCAAGGGCAACAGGACATCATTAAATTGGACAAATGAGTGAATGCTTTATCTGTTGAACAGAGATGATAGTAAAGAAGAGAGCCTGCAAGGGTTAACATCTGTATGGATTAGAGATACTGCTCATCAGGCAAGCAGGGGGGCTGAGCAATGCCTGGGTCCCCTATCAGCGGGGGCTGAATCAAGGCTCTGTGGAGAAAGGCAGCAAAGCAGTGCAGCACCACTCAGGCCTGTCTAGAGCAGACACGCTGTGTACCCCTTCACTTAGCCAGCACTCAACTTCTGATTCAAGTGACAATGCCACAAAGAGAGAGAGAGGAGGGAGAGAGAGAGAGAGAGAGAGAGAGAGAGAGAGAGAGAGAGAGAGAGAGAAAGAGAGAGAGAGAAGTGTGATGAAGCAGTAGAGAAGGTAAGAGGCTGTCAGCACTAGAGTGAAAGAGAGAGAAAACAGACATTTTTAGTAGAGGTGAGAGAAAACACAAGGACCAATCTATTTTCCAAACTGTGAAAGCTAAAATGAAGAAAATATAGGGCTAACACCTACAAAACACAAGGAAAAGTTTAAAAAAAAAAAAAGTCCACAGATTTAACTTAAATTCAGCATAAGAAGAACAACTGTTTTTTTTTTTTTTTTAACTCAACTCCCATCCACATTTTCGCTTTTCTCCCCTTGACTGCCCATGCCTCCCCTATTATTTCTTCACTTTCCTTCGCTCGGTGTCTCTTCCTGTCTCCACTTTGAAGAGCGGCGGTGTGTTTGTTTGAGAGGCTCTTGCATCACACCTGTTTGTTTAAGCTGCAAATGACGCTAGAGACAATACGTGCCTGTCTCTGTAGACTGCCCAGATATAGCCTGTGGTTGCCAACAACACAGGACTCCCTCTACCTCTCACCCTTTTCTTCATTCTCGCTCACCCTTTCTGCCTACACAGCGGAGCCGGCCCTGTAATCACGGAGGTCTGTCATTGACTGACTGACTGAGTGATGAAGTTACACCATTGGTCGGCTGGAGGCGGGCCGGCCAATAGTGTGACTTCATCAGTTGGCTGAGTGCCGCCACTTCCTGTATCCGTCGTTTCTAATTAAAAACCCTCTAGCGTTTCATACACAGTCCAGCCATATACAAGCTTCTGACCCAGTCTTGTTTCTCTCTTGCTCTCCAACAGCAGAAATACAGAACATTGAGCCTCAGTAATAATTCCTACAAGCACAGCAGAGCACTAAATACTCCCAGAGCACCTCAGCTTAGTCCCATGGATAATATGAGCTAAAAACACTAAGTGCACTCTGGGTTGTTTAACTTCAACTTATCACCCGAATAATGCCAGCAGCCTATCATGAGCCGTAGCGGTGCAAAATCAAGGTAATCATTTCCAGGCAGTGTATTATCATCAATAAATAAAGTATAGGCTAAAAGCCAACAAAATCTGGATCACAGTGCGTAGCATTAATCCACTGTGAAACATCTTTACCTGGAGCCATTTGAAATCACCTACACTTCAGTCTTAGCCAGCACCTTTAGATCTATACCTACGTATAATATGATAAGCAACTGAGATGTGGAATTTATTTACCACAGCATTATCAAAGGAAATGCCTAGCTCTTCTGATTTTACACTCACAATAGGTTACGGATCAAAGCCCTGCTATCAGCAGTCAACATTATTCTCTCAAATAGACCTGAGAGGAAGCACTCCGTAACCTCTGCTGTGCATGTAATTTTTTATTTTATTTTTTTTTTTACAGATGCATCATACATAAGCAAAATTCAGACTCACTCGCACGAAGGTACTTGCACAAACACATAATCAAAGCTGCAGCACATGAACACACAAAGGGCAAAGGGTGTTTTTTTTTTTTATTTGTCCTGTGAAACAACTGTGTGGGCTAAAGGGGAGGTCAAAAGTTAAGGACATAAATACACAGTCAAGGTTAATATTCTTGCTTGCTTTGGCCCCTAAATGGGCTTCACAAGCCATCACTTTACTGACAGACTTAAAACCTAAATAGGTTTTGGCAGAAATCTGTTTTTTAAAGCAAAAGACTCCAGTTTAACTGTACAAGGAACATCTGACTATTGATGACATTAGAACTGTGGGATATATCGATATTATATTGATATCTTGATATGAGACCAGATAGTCGTCTTAGATTTTGGATATTGTAATATCCTGATATGGCATAAGTGTTGTCTTCTCCTGGTTTTAAAGGCTGCATTACAGTGAAGTGATGTGATTTTCTGAACTTACCAGACTGTTCTAGCTGTTCTATTATTTGTTTTTACCCACTTAGTCATTATATCAACATTACTGATGATTATCTATCAAAAATTTCATTGTGTAAATATTTTGTGAAAGGACCAATAGTCATCCCTACAATATTTTGCAATATCAATATTGTGGTATTTGGTCAAAAATATTTACATTTTGTCCATATCACCCAGCCCTCAGTGACATGCTGAATATTAATGGTATATCCCGTTAGTTGGAAATACAAAAGGTTTTATTGCATGTAGGTTGTGTGTTAATATGTTTTTATTAAGTTAATTAGACTATTGTTTTTTTTAAGCTAAAGCTTTGTAAAACATGTTTCATTATAAGCATTGGGTATGAAGCTATGAAGCTATTTGTTTAGAAGAGTTTAGGTTTGAAGAAATTGAAAAGAATAATTTGCAGAAAACCATCAAGTAACATGTCCTTCTTTCTTTATTTTGGTTTCATTTCTGTATTTTCTTTTCTTGTTTTTTTTCTTCCCTCCTCTCTGTCTGTCTTTCTGTAGCAGTGCATGCCCCTCAGCCTTGTGTCTACCTGACAAGAGTGGAATTGAAGTCAGATGTGTACCCCCGGGGGCCTCTCTTTCTTTATTGGTCGGGTAAAATTTTCTCCAAATATTTTGTCATTTGTCTCCACCGATGGACAAATTCACAGTGAAAACCAAGGAGCTCTCTTTTACTGATTCGGTGCAGGGGTGACCTACGATTTGAAGCAGTAAATGTTGGGAGTGTGTACGCCCCCCCATTTTTTAAGGGTGGGGTGGCTGATGGCAAACAACATGTTTGCTCTGTTCGCATTAATATTCAACTACAACATTTGTTCTTATACTGGTAGCCAGCGCGAGTGTAAATAAACCATTTACAGCTTAAACATTTTTAACATGCAACTGCTCCCATGCTGCTTGACATTTAGTGACTAGGCAGGTCGATACATTAAAAACAGCACATTATAAGATCTAGCTCCACGCTGGAAAAGACGGGAGTAAATAAAGTTTAATACCACGCTGAAACCGTGTACAAGTTGTGCATTTTTATTAAGCGTGACCACACTTTTTAAAACTTTTTTTTCCTGGCAATGTGTACTAAACAACAACTGCATGTGGATACAATATTCATGTCACATTATTGCTTGAAAGTATAGTTAAAAGACTAATTCTAATAGTAATAATTCTAATTCTTTGAAGAGTAAAGCTAATAATGACGCATGAAACACAGCATGTTTCAGCGCTTGGTACTTTTTAACTGATGAATACTTAAATTGGATTGTGATAACTAGTTCTAGTCAAGGAAACTTTTACTCTCCTACTCTTCAACACACACAAACCTGCTTCCTACTATCCTTGTCACCATTTCCACATGTGCCTTCATAAATCAGTCAATAACTACTCCCGGGTGCCTTCTCGCTCTCCCTCCAGCTCTCCTCTCCATGCTACTCCTCATGCGCTGCTCTCCCATGACTTCCAGATGTGAGTCAGTCCTTTCAGACATAGGGCTCCATTATTAAAGCTTTAAGTTGAGAAAAAAAGAAACATTTTTCTTAAACAGTCCTGTTTCGACGGCGCAATCTTCTCTGCGTTACCAAATGCAGTTTATACAAATATGACACTGATGGATTCAAACCCCTGAACACTAAGTGCCTTCAAGCAGCAAGGTACTCTGGGGGGGGAGTGTTGTACGTGGTTTCAATTGCTCCAATCTTGTTATCACTTCAGGCACCAGATGGAAAGACAGGTAGATGGCCCCTAACTCTGACCACCACCTGCCATCCACAGACCCCGGGAGTCACACCTCTCCTCCTCCTCCTCCTCCTCCTCCTCCTCCTCCTCCTCCTCCTCCACCTCAACACTCAAAGCTGTGGTGGAAAAACTTTACCCCTTTTTTCTTCTCTCATCCTTTCTCTCCTCCTCATATCACAAGAGTCCTCCTCCATTTCTGAGCCTGAGGGAGAGGATACCTGCGACCAAAGGCCAGTAACATGGCAACCGAGTCAAAAGGCCTTCATGCCTGTTACACGGCAGGGTGCTGGCATTTACTTCCCCCATCCGCCCCCTGTTTCATCCTCGAGGCCCCTAGCCCCACCCAGGAGCCTAAAAGAAATCCACTGTCCTTGCTTTCTCAGCTGCCTCCCTCTTCCCGTGTTAGAAAAACAATATTTCACAAAAGAGAAGAAAAAAAAAAAAGAGAACTTCCTGTCCTTTTGTCCGTTGTGCAGGCCAAAGGTGCTGTTTATTGCACTCCGCTGCGTGGTTCCTGCTTACACACACACACACACACACACACACACAGACTCTTTTTGATGGAGACAAAAGCAAACCTCGGCATTTGCTCTCTATTAATTCGAGCTGTACACAAGAGAAATGTACAGTGAGGAAAATCAGATGTTTTTGTTCGTTTTTAAAGACAAAGAGGTATTTAGTTTAGATTTAGGTCAAGGCGAACGCTTATTGCTTTATTTTTGTATTTCAATAAGACCTTATTTTCTGTCAAAGCAGAATGCTTTGTGTCACAGCCAGTCTTCGACCAGCTGCTTGTTGCTTCACAGTATGTGGGCAAGATTTCCTCCAAGCTTTTAAATGGGTCACATTCTGACTAAAGACGTTAGAGGTTATGGTTACACAATTACAGCCATGATAATCCTGACTACTTTGTTCATCAATTCGATTATGATTTTATCTCATATTCAGGAAACAAAAGTGGTGCATTTTCCTTTCGCACCTGCACGTACTATGTTAACACTTTCTTAGAGCTGTATTTTCTCAAATTACATTCAAGTAGAAAGTCTTGCTTTTATTCTCAATTTTCTCCATTTACAATATTCAAATACTGCCACAAATATACTGTATTAAGTATGTGCATATAACTACAACCTCATTAGATTAATGAAATTACATAATAATATTCAAGTAATTTAGTTTTAACATGGAACTCATTTGTTGTCATCAGGGGGTTAAGTTGGGTTGAGGCTATTCTGGTCTCAAGTCTGATGAATACGTCATTGGGTGAAGTTTATACTCAACATTACATTTATTCAGTTATTCTATAGTGGAAAGAATATTGTTTGCATGTTAGTCTCTAATATGAACAGCTCCTTTTCTTAACTACATCGTTCTCATTGTCTGCTGTTTTCAGTAAATGACACAGCGGATGTGTGTGGACAAGCAGGAGATCGAGTGGAGCCAATCAGACAGACGCTGTCAATCACACGGAGCTAAGCGGAACTAGGAATGAACGGGTCAATCTTTGCCTTAAATGTTTGTCTGACACTCGGATTAAACAGAAAAATTGAGGGAATTGTTCTCAGTTATTTAAGAATATGTCCGGTGATCTATATTTTTCTTATAATCAACAAATCCCATGAAAAGAAAAAAAAAAAAAAAACTTAAATGATCCCTCAAGCGAGTAATGCCTCTGTAGCCCAAGCCTAATAAATATTATTCCTCTGTGTTTGACCTCCATTGCTGTCCAAACTATTAAAAACACATCAATGAGTTTATTTTGAGTAAATCCCTCATACACCCTCCTGCTGCTGTAAATACGCACTAGGGCACCAAATGTGTATTAATCCACAGCTGAAAGTAGTCCCCAACACACACACTTTGACTCATGCGCCCAGCTGTTTTAAGAAATTACTTTGCTTTTTTTTTTTAAAAAAAAGATGAAACTACATACTTGTGACCTATTTTTAAAAAGATTTATGTCTTCAGAATGAAACAATAGACCACAGAAAGTCTGGGGATGTTTAATTGGGAGGCAGTGTGTTTCTACTATTTTATGTGTGTGTGTAGGATTATTTTTAAAAAGGAGATATGCTGTTAATGTTTGTCAATAACTGAATGCATTTTTTTCTCAATTTCTCCGCGGTGTAGTCTGTCGATATTTTGAGATCAACATACAGTGTATGTTAAAACTTAATTCTTAGAAGGTCATTTGACCACTTGCACACAGACAATAATGTCCAACAGTAATGAGTTCAATTTATCAATCTATTTCAGATCAGATAAACAGAGACTGTGGACTATGCAACTGTATCACTAATGATATTTTCTGAATAATAAGTGTGTAAATTATGATTCTGTAAAGCTCATTAGCTCTTTATAATGCTACAATGATGCTGAATTGGACACAAAGACTACTGCTGCTACATAATGGTGCAAACCCTTGCAGTTACTCAACTAAATCAGCCTCCTCTTTCCACATAAAAAAAAAAAAAATCTCAGTTTAACCCAGAGATTTAAAACCAAATTGCCTGAAAATGAAAGATAATCATGATGATTCACTAAAAACCGTTTCACACAGATCTCCTATGCTCGCTTTCTCCTTCTCTTTCCCACCTGAGCTTTTTGTAACCTGTGAGTTTTCCAGGGGACTTTAAAATACACACATCGATATCAATGAACTGCGTGATTATTAAGTGTGGAAAATATATTTAATATATGCTTATCTATGTTTAATTAGCCTGACACTGGAAGACAAGAATGCAAATCAAAGACAACAGCGGCTTGATGTCATTCAAGGGAAACATGGGCTGTAACCGTATTCAAAATAAAATAATTAATCCATTCTGAATTTACATATTCAATGTAATGAATGCCGGTGATGAGGCATCGCAGCCTTAGTGTTAACACACCTGTTGCAGCAATGTAGTATTGTGATATACAGCGATCAAACGTACACTTCTTTTCATACTGATGGTTTACACAGTCCCCGCTTTGCATCAGTCCTACTGAGGACTCCTCCACTACACACTGTAACACAGTATCTAGAGGGAGAAAGGGAGGTGTTGTGCCTATAGCCTCGCTAACGGAGGTGCTAACCTCACCGTCTCAAAGAGTTCTCAGTGACAGAGGGAGAAGGACTCGCCTGGAGTGAAGGAGCCAGTGGAAAGCTCATCGATCAAAGACTGGAAAATGTCAGACGCAGAGCACAAGGCAGAGTTTTCTATATGCAACCCTCACGTCTGCTAAAGCTACAACTCACAGGCCGGTACTATGAATACGAATGCGTTATTTGTCACTTGTGCAATTAAACGAGAAGCCCATGAGGGTGTCTGACACACGCCACCTATTATCATATACAGTACATTTATAATTATTGTGATGCCTTCAAAAATATTTTACCTGTTGTTATACTATGAACTGAACTTGAGCTTTCAAGCAAAATACTATTTTATTTGACTGGAAGCCTTTTGGTAACCAGAGCAGAGAATGAAAAGAGATATTAGTGTCACCACAAACTTGTGATCTAGCATAGCATTACAAAAACCTAACAAGTCAGCACATTGCTTGCAAGAGTTTGGAATATTTCCAAATTATTGCTCAATTTCTACAGAAATGTTCAAATAGGAACACTGCTTGCACATTTTATCTTTATCAACCCTTTTTTTCCTCCCTCCGGCTGAAATAAACCCATCCAGAATCAATGTTACAAGCAAAACCAGTCCACGACCTCAACAACAACTTCCTCACAAATACATTCTTGCTCGTGAGAATTTATTTCCCCTTATGTTCTCATTCTGAGCAGAGCTTACAACTTGGCAGTGAAATACTCCCAACGAGCTACACTTTATTGAAAATTTGTTGTGGAAAAACAAGAATAATAATGTTCGGGGTAAACATGTCTTTAGCACTGTGACTCTATTCAATCAAATGGCTTTAAAGGGACTCGTGCATAGAAAGTTAGCCAGACGCTGTAACAGTAAACATCAGTGTAAGATTTATCCTAATGATAGAGATTTGCATCCATGAAACAACACTTGAATGTGAGGATTAGCAATATGATTCAGTCGTAAATGTTGCAGATTGCTGATAATAAACAAAATTACACTGTAATCAGCAAAGACGCTTTTTAAAATCATCAGGCTAATGTGCTTTTCTGTGAAATATCTGCCTGGCTTTTACTTGCAGGGACTGACACTGTTTACCTAAAGCCACCTGAAATGTTCCAGAATCTAGTAGATAATTGCAATGTGAATCCAAATGGCAAACTAATTACTCTTTCCCCTCTTGAAAAAAAGCGTACAGTACAATGTAGTGGAGGGCCACTGCAGGATGCCACTTCACTGCACAGGGAGGAACCCTTCATATTCAACATAAACAAGACAGGCTATAGAGGGGAGGATAAAGGAGAAGTATTACTGCAACAGGCAGATAAGAAAGTTATAAAAGCAGTGATAAAGAGCCAGAAAAGACAGAAGAGAAAGAAAAAAAAGGAGGGGGGGGGGGGGGGGGGAAGACACAGAGGAGCTACTCTCCTGTCCGAGCCATTACCTTGCTGCTGGAGACACTACAGTGAGGAATGTGTGTATTGTTCAGTGAATCGATCCGTCGGTGTACGGTACAGAACGAGGCTGAGAAAGTGCACTCTAATTACAAACTATTTTGCTGCAAACTTGAGCTTTACAAAAATACACTAATGCATCTACAGGCCAGAGATAAATGTTAATCATCTACCTGTTGCCAGCGCTGTGCTATTCGCGGCATTCGCCTGACGTAATGAGCGATATTAAGAAATCAAATATCGCAGTATTTTTGACCGAATACCTCAATATCGATATTGCAGCATTGTAGGGATTGACTATTGGTGCTTTCACAAATATATTAACACAATGAGATTTTTGATAAATAATCATGAGTAAGTGGGTAAAGCCAAATAATAGAACAGCTAGAACAGTAAATTACATCACTTTTATGTAATGCAGCCTTTCAAACAGGTAAAGACAACACTTATGCCATATCACAATACTGATATAATATTAATAGATTGCACAGCCCTACATGAGTGTAAAAAATAAAATCAGGGAGTTCTTTTTATGAGAATTGCAACAGAGCAGTAGAGTAGTGTTTTCTGTTCAGTTTAGTCATAAATAGCTCAACTATTTAATACTTTCCTCCCTACTGAAGGTGCAATTTAAGAGCTGAACATTGATTTCCAGTAACAAGATAAGCATCTGTAAAAATCCCAAGTCCACTTGCTATACCGATGTGCTGAGCCGCTTTCATTCACATTTCCGATGTTTGACATGAACTAGTGGACATGCAGGTAACCTTGACAAACAAAATCAAACAGAAATGTGCAGTTGGCCGAATCTTGCATAGTAACTCAGAACCCCCTTTCATTTCCTGTCTCCTCTCTTAATCTCTTCCTCTCAGATTTTGAAACATATTAACATATGTTATTCAAAAGTCTGACTTGTGACTTATTGTTTACATGACAAGCTCCACCCTGTCCTCTGATATATTTCAATGATGTGTGCATACCTGTTTCTTTGGCTCTTGCACACTTCACATCCTGTGTCATCTGGCAAGCTCAAAATGTTCTTTTACTTGGAGAATAAAAATAAATATGTCTTACAGTGTAATGGTGCTTCAGAGATTACAGAGTTTTTAATGTGTTCATGTCTATGTTCGGGTGCTTTATTGCTTTATTTGCTAATGTGTTAGCCTGTGGCTACCATGTCTCTTCACAAAAGTGAGATGAGCCAAGCTTTCAAGGTGCAGCTGAAACCACTCCAGGGTGGACACACATAATTTCTGTCTTCAACAGTGCGTGCCATATTGTAATCAAACAATGTTAGGTCTAACAAAGAATTTGGGAAATAAGGGGAGGGTAATGAAGGCCGTAGTCGATGACAGCCCATTTACGGCTGTGATTTAAACGGCAAAGATATTCTATTTGAACCTCAACCAGCCTCTAATTTTATGAAGCACAACCCCACTGAGCTGAAATGATGATTTAAATATGTATGCAAGAAAAAAAAAAAAAAAAAAAATCCAAGTCAGTTTAAATGTGGCCTCCTGAGACAAGAATGTGGCCAATGACATTTAAATGGAGGACAGAGGAAGTTCTGGCAGTAACACGGAGACAAAAGCGAGATGGGAATTTCTGTGACGACCTCACGTTTTTCAAAGAGTTAAATAAAAGATGATAAACATAGATTATAGAGGCCATTTTGTCTGTGGTCTTCTCTCTTTCTAGTCCTGGTGACTTTGAGAAATAAGCCTCTAAATTTAGCATCAGATTTATCAAGCTGAGGCAATCCAGGGAAAAAAGAGGGACTTGGGAATAGAGAGAGCAAAAGAAAGAGACAAGGTTGAAAGGTATCTAAAAGACAGGTGCAGCAGACAAAAAGATTGAGGCTAGTGGGGGGAGGGGGGGGTGGCGTGGGGTTGGGGCATTGTCTGTGAGATCCTGTCCATCACTTGCCACTTTTAGAATGAAAATACATCTCTACTAATATCCGCCCCACACACACACACACACACACACACACACACACACACACACACACATATATATGCCGGGAAGACACATAAGGAGAAAGAGATGTGAATTTCAATTAAGCAGGTGAGGAAATTAAACTAGTGTTATAGTTATAAAGTCAACCAAGCAGATAAAGACTCCGATACTGCAAGAGAGCAGAGACAGACGTACAGAAAGACAAACTCATTCACACACACATACACACACACACAAGCGCCCAACACAAAGCCAGACAGAGAACAGAGAGAAGGTCAACAGAGGTCAGGTCTAAAGCTTCTCTCCTCTTATTTTTCTAAATTTCCAAACGCTGTCTACCAACTGTCCGCTCTGTGGAGCGAAATGGGGGCCTCATTAAGTGGTGCCACATATAATTACCAATAATTTTAATGAATTCTTAGCCAGTATTTACTCTTAATGCATTCATAGATGCTAGTGTTTGCTGTTTTTAATCATCAAGTAGAGGCCCTGTCTACTTTTATGCAAATTATGTGCTTCAAACGACGTGACTTAGCACTTTTCAAATCTCTGTGTTCTCAGGAACAAACTTTCAGACTCTGTTTAAAAGGAATTCGGCCACAGTATCATGTCTTTCCCGGCTGAGATATCTTCAAACATATACTGTTTTTCGGTGGTCAAAAAAAAGAGAACATGTCTCACCGCGTTTGTCTAATTTGAAAATCAGGAGCGACACAATTTACTAACTGGCTGCTACCATGCAAGTGCTGACTATACAGCAGGTCACCTTTTAGTAGCAGAGGATTTCTATCAAATAAGGTGTTGTCACTGATTTGGTTAGTTTCCCTCTCTCCTCATTTCTGTCTTCCATTTACAGTAAATGGAATTTGTCATTCACCGTGCTGTTTTACTGGCGGGTGTGAATCCAGCGTTTCTCCTCCCATTTCCTCCTTCTGGTGTCAAATGATGAAGAAGATGATGATGATTTTGTACCTTGTGTGTGAGTATATGCTTAATTTATCCTTGTTTGTATAGAAGATGCACATGGGATGCGAATTCTCAAAAGAGTAAAGCACTCCATACTGTCACACCTGACTGCCAGCTCTCAGACAGGGACTTTCTGGTGGTGTTCGCACCAGTAAAAGCCAGCATGAAGCCCGACGCCACGACACAACCGACGACATAATGTTTCAAAAGTTTAAGATTTAATCGGCTGCAGGCGCTACATACTAGTATGCATGTTCATGCAAATGCAATATTCATTCAGTAGAATGAATACTAAACACCTTGTCAGTTGAGATTCATCTGAGGTTGCTGTTTATTCATTTATCAATATACACATCTGCTCAATATTACATGGGAGATTAACTAGTTCCATACGAAGGATTTATCTGAGTAGCGAGTCATCATGCACCTGTATTCCCTAATGACGTATGTAAGGGCTTCCCCTCTTAGTCAATTAGTCAACTAAGTGGTTGTTACAGCCTCATTCCACTGAGGTGTTTTATTCGCTTATTTTTTCTACATATTTGTCTATGTTGTGTAGGTCCTTTACTAGAAAATTGTGGGGTCAAGAGAGTATTAGGGATATCCATTTCACAGATTATTTAATTGCATGGTGTAATCAAACAATTAATGTAACAGACTATTATCAGTTTATTTGAGTCTCGCCATATTTCGTACATTGCATGTATGGATTAATGTGTTGTAAATGTCTGTATTCATTTTACAAAAGTTAATGAGGAATGAAGGTGAAAATAATTTGGAGCAATATAAATGCAAAGCGAACAGAAGGTCAAAGTTGGACTAATTAAAAGTGCTATAAAATTGTCTAGTGCTATAAAATTGCTGCATGTAGCTATCAATTAGAAATCACAAAATGGTCTTAGGCAGTAGCAGCAAGGAAATGAATCTGTCAACACTTTTCATTATTGTATGATAACACGGGAGACAATTAAGTCACAAAATAACCGTTACAAGCTGGACTTGACCTGCTTATGCATTAAGTCTGTTTGACTGTTTCACATTCTCCACTACTCTGCAGTAGCAACACAGCAAAAAAAAAGGAGAATTTGTATTTTTGTATTTTTCCAACAGAGTGCCATGAGGGGTCTTCTTTTAATGAATCAATGTGAAAGCACAAGTGGTGCAAAATTCATGGCGCTACCACATGTAGAGCATGTAGGTGCGAGAAACACACATTTTTTTTTGGTAATTTTGTGACCAAAGATGCTGGCGCAGCAGTGGCACACCTGCAGTGCTGTCGTGAAAGAGGTTGGATCAGACGGAATAAATTACCAGTAGATGTGGAAGGGGCCAATGTCAATCACAGTCAATTAAATTATCATTCCCTTTAAAAGCAATGAGCTTCCCACCATGTGGCACAGACAGTTTTACCATAAATGAAAGTCCAAACTGGCCGTCCTGTAAAACCTTCTGAAGACAGCAAAACAGTTCTGAGTTGTGAGCGGCCAGTATAAGACATTGAAAATATGCTGCCGAGACATATGATGCCCCATTTAAAGTTCATTATTTTTTACTGGAAATATTGAAATCTCACAATTGACACAATAAATCAAATCTGTGAACAGCCAAGCTTGACACTGACATTAACTCTGAATATTTTTCTGAGAATGGATAATGTGCAGTAATTACTTCAGTTATGTGTTAAATAGAGAACATTTAAGTCCTACCTAAAACAGTAGTTAACATGTCCCTTTGTTACAAAACAGTGGCTAGTATTTATGATCAGTAGAGTGGGTGGTGCGGTCGGGCTGAGAAGAATCGAGTTGTATGACAAGGTCACTGACTCAAAAAAGACACGGAGCTGTGTCAACAACTGATGTTAGTGTGGAGGTTATGGATTAGCATGTTATTGTTTGGCATTCTGTGGAGATAATTAGCACTGTTACACATTCGGTGCAAACAATATCTAGTCAAGGGTTTACTTCTATTGTTAGAAAAAAAAAAAAAAAAACGTATAAATGTTGTCTATAAACTAACCGCTGCTATTACATTAATTAAACATCACTTACATGCCTCTTGTGCACTTACTCCTGTTGATTTTTTTTTTTTCCACTGCAGCACAAAGTAGCTCAATGCTGCTTAATTCTTAACATAAAAAAAATAAAACAGCCGCAAAAATGACTGCTTTTACAAGGTCCATTTTGTTATTTGCAGCCAAAGCACTCAAAAATAACAAGTCGTATTTATGACTTCTAGGCTTTGTAGGCACAGGAGTATATAAGGTGCACTTGGAAACAACATCACTCTGGAGGCAGTTTCATTAAGCTTGAAAAGCATTAATTTTGACTATAATATGAGGCTGTAAAAATCTGTATATGAAAAATGTTCATACATACACAATAATACCTATAATTTAGTTACAAGTCAAAATGGCTCAGATAATCATGCATAAAATTATTTTCATAACGTCTCCCTCTTGTCCTGTATTCTGCATTTGTGCAATCATCCTGCTCTCAGTCTGTGTGGGCATGGTGTAGATTTGGTGCACCGTTTTTGTGCAAAGTCGTTGTTTAATGACTGATTCTATTAATACACTCGCACGCACACATATTCGCACTTTTTTTTTCCACGTACATCTTATTTATTCATGTTACATATAACTCATTTACTGTACCGACTGTATAGGTATTATGAGTATCTATTCCCACTGCTGCCAGAGTCGTCTACATCTGAATTATTTTCCCCGAGTTGAATTAAATGCAGAATCTCATCTCTAGGACAGGCACGTAAACGGACAAATACAAATTATGGAGAGCCTACATGAAAACATAACACAAATTTATCCAGATGATAAAATATGATGTGGCTGACATTGCCGCCAATGAAAAATTATTGGCATGAGCCAACATGGCAGCAGTATAATCGTGAATGATGTGTGGAAGAGAAAGGTCACAGCTGAGGACCGAGGCATTATGTAGAGGAACAGCTAAGCTCTTTAGCGCCCTGACTTAGATCCAGTAATTCAGTATTCAGTATTGAAGACTCTGTGTCTTTCGCATACATGCTGTATATTTTTTAATCATACAAACAGACACATTGCAACATGGCATCGCATAAAAAAAATGAAACATGCGACTTCAGCTCAGAGCAGATGGCAACAAAAAAGTCACCGGTTGTAAAATTGTACATTATTATAGAAGAGAATGGCAAGACGCTCTACATGCAGCTGCAGAGAAAAAGCAGGTGAGGGGTTTTTTCCTCCATAAATGTGGAGCAGCATGCCTGACTGTCTGTACTCTGCATATCCTTCCTGCCCTGCTTTGTTACTGCTCATCCCCTCAGATTCTATCTAGTTCTTCCTATTACTAACAATACCATGCAGATTCTCTGCCACTGGGGCCGTTTGGGAGCTATTAAGCGGTGCCTTGACGGAGTACGAGCATAACAGTAGCCTATCAGTGGCTCCTACGCCAGGTGGAAATCGCAAGAAATACAGTATGAGGATAGAATTCAGCCTGACTTGTTTATATCAAAAAACACCAAGCTTATGATTCTTATCGTAAGCAATTTTGCCTCCTGCGTCGGAACTACTTTAGAAGGAAGGGCGGGGGGGCTTTGTTTTATGTTAATATTATTGAAACACTTATATCCTGTCGACCTTTTTATCTTTTATCAAGGCTCATCTGATGAAATGAAACAAATAGCCAATAATGTTGGCATATTTTAATTAAACACCAAAGAATACATGTTCCAAATGCTTTCAGCTAATTACATAATCTTTATATATCAGAGTGACAACGGATACATCAGTCACCTTCTAGTAAAGATATTTTGGAAAGAAAGAAAACACATCACACAGCTGCTGAGAGTGACACATAAAATAAAAGTTCTGAGATATGTATAATATTATGTATAATATTAGACTATTTGAATGTTGCTGTATTGTCTGTATGAAAGCAGAAATGCTGTCATGAACAGCCAGCAGGCTCCAGACCTTTAGTGTGGCTAGAATGACACCACCGCCACCACAATCAGTACAACAAATTAGTAATGCGATCCAAGCACCGGGCAAAAGTATTAATTCAAAGGATGAATAGTTCTTCAAAGCCGCAGCATGGATATAGTGACATGTTGGAAACAACTCGTTCAACCAGAAAGAGGCAACAAAAGCTATTGGCCATCACGATTAATCACACTACCAACAATGGCACAACTAATAACCTGACGGGCTTGTCTTGCTGAAGGAATATCACTCTTAATCTGAAAGGCTGGTGCCCCAGAAAAAGAAAAAAAAAGAGAGAGAAAAAAAAAAACAAAAAAAAAAACAGGAGCAGCACATAAAAACCACAGAGCATGAACTGTCACACAACGTCAAAGTGAGAAAGAGCAATCTGGCCTGCGAGATTCCAATATCTTACTCTACAATGACAACTGGATCCAATCATGGCAGAACACTTCAGTGAGCCGGTCAGGTAATCCTCCAATCAGACAGACACGTCCGACAAAAAAAAAAAAAAAAAGATCAGACTTTAGCATTACTTTTGTAATCACAAATATACTATAGATGTACTGTATAGACTTGAAGTTTAAACTACTACTACTAATACCACCCCTCTGACAACCGGTCAAGTATCAGATTTACACTACACGATTATCATGGCCAAAAGAATTCACAATAACCATATTATTGTGATATCAATAGAAAATTCGAAAAAAAAAATAATGCAATCAGTCAAATTCATCTTGAACTTTGTTAATTGTGTGTTTTTTCTCTTTTCTGGCGAATGAATTACACACAAAATATGAGTGTAGGGAGATGGAGAGAGAGTCTGTGACCATAACTGTACAAAAGCATACAAAAAGAACAATTACACTTCATGGATAGTGAAAAGGCGACCAGATGAACTGAGAAACAAAAGATCCAAAAGGTGTGTGTGTGTGTGTTTGTGTATATATGGGTGGGGGGTTGGGAGAGGGAGACAAAACGAGAACAGAAAGAAAAGGAACTGATTTAAAAGGTGCTGGATTATTTACATGATATTATATGTGTATTATTAACATGATGCTAATATTTAATTTTTTAAATATCACAGTTATCGTCAATACTGACATAATCCATGTCTGCCCAGACTCATATTACATTAGCAGTGAAGACTTTGAAGGAATTTAATAAAAGGTATCAAGTGTATTTTCCTTGTACGTGTTCACGTTTGGCCAATAAAGCTGTTTCTGATAGGCCACAGAGTTGTAGCCTTGATGGTAGGCAACGCTTCAAATATGGATGTTGCTGCAAAGAAGCTACAAATTTAAAAAAAAAAAAAAAAAAACGTAGATGCTTCATACACACATCTTCTACCCGGCAGCACAGAAGATCATTACAATCACCACAGTTTCAAGCTGGGCACCAAGATTAGTGTCACCAGTTCAGTATCTGACCAAATGTGAAATATGGTCACAATCTCCCCTTCTGTTCCTCAGTTATGGTGTTGAATAACGGCCAGAAAAGTGTTATAAAAGTGATATAAAATCTATTCACTTCATCATTTTATCCTGTTAGACATTCATGTGATTTGTCATAATTAGGATATGAATTCTTGAGTTACGGCCAAAGACGTGTTTTGTGAGGTCACGGTCACCTTGACCTCTGACCTCCAAATTCTAATCAGTTCATCCTTGAGTCCAAGTGGACGTTTGTGCCAAATTTGAAGAAATTCCCTCAAGGCGTTCCTGAGATATCGCGCTCACGAGAATGGGGACGGACAGACGGACAACCTGAAAACATTACACCTCCGACCACAGCTGTTGCCGGCGTGGAGGCATAAAAATCACTCTTTTGGGGTTGATGGAGTAAAAGAAACTAAATAAACAACAGGTTGAATCATAAAATAGAACATATTTAACCAAAGGTGCATCTGTTATTCTTTTCAACAAAAAAAAGGACACTGGCTACGTCCTTGATCAATGGCAACCAACAGGAACTATGTATGTGCATTTTAATTTTCATTATAATGATCACTGTCATGCAATATTGCACATTTTTTTATATGCTGGTACAGTACCTCACATCTTTTATGTGGACAGTACAAAACTGCATATTTCTTCATGAATGTGACCATAATTATGTAACAACAGATAATATATACAATCATTACATTTTACAATTTTACAAAAGATACAATCTGTATTTTTGAAACATATACTCTATGATTCATAGATTTTTTTGTTTGAGATACTAGTACTGTGCATATAGCTGTATGTCTATAATAATTGCACACATCTTGACACACCTGAGCCTCTTGCTGCGGATGGCATATCTCACTCTTTGTTGTACAAATCCCAGACAGCATGTTAGGATGCACAAACACAGGGGGTGAAGGTGGTGAGAAGTAATGAGAATTCAAAAAAAAAAAATGGACAGCAAGGTGATGTGTCTGACAACACAATGGAACTCATCATCCTGATTAAGCTGGCTGTCCCTTTTTAATTATATCCAGTATTTCATTCAAACGCAATCTCAAAAAGGTCACTGTTAAAAAATTAGAAATGCATTCTCTATCGGCCTCTCTAGCTGCCAAAGCCACTCCCTCAAGTGATGACTTTCAAAGTTAAGTGCCTCTCCGCTTCATTCACAATCTCGGTTTTTTTTTGTATCATGAAAAAAAAAAAAAAAAAAAAAACACACCGAACATGACTGGCTAATCCACCTGTCACACCATCGCAGAGCACTAATATCTGCTAGTGTAGGAGTCTATTGCTACGGCTGCGGAGGGGCCCAAGGTCAGAGTCACTGTTGGTTTGTGCTGACCAAAGCCACTTACAGCAGATTGTCAGTGACACTGTTCTGATGAGACACCGCTAGAAAAACAAACCCTATTTTATTACTGTTACCTACAATAAACATTTTTAACCGTACTATAACTACATTAACACACACTCACGAGATATTGAAATACGAATTATAATTTAGCATGAATGTATTTGAGGGGAAAAACCTGAATATGCTGTTTTTTTTATTGTGGATGAAATTGAACAGAAAGTCCCAAAGCTGCTGCTACTGCATTTTTGAATGGACCGCAAATCATGTTATTTTGGATTCTTTATATATGGTTCATGAGTAAAGCCAAACAAGACTGATAACACAGCCCAGTGATGCATTTGCTCTGGTCTACCTAGAACACATTAAACGTGTGTTTTAGTGTGTGTGTGTGTGTGTGTGCTTGTGTTGTTTGTATCTGTGTGTGCGTACATACAGAGGCTTTGATAAGAGGTCTTGAGAGGTATAGTGGAGGACCATGCCCTCCTCTCCTCTGCACTCCTCTGCTCTCCTCTCTATCCTGGCTAGCAGGCTGTCCTCATTACTGTCAGTCAGCATCAGGTTTAGCAGTGCCAGGCTCCTGCACAGCCCTCTGTCCTTTCTGCCCTGCCAGCACTAGCCTGCCTGACTGCTGCCATTGGTAAGCATTGTAAGAACCCCTCAATCCCCTAGAAAACCTAATTACTCTCCGCCCGCAACCAAGGAGACCGGAGCAGAAAAGAGGGAGGCCGAGGAAAGAGGAATCACACAAATGTACACTCCATTTATAAGCGCTCCAGCAATTATTCAAACAAAAGAAATGTGTTCATATTATATCTGCGGTTAAAAAAAATAATAATTACACTAGCATTCACATTTACACAGAATTTATCTTTCTATTGAAGCATAAATATTGGCCCAAGAAAAAAAAAAAAAAAAAAAGAACACAGGATACATTTAGAGTGTGTGAAACACACACAAAAAAAACATGCATGAATCAAACTGAGCATCGCTTTGACCACCCGTTAACTGGGTCACTCAGTTGGTGATTGTGTCTGACCACCAAACAAACAGTCATTCATATGTCTGTGCTCTGGCCCCATTTTCATCTGGAGCAGTTCCACTGAGGCCACTGAAAGCAAAGGAGCTGACGGGTCAGGGATTTAAACCCATCTCCAGCTTCGGCACAGCAACCATTACCCACAGGGGGAAAAACAACTCCTTGTGTCATCCTCCATCTACAGGAGGGTTTATTTATGTTGGCTGCACATCTGTTTTTTCAGGGGTGAGAGGAGAGTGACAGTGAAGAATTCCCATCAACTCGCTTGTCACTTTCCCGTCGTCTTGGTCAAAGTTTTCTTTGCTCACTCTCAGACTGTCTCTTGGTTTCAGTGAAACGTCAGTGCATTTAGTGTCACTAGTAAAAACCCATTTCAAAAGTGCATTTATTTTGAGAAATACAGCAAATATCTTTTCAATTGGACATCTTGGTCGCTCACCGCGATAGGACCTGTGCCATTTGCCTTGAAATGCGACATCGGGTTCAGATAATAGCCTTCATGACATACCATTCCTTCTCTTTCTTCCACCCTTCCTGTTGTTCCGTGTGCTATCTACACAGTGGAAATTCCTTCAAATAAGAACTGTCTAATAAGAAATAATCTTCTTTCACATGATAAATATTTGGGAGGGCTCATTGTCACAAACTGTGAAGCTGAACAAAGATATTGATATGGCATTCTGTTCTACATTAAGGACTTTTGTCCTTGAATATTCTTTCAGACTCGTGCAGCTGTGCAGATCCGAGTTGGAACGGGGAAGCTGGTGCTTTTAATAAACTCACAGGGACATTCAAAGGGGCTGGCAGCTACGGAGGTTTCATTTTCCCAGCAGTGAGCTGTGTCATTTAAAATAAGGATCATTTTGAGAAGGGGAATATCATAATGCTAAATCTAGATCAAATAACTGAGCAAGGTGTAAGACTGGATTTACAAGGCCTTGTAATCCTAAAAGACTAAATAAGAAGTGTCAGAAAGAGCACAGAGAAAGACAGACAGACACAGACTGTGGGGGGAATGAAGGATTGAGAAATAAAGTAAAAGAGAACAATTGGACATGAACAGGTTTGTTTTCAACCTGTGTATAAAACTACACACCTGGGCCTTTTGAGTGTATTTTTGTGTAACACAGTAAACACAGGGGATAAGAATTTGTACTTACTTCCTGCTGCATCATGATTAGACTCTATTAAAACACATCAAAACTCATGAACCACGATACACCTGAGAGTCTTTTCTGCTGGTAAAATCATAATGCAAACAGTCCCTGAGAGAGATGTGTGGGACACAGACCAGTGGAAGTGGTGGGAGTACTGATCAATTTGACATTTGCAGAAAGTGTACGTATGTAAAAGAGAGAGAGAGAGGGAGATAGAAAAAAAAAAAAAAAGAAAGGCAAAGGCAAAAAGGGAGAGTGATGTGAAAAGACAAGAGGTTGAGACTAAGACTGAAGCAAAGAGAAAAAGAGAGAGAGAGCTGCAGCCAGACACAGCTGCCAGAGATGGAGCAACTCTAACAGTAGGCCATGAACAGGAAAGCCACAGTCACAGCTGTCACAGGCTGGAGTAAAATTTGGGACAGTGCTTTGATGTTATTTCTGACTGATAGCCCAGAATTACCTCAGCCGATGCACTAGCACAGTTAGCCTTCCTCCTCACTGACATTAACGCGTGCAGTTTTAATATGAGATGTTTTGGGAAAGAAGACTGTCACTGCAAACAAAATAAACAGAATTTCTAGAAGTGTTGTCACAGCTGCATCTGTTCAGTCTGCATCTATTTGTGCACAGATAGAGTCTTCTTTCTACATCCCAAAGACTGCCAGAGACAAGGCAAGACAACCTGTTCGGGGATGGCTTACAAGGCAAATCCCTTTATGGAGGTGCAAGGAAAGGGTTACGCCCATTGCTCTGTAAATGGATGCTGCTCCTTCCTTTAATTTCCATAACAAGTCATCAGAACTCATCTCCCACTGAAGTGGCCACAGTCCCACTGGCAATTAAAATCATGCTGGGACATGCCATGGCTGTGTGTGACTCCACTGTGGGAAACAAAAGCAGCGGCAGCAGCAGTATTGACGCCGACAGTTGAGTGGTAAATCTCAAGCAATGTCGGCAGAAAGCGTCTCTTTGATTTCTCCAGGAAACAGAGAGCAGGCCTCGTTTACATGTTTCAGTATGAACCTTAGTGGAAAATATTACACGAGGAGACAAGAAACAGCATCATCTCGTCTCTTTGTACTTAACTGTTTTCTATACGCAGCCAAAACACTGAAAGACATGTGGGTGTTTTACAGAATCAGCAAAATAAAGACTGAGACTTTCAAAAACAGACTATGACCGTTTTCAGGGTCATTTTGATGTAAAAAATTTTGTTTGTAAAAACTTTGTGAAATCTGCCTTGATTAAAAGGTTGGGTACAGATTCTTGTCTGCTGAAGCCTTATATTAGCTTCAACTCAACCGAACTGCATTTTTGCAGAGAATGAAGACTCTGGATTTTGTGTAGTTGTGCTAGGAAGCGACCTATTATTATATTGACAATAACATTTTGCAAAAGAAATGGAATTTGAATATTGTGTCAAGACTGACTTAAATTTGAACCTCTCCTTTAAATGTTACCTATAACCAAGCTTTAGACACTGTGCTCCCAAAACACTCCAACACAACTGTCTCCACAACTCTTTCTACATCAGGGTTTCCTGCAGCGTTTTATAGTGCAATCCAACCACCACTAACATCAGAAGAAATCATAACATTCTTATTAAAAACAATATCAGGCTTATTAAACGAGTAGCGGTTGTGATCATCATCACATGATGATTGTTAAATCCATCATTTAGTTTAACTACATTAATGATGAGATGAGATGCGTCATGATCTGTCTGATTCAGCTCAGCAGCTGATTAGTTGATCGATCGTATTGTACACTTTGCAGTTATTAATCAGAATAGTATGTTGCAGTATCAAAAAAGACGCTTTACCCTTATTGTGAACTTGTCACAACTGCTAACTAACGTCCTGGGGGAAACCCTGGACATGGACATGTCATATACTGATTCAATAGAAAACAAAATAATAAACAGTGAGAAATATATGTATCAATATATATTATATAATAAAAGATTGACAGGATATATATATATAAAATATAGATAACATCTGTGTTCATATCCATATTTCAGAAATAAACTCTGATACAATCATTAGACTAGATCTATTGCAGTGAATGCTGTTAAATTAAATTACTTTTGCAACAAAGAGCATGGATCAAGAATGTCTTGTTGTGAAACTAAATGTTGAGATGCTGAAACCTTTATGTAGAAATCCTGGCATTCTTAAGCTACTTTCAGCAGCCAAAGCCATGGCTAACCCCAGTCAGGCTGAATGGCTAGGAGGAGACAGGGCATAAATGAATGTGCATAAAACACTTTTGCATCACATCATCATTGTTTAATCCTTTCATTCCCATCTATCAATCATCCACAGATGCGACCTAATCCCTGAATATTTGAGGACTAGCCTGCATTGATACCTTTGACCTGACTTGTGAGCACCCGCTTCTATTTCTAATGCAAAACGTTCACTTTAAAGTCTCAAGATAAGCTTCGGTTGTGTGACATTATTTATTTGTAATGTGTGTGTGCCTGTTTTGCATTTCTTTAGCACGTTTTCTTTGATCAACAGCACCTGTGGTTATCTCCCCTTCCTGCCTAAATATTCTGGTGCAGATGGTCATAAAAATACATAGATTACTAAAATCAAACATATTCAAGATTCTCAAATCCGGGGGGGGGAAGCAGAGGCAATCCGTGCTCTGTGACTGATTTGCCATAAAAGAACTTATGTATGTCTTATCATGATAGTAACCTACAATTCAGGTATAATACTGGCCTTAATAACATTAATGTTTCACAGTACATAGCTATACAAATCATCTGAGCCAGTAGACTTTGTCATACATGTCACTTCAGACTTACATTAAATGCAAGGCTGTCCACTTTAATATAGCCTAATGATTATTTGCTGCAAAACTCCTTTCTGTCTGTTTCTGACTGTCTCTTTACAGTGGAACTGTCCATGTTTTGGGGCAGTGTCAGTAATGCCTGCTGATACAAGTTGTTTTTCCTGTGATCCTGTCATCCCGGTGCAAACACCTTCAGTTGTTTACAATGAAATGTCCTCTGTGTTCACCTTCACTTCCTGTCTGTTTTTCAGCATTACTCTACGTGCTGTACATACTGTATAGTTTTACCATACTGCAGCATTCAGCAATGAGAGGTCATTGGCAGGGTTACTTGTGAGGTCATTGTTAGCCGTGAGAAAATTAACGCTGATTGGTCTCGTCACGATTTGCTCCCTGAAGCCCGTGCCACTGAGGCACCTGCCAAGCCGAGCTTCTTTAAACAAGAACGAAGCCTATTCAACAGCTGCATAAGCAGCCAGGCAGGCAGACAGTGGAGGGGGAAGACGGACAAAAGAGAGCAAATGCAAAACAGAGAGGACTTTCTAAATGGGAACCTCAGAATAGGACTTCTTTTAAAGGTCTTAAATCAATTGAACATAAAGTACAAACGCATGCAATGTTAATCTATCTGGCTAATCCCATTGCTTTAAGATCCTTTATAATCCAGGTTCAATACAACCATTTTTCTTCTCTAACAAGCTTGCCCTATAGCCATTTTATAAATCATTGGTACAAGGCTTTTGTGGTGCCACAAATTTTGTTATGGTGTCATTGTTTCGTTGGGTTATGAATCACACACAGGTAGAATGACAAATATCTTTAAGTCGTGTAGAACAGCTCAAAATATTATATTCCCTTGTCTGAGTCATTGCTAAAAAGAGTACAGCATTGTTTAAAAAAAGATTAACAATAACCGCCACAGCGAGAGGAGTTTCTTGTTCACTTAAAAAATGCTGTTTTATTGCACCTTAGACTTTTATGAGCAAGGCACAGAACAGAGGGAGTTAAAATGATATACTTGCCATGTAAGAAACACTGATAATTTGTCAACCATATGCTGATATCCTTAAGTCACCATGTGCTCTGGCTTTGAAAGCCTGCACTGCCAATTCCTCATTTGAAACCTGAACAACTCTAACAATGCTTCTCTCTGATCCACTGGGAAGGAGAAAATATATTATCGATTTCCACCTGGTTTAGGTGGAAAAAGCTCTGATATCGATGCTGAATAGCGCTACGCTGTACTGTGTGCTATAGCCTGCACATTAAATGCTGGGGGATGGTGTGAGAGGGCATGTCAACAAAGCCCTTGACTACGCCACAGCACCATCTGCACACGTTGAATATTTAATTGTCAATAGAACTGCTCAAGACCAGTAATCAAGAAGAGAAAAATCCATAGCAAAAGATAATACACATCACGAACCACAGTTCCAGCATGATTGGAGTTCGGCTTATTTTTTGAATCATCCATTGTTTCAATGCTAATTGTGACTATTTCTACATGCATGCACCACAATTAAAGATATTTCTAAATCATTTATGTCATTCAATCCCATTCAACTCCAAATGCTACAGAAAACAACTCAATAGACTTGTAATTCAGCCAGTAAATGTAATTCATCACTGTCAATGAGGAGTCAGCAATCATTTCTTGCAGATTCAGTCAGGCTAATATCAGGCTCTTCACTAAAAAAAGACACATCAATGTACAACTTTAGAAACACAGCAACAGTCAGCACAAGACAGCATATTGATTGTCCTCTCTTCCATACTAAAATAAAACTATTGTTTCACCTTTTATAGCCTGTAACATTGAAACAGACAATAAAGCTTGATTTTATACAGTTGCAGACTAAAATTGCCACCCATTGCTACAATGGGTTAATTTCTAAACATGTATTATTAAAACAACTATGATGAGGGATAAACTGCAAAAAAAGCATAGCATGATAAAAGCACTGAGACAATGATGTAGATATAAAAACAGTAATACAGAAAAAAACAACATAACCTCACTCATGCTGAAAATTTCCTTGAAGTATAATATATCCAACTTTAATTACTTTGGTTTGGTGAAACAATACAGACAAGGTGAGAACAATGGAGCCAGACAAGGTGTTTCTCTACAAAAACAAACAGACATCCACTGCCTCTTTCTGTATCTGCTGTGTGAGCACACAAAATTAGGTAAGGTAGTGACATGAGACATAATCATTTTCTTTGAGCAGGGTTAGTGACCAATTTATTCTTACCTTAGGCTGGGCGCGACGGGGAAAGGCAACCTTAGGATCAATCTGAGAATGAGAAAAGAATAGAAAAATTGTTGTTAAAGAAAAAGCTGTGATATTTCGAGGGTGAAAAGCAATAAACAGGTGTTGAAAATATGTCTAAAACTCTGAGCCCACACAGGGCTTCCACAAGTGCAACCAGTCACAATTTGAATCATCTGTGGTCAACAATAAATACAGGCATTTTTATAGCAGTAATATATATTCATAATTTAATGGATTCAAATGTGTTTTTTTTAAGCTCACAATGACAATTTTTCTAAGCCATTAAGATTTACAAAAGCTTCATAATCATCCTGTGGTGATAGAGAATGTCTGCTTTTGAATATCAAACCAAAGCTACATTCAAGAGCTGTCAGAATTATAGCAATTATGACAAATTAAATGCACATGAATTGGACTTGGACTTGGAATTTTGTAATTCAGTTGCATTGCAGGACCCTGCATAGGCCAACATCAGGTCTGACTTTTATCAGATATAACATCATTATTTCCCTCTGTCTCCCAATCTGTTCAGGTTAGGGTTAGCTAATTTAGCTAAGGACAGTCTTTTGGTCATGGTGAGCTTTATATCCTACATTCTTTTTCCCCTTTGTGATTTGCATTTTCTTGCAAGAATTTGCACCAGCTTAGTGTGATGTAATATGTAGTTGTGCTGCAGTCAGTGTGACCAATTTAAACTGACCCAATAACAGAACCAAACTGTTGTAATTTATAATTTTATTGAATATTATTGAATCAATTTGTGATTCAGTGCATGTTCCCACTGACAAATTCATTTGAAAAACACCATTTAATGCACAATTCAATGACAGAACCTTGTTTTTTAATAATATGTTTATTGGAAATTTCTTATTTTTCCACAACAGCAACAATAATAATAATAATAATAATAATAATAATAATAATAATAATAATAATAATAAACAGCCCTGACCAGACAAACACATAAGCATTATAAAGCAAACAAACAGAAAAACACAAACAAAAACAAAAACAGCTCAGATCAACAAACATATAGAGGAGGTTACAAGAAATACCCTATTTTGCAGGTAAGTCACAGGTTACAAGAGTTTGGATTCAGGAAACTCCTTGTAAAATAATGTAAGAAAAATCAGGTCCAAGATGGTTTAGCTAAGGCTGCTCAGACTTTGTAGAATTGATCTGTTTTGGTGTGTAGAATACTACCAGCTGACTTTAAACTTTACACCAGCCCTATTTTGGTTTTACATTTGGGACAGAGCAGAAAGTGAGTGGTTAAAAGAATGCGTGCCATGAGGGGTTATATACGTATTCTGTGTATAATTCTAAACTGGATTGTCTTTGTTCAAGTACAGATGGATACCTTTTTGGCATAACTCCAAATATTCTCACCAATAGTCACTGACAATTCCTTCTCCCATACACATTTAATCCTCTGTTTATTAGTAGGAGACATGCCACACATTACATCTTAGAACGAACTAACTAACTAACACCTTCCCTGGCTGTTGAAACAGCATTTTCTCAATAGCAGATCTATAAGGGTAATACGCTTTGTAATATAATGCCTTATTTGTAAGAAATGAAAAATATCTTGTTTTGAGAGCTGGTATTTCTGTATCAGTTGTTCAAATGACTTTGGACTATTATTTGAGAATAACAATTATCTCTTATGTTCTTAAAATTCTTAAAAAATAGTAAATCTTGTAATCTACAGGTCAACAATGATGATTCAATGTCCAGCCAAATAGAGGTAGTTTGTTTCTTTACCTACTCAAATATAAACCTAAAGTGAGCACACAGCCAATACACTATTCAAATTTTTTTAGGGCCCTATTCGAAAATAATATAGGAATCATTTGGACGGGATAAAGCAATCTAGGTAACACATTCATTTTTACCAGGGCTATTCGTCCTAACCAAGAAACAGGAAGTTAGTTTCTCTAAATCTTATCTTATCTACCGAATATTGGAACAAAACTGGCTTTGTACAACTGATTAAATGATTGTGTAACAAAAATACCTAAATAGACAAAACCCGAGGAAGACCATTTGAAAGGAAAGGATGGCATAGTATTAGGTATGGTAGTAAGACTACCCAGGTGCATAGTCTCTGACTTGTTAAAGTTAATCTTATATCCACATAATTAACTATACAGGTAGATCATCCTGATGAGAGCTGGAGCTGATGCCTCAGAGTTAGATAAAAACACTAGCAAGTCATCAGCATAAAAGAGTTATTTTATGACATACCTCTCCTACCTGTAAATCATATATAGAGGGCGTCATTCTAATGGCGTCATTCTAATGGCCTCAGCCTGCGACTCGATAGCTAATACAGATAGGAAAGGTGACAGAGGACAGCCCTGCCTAGTACCTCTATGTGTAAAAAAGTACTTTGATCTTAACCTACTAGTCATAACTGCAGCTTGAGGGTAATTATACATGATTTTAACTCATTTCACAAAATTAATACCAAGACCACATTTTTCTAATGTGTAAAATAAAAAAAAGACTACTCAGCTCAGTTGAACGCTTTCTCTGCATCTGGGGAAAGCACTAGACCATCTACAGATTTTGGTTAAAAGGCCTGAATAACATTAAAGAGATGTCTAACATTGTTAGTTGAATTTCAACCAGTTTGATCTTCTTTAATTAGTATGGGTAAAGGGTCTAACGACTAGCTAGAATTTAAGAGAGCAATTTTCGGTCCACAGTTAATAGAGATATCAGTCTATAGGAGGAAAAAGACTCAGGGCATTTCCCTTCATTTAATATAAGTGATATGTTAGCTACTTTGAGAGTCTGTGGTAATTCTGCAGTAGAAAACCAATGTTTAACATTTTAAGTAATGGTCCTAAAATCAGGTCCTGAAAATTCACAACAGAACTCATCAGGTCCTGGTGACTTCCCACTCTGGAGTTTCTTAATTGCATCAATTACATCTATTACTATGTCATCAAGATGGGTTTCTTGCACCAGTGCAACATCAATATTTTCTTTTTTCAAGAAGGTAAGTATTTTCCTACGTTTTATGGGATTATAAATCCCTCATATATTCCAAGTACAGACCCGAAGCTTATTTGGCATTCATTAAACTGTTAATTCAGACATAGGACTGGAAATATCCTGACACAATCCGTTTAAAAAGACGAAGAAGAAAAATACATGACTGAGCTATGTAAAAACATACAAACCATAACAAAAAACAAAACCTAGGGGAAATGGTGGAATGTCCCTTAAAAAACCCCCGTCTTCCTCCTGCCCAAGGCTAACAGCCGATGGATCAACCAAGAGCTATACTCATGACTAATCATAAAATAAACACAAGTTCCATTTCGCATATGGTGATATGACATCATCCCACATGGCAAACTGTAATCAAATGAATAAATGATAAAATCATGTGAGTACTCACATAAAGTTAAATGTCACAGTCCCAGTCCAATAATCAGAACATAACAAAAAAAGCTGTGCTGTCCCAGAAAGTTTAAGCAAGTCCACAGCTGCTCCCTCTGGTGTATTAAACCTCTTCTCTGCATCATTGACCAACATCTTAAGCCTTGCGGGATACATCAGTGCCTAGTCAATATTCATCTTGCATATCATCAAAGGCCTTGTGTTTCTTGACCACTGCCACTGAGTAATGACTGAAGAAAGAAATCCTTGGTCCAGTGCGTGTGGAATGGTCCAGTTCTGCACCAAGATGGTGGGCTGCATTGATAACACGTTGCTATTCGTTGTAGTTGTGAAACTTCATAATGATCAGTCTGGGGCATTGTTTGGGACCAGGTTTCAGTGCTAAGGAACGGTTGTCATTTTAAGATAGTAAGGTAACCACTTTGATAAAATTCACAGGATCTGTTCCTTCTGTACCTTCAGGTAGACCTACAAAGCCTACATTGCATCTGAGTCCACGATTGTCTAAATCATTTATATGTTCCAACAGTCCACTCACTTGTTTCTCTAGATTTGTCACTTTAGACTGCAAAAATTCCATCATGGTCTCCACAGTAGCAATTCTGTCCTCCGCCTCACCGACTCAAACTCCCAGAGCCTGTATATGGGTTGTTTGATCCATTATAGCCACAAGTACAGTGTCAACTTTAGCATCGATAACCTTCATGATATTATTGGTTATCCTGTCCATTGCTTCGACAATGTTTTGGTCAGTGCTACTGCTACTGCTAGCATCTTCACATTCAGCCGCTTCCACAACATTAGCATCATCATTTGCTCCTCGTTTTCGTAAAAATTCTTGGTTGATTTTTTCACGGTTTTGGGCATGTTGTTGAGTATTTTGTAAAAGTAGTTGTCAAGAGTTTTTCTATAGAGTTAGTCCCACTTTAAGGTATGATGCTTTCGCTAAACCAATAATGTTAAATAATCACCGGAGCTCACTGAAGCATGGTGTTTCCTCTACGACACCATCTTGTCTCACCATCTTGAGCCAATCATTTAAATGTACAGCTGGTCTATTGGCTGTGTTCTTATTCATTATACCGGTGCAACGGTTTGACCAAATAACTGGTTTGATTTCAAGTTTAATCACTTTGTCAGCATTGACACAAGTAAGACCTTGATGTTAAAAACAAAACTACATTCACTTCAAGATTTTATATCTTGAGCTCTGACTAATGGCTGTTAAAAAAAATCTGTTGATGAGGATTTGAAGACAGCTGGCTAATATCAGTGACCTCATTACTTACTGTAGCAAACTACAATTGATAGAGCTCAACGACACATTATAGGCACAACATTTGTTGCGCTGGACAATGTATTTTAAGAAGCAGCATATTAATTACTGCTGATTACTGTGTACAAATTAATCTCCAGACTAAAATATTGGTTGTGCCAACAGCTGTATACTAAAAAAAGAACCTCACTGTTCAAAAAATAAAAAAAACATGGCTATGGAGGCCAGCCACACCATCGTTCTGCTGGTCAGAGTCGCTGTAGAGACTTGCTTTTATTTTAGGCAGCAATCGCTGATTGAATATGACAGGGAGAAAATGAGAGTCTGAGGCCGGTGACACCTCCAGATATTGCCAAATAACCAGGAGGATGCATCAGATCAGCCTGGTTCTCCATCTTGTGCTTGTTATGTCATTAGCTTCATTTTCCTCATTAATTTCACTGGTATGAAGGTATGTGGTGGGGGGTCTCATCAACCTTGCACTTACAATGAAAAGGAACTATCTCAAGCAGCAATGTCATCCTAAATTGTCCTTGTCTGGATACCGATAAATTTGAGAAAGAATTTCTCAAAAATGATACCAATACATATTTTTCTTTGGCAGGATGTTACTCATTTATGTTTATCAGAGAATCCTTTTCATGTTGTTGCATATTATTTTGCTGTATATTATCCGGAAATATTTACAATTAGTGTACCATGCTTAGTGTACCAGCATGTGTAAAAGTTACTCCTTTGGCACAGATGAATCTTTTTAAGGGAAAGATATCTCATCCTGCTGAGGAAAACAATGAAAAGAAAATTAACCAAGGAATACAAGAAGAAAAGACACCATCTGCACAGATCAATTAAGCCAATGAGACTGACTGTTTTAATGTGTTTGAAGGGAAACCATGATGTGCAATGTCATTGTCGTCTTTTGTCAGTTTCAGTTATTACTGTTATCTTTCTAAATCAGGTCAAAATGAGATATGAATTCAATAACACCTGGGTATAGCAACACTGCTTGTAATGAATTTCATTTAAAGATTTGTTTTAGCACTTAGCCCCAGGCATAACCAATTCAAACTCAATTATTTTGTGCGCCCTATTTGAGCACAGACAACATGTTATTCTTTGAATACCAAAGTCCTATACTTGGTAATGTATCTTACTTTTTAAGCCTATATGAAACCTATTAATCTGCATTTCATCACACTACATAAACTAATTGTTTTCTCTATCCTGCTGATCATTACTGTTCCCATGAATCCTACTGTTTCAAAATGCACGAGAAAGCATTTTCACACAGCAGAAATGGAGGTCATATAGTTTTTTAGTCTGTTTAAAATATTAGGATTATCAAAAAGAGGCAATTATATGCACAAAATTGTGTTAAAATGGGGCTATGATACTGCAGATTGTCTAAATCACACTCAGAGCAATGCAGCCAAATTAGGCAATGAGGACTTACTAACCAATCCTTCTGAGAAATGCTGTAGCAGCACCTTTTTAGGTCACAACTTATGATGAATGACTCCTTTGAGAAATTTGAAATCAAGGGCAGGAGGGATGTAGCAATTGTTTCCCATCTGTTTACATATTCATGTGCATGTGATTTTTTTTATGTTGAAAGTACCTTCATACTTAAGGCCAAGAGCTAGAATATGCATTCTCCTTTGCACTGGATAACCGTTCAATTGAACCAGAGATTATGTTGTCTCGGTTTCACCTGATACTTCCTTCCTGAAACATTTTTGTTATGTAACACACATACCATCAGGTTTAGGACCAGTCAACCAGACCCAGGTAGCACAGTTATTTCAGTAATTCCAAATGCAGTACTTGTAAATGCTATTTCACTCAGGTCTGTTCTCATCTAGCAATACTTTGCACCTTGACACAATTCACACCAATTGATAGTAGTTTACTTGGAATATTGTGGTTCATCATGTGATTTTCATTATTTAATCCTTTATTTAAAAAGATAGTCAAACAGAGATCATCACCTGTTTTTTTGATAAAGTTATTTTCTTAATAGGTTAGGAAAAAACACTCTTTTGATCTTACAGTGCCACTGCTTTCACTTTTCGCATTCTGCACCTACATCTACTGACTGCAACAAGGCATATTCTCTGTGGTTTGTTGAAATGGATTGTGGGAACAAATCACAAACTGATTTAGGAGTACAGAAGGCAATTTTAGGGAGTACTAAAAAGCATATTAAGACACTTCAGCACAAAATAACATATTAAACATCATAAATTGAAGACACATAACTGTAAAATAGGAAGGTAGACCTCCCATCCAGCTGTAACTGTATGTTATCATCTGGTAGCAGTAAAAGTACTTTATAATCCCCCTCTAGGAAATGTATTTATCATGACAACATCTCAAGCAGCGCACGCAAACTAAACAGCACATAGATATTTATAAACCTGACTTGGAGCAGAATGAACAATATGCTCTGAATCTGAATGTGCGCCACCTTCTAACATTATATTTTACTGGTTGCCAAATAAGCTGTTCAAACGAAGGGAAGCAGCGCTATTAAGCATCTTAACACCTGGCGTTTACCTTTCACTTACTGTTTTCATACTGTGGAAGTGTGAAGGTCATTGGGACTGTAACATTCATTAAGGACCATCACAATAAACTTTACTTGGATTGACCTGATTAATGTACAACAACATAGCAAATCTACAAACTGATGATGCCCATTGTTGTTGTCTTTGTTATAAAAAAAATATTTTTACATGTTGCAAAGTAGGAGCAGTAAGACTTTATCACACCTGAATATTCAAATAACATGTGGGACAGGAAGATAAGGTCAAAATATATTTTAATTGACAGAATGTTTATAATTGAAGGTATAATGTTTTCAAATCCAAACTGCAATCAATATACATCGTTCAAAAACAGTCACCAATGAGTTCATCTATTTTTTTAATGTATGAGCCACAATAAAATCCTAATTTTAAACTTGTACTAGACCCAATTCACATATATGACAAATTCCAGGTCAACGTGCCCTTTATGAGTTTTACATTTTTCACGCAAAGTTCTATCTTATTCCTGCGGGTTAGATTAGCGTATGATTCTTGGCAGCATCTGCTATCTACGACTGTCTGTAGGATGTATGAGGTCCTTTTTTCCAATGATTAAATTACTGTAGCCATCTAATGGTAGCAGTACCTGTTATGTACAATTGACTGGCAGCCTCTAATGTGGTATAATTTTCAAAGGGCTCTGCAATTACAGTACACGTGCCTCTTGCAATGCTGGTATCTCTAATAAATCTTAAGCATCTACCCAAGTTTCCACAGTTTTCACTTCATGGGGCACACAGCAGTATGGATTTTGATATGCTAAAGATGCACTAGTGAAGTATTTCACACAGCTGTAGTCTGTGTCAAGAGCTTTTTTCTTCATTCTAAAGCAAACCATGCCTCTCTAGCAGAGCACTGTAAAGAATTTGCTCACCTTATAGCCTCTTTACGTCACCCTAACAAGACTTTTTCAATCAGCTGCACAATTTGTCAAATTTATGGTTTCAATACACCTTTGTTAACTGATGCAACATGATCTCACATAGAACAAAAGTAGATTTCCTCAAGACATCATACAAGCTAGTATGTCAAAGTAATAAATGAGAAAAGACCAGGAGCAATCCCCCCCCAACCCCGCCCCACCATCTTTTATCTTCCACAGCCTTTTACTACAGGGTCTCCAAGGGCCGCTTCTGCATGCGACCGTGGGAGATCAGGGCAGAGAAACAGCATATATCTGAAGTTCACATCTTACAAAAGAATTTCATATATTAATGTGGCTCTTGGGTAAACTCTCTGCCTCTCTCTTAATACATATCTGCACCAGCATGATGATGTGGTGTTTAAGCTAAAAGGAAAAGGCTTATCAAAGCTTGCAGCTTCTCCCAATTTAAGTGTGTGAGGAGGTCCACAGGTGTGCGCGTGTGATACCAACGGCGCAGACAAGAAATTAAAACATAAATGTTTCATATCTGTGCTGTCAATCTTTACTGATCTTTGCTGTGGAATAACACCTCAAAAAGGCAGTTTGTTATGCTCCTCAAATTAATAATTAGAATTTTACCAATGTCATGCTCAACAAGGAAATCGGCCTTTTTTTTTCTTCTTCAGAATATGCAACACCATTATGATCTAGATTTACTGGTATTTCACAAGGTATTACATTACCGCCTTGACAAACATCTGATGCTCTGTATGTACCGACAAGAGACAGATACAGCATGAACTAATAACGCCTTCAGCCATAATTAACTGCAGAAGACAGAGCACCTGCTGTACAAGAACAAGTCAGAGTTTAGCTCATTGATTTGACTTTACTTCTAAATCCTATCTGATGAATAAGGTTTTAGATTTGTCCGGAACAGCTGCTCATCCACACTTTTCCTCTTCCTGTCCTCTTGGGTTATTCCCCGCCTCACTTCAGACATCAAAACTGCGTGCATAAGTTGACCTGGGGTCATTTAATAAAGGCCGGAATTACCCCAGGACCAGCAATATGTTTATTTTACAAGGAAACATAGATGTTAGTGGGTTTTACAGGTTGCAATAAATTAAGATTGAAACCATATTCATGCTGTTTAAATTATGATGAATGTCATACACTGTCAGGAACTTAATTCGTATTTTGCATTCAAATATAACCTTTTGGAGGTTCACCTTGCTCTGATGAATGTAAATATTTTATTACAGTTCGCATTAAAATGTGATTATAACTGCTTTACATAAAACAATAAAAGATGCTAACCTGGAAGCAGCCAGGAATCAATCTGCTGCCTTGTAAAGCTCTCAACTGTTTCTTCTTAAATGCAAAGTAATGTACTGTGATCTCCTGTTCATACCGGCATGCCTTGAAACATCTTCAGGAACAGATGCTATGAGTTGCATATTTCTAAACTGAACAAAGCATCATGAAAAATGGTAAATATGTTCTGAATTACCAGCATGTGTGTTTTCAAGCCCCAGGCTGTGCTTCCCCATATGTCTCATTCACATTCATCCTAGTCTTGAGTGTTTTCATAACCGGACAAAAAGCAGAGCACACAGTGAAAAAAAAAAAAACCAATACAAAAAAAGAAAAAAAGAAAAAGAAGATTGTGATGGCGTGCCTATCTTCACCCATCCTGGTATTTTTGGTTTATGATCTGTTATATCGCTCTTAACCACAAACTCAGGGAAAATGATAATCCATACTGAAATCCTTTATGTGGTATGAGTGCAATAAAAGTAAGAAATGCCTCTTTTGTGTTTTAACTACTATTACTTAAATAGCAGTTACTGCACTATATCTGTGACTGAAATGGTATGTGCTTGTCAAAAACCCAAAGCCTCGCTGATTTAATTCACACATCCAGCTATATATATATAAAATAAAATGAGATAAACAAGGGGAAAAAATGTAAATTAGGTATGATTTCCACTTTCTCTGTATGAATACTCATAATATGACTCAACTTGTTCAGTCACGGCACCTCCAGCCACTTACAGCCAGTCCTTTCAAGGTTATTAGGGAAAAAAACACGGGTATGGATTCATTCAAGCGTTGCAAAAGTAGGAGACTTGTATCGAATCAAACATCTGCAAACACATCAGTTAATTCTTTCCATTACTGTTGAGCAACTTCGTAAGAGATATGACAGATCCTAATGCAATGCGATCTTGATAGTGTGAATGTTAAGATATACAACAGCACAGCGGATACAGCCCAGTGACTAATGGTGAGGAAGACAACACAGACAGCTGCCTTAGGTTTGCACTCTCCTATTGCACGGATAAACAACAGCACATTAGTAGCTCTGAAATATCAATTTCTGCATGTGTTTGAGTAAACGGGATCTCATTTCAACTTTGATATGTCAATTACGCTGTCAAACATTCATCCAAATACAAAAATGTCTAGCTACAAACCACATGGCCTCATTTTGTTGTTCATTATGCAAAAGCCATTAGTTATCACTGTTATTACAGGACTATCAGTATCATCATTTTATTACAGGTTAGGGAGTATATGGACAAACTACATGGCTATGGAAACAAAGCAAATAAATCACACACACAAAAAATGTTTCATTAACACCAGGCAGGAATGCAAATTCAATTTGGCTTCATATCTTTTTAAATATAGAAATGATTATATTAATGGTCGTTAAAAACAATTTATTCAGGGGCAGCCTGATGGCCTGAGGGTTTAAGACGCTGACCGTGTAATCACCCATATGAGTCCGACCGGGCCTCTCTCTCCACTCATTTCCGGTCAGCTTACTATTGTATGCAATCTAGTAAAGGCAAAAAAAAAAAATGCCCCAAAAAAAACATTACAAATTTTGAGTAAAACTCTACTGCCAAAACATATTGATTTTTTTAGAGGAAAAAAAAAAAAACCTTACAGAGGTAATGACAAATATTATATAAAAGGAAATGTTTCACAACCAGCCTCGAGTGACTTGCCAGTTAGGCAAGGACAGATGTGCAACAAGTTTAGAGAACTTCACCGAGCCAGTGCGCTGAGGCCACAATTCACACAAAATGGTGATTGGACGTCAGACTTTAAAATGTCACTGTTCAGTCCTCAGGCTGAGGTGCTGTCAAATCTGAAGAGCATGACATAAGTCTGCCAAATATGACCTAGAGTCTACAATAACTGTGATACAATGCCATGGTTTATATACACATCTATAGCTGATACACTTTTAAAACTCTTTTTCTGTACCTGTACGGTATCTTTATATTTGGTAATGCGGCCCACATTCACTAAATGGTAAATTTACATAATTTATTTTGCATAATACTTAATATGCTTGAGAAGATGGGGAAAACCTGTTCTAACTCCAACATAAATAAGAAAATAAGCCAATAATATTTCATCTTTTGATTGTGTCATTACATATAATCCGCAGGTTTAAGTTAAGTCAACAATCACCTTTTTTTTTCATGGGTATAACAAACTATTCCTGATCCAAATAAGTCAGTTGCAACACAGAAGTAGTTAGAGGTGAAGATATGAGCAGAAAGTCCTCGGGTTAAATCCAACGAGCTCAACAGAATAACTCAAAAGTGCACGAGGAATTTAACCCTTTCCTACTGCCACTATTCTCAAAGTGCTAATGGGCAAGGTTCAGAACCAACGACTGCTCCAGTTACTGTATCAGACAACAGTACAAGACTGGTTTTGGCCAACTCCTACTTGTTGTAAGTATATTTTTATGTGCAACCTTCCCTCACAGGTATCATCCCGACCTTTGCTGTAGATATATATGCTGTCAAGCTGTCACAGAGTTGTTCATTCAAAATGCCTAGTTTGAAGTTATCAAACTGCTCTAGATTCTGCATCAAAGAATGTTTGCATCGTTACCTCTTCAAGCAGCCCCCCCAACCTGCACCTATACAGATATTTGCAAGTTTTGCAATACCATCAGTCTTATTTATTGGGCATTTAACTACCAGGAAATGTGTCTTCCCTCTATATTCTCTGATCTTATCACCCTTATTTTCAAAGCACATTAATAGAGATAATACATCTTAAGACCTAAATTTTATATAGAACACTACAGCACAACTAAAGTACAAATTTGAATGAGACACTGACCGACCTAAATCTTAAAAAACAAAACAGGGAGGGTCTGATTTACATTTTAGGGGGTGTCACAGGAACAACCCATATGCCCACTGTGTATTTGAAAGCCCCATAATGTATTTGGGTTTAGTGTTATCAATAGTTTTTTGGAATAGTAGAAATACTAAAAAAAAATAAGCTCCTTTGGAGCAGTAAAGTCTCCATCACTGAGGTGGTCTGAAAACTGGCCAGAAAGCTCAGAGCTCCCTAATAAAAAAAGAGCAGCCACTTTACTACAAACTTTGCAGTTCAAAGAACTGGAAGGAACATAAAGTAAGACCCACTTCCCAACAAACACCATGTTTCTCAGCACTGCGTCCATCACACTCGAGCTCAAGAATATGAATACAATGAACAACAAATCTTAAAGGGCTGTTATTGTCGAAAACAAGAAAACTGAGCTTTGGGAGGGATTAGGGTGATGGTGGTGGTGGTGGTGGAGGGCTCCTGTGCTGTAAAATTACTCAATATTATCTTCTCTGTCTTTCTAAGTTATTAGATATTTTGAAATTTGAGGCTAAAGAGCTAGCAGTGTTAAGGTGGAACCCGTTACTACATTACACCAGACAGTCAAATCACATATGCTAGGAAGTTTTAGCATGAGCCCACCCCTACTGTAACGGACGACGAGCAAAGCAGGATACTGGAAGTGTTGCTGGTTGTTCAGCAGCTAAAAAGTCTTTGCAGCCTTCCAGAGGATGGAAATTTACATCAGAAATGACTGAAATTCATTTTTTGAGACAATCTTTCCTCCGTTATCGGCAAGAGGTTGTGTGTGTGTGTGTGTTCTGCACATTTTACAGCCGACTGCTTAACGAGACTCAGTACGCCGCAGGATTTTCAACTTTTTCATCTTCAATGTTTGGATGAAGTTTTTTTTTTTTTTTTTTTTTTTTTGGAGAGCTGATAGTGGAGAAGCAGACAGGAAACAAGGGGAGAGAGAGTGGGGTATGACGTGCAACAAAGGTCCCAAGCCAGAGTTGAAGGGACATTACAGTTATGCAGCATGTGCTGTAACCATCCGGCTACCAGGGCGCTCCTGGATGAAGTTTTAAAACAAATGGACTGGTAAACATTGTTTCTTTGTGTTACTCAGCTGAAGGAATATAATATATCTGTGCTAAAGCTAAGCTAGCAACCTCTGGCTACATTTGAAAAATTACTTGTCCTTTGTTGGGAAACTTAGACACAATCTCACTGTTCTGAAACATCCTGTTGAAATCTTATCTTTGCAACAGCAGGTTCTTCCCCTTCCCATTCATAATCACACTCTGGTTCATAGACCGCTATAAACTGCCTTACATCTCCAGCTACAGACATTGCTCCAGGTAAAGATATGACGTAAGGGTACTTGCATTATTCATTAGGTCCTATTCCAATTGGCTGGAGGTGAAGGTGGGGGCCACACCTCCAGCCAATCGGAGTAGGTGGTCATTAATAATGTTGATTTTATGTAAATAGCTTCAAAAACAGCCTGCTGGAGGACAGAGGGAAACCTGGGCTGTAAGGAGAGATAGATTTAGAGAAATCTAAACAACTTTTGGTGAGCAAAATGTCACAGATATGTTTAAAATAATTAATTGAAAACTTATTGTTATTATCTGTACATATTTGCTTTTTATATTTGCCAATTATTGTTTCTTATATCTCATATTTGTGTTGTAATCAGGGAGTCCTTTGAAAAAATATAGCTTGCTTTCAATGGCATACCCTGTATAAATAAAGGTTTGAAAACAGACTCAGCATTTATAAAAAATTAATTAAAAAAAAAAAAAAAAAGGCCACAATACCAGATCTTTAAATTTACATTACTTGCCATATCCTGTACAGCTTTAGAGATTTCAGAATAGCCTTATTATATACTGCCACCTAAAGTACAATCTGTTTGTCTTTTAAAATACATACCCTTCAAAATTTTCCTCCATCTAGAGTTCCCCTCAGCCAAAGTAGCAAACACAGCTTCTTTCCTCAACATGCACTACTCCCTTCCTGAAACTATGCGGGCATATCTGGACGTTACCACCTACCAAGTAGAAATCCCAGGCAGATATATTTTCAGTTCAACCTCATCTAATCCATCATTACAGACATCTCTCAAAAATGACTAGCATGTTTAATTATTCATCTACTGACAAATTTAAAAGGGCAAGTAGAATCCGCAATACTTCAAACTTTTTCCATAAATGAGTGTGTGGGTGTTTGTGAATGAATTGCCTTATTTATGTAGATTCAATTCAGAGGACCCTTTCAAACTAAACACGTATTTATAATGGTAAATGTTTGACATAATATTACTTGTGTATTGCTGTAATATGGCTAAATTTATTAAAATCTGATTAAATTACATTATAGTCAAATAACCAGTTAGTTTTAATGACGTATTTGTTGTTTGGAAACAGGTAGATTTATTCTGATTTAGTTTATAGATCTGATTTTGACACACGGGTGATATTTTTGGGAAGTGTTGTTTTAACCTATTTTTCACACATACAGTATCAGCGCATCAGGTGTGATCCAATGTATTGTTTGCTAGGTCAAACAGTAGCCCAGCAGCGGGCCTGAGACAGCACGCCCTTCAGTGGAACATGAGCTATGTGCACACTGCACATGTGGCTGCAGCGAAGAAGGGGGCGTGTCTGCCCCATTCATCCGAAGAAGTGAAAGTGAACACATATAATATTCACCCTGGAGTTGTGTTTTATTGCCAGTCTCTGTGTTGAAGGGACCATCATACATTTAGCCCTTATACATGACCTTGATCCAAACAGACTGTTAACCTAAGAGGTGTTTCCCCAAAAGGCCCTTAAGGCAGCGAAATGTCACACAGTTAGGACGTGGGGGGTCTCCAGGGGCAGAACGGTGCAAACACAAAACATGAAATAAACACTAATATAAATGTAGATCAAATGAACTCACCGTCTTTGAGTCTAATTCATGGTGTTGTTGAGCTAAGACTTTATCTACACTGGCAGCATCTGTAAACGTAACAAACCCAAATCCTCTGCAAAACAAAGACACACAGACAAAAACAACAAAAATGTTAAAATGCATACATGCAAAAACAAAAATTACATTTTTTTTTTTATTCTTTCAAATACAAACGATGAAAAATATTGACATGTAACAACAGACTGCATAACAGTAGGCATAATATTCCTATGACCTTATTATTGTTACAATATTTCTTTGCAAATGCATTTATAGTCCACATTATGGACGTCCTGTAGCAGATTTGAAACTGAAACTGAGGACACTGCTGATCATTATTTGGTATGTTACAGTGTGAGACGACACTACACCAACATTGTGGTGCAGTCACAAAGTCAATGTCAAATTGCATTCGGCCGCAGCTTTACAGCAGTGAGCATTTAAGCTTATCTGGCTTGCTGTGAAACCACACGCAGGCGCGCGCACACAGGGACACACACGAACACATGCGCGCGCGGACACAGAAACACACATACACGCTGGATTAATACTAAACACGGACAAAGTAAGCGATATGGCTACATGCACTGGTAAGGAAAAGTAGAAAAGCCCTATATTTACCTTGAGCGCTTTGTCGTGGGGTCTCTCATCACCATACATTCTCTTATTTCTCCGAATTTACTAAAATAGTCTCTAAGGCTGTCTGTGAATAGAGAAAATATGTCGGGTCATTTGACAGAAACATATGGGCATGCTGTTGTCACTGTATTTCAAAAAACACCCCGCGATGCGCATAGGGGTCGAATAGAGGACTTCAGATGGACGGAGATCAAAAATAACATCGTGCGCACACACTAGTGAGATATCCCATACAGTACAGTACTGCACAGTGCACATTCGCACATACACCGCCAGCAGCTACAACGAGCACTCAGTCACAGCGACAAAACAACAAGAAATACTGGATACGGTGTTAAAGAGAATAACAGTCTCACCTGGTGAGGTTTGCCAGCTGAGGCCACCGATAAACATTTTACTGTAAGGGGAAAACACAACAGAAGTGAGTCCAGATGTCAGTTCGGCCATTTTGACGACTAACTACTTCTAAAAGCGACCTTAAAGGATGAAGGAAGACTATGAAAACACATTCGCGCTTAGTAATTATGGTCTATCTACATTAAAGGGGGAGGACACACTCGCTACAAAGCTGAGGTCTGTAAAACTGCGTCTGGAAACGGACCCGTGCACCGTTTAAGTGCGTACTGTGGGGACGAATCCAGCACGGCAGTCGAAGTCCTCTCCAAGATGTTGTAACATGGAAAAAAATCGTACCTAAGGATTAAATTTAGAAAGATTCTTACCCCGGGTCATGTTGTGAATCATTTAGGCTTCCGGATGTGGCTTGACTCCCGTCTCCTTCCATATCTATTCCAAACTATAGGCTGGGACTACAGTAACAGTGACAGACACACACAGATACGGCAGGAGATATGCAAAGCCCCGCTATGAGAATATTACTGAGCCGGGAATGAAAGCGTCACACGTGGGATCAGCTCAGCCCCCTGCTCCCTCCTCCCTCTCTCTCAGCATGCTCTACCTTGGCCCACAGGGGGCGGAGCCTGGCTCTGTCACCTAACCAATCCAATTGACGTCAATTCAGGCAATCTGCAAACCAATACTCCGATTTGTCATTTAATTAAGCAATAAGCCACTAGAGGTGAAAGTGGCTTATTGCTCTTCTAAATCAGTGGACACATAGCCTACTATTATAATAATAATAATAAAATCTTTGTCCAGGAAATTGTTCTTAATTAGAAGTGGTTACTATTCCACTGAGTAGCAATCATTTCAAAAGCAGCTGCGCAATCTTTTTTTTTTTAAATTACAATTACTTATTCTTCCGCCATGCAATATAGTCCCTCAGAAAGCAGCACAAAAGTGGGGCAACTCCTATGTGCATGTTAATATTAAAATGATACTGGTGTTATGGCTCACAGGTGTTTATTATAACATAAGCAGAGTTTCATTCAGCTAAAAGATGCATATAATGTGGCACAAAGTTTAACATAGATATTGTGCAGCACCAGTTAACTGGCATCTTATTAGTTTTTTTTTAAACAGTGAAAGAAAGCATGCTGATGTATTTATAATTGAACAATAATTGAATACTAAGTACTTAGTAAAAATAATTATGTTGTTGAGACACTATGCAGTTTTATTGAAATCTAACAATATGGTTGGAAAGTGATACATGGTAAATTTTGCCGTTAGTGCATTTGAATTGATGTCTTAGTAGGTACAGTAGACGTTTAATGGGCCTTACAGCTTTAAACATGAGCCTCATGTACTACCAACGATGCAGGCTTGTATTAATTAACAATGTTGTAATGTACATTATTAATTAAAATATGTTACAGTGAGAATTCCCATTGATAAATCCATACTATAAAACATTACAATTTAAATACAGCCCAGAATATGCAGAGGATCAGATTTTGCAATGTACAAAATGTTGCACAATTTTAGGTTACAAGATGAGCTGATATTGGAGAAAGTCTCCTGAGCCATCAAACCTGTGTTCAAGCTGACCCTGTGGCCTGGCCTTTAAGAGCTATATTCATAATGAAAGCCAATGAAGTTATTTTCCTATGGGGATCAATAAAGCATGGTATCTGTACAGTGGAGTAATTATGGATCTTTTCATGTAGATGACCTATAATGAGCTTCCAGCTGCTCCCTCTGTACAATGTATGTGGAGATAAGCTGGTGTTGCCCTCTCGTGACCCTGAAGAAGAAACAGGATAAGAAATTAATGAATAAACGAACATGTATGAAAGTTACAATGGAAAAAATATATATGTTTTGGTATCCATTATTTACACAGTACGCTATGAAAAGACCATAAGAAAAAATCTCAAATTCAAATGATGTTTTAAATGATGTATTATGCTGAAAATCTTGTAAAAAAAATTGTAACCTTGTAATTGCTCACAGAACTCAGACAATAAATCCTATATAAATGCAGTTTTCATTCATCTTAGCATGAGAATACATACAACAAAACCTCCCAAGCTTCTGCATGAAACGTGACTAGTGATCTATTATTCACATTCACTGAAGTTTTGTGAATAGGCCTGTCTGTGCTGACTGTTTAGGGCACTACCAGAGGGAATTTCTTATCTAGCCAGGCAGCATGTTTTTGAAACAATGACTTAGATAAAACCCAAATACGGCATTTTAACAGCTAAAACTCTGTCATTAGTTAGGGGACACTCCACATTGCAGCTGTCAGTATCTTTGAAACAAAGGTACAGAAGCAATTGGCGGCAATTCCTTGTAGCACAGGACTGACTGTCAAAGAAAATGGAAATATGAAGACCTGTGTGAAAGGCTATTACTTATTCTACTGTCTTTGCACTATTGTTCTGTCCCATGCCATTTGGTGATACATTTAAGATTACTTTACTGTTACATTTTCTGTAAGTTGTCAAATGTGTGGTAGTGTCCTACTGAACATGCCTAGTGCAAGAAAATCATATGCAGCTGCAGAGAGAGAAGAATGAGTGAGGTGATAAATTGATGCGGAATATGCGCTCTGAGGAACAACAGGCTTTAAAGCCCATCACAAGGTATTGAAGAATCACAGTGGATTTAACACATGAAGAGCAACTTCAGTTTTATGCTCAAATAAAAACACCGAAGTCCCAGGTTTCACGGCGTGGCTGAATTATTCTAGGTTGTTTTCTTTTTTTAACGCTGTTATCATGGCCTTTCTATTCTCTGTTGTTATACCATGGAGAGAGCAAAGTCAAATGCGAAAGAAATGGAACAGCATGTGTGCCATTTTAGGATATCTGATCAAGGGTTGTGAACCAGATGTGAACCAAAAACAACCCAAAGCAGACAATTTTATGTTTAATCTAAGACGGTCGAGCATATCGTATATCAGCAACAATCTTTCATATCTTATGGATGACGCCCATTCAAGGTTTAGGTCTCTACATCCTGTTTTACATTGATTGAAGCAGAAACTAGATTTTTAAATTGAGCTTGTGATCATGAAAATGCCTTAAATGTTTATACCTCTTTAAGCAACTTTAGGTGTTCTGACAAGTATGCTTTTGGAGCAGTTGAGTGATTCCTACTGAATGAGAAGGAAAGAGGAAGGTTACCATATTCTATTACAAAGTATTTACTGTATGAACAGCATTCCTTGATAGTGACTCTGATCATACAGTAATATCATCATAACTTGGAAGCATTTACAAAGGTGACAGCTGTTGTAAACATTTTAATTAATGAGTGGATGAAGAGTTTTTTTTGTATCCTGCATGCTTTGAACTCATCTCTAATTCAATATTTACTTCAGACTGAAGGTAAATGCAGGGCTTTCTGAAAGCATAGTTGTGTCACTGCTACTGTATCCTGCATTCAGCGCTGAAAGATGAACCACTTCTCAATGGAGGGGGGTGGGGGGGGGGACTCAGCATGCGAAAAGGCTTGTAACTAATTGAGCCTTTGCATGAAAACTGGAGGATTTGGGCATTGAGAGAGAAGTAAAATTGATAGTGTGTGAAAGAGCTGAGGGGAAAAAGAAAGTGAGAGAAGCAACGGACTCACCGACTGTTATGAGATGCTGTTTTGAGAAGAGGCATCCTGTTTCCTGTTGTAGTAATCATTTTGCACCCTCACAATCTTCACTTGACCCTGAAGAAATTGTTCTTGGATCCTATATCACTCCTTTTTCTCCACACAGATGCTGACATATAGCATGTGTATGCAACACAAAACCACAGTTTTTAATCTTTATGTTTGGTGAGGGTGATAATAAAAGGACTCATAGTACTTATATGTATTTTAAAGTGAAACTTGAAGTCTATGGGGACTTAACATTTTCAAACAGAATTTGCATAAGTATCACAGAGGCTCACCACATGTTTTGAGCATGTGAAAGAATCCAATATATATTAATCCAACACTAAAAGAGAGCTCAGAGTAAATACCTTCAATCACTTGCATGAATATTTTGTGGGTATTATTCAGACACTCTTGAGATGTTCTTAATTTTATCCTTTGGATTTTGTGAATGATTTTATATTGATCAATGTGGATTGAGTCGTCTCTGCTTTTCTCTGGAGGGCTTATTACAGTCAAATTCAAAAATGCTGTGGAGAAGGCTGCAGATGTGAACAAATTGTCTCCCTCTAGTGTCCTCTCCTTTCTGCTTCTACTTTGCTAAAGCACCTCTCAGACTGCAGGGAGAAAGCCAGACCGAAACATGCATAATTGACAGTCCTATTTCAGGAATTAGCCATCCACCAAACTGCAGTCTACCTGCTCTTTCATCTTGCCTGGAATAACTTTCAAAAGTCTGTTTCAGCCATAAAGGATTATTGAACAGTAAACTGATGAATTTAATTAATAAAATTTCTGTTCTCATTGCTGATTTGTATGTTTCCCCAAAGGTGCTTTTGTAAAAAAAAAAATTGTCGACTGATCGTGATATGTGAGGATTACTGGGAATGTGTACCTTTGTTGCCACACAGAAAAACTGTTTGAAGTCAGATCAGTAGGAAGGATGTTCTGGTGATGAGTGATTTCTCTCCCCCATTATGCCTTCTGTAACTATGCAGATGAGTTAATTAAGCTGTGCCAGAGGCTATGCACTAACATTCCAGGTAGATGGGCTACTGTGATATTCAGACATCCACATTATTAAGAAATGAAACTGTAATATTGACTTTGGAAATATCTAAAAATTATAAGGCTCTTCATTGCTTTCACATTTCCAAAAATAAAGTAATCCCATGGACTAACTGCCCAAACGCACCTCAGGGTACCGCAGAAATAGCTTGTTGTACATCAAAATACCCCAAAGATTCACAAATTGTTCCTCAGGGTATAACAAAATATGCAAAGTAAGATCCCTCAATACCACATGCAAGGTCCAACAGAGGTTCTCCACAATAAACTCCACACATTTCTGTTTTTCAGTTCAAACAAGTTGACAAAGCTGCATTTTTGACCTCCATATTAAAGGACCATTTGAATGTAGGGCTCTTTAGACCAATCAGGCTCCAACATTAGTGGATGATGACGACATCATTTACCTGCTCCACTGGGCTGGGAGATAAGCTCATGCCCCCGCTGCTCCCTGGAATGTTCTGGCTGCTGTTTGTACGACTCCAGAGAGAGCTGTGTGTTACAGATGATGACGAGCGGCATTAAAGCACCGTGAGGAGCCATCCTATCACCTGTACAGGCAGCAGCGGGGAGGCGGTGGGGGGCGGGGGGAGACATGCATGCTGGCCTTTTTGGAGAGCTTCATCAAGACAGAGGAAATGGTGTACCCCTTCCTCATGCTAGACACTGAATGTGAAACTGTCCCAGTCACGAAAGCTGCATCAATTTCACGGATTGGCTGAACATTTTAAATTCAACATTGTTTCTAAAGTGGGCTTGATTTTGAGCTCACAAGTCTCAAATCTATCCTTTTCCTCTAAGTACATTGAAACCCATTTTGTTGAAATCCTCCTCAGGACAGCTGTGCACCATGCTCTCTGAGTATGCAGGCTTATCATGCAAATTGACAGCACACTCTCAAGATTTCCTCCCTAAAATGGTGTTAAGACACACTCATGCATGTGCACAGCTGCATTTGTTGTTGCTATATGGACAGAGTCTCAAAAAAGCTGCCTATGTATTAATAGCCTGGAGAACTCTTATACCCAATTTTATGCACTTTCCCTGAGTTTGTTTATATGAGTGCATGCTATGCCTCAGACACATTTTTAACATCTTCTAGAGGCTAATAATGGTAAGCAGGCGTCTCTGGACAACACCAGCTAAGTGGTGCTTTCTGTCCTCTGGCTCATTCTTTGTTTTCTACCAGCCTTTTCGTTTTACTTTATTTTTTCCCCCTAACTGGCTGCCACCATGCATTCTCTCAGTTGCCAACCACTTCCAATTGTGCAACCACTGACCTTAACACTGACCTTGCCTTGTCTGTGCCATTGAGACGAGAGCGAGAGATACCATATCTTCAGCTTCCCCCCACTATGCTGCAGGGTTGAATTTTGCCTGTCTCATCAGTCTTCCGGCTGCTGGAGTACGCCTTGTTATTTCTTCCAGATTCGTACACATTCACTTTTTAGCTGATCAGTGCCCAGACTGGAAAACATTGCTCTTGGCTCAAAAAGATGGTGAGCCTTGGCATATAGACCCAAGCTGTCAATACAGATTAGGTTAATCAGATAAACTTTATCTGCAACATTTGAGCGTCCTTTGGTTGGGTACCAGCTTGATTCGGAGTTACAATTGATATTGTGATGCAGGCTCAAAGGAGGTTCAAATTGGCAGCCATTGTTTTATCTATAAGCTGGCTGCAGTGGTCTTTGGAAAGCCTCTGTGTATGACAGTGTGTGTGAGTGTTGGTCTCTCAATAATAGTGTTGCATTAGGTGTACATTAGGCCTGTCGGTTGTTGGTTATCTACAGTAATTGTCCCCTCTCATGTGAGGAAAAAGGTTTCTCTCAGGGTATTATCCTTCATCCTTTGCTCTCTGTCTCTTTGTTCCCTTATTTTGTGTTTGAGTGACAGAGTATGACATTCCTGAAGAAGAATATCATTCAAAAAGTTCAAAGTGTAAGCCACAAATATGGACACAAACAGCCACAGGTTTCTGCCTACAGTTTTGAGATGCATATATTAAAAATTGGAACATTAGTCGCATATAAGGCGTGTTGAATTATCAAGTCTTGTCATTGCACTAAACTCAAATATTTTCCTCCATGAGGAGGTTGAGCTGAGGAAAGCTGCTTTTTGTAATTTCTAAAAAAAAAAAAAATAGTGATTTTTTTTTCAGGAGATCCTTCAGATTAGTTTCTGTCAGGGCCATGTTGTGTACTAGTGAAGAATACAATCTTTCATTATCTGGTCTTTGACTGTAACGTTTTGGGATAAACATTCATTTCTGTCCCACCACCACAAGAGGGCACTTGGAGCACACCTACTCATAAGAGGAACTGATGTCATTTATGTTTATGTGTCATTGTCTACGTGTGTATTCATGGAGGAGGTTCAGAATGACAGGTCTCTTGTGTGCCTTTTAGGCGTGGTGAGTCTAACATAGTGCATCACCTCAGGTTCACCACCGACAGTGAACCTGCAGCCTCTCTAGCTGAAGGGAAAGACTGACTTTCACAGGCTGCTGTAAGGGGAGCAGCTAAAATGCTGGGATGTTGTCTGGACTCCCTGTTATTTCTGTATACAGGGCTTTTTCAGCAGTAGTAGATGTATAAACTGAAAATAACAACATCAAAAAAAAATCCTAAATGCCATTGCCTGTCTGTCTCTAAAGCTGATCTGGAATTAAATGTATATATGAGAACACAAGAGGGCAACAGGGTTGCTGGGTGCAACGAAGTACACTGAGGGTGAGTCTTATTGAGTGTGGCTGAAAGAAAGAAGGCAGTTCACTCAAAATAAGCCCGGGAGGAGAGATGAAGGGGGGAGGCATGGCAGCAGTAAATGATACTAGCTTTCTACACCTTGTCAGTTATTAGGAGAAGCCAGAGGAGAAATCTGACATGACTTTCTGTTGTCTACAGAGAAAATAATTGGCTAGCAGGGCAGCTCACTAGCACCTACAGTACAGTAGTTTGAAGGATGTTTTAAAGTTCTGCAGTTAAAGGGAGGCAGGAAAATATATATATATATATATATATACTATATCTGTTATGGAGATGTGTGTCCTTAAGGATTAGAATATAAGTGGCAATGAGAGAGTTTCTGTCTTTGTGGCAAACCATGAGTTTGTGGCCAAATACAAACCATAAAAAGATCTGCATTAAACACAAACAGTACAACATGAATTTTGAACTTGAACTTCAGTTGTACTTCGTCCTCACTTTGTCTTTTCATGTCCCATAAACTAGGTCTACAGTGGGAACTATCTGGCTGGCTGGCTGGTTAATACGTTCAGCAGTACTTCATATTGGCAGAAATTTATGTGGCATAAGAATAAAGTCAATAAAATAACTGTTAATTAATAGGTGACATGAGGATGTAAGTTGAAGAGAGAAACTGTGAACTGAGGGGAGAAATGAAAACCAGGTTAACTTGGTGTGACTTGCTTATAAATAAACAGCACAATAACCACAGGTTTGTTTCAGTTTTGGCTTCTGCCTCTAAGCTATAAATACACAGCATTTATTCTGCAGGTGTTTCAAAATTTGTGATGCAGATTTTTCAAGATATGATATGAATGAAGGCTGGAGTGCAGATAAAATGATCTGTTATTTTTGTCAATTCTCTCTGACTGTCATTTTATTGTTTTTATCAAATAAACCTTTAAAATAAAATGTTACCATGCTAAATCATTGCGGTGCCTGATTGTCATCAACCACATAACTATCTGTCTATCTCTATCTGTAAATATAAGTTGGAATTTTTATACAGGGGAGTATATTTACATTTCATTTTCCTCTCTGTTTTAGCTATTCAGGTATGATTCATGGCCTGACAGGCATTACATCAGATGTTTATCATTCACAGTGTGGGTGGTGACAGTGACTCCATATTGCTCTCCTTGGCTGTACCTGGCTGAACCACCAGGGTCACCTGTTCACCAGGCTCTCACCTTCCTCGTGTTACACAATTCCAGGAGGGAGCCCTGGTTTCCACTGTGTCACAGATGTTGCTGCAAGTGAGATTTTCTCACCTCTCTTCAAGATGTTGGAGGTCATATAGAGAGCATACACTCCTAGGCTAGTCTCTGCTCCACAGTGTATTTATGCATAGCTGATTCTTTTTTCAATTATCTTTTGAACAAAAACTAATACACCACATTTCAGAATGGTTGTTCAATTACCCACTGATAAGAAAGTGTTTGTACTGGGCAGTTCCCATGTGTGATTAAATTTGGAATAAGTACTTTTATGCTTTATGGGCATTCCTATTATATATAAATGTAAAAACAAATACACTAAAGGTTCCCATGAGGATTGACAGAGACTCATGGGAGATGTAGTTGTTGAGTACTAAAAAAAATTCAAACAATGACCAAAAGTTGTACATAACTGAGCACATTTTATTTAACTTTACAGAAGATACCTGGAGACGCACCCAACAATAAAGTGACTCCCAGACACTGTATCCTTCTTTAATTCATGAAATACAGCTTGCTTGAATGCATTTCTTACTATTTTGGCACCTTTTGTCCTTTTGGTACCATATGCAAAGGTATTACTAAAATGTAAAAATCTGTAGGCTGGCACATTACTGATATTTACACTAAATGGCAACCAAGATTTGAATATCTTAATAATTCCATATAAATAAGATGGAAATGTCTGTGCTTTAATGCTCTGCAGCAATATACCAGTACGTTAGCATTCCTGGAACGTTCGATCACCATGCAGATAATTTTCACGAGCACCACTGAATCATGAAGGACACTTAAGTCTGAGATGTGATCAAAATACAGAAGCAGGACTCGGCACTCGGAGTTTGTTAAAGATAGTGACACAACATTGTCCATGTGTTTTCCCCTCTGCTCCACAGAGTCTGTGTTGTTTCCTGTTATGTGCATGTCGTGGGCAGTTTCTTACATCATCCTGTCTACAGAAAAGATTGCTCCTCTGGTTTGTTACATGACACAAGCAGGCAAGCATCAAGGATGTCTATTAAAAGAGTCAAAATGAGTCATTTGGAACTTAGGGGAAGTTGGGGAAAAATACAATGATAAGACCATGACAACATCAGCTAAATCCATCCGATGGTTTTGGAAAAATTGGAAGGATGAAAATAAAACATGCACAAAAAATTGGTGGGCCACAACATGTACCGAACAGGTACTATCAGTAGTTGCAGATGAGCACCAGGCTACGTTCAGACAAAACTGGTACTTGAATGTATAGTGCCATCATGTGCTTCGCTGCATTCATTACAATGTTCTTTTTTTAAATCAATGACAATGTCATTTGAGGGGAGGCCTGTAAAAAATGTTACTACTGTAGAAAAGTTAAAGCATTGTTTTTTGACCTATAATTATAAATGTAGCATGATACTATACTCAGGATAGCAGGAATAAAGCCTGTACTTAGTGTTGTAAATGGCCTTTTGCTGAAGAGAGTTGGTAATATACAAACATAACAGTACTACAACAGTCAACAGTCTTGTGCATGTGCTGTAAATTCATATTCAGAATACAATCGTTCAAAGTACATGTTGCAGAATGAGAAACAGAAGCCCCAGGTTGAGAGAGGAGCAGGTAGCGTAGGCTGGGCTGCTGTTGCTGATGCCACTAGGAAGGGACTGATTCTGCCTCCTCACACTCCTGGTGCGAAGAGTTGTTGTCTTCTTTGTTAGGATGGAAGGGCTCTCTGTTGTAAAGAATCGGTCCGTGGCAAGCGTCATGTAAGCCCTGATAGGTGTTTTAGTGATGAAGCTTGTGTCAGAAATTGCGGATGTGTCAGTGGTGTGGAGTGAGTCACTGGGAGAGGCTTTCACTGTGCCAGAGATTAAATGAGAATCAGTGTGGAGCATGTGATCCGCAGCAGCTGGGCTATCAGTAGCAGAAAGGTGATTAATAGTTAGGTGTGTGCCTGTGGTTCTGAGTGGCAGGGAGGAGATGCTGATGGGTGTGGTTGTGAAAGGGTGGTGCTGTGTGCTTAAGGTCTCCTTGGTGGTGCTTAGCAGAGCAGAAACAGACATGTACCACCACCCGGTTACCCTAGCCTCCGGGGGCATGGAGCTCATTTCCTGCGCACTTGCTGCTAGGGGGGGCAGGTTGTAGGAAGCAAAGTGCCAGCCTCCAGTCCTGCCAGGGCGCAACCCTCCACAGACAGGCTGGGTGTGGCAGGGGCAACCCAGGACGTGTGCAGGGGTACGCTGAGTCCAGGAGAGTAAGTAGGTGATGTCATCATAAAGGTGACAGGCCCAAGGGTTGTCACCCAGAGTGATGAGTCTAAGTGATGCCATCTTGTCCAACACTCCGAAGGGCACTGTGGAAAAGCGGTTAGCATGCAGGTAGAGGTGAGTTAATTTGGGAAGCCGGTCCAGGGATCCCGGCAGTGCCTTCACAAGCAAGTTGTGGGACAGGTCGATAGTCTCCAGGTGTGCAGGCATGTTGGTGGGCAAAGTCCAGAAGTGATTGTAGCTCAGGTTGAGTGTGCACAGATTGATCAGAGTGTTGTTGATGAAGATAGCCCGCTCCAGCTTGTTGTTGGAGAGGTCAAGCGTTCGCAGATTCCACTGGTAGACCGTATCATTCTTGTCCAGCAGCTGGATGCGATTGGAGGCGGCGTAGAGCTGCCAGAGGGAACGAGGCAAGTCGGTGGGCAGGTGACTCAGCCGGTTATGAGACAAATCAAGGACGCGGAGGTGGGTGTATGGGGTGAGCTGGCCGTCCAGGTTGTGGAACCGATTGTGGGACAAGTTAAGGGAGCGCAGGTTGTGCTGCAGGCCATTGGGCAACTGTCTCAGCCCCCTCCAGGAGCAGTCCACCTCCCTGTGGCTGCGGCTGCAGGAGCACACGGACGGGCACACGGCTAGGACACGCAACCCCAGCAACAACACAAGCAGGAGTTCCAGCAGGGCCTCATTAGGGGGAAGCTTCAGCAGCTCATGCCTGCTAAAAGAAAGACAGGGAGACTGGAATATTATGTTGTGTCTTACACAGCATCCCCTTTACCTCAAGAGGACACACAGTGTAAGTAGAGGTGATGCCTGCAGTGTGCTTGGATAGTGAACACAGGGAATGTGCACTTGCTATCTGTAGGAGAAGCTAACTGCAGAGGGCTGTGCTGAATAATACTGGTTTCATTGTTGCTTTATAGCTCCACCTTCTGCCAGAATCTCTCTCTCTCTCTCTCTATCATTGTCTTACACACACATGCACAGAATCATTTTGTATATAAGTGCACACACAGCTGCACATCACTGCATAGCTTGCAGGTACATACATTCACATTACATGCTAAACTGACTCCCCTGATCGTGCAGGCATGTTTTTAGGGATGCTGTTGGCAGTGTCCTCTCTAGAAAATGGTCATACTGTAAATGTACCATCAGTAAGGGGTAATTTAAGGACAAGGTTGTAATTTATTCTTTTTCTTTAACTTGATAAACATTTGACCCAATTTGTAAGAGGATATTTCTAGTCTATTCAAGAATATCATTCATCACACAGGATGAGAATCCCTGTAGTCATTTTCCCCAGCATCAGTTTGCGTGTTCAGTCATCAGTGGTTGTCAGTGCAGTCGGTCCCATGCCCTCAGAGGAGGAGAACTAGCTCAATAGATGGGTTTTATTAATGACTCCACAGAGAACTAAGGCATCAGCCGGTCCAAAGGCAGGCAAAGACACAGCCAGGAGCTCCATACAGCTGAATCTGCAGTATTATGTGGAGGCAGGGTGTGGCAGAATGTGTTAAAAAAAAAAAAAAAGAGTCTTGAAATTTGTCCATAACTCACCTTCTCATCTTATCATTCCAGTCACTTTTCTCTGCTCCTTTTTGCTGTCCAGACCCTCTTCCCTTTCCTCTCCTGCTTTCACGCTCGGGACCAGCTGCTGCTCTGCTGAAGGTGATTTTTTTTTTTTTTTTACGCTTGAATTCCCCTCATAGAATTTGACCCTTGCTCACTTGTCCAGTGCAGGTGTCTGAGGTAGCCCTGACCAGTTTGCTGCCTGGTCCTTTTGTCCTCTTTGAAGAACTGAGAGTTGATATTGCCTCTTTTATGGATCTTTTGGGTTGGCGCGATCAGGCACTGCAGGCTCTGGATTTACTGTGCAGTGGAAGTGAGCGGGGAGGGATGGGGTGTTGTGTATGTGGGGGTGGGGGGTGGGTGGTGGTGGGGGGGGGGGGGGGGAGGTGAGGAGAAATGGAGCGCATAAGGCTGCTACAGAGGAAACTCCTCATCAATCCCCCATAAATCTGGCAGCTTCCAGGATTTACTTCTGCATTTAGACTAACAACTATTGTTGTGGTTAGATTAATTGACTGATTGCAGGTGGTTATATTCAAAATAAATTAGACTGTTGTCACCTAAATCAATATTATCCTTCTCTAAAGCACCCCTTTACAAAGTAGCACTGAAGAAATTGTGCTGTAATTGGCTGTTATTTTCCCTGTCTAAATTTAGAGGCTGCCACAAAAAGCTTCAGGATTTATGGCAGAGGACTCTCCTCCACTGCAGCTTCCTACCTGTCATCAGCAATACAGGCAACTCTCCATTCTGCACTGCATTGCTGTACTCCTACCACACTCCACAAGGAACAGGTCAACAGTGATACAGATAATTCTTACCTCCATTTATTTTCTAATCAGGGTTTAATCATGTAAAATGCAACAAATCCCACACTGTAGATTCCTGATTTATGCAACCACAGCAGCTGAGTGTTCTTTTGTATCAGTTTGAGACTTGTCTTTGCTCACTTGTCATGTAAATTAAACAAAGAATTGTTTCGAAATGCATTTGTTACTTCCTCACTCACCTATTTCTGTACTTTCTTACTATCTGAGATTGAAACTGTTCCAAATGTATCCTGTAACTGCCCCTTCCCAAAAGCCAAAATAGTCAAATTCTCACTTCCACTGAAAATGTTTGACATTTACTTTAAACTGATGAATCAGATGGTTTCAACCCCATCCCAGTTCTAAACTGGCACGTCACCCAGAGCCAACCCGTCTCAAGGCGTTTCCATCTCCCTGCTATTGCACGCAAAGTTAAAGCAGAGGCCGCATTGAGAAGGGACAAACTATTCAGACTTTAAATGAAAGGTGCACACCCTTCATGACGCCACAAGTAAGTAGATGGACAAATATCTGCACAAGACGGCGGAAACAACCCCGTGTTGGATTTTTGAAAAGCTTTTTTGTGTTGCTTTGTCAGCTCTGGCTGAGGTGAAAGAGAGCGTTCTTTCTGAGTTGAGTGGCACTGCCCGGGAGAGGCACATTCTCTGCTTGCTAATCAAGCAGATCTCTCTCTTTCTCTTTCTCTTCCTCTATCTCTGTCTATCTATCACACACACACACACACACACACACACACACACACACACACACACACACACACACACACACATTAACATGCACACACTTTATACACAATCACAACTAAATGTGAAATGGCTTCTAATTCATTCAAAATTGAGGTCACAATCTTTGTTTCATTTCTCTGGTGGTCATGCAGTATGTCGTAAATGTCATAAATGTACATCTATTTGTATATCTCAAAAAGTAAAGTGTGTAAGATACAAACTGACACAATTGTACAAACCTGTATTATATTAGTAAATTTTAATATTACACACAAATAACAGAAAAATACAGTATCAACCAATTATTTTCAACCAGAAATCCTCAGAGTTGAGTACATATGACAGAGTATGACTCAGAGTATGACAGATTTTGCAGCACATGCAGTTGTTCTATTGACTGAAAAGCAAAAGCTGCTGAAGAAAGAGTACCATTTATTTAAAGAGGTTGTAAAACTATAGAGAACTGAAGGCAGTTACTAAGGAAACTCTGGCTTCACACAGACACACACACTCGCTCTCACTCTCACTCTACACCACATCCTTTGGTTCCTCTGTGCCCTCAGAGGAGGAGGCTGCCACAGCTTTGGCGGACTGGGAATCTGCTGCCTCCTCTTGCAGCTTCGGGGAGGAGGGATTTTCATCTCCGATCACAAGTGTCTCCTTATTCTCACTTGCTGACACCTCCTCACTGTTGGCAGTGCCTCCAGACTTCTTCTTGTCCTCTTCTCCCGTTTGTCCATCCTCGATTACCGTCTCTTCTTCTTCTTTGGTGGTACTGTTACCCACCTCCTCCTGTGTTTGACTGACGTCAGCCATCAACATACTGGTCTCTTTGGCTTCTGTCTCTGACTTGCTTTTGTTTTTCTCGGCAGTTCCCATCCAGTATTCAGAGTTGCTGATCAGGTCAGCATTGCTGCTCAGCACCTTGATGCGTCTGCTCAACCGGCACACCTTCAACGTCAATATCAAAGTGGAAAACAGCAGAATAACACAGGCTATCATCAGTCCTCCAGCCACCATTAACACTTCGAGACATTCTCTCTTGTAAAATATACTGGAATGTGTGTTGGTGGTGGGATTTGGGCCAGGTGGAGGTGAAACGCTATATTTTGGGGCTGATTGACTATTTGGGGCCACAGTTGACTTGCTGGTTTCAGTTGTGCTGCTGGCAGTAGAGGTGAGACTAGCTGGGGATGTTGAGTTGTCTTGTGTAGTTTCGTAATGAGTCGTTAAGGTGGTGTTTGGGGATTCATCAGGAGTGCTCCATGGGTCGGTAGGAGTAACATCACTTTCAACTCCACACAATAGCACTCCCAGAATTTCTATGCAGTACAACAGGTGAAGGATGTTGGGGACTTTCATGTTGTGTCTAAAATGAAATGGAATGGCAGTTTAGTTTAATGTTTATTATGACCTGCTGCTAAATTTCTCATCTCAGTAATGTGAAATCTAGACAGGATAGAACCTTACTATATAATATATGAGGGTACACTAAAAAAAAAAAAAAAAAAAAAAAAGATTTAAAAGTTAACCAACCACAGCAGGCTCTTTGCTGATATTTTGTCACTATTAGAAAGTTGCATTAGTTTGAAAAGACCTATGGACTGATCCTGTAAGGATAGGTTCACAATTTTTCAAGTCTTTCTTAAAACAACAGTCGGGTGCTCAAATGAACATCGAAACATGTTTTGCTTGCTGTAATAATTCCTCCTGTTCATATTGACAAATGCGCTTAGAATGTAAGTGATGTGGGCAAAAATCCAGTCTTTGTTTTAGAGAAAAAAAAAAAATTTAAAAGTTTATCTGAAGATAATATGAAGCTTCAGCCGTCTGACTTAGTCAAATAAAGTGGATATCTTCCATAGTTTCCATACAGTCTTTTTAGTAGAAATGTACAGTGTTTTCCTGTTCAGCTGCAGTGGATGTACAGTAACAAAAAGAGATCTTGGCAGTAAAAAGACCTTGAAAGACCTTGACTTGATTTGACTCATTTGGACTGCTGAAGCTTCATATTAGCTTCAAATAAACTCTTAAATACATTTTTGCACAGAAGGAGGACTGTGAATTTTGGCCCCCTTCACTCTCATTGTAAGTGCATTGTGAAGGGATCATCTAATGATCAGTATGAACAGGTGATTACAGCAAGAAAAACATGTGTCAATGTTCATTTAGGTACCTGACTGTTGTTTTAAGACAGACTTGAAAAACTGTGAGTCAGCTACTGACCAGCACATCAGTTAGAAAAAAGAGGGGATTGTCCCATAAGTGATACTTCATTCATCATTTACACATTTACATAGGTTTGCAGTATCCATCACCATATTTCTTGCATTGTTTGAGGATATATTTGTGAATACATGTACGTCCCTGAAACTGATATAAAGTGATACAGGATCGTGTACAACAGATACTGCATCTTTTGTGATGCACAAGGCCGTCTTTAAAATAGTCAGGTGGCATGCGCAGCCAAAAATATCACATTTCTATCTTCAGGATTCAAGACAGAACCATTCAGTGTCACTAAATGTAAATTCAGATGTTGGTGCTCATTTCATTTTCTAAGAGTTTGCACCAAATGTGTTATAAAAATGAAGTACATTTGTGCTATGTATATGTTTTCAAATAAAGGTAGTCATTAAAAGATAAAATCTGTCACTTACATTGTTGGTGATCTTGATATAGTTCCAAGATGTTTTTGTATAGGTTTTGTATAGATAAAGATGTACACAGTGTGCTGCAAGTAAAGAGAGAGATGTATGATGTGTAAAGGAACTCAGACACAATGACAGTAATCCAAATCAATGGCACACTCATCTGCATGTCTTGTTTTTACTTCTCCATTTGGACTATAATAAGAAAGGGAAGTGGTTTTGGTGTTCGGTTCAATGCTGAAGCTGGTCACGCAGACATCTGTGGTAGGTGGTAAAAAAGTTGCATGCACGTAAATGATTACTGAGAAGCTCACTTACAGTCAGATAGTTCTACTTCATTGATTGAACTCATCGTAAAAGTTCATAAATTATTCTATCAGGCTATTAGCCACTTTTGGCTTCAGTTCAGTGAGATTTGAATCAGTGCAATTTGGGCTTTACTGTACATGAACCATCTGCATCAACTATGTACCACGAAGTACCTCAGCCCAAAACACAGCTGCAATTTGCATTATTGTCTAAATTGCAGATGAGTCTGCCACAAACTATCAGAATGGTGCTCCTCCAACAACAACCTGACACTCAACACATCAAAACATTTTTTACCATAGAGCCATCAAAGAACTGAACTCTGCAGAGGCCTCTCCCCTCCTCACCCCCCCCCCCCCCCCCCCCCGTTCTATTCTATTCTATTCTATTCTATTCACTATTGTGTACTCTGTGCTTTTTATTTTGGACAGAGCTCTGTCTTTGAAGCCTCTCGCAGGTCTGTTTTTGGAAGCTGAGAAGCTGAAGAGGCATTCTCATTTCAGCTCTTACGCATGAGGATATTAACTTTGTCTTGTGGTTGGGGCCCACAGACTCTTTTAGGTGAGATGACTGGATCTTACTTGCATACATCGTCTTCAATGTCAAAGCCACAATTACTTACACGCGCCTGTAATTATAGACCACGTCTAATGTCATGTAACCATAATGCAGAGCCTTCTGACTGTTTGTCAGTTAATACCACACAAGCAAAAAGTGTTGCAGCACAGCTCGCAGCTCAGGTTTTAGATCCAAATATGTAAAAGGAGCCCTGTGCAACATCAGTAATTTGCATTGATTTAGCAGAAATTGATTTATTTTATATAGTTCAGTTCCCCTTTTAGTTTTCTCTGTTGATGTTTATCAGTGTGTCTCTCATGTGACTTTGTACTGTCGTCATTTCTGCATTGAGTCTGCACCTGCACCGTTAACTTACACTTTGAGAGTGATATGCTTGATTTGCTTGCAGACAACACAGACAACTTGCAAACAGGACCCACCCAACTCTGTGTTCATGAGTCAACACACTACATGTTCTAATAGCATTTGTTTTGCAAGTATGGAAGCAAAGACCATGGACCTATCCTTTTGTCATCAGAGATGTGACACCAAATATGAGTTCAGATAATCTCATTAAAATGACCATCAAAAATAACTGATAGTAAAACTGACAACAACAACAACAACAACAACAACAACAACAAAAAAAGAGTCTACCTCAAATTAAGCTTTTAGCACCAGTTCAAGCAGGAAGACTGTCAGCCTATTTTATCATCACACTAAATGAACTATTATCCAGTTATTTCACTGGGCTCTGTGCACAGGCTCTCCTATCATCCAATCATCATCGTAGCTGAAGAATATTTAAACCACTTCACCTGTCTTACGTGTGTTTTATACACAAATTGAAGAGAAAAACTTACAGCGCACTTACAAATTCAACATCATCTCACATTTAGATAATACTGAGTGTCCATTCAGCATCTATCCTTGATGCTGATATTATTTGATGAGGGAGGAAAGCACAATGAGGCTGAAAGTGTGAGAGAGGAAGTGAGAACAGAAGGATGGAGGATGAATCTCAAAAGCCCCAAACCCTCCCTTGAGTGATGGAAAGTCCCATTTGTCTGTATTAACGATGTCAGTATACTGTATTTAGCGTTATGATGGATGTGCATGTATGTGATTGTGTGTATATGTGTACGTATGACCCCGTTTTTGTCCATTCTGTACCTTCACTCCTATAAATAACTTGGTGGATGTGGTGGTGGACAGCTTCATTAAGGAGAATCCCAGGGCTCAACTGATGGCTGACAGTTGCAGCGGTGCGCTCAGCAAATGTCAAAATGGCCTCCACTAAGCTCTCTCTCTCTCTTACTCTCTCTCTCTGTTTCCAAGGTTTCACAAAAAAAAAGTGGTGATGCATGTGAGATGGTGTTTCTGTGCGTTTGAGGTTTGCTGCACTTATTGTAGTCCAATTTTAAACATATTTGATGTGTGATTTGATTAGAAGCATATGTGCTAGTGACTGTTAAATCACGAGGTGCAAAATTCGGCAACTAAAACAAATTAGTTGTAGACTAATTATCATATGCTTTGATTGCCATGCAGGAAAGAAAGGCCATTCTGTTTCAGGCCTCCCAGTGAAGGAATGTTTCCCCTCATCAAATTCTGGTCATGTGATCCAGTACCAGTTGGAGTCAAAGAGCTTTTGGTTGCAGTACATCACCAGTCAGGATACAAGGCCCTTTCTTTTCTGCTAGATTGATAGCAGTATACAGACACCAATCCATCATTCTTATTAGTCAAAGCTTCACTTCAGATGCAACCTTAGTGAAAACAGGTTTCAAGGACTGAATGCTAGCAGTATTTCTCATTTTACTGACAGCTCACAAGGCCTAGCACTGTAAACTTTTGATGGATTCATCACTGAAAAAAGCTGCATAAGCAGAATGGTGAAAAACTCAGAAGCTTATAAAGCATTGTCTATGTCCAAGCAGTTCATACTGTTCTTATTAAATTAACAAAATGTCCAACCTGATTTAGACAGTGCATCAGTTTTGAGTCCTTCTAAAAGCACTCTGAGTTTTTACATATCTCACAACACTCACATGTTCAAGTGGTTTCCAGATTTAGGAGATGATATCATTCTTAAATAAGCTGATTCAGTTCTGGGTTATAAAAAGATGACTCTTTCATTCCTGAATATAGCACGGCACACAAATGAGAAAAGCATGACAAGCTGCAAAAAAAGATCTGAGCAAACTAAAGGTGAAAATGTGCTCAAGTGTAGAGAAGCAGAGCTGCCTGGCAGTGTGGCTCACAATATAAAGATTGAAGATGACTGTTATTACCTTCTGTTGGGTCTTTATGCCACCTAGAGGCAAACTGTTGAAAATTATAGAGTTTGAGGCAAAATGCAGCTGTTACAAATTCACATATTACCTTCTACTCAAATGTTTTGTCACTCTAATATCCCACATTTCGATGTATTAAAGGACAGTTTTACATTTCTAAAAGTCTGTGTGCTCACATCACCATATTTATATAGAAATGTCAGAGGTGAGTTAATCAAATATCTTCCAAAGTCTTTTTAGTATAAAATTACCTCTGTGTATTGAGACTGTTGAAGCCTCATATTACCTTCAGCTGAACTTTAAACAGAATGAGGACTGTGGATTTTGTCTCCCATCACCTACACTGAAATCATGTTAGCAAGGGAATCTTTTGCCAGTTAAGCGAGGAGGAACAACTACAATACTACACAAGTACTGCATTAAGATAGACTTGAATAAACATGAATGTGTGTGACAGTTGCCCTGCCCTGATTGCATCCTGTATTCAGTTTCTATTTGCAGTGGCTAAACTTCTGTTACAGAAGCATTAGTGACATGAACCCATCTGATGTACACTTGGGAGAGAGCACTACTTCCTACACACTCAAGTAGTGACGACCAGCTTATTTTCACTAATTTAACCATTACACTGAGGATCCTGCTGACATGCCCCATTGATTGGTTTGCAGAAATGCAGAAAAAATGTTATAAATAAATGCACGCTTAAATAATTGCATGAATATGTAGACACATATCCATGCACCTCCCATCTTTGTCCCAGCCTAACAACTCCGACTAACTGAAATTAAAAAAATCCTTTTTCCTTTCCTTGAATGACACCAAAATCATAACTTGATTAAATTTGCACATTTTCTCTGTATTTCTATATAACTAGAATTTCAGTTCAAGCTCTTATGATTCTTTTAAATTTCACCTGATTTACTTGCTTCAGTTGTTGTTCTATATTTGCACGTTACATACTTGCACTGCAGCGACTGGAGCTGGAATGTGTAATTTAGCTGCTATTAATGTCTTGTTTGAAGTGACATTAGAAAGCTAAGTTATTGTAAGGTACATCAATTAGACTGTAACCTCATACTGTCAGGGGGGCAATTACAGCACTGCAACAGTAAAATAAGTGTCCACTCTATTGTTACATGACAAGCCTCATTTTATTGTCTTCCATGGATGAAAACAGAAACTGCGTGTACAGAATGGTAATCACATGCAATACAAAAATATGAATTTTTACAACAACATAAAAAAACATGTATTGGCCCATTCTAAAAAATTGTACAGCTTTTATACAGTATTTTATACATGAAAAAAATATAAATATATATACATCTGTAATAGCCATAGCAGTACCTATTCAAAAATGTTGTGATGTATTTTACATATAAAATGTTTATACAAATATTAGAAGAATCATGTTAATTTGCTATACATTAAATAATGTATGTACATTACATACCATTGGATTTGCAACACATTTAACTGCAGTCTTTCACGAAACCAACCCTATGTATTCCAACACAGTACGCTCACTCAGTCGCACGTGCACACACACACACACACACACACACACACACACACACACACACGCACACACAACACATAAATACAAGCACGCCAACTGAAGCCAGCAATTACAAACAGTATACACAAGCGTGCACAAGAGGTAATGTTTTAGGAAGATATAGGACACTTTTGCGCCAGGTTCCTGATTTATCTTTTTCTTTTTGCGCAGAGAATGAAATCACTCAACTTCTTGAGAGAAAGATCTTTCTAAATAACTCATTTTCTCATAAGGTGCACTTTACACTTCAATGCATGGACATTATTAAAAAGTCTTTAATCATAAATAGCCAGCATTATTCTATTCCCAAGTGGATTGTGAACGATGAAGGGAATATTTCACCAGTTTCTTTTCATTTTTCAAATGCGTCCAATCAACGGTGAGTTTACCAGATTATATTCCAAAAAAAGACAACATACAAGTGAGCATATCACACTGTCCAAGCCTCTGAGACCCTCCTGGAGAAAGAAAACACTGCAAATATGACTATTCAAAACCAAACTAAAAAAAACAACAACAGCAACAAAAAAAAAAAAAAAAAAAAAAAAGAGTTCATGATTATTTTTTTCCTGTTGACAAAGTGCATATTGTGTCTAGACATGGGCTGGTGAACGTCTCAGCACATGCCATCACACAACCATTAAAAAACTGGGTGAGAGGAGCTGAGAGGCAGTTGGTTTGAGAACATCACTCAAGCAGCCTGTCAAACGTGTGTCAAACCCTCAAGGAAAACATTGATAAATGAAGTGGTCCATTTAGTAGTAGGGTCCATTTTATGTCCAGCAGTGTGTGTGTATGTGTGTGTGTGTGTGTGTGTTTGTGTTTGTGTTTCAGAGAGGAAAAAGAGCCATGTGGTCAGGGCCCCGGCAAGAACAACCACATCACAGCAGCACAGAGAAGGTGAGCGGGCCGAGGACAGGGCAGCCATCAGCAGGCACAGACCACAGCACGCCAGTCAGTCTCAGCAAAGACACCACAAGCCAGTTAATTCACAAGCCTCAGAGTCCCGAACAACGTTACAGAAAAAAACCCAAAAAGGAAGGCAAAGAGATATTAGACGAAAGGAGGGAAAGCGCGGAGGACGGTCGTCCCCTCCCTCCCGCCACACCTCGGTCCACCGATCCTCTCTTCCGAACAAGAAAACGCAACGGTTAGACATGGAAGATCAGACTGTGGATTAGTGGAAGCAGTGTCTGTTTCAGGCAGAGGCAATGCTTTGATCAATCCTGTAAGAGTTAAGGATTCAGGAGCATGCAAGGCAGACCCAGGCTTTGTTTTGCATTGCTTATGTTTCAGAGTGACTGCTACAACCTAGATTAGAGAAGAGAAAAAAAAAGAAGAAAAGAGAGAAAAGAGCAAAAGGAAAACACAAACGTTAGACGGTTAGTGAAAGTTGAAGAAAGAAAGCACAATTTGAAAAGCAGAAAGATATTACATACACATAGATTAGGTAAAAGATATTCACTAAAAACAGGTCAGGCTGTGTGAGTTCAATCCACAAAGAGATTGCTTGAATATTAATTTCATCATTTCAGGTCCAAGCAGACCTAAAGTCATTTGTGTTGTTTTCTTTTAATCTCCCATCAACCAGCTGAAAAAAAAATAGCATTTGACCACACAGGATTGATAGTGAAGCCCCATTAAAGATAAAATAGTTGCATGTAGTATTTGAGCAAACATGACAAGAGGTGTGTGAAGAAGCAAATCATAGGCAGAAAGCAGATAAAAGTAGGAATCACGACATGAAAGTGAAACTGTAATCATATCATGTGAATAAAGGTGTGGATGGGTGTGTTGCTGCAGGATGTGGGTAAGAAAAACTGGTTCGGGTACAAAATGGAGAAATGTTCAGTGTTACCACATGAGCATGATTACCAACAGAGATGACAACAAGCTTTTATGGCCATGACTGTATTTTTTTTTAGACCCTATTTGTTTCCGTATGTACTAAACTGAATTTTTAGTCAGTTGTTTCCCGCTTTAGAAAGCTACTCTCACCTAAAGATGAAATGTCACACAATGCCCTTTATTTATACCTAGGTGACAGTAAGTACATCTTCCTCCTACCTCCGAAACTGGAAATTGCCATGACCATCCAATCTCACTGTGAGACAGTCGTGACATTACAAAACTGTACATGTAAGAGACAGCGACAGTCATGCCCTGTGACACTTTTTTTTCTGTCAAAAAATGTGTTGTTTTGGTCGAGAGACAACTGTCAAGAGTGTTGTATGATGAATAAATTAAACAATTCACATTTACATATATAAACCATAACGTTCACATTCCATTTGAGAACAAGCATCCGCAGCTAAAGAGAACTATGCCATGGTGCAGTGACAGAGTGCATGAGGGTCATGTGTGATGCTCAACAGAAATACTTCAAACCTTTTTTTTTTTGATATTAAAAAAATTTAACAAATTTTTGAATCTTATTTCTACATAAGACTATGCAACCCCAACTCTAACCCTGAGGCAGAAAACTCTGCTTCAGTCTCATATTGTTAGTTGAGTTTGGAGTCACTGATCATTATTAAGAAGCCATTGTACCACGAGGAAATAGCAGATACATAATAAGAGATCTTCTTTTGTTTTCACATGTCCAGTGTCGTTAAATCGTCCTTTGTTTCTGGGATACCTACTCTGCAGACTTCCAGAAGTGTCCTGGGTGGGACAGCCTGCGGTTGAGTTTGGGCAGCTTCTCCAGCATGTCAGCCAGCTGGGTGAACGTCGGCCTCTCTCTCAGGTCGTACGACCAGCAGGCAGAGAGGATCTCCTGAGACAACAAACCACTTTGTGTCAATACACATAGAAAAATGCTGAGCCATGTGCTCGCTGGACTGTGGACTATGAATGATGAACGATCTAACATGTTTTGCAACATCTTGATATCTCTGCCTAAATATTTGCATCATTATTTGCCACTCTTACAAAAGCAAAATAAATATGCACTTTTTTGAATGACTGACAATTTTGCTTCCGTTTCAACTCACAGTGACCTCCTTGCCCAGGCTGATCTCTGCCAGGACCTTCTTTATGCCCTCTCCGCTCCCCACCTGCCAGATGGTAGCTTCCACAGGCTGGTTGGTGATTGGCCAGTCCCTAGCTTGGAGCTCATACCAAATGGTGCTTAAAAGGGGAAAGCAGAAGTATGATTATTCTGTCAAATGGTAAAGTCTCTAAGTAAAAGTAAGCTCTTCTCAGTCAAAAACAGGTGTGACAGGACAGTAGGTCTCCAAAACTTGTGTGTGTATAGCTTACCCAAAGGCGTACACATCTGCCGAGGTGGAGAAAGGAAGGCGGTCCTCATTGTTACCTGGGCTCATCCTGCGCACAATCTCTGGTGCGAGATAACAAATCCAGCCATGTGGAAGTTTTAGTTTATTCTCACGCCTGGAAGAAAAAAAAAGCACACTTTTCAGTAACAAAGCAAATGAAGTGGAAAGATGCATTAACTAGAGTGGAAAATACATTATCTACTACTGCAAAACAGCTATTCATAAAGCCAAACACATACAGAGTACAAGCTGTGTGTTCAAATGTACTTCAAAAACAAGAGTGTGCTGGAAGTTACAATGTACAATCAGGAGAACTCAGTCTTTGCAAAAAAAAAAAATACTGGCTGACAAGGGAGATGGATGTCTGCAGGACTGGAGCCACTGTGGACCTCAGCAATTATTACAAATCACTGGACCTCCCCAGGTAATAGTAGTGCAGTGTGAACAGCACTTTCGCTGAGGTTGTGTTTTTAAGCCTCTCAAGTGGAGTTTTCTTACCTCCCCTCCTGAACAACTCCAGAGATCCCAAACAGCCCGAAGTCTGTGATCACAACTTTATTGGTATCATGAAAAACGTTCTTTGACTTCAAGTCTTTGTGAACAATGCCTTTAGCGTGCAGATAGCCCATTCCCTGTAATGGAAGACAAACATTGACAGTTCATGAGGCGCTGGCACACAGGCTCTGATGTTAATTCAGACAAGTCTTGGACAAAGCTGGATGTCTAAACTGCTCTACTTAACATTTATATCAATTTGAAGGTACATAATGTGGACTCTGGTTATGTATTTTTGAATTCAAAACATAGTTTCCTTGCATTGTTGGACAATTAATGTTTTTTCACTGTGGCATTTTCTTTTCATGCACATATTAAGACTGAACTGGCAACATGATCTTGGGACATGAAAGCCAAAAGTGAAAACTAAAGAGCAACAAGGCAAAATTACAAGTTTTCCAAAATGCAGAAGTTTTAAAATCAAATGCATCAATGAGAGCTCTGACTAGACATAAAAAACATTACCTTTACAATCTCCTGAGCGATTTGTCTGGTCTTATTAATATCCAAAGTGTTTTTAGTGTCTCTAACAACTGAATACAGCGTCCTCCCTTTACAGAAACTGTGGAGAGAGGTGAAGAGAATGAGGATACACTGACGATGAAAACATGTATTCAGGACAGGTTAGAATCATTTTAGAGGTGCAGTATATTTGATATTTCTGCTCTTACCTGGTGATGATGGCTAGGTGTGGTGGAGCCATGCAGGCCCCCATGAAGAGGACCACGTTCTCATGTCTGGTCTGTCTGTAGTTCATCACCTCCTTTTTAAAGAGCTTCAGATGGTCCTGGTTGTTCCCATCGATCTCAAGAAGTCGGATGGCCACTTCACCATGCCACCGACCCTTGTGCACCTTGCCCCAGCGGCCCTGGATGAGAAAACAACTTAAGCCTGAGTGGCCTTTTTTAGAATATGATACATATACTAGTCTCAGTGAGGATTCCTCACCTTTCCTATGAGTTCTCCGAGGTCTAGCTGCTCAAACGGGATGTCCCACTCCTGCAGGTAGACACTGGTCTGGCTCGCCTTGCGGGAGATGGGGCCCTTCCACTGGTTTCCCCGAGAGCTGGGCAGATCGTCCAGCTCATCGCCGTCACACTCACCGTCGGAGCCCATGTTCATCCTCATATCCTCTCCGTCATCCTCATCCTCCCCTTCGTCCTCATTCTCCTCCTCATTGTCCTCGTTCTCCTCCTCTGCTTCAGGGTCTTCATCTTCAACCTCAATTTCCTCCTCCCCTTCCTGCAAGAGTGTGGTGATGGCTTTGTTATTCTCCTGTGTATAAAGGGATAACGCTATCTACCTAAAGCAAGGTACCCAGTTAAGTGTGCACTACGCAGTGTAGACATGTGAAAATGACTTAAGTACTGGTAAATTTTTCTTTCAAAAATGTGCTGTCGCTCTTAAATGTATTCTGTAAATCATGAGCCAACATTAACTTACTATTGTTTTTTCTTTACTTTGTGTTGCTGCCTCTATAGTAAAATAGTGATATTTCCATGTCAGCAACACTCTCCTGGTTAAATGAATAACATCACAACCCCTGACATCATCACAGCCAAACAGGTCAACCTGGTTTCAATAAACAGTTGTCAGGGGAGCTGCTGTTTAAGGTTAATGCCAGGCCATTTATGCTGAGATCTTTTACAAGAAACCTGCCATTTGGGTATTGTAATGGCATGAAAAATTGCCATCATTATCATGTTCACTAGGAAATGACCTAATGTATCTGACTGAGTAACTATAATGAGATCTGTTGCCCTTATAACTGCTTCAACACAGTTTGAGAGAAATTAGTTCGACCCAAGTCACTCTGCTTTGACAGCTGACTTTCAAAAAAAAAAAAAAAAAAAAAACTCCTCTTGGTGCCATAACAAACATCTATTTAAATGTACGTCACCATTTTCTCCTCTGTGTGAGGTTAAGAGACATTTGTGTGTTCTGTGGCACCAGTCCAGTACTTCCAAAGGTTACTCCATGAGCTCTACAATGAATCTGGCTCTTTCAGTTTAGACATATATGTGCTACAGTAGCTTTGATGGATAACATTATCAGTCTCTATCAGTATATTAGTAAAAAAACAGAACAAAATATGATGCAAGATAAATTTCATAAATATGAGTCTTAATAGCCTCATAAGCTGACAGTAAAATCTGGAACTTAAGTGTATTTTCTAGACTGCAAACACAACATGTTGCGAAATTACCTCTTCATCTTCATCTTCTACCAGCTCAGCATGTATGTCATCCGCTGATTGCTCTATTTCACTGCTGTGATACAGAGATTTGGTATTAGAGGGTTGGATTCCGGGAAAAACTAAATATTTTAACTATTGTATCATCAGTGAATCTGATTGAACTTGATTTATTCTAAATAAATTATAATGACAGTCTTACACAGTGTCTTGGAGGACATCCGAGTGCAAAGTAGCAGGACTGGAGACATCTGTGGAGAGAGAATTAAAGGTGGTTTAGGAAAGAATGAGAAGAATGAGAAAAATTATTCTCCCTTTTCCAAAGGGCTTGGTGCATTAGCCTCTTGGCCGACCACATACAGAACAGAACATGACTGACCATGCAGTTTCCCACTACCACCAGCAGATGGGGTCAAAATGGCTCCTAGTGTCAACATGCAAACCTAGTGCTGGCACACAGTGACAGACAGCTAACTGCCACAAACCTGACAGCAAACATGCAGAGGACAGGGAGAACTGCAGGGAATCTAAGGTTTGGAGAGTGCAAAGATGGGATAGTAACAATGCATCATGACATTTTGGGACTCACCAGGGAAGATAAACTGCTGTCTATGCTGAAAGTAACAGGCGGCTTTTGTAAAAAAAAAAAAAAAAAAAAAAAAAAGAGAGGGAAAGACCGACAAGCATTTCAGGGAGAGAGACTGTTGGTTAGAGAAGCTTTGAATTAACAGACTTTGTAAAAAAAAAAGCATATCTACAATTGTCTTTCAGTGTTAATGCCATATATGAGCGAAAGGGAGAGAAGTATGTTTGAGGCCAATACTGTTAAACTGGAAAAGTGATCTAGGGAAAAAAATCTGTATCATAAGGGAAATGAAGACTACAATTCTAGCATGCACATTTCAGTACGTACAATATTTTTGTTTGTCAGGCTATATGGCTATCTATACTTGTGTATATCTGTGTGTCTCTGTATACAGGCGTCTGTGACGCTTACCTGGGAAGTTAAAGCGGCTATCCCGATGGCCTTTGGGCGAGGGGTTGGGTGGTGGAGTGGCGCTGGGTGGGTTGCTCTGCTGGAAGGGTGCTGGGGAGGAGGGTGTGGATGAGGTGGTGGAGGACGGATTGCTGCTGGAGTCCAGCTGGTTCAGCACTGGAGGATGATCCTGGTGGGACGGGGATGAATGCAAACAACACTAATCAGGATTGATGGATGATGGTCATATGATATTATATTTAAAATGACATCTACAACTTCTGCATTTCATTTTACATTGCAGCAGTCAGGTGAGGTTTTCAGGTGAATCTGACAGATTTCTTTATGGCAGAAAGAAGAATGCTTGATGGCAAAAATGGCACAAGTGTCATTAATTTTTACAATGTTTTGTAAGGGCAGATGGTAGAATAGGATCAGGCAGAGATACAAGTTATCTGTGTAACAAGAACCAATGGGGATTATTGCAAATAAAGTCTTAATTCCCATACATATAAACACTAAGTGCCATAGACAAGACTCTAGTCTGGCACTTCAGTGCCACTACATTATGGCTGTATTGATTTACATGTTGATATCAAGCTGTCATAGTTAAGTTGACAATGACGCAGTGCTGTTTCAAATTACAACAGTCGGACAGTGTAGAACCCATAAGCCTTTTTTTACCTTTTTGGTAATGGCCTTTGGTAGTGTGCCAAACTGTGGTGCTTCTGGCGGCCGGTCCACAGGGTTGTTTATATCAGACGGAACAGACTCAGTCCTTCGAATTTTGGCAACTAGAAGAGAATTACGTAAGGTCACAATGTATACGCACACTCATTGCGTCAATATGTTGCAGATTGAGGATACAACAAAGCTTACTTGGCAGAAAGGAGATTCTGCAGGATGGAGCTTCTTTCGTGCATTTGTTGTGGCACTTTAACCTGCGCAAAAAGTAGGCAGCATATTAGAGATGCAGTAGCTATCAGCACATGGCACCTAGAAATCACATGTATACCACGGCCAAGGATCAAATTGTGTCAGAGCCCTCTCTACTGTGTCTTGTGTCTGATGTGCTACTGTTTTACTATCTCGGTCAATAATAAAAATGTTGAGTGAACTGTGCATTAAAAAGAAAGCGCTCAACTCACCGACAGTGTTTGCACTTCACCCCAAACATCATGTTCTTCTGGCACACCTGACATGTCTGGGACAACCAGGACTTGGTTGAAAACCTGAACAAATAGAAATGCTATTAGACCTACAGCGTTAAAGTACTGCACAGTTATTAATATGGTTAATTGATTACTTCATTAAGAACAAATCTAGTTTGTTTGGTTTATTATGATACATGCTTAGGATAAAATATTCTGTGTGAGAGCAGGAAAGATCTACCTGTGTGTGACTGCTAGGCCTATGTCCCTCCTCACTGCTTGTGGGGAGTTGCGATGCACTGCTACGTTATCTAGAAGGAAGGAAAAGAAAGGGAGAAAGATTTAATGAAGTGACCCCAGTGGTTAATCACATACTGAGAATTTAACAATTTAGATTTTGTCATTGGAACAGGGTCAAACTAAATTTCGGATGTGATTTCCACACACAGAAGGGATTGTGGAGATGTTGCAGACCCAAACTTTTCATTCACATTTAAGCCCAAACACACACATGCAAGCACAAGAATGCATAGAAAATAAAGATGAGGAATTGAATTTTCCTAGAACCCATTATACAACCAAACTATGCAATTAAATGCAGAAATGTCAATCATTTTGAATAGGTCATCTGGGATAAACCACTACTTTTGAAATGTCAAACATGCGTTCACCAAATGTGCAAAATAGAAATTAACACACGTGCATGACTCACTCTTAATGGTGCTGTGCTCTTCCAGGAGGGTTGGCGTGCCAGGAAGGGTGTAAGGTGCTGTGGTGGCAGCCGGGGTGACTCCAGGGGTGCGCGCAGACATGACAGGGTAGCGAGAAGGTGAGTCCTCACATCCATTCCCATTGACTTGCATATTCAGGAACAACTTATTCTTTTTAATACATCTGGAGGAAGAGAAAACAAAAAAAGGAGAATTAGAAGGTATACAGTATATGGGCAAAAACCAGACAGGATACCTCAGAATGTCCACAGAACCGCTTGCGCACTATACTGTATGAGACAGATTATGTAAGGGCTAGAGAGAGGCACGTTGTAGCACCTAAATAGCATTGGCATGGGATAACCAGGGTGACATCCCTAACACCCAGATTGAAGTCACAAGGAGGACTGATCCATGAGCACCTAGTAGTGCCAGTGCTGTGACGGTTTATACACACATGCACGTACGCAGGGACAAACTAGTAAGATTGTCCGAGCATGCGTTAGATGCATTGGATCTATGTCAGCCATGTTTACTTCTGCCTTTGCCAGCTTTTTTTTTTTCAGTTAAGCTTTCCATAAACAGACAGGATATTATGGATAAACATGTGGCTTGTTTGTGTATGTGCGTCCAATCACAATAGAGAGAGAGAGAGAGACAGAGAGACAGAGAGGGATTGTGTGTGTCTTGCCACCTCTGAGCATTAGTCCTAGGAAATACTTCCTGTTTTGACATGACTCATAATCTCTGGGAATCTGTATGGGGATTAGCTGCAGTCATACAGTCAGAGCAAAGGAGCAACAGGCAGGATGTGAAAAAGGGAGAAAGAGACAGAGAGAGAAAATGTGAATGTATCTAACGAAAGCCTGACACAGCGTAAGACTGAAGTGAGACACTAGACAGGTGCTTTCACCAGCAACTGTTATGATCACTCTATAGTTGATGATAAGGAATATGTGACTGTAACAGCAACCTAGTTACTGTAATACCACCATGACCAGGCTGCAGCACCCTTTAACTGCTATTTCTCTTCACTATATGTGGTAGTTTTACAGGTTAACTGTCGAATTTTACAGTGGTAAAGGACAGTTTGCCCTCATATATATATGAATATTCACCTCACTGTATCATAGCCAGAATAAAAGCAGATACAATTTGTCATGTTTACAGCTCTGGCTAAGTAATGGAATGGTAAAATAATTTCAGTAGACTCCAAATGAAAAAGATCTCAACAGGACATTTGTGTTGCCATCAACAGGCCTTGTTAGAAACATAATAATAATACTATTACTACTAATAATAAATTAGCTCTCCTCTCACAGGACCCCCACAACACCCATAAACCTGTGCCATAAAAGCCAAGAGTGGCTGAGGATTCCCATTTCAGTTCTACTAGTTCTACTATGACCTACTTATGAAAAGTTCTGGAAAAGGTGAATTCTGTAACGGTGTGTTAGTCCCACCATCTTGAGCTGAGCACCTACTTGTTGGTGGGTGGGTCTTCGATGCGGTTGCCCAGCTGGGACTCGTGGCTTTTGCTGCGTGTCAGGGTGATGTTGGGAAGTAGATGCAGCACTTTGCGGGACGGAGGTGGAGGGGTGCAGGGGGGCTTCAGTCGGTGACGCCTCTTTGAGGGCGGAGTTATAGGTGGGGTGGAAGTGTGTCCGTGGAGCCGAGCTGCACGAGCTACGGACATGGGGAATGGATCTGTAAGGGGGCTTTCGCTGTGGATGTATGACATCTGCGCCTCAGGTGTGGGCACCGCTGACACTGAGCCTGAGCGGGGATGTGGGAAGGCAGCGCAGGGGGTGGATGGTGTGGACTGGACGGCGGATGGGCGGGCTAGAGGTGAGGGACTGTGAGGGCGGAGAGGTGTCCCCAGGTTGGTTAGCTGGTCTGCAGTCAGTAGAGAGCCGCTGTCCCTCCTGGTGGGCTCAGACAGCCAGGGACTGCCATCTTCTCTAAGTTCACCTCCTGATCAGGCAACAACAACAAAAAAGGCACTAGTAAACCCAACGAGAATACAGTGTGATGCATTTGATCATGGGAGCTTGGAGCGAACACTTACCTGATTCAGTGGCACTATTCAGACAGGAGAGGGCAGCACTGAGCCTGGCACATTCTTCTGAACTGGACCCTAGCCTTCGCATTGTATCCCTAACCTGAGCACCTGTCATCTGCAGTAAGGCATCCAGGGACAACTTCGCTTCCACTGCCTGCAGAGGAGGAAATGACATCAATAAAAAGCCTTTTATTGTAAGTCTGCATGGTGTAGTAGGCTGAAGCTCAGCATTAAAAAGGTCAGCATGGTCTGGCACTAAATAGGTCATACAACCTCTGAGAGATTATACATTACTACAGACATGATTTATGCCTAGATCAGTGTATATATATATATATATATATACACACACATACACATACATACATAAACACTCTGCTGTAGTCAAGATCACCTTTGTTCAGCTGAACAAAAGTTCAAGACCAAACACAAACAAACCTCTCAGAAGGTTTGTACTCAGATTTAGTCTGTGTCCATTCAATATTTTCAATATTATATTCTACATTCTAGTGTTTGAGAGTCAGCCATGTTCATTCACATTCACTCAGAGCGTTCAAACTAATGCAGTAGATGAAGTAAAGCATTGAGAGAGAGCTTGATGTACAGAGGTGAAGGTAACTTTGATAAGAGATAACAGGAAGTAAACAGACATGTATTATGTAGAGTGAATACACACAACACGACATTGTGCTAGTAGAGGATTCCATTGGTAAGGCAAACATCACAAGAGTAGGTACCACTGGTGGATAACAGAACAGACTACAATAAGCACACTTTTTATTTAAGAATATATAGTTAGAAAAAAGTACACCTTTCGTATGGACTAAACAATTGAAGTGAAATTGATTTTCTTCCTCATGAAGAGAGGTGTTCAATGTCTCACTAATTCTGGGCCTGAATACACTGCAACCTGCTTTGCCTCAGGTTCATAATGGGTGCATATGTAAATATATTAAAATAAAAAAAAGAAAAAAGGACATAATAACATGTGTTTCTCCCCATATTGTGAGGTTACCGCTCCACATTATGTGACAACCTGCAATCAACTACTTAGAACTGACAACTATTGTTGTCAAATTAGAATAATAATTTGAATTGGGGCTGCAACTGCAACAGTTTTCATTATTTATTATTCTGATGATTATTTTCTCAATTAATCGATGAATCATTTTGTTTATTAAATGTCAGGAAATAGTGAAATTCCCCACAGCCCAAGGTGACATCTTCAAATGTCTTGTTTTGTCTGAACAACAGTCTAAAACCCAAAGATATTCAGTTTACTATCATGTATGACTAAGAAAAGCCTCAAATGCTCACATTAGCTAAAGCTGAAACGAGCAAGTGTTTGTCATTTTTCTTTAAAAAAAAAAAAAAAAAAAAAGACTAAAATGACTATTTGGTTATCAAAATAGTTGATTGTTTATGTCACTTGATAGTTGTTTATTTTCTGTTGATCGACTAGTCAGGGCAGATTAAAACCTTGTTCCGAGAGCGCAAACACTGATCAGAAAACTAGGATCATGAATGAAGACAGCCAAATGCAACATGACTGAGAGAGAACACAACATGAGAGAGAATACAAAATGTGTATCTTTGACTTTACATTGTTAAATCACCATTTAGTTAAATTGTAGTTTGAACATCAAGCAAGGCTCTTTCTTGAGAGAATAATCCTTACACTAGTTCCATCCATATACCCCCAACTCTTGCTTAGTAAAATATGTGTTTCTTTGTTCAAAGCCTTTCTCTGTTTCCTCTTATTTCCATCTGTTATACAGTATACACCACTACCAGCCTTTTATAAAGGATAGAATAGCTGAGGACCAGGGGTCAAAGACTGAACAAGAACTGAAGCTGTATGGATACAGACCTACAAGACTGAGCTATGTACTGTTTATTTCGTGTTCAGTTACTGAGACAGTAGGCAAGATGTCAGTACATATAACAATTTATGAATCACAGAAGGAAACGGGAGATAGTCCAGTGAGTTTAGGATGTTTTTTGTCATGGGAAGTGCGCAATTGCTTATCAGTCAGGTTAAACTCTTGCTCTGAGAGGGCAAACACTGATCAAAAAACTAGGGCAACCTCCCACACTGATGTGTATACTGTAAGCAAAAGGAAGCGCATACACACACACACACACACACACACACACATGCATGCAGACACACAAGGATACAAGCAAGGGTGTGAGATGTGATATTCAAAAGTGGCTGTGGGCCCTCCACTCCCACCTTCTCACTCATAACAACATTACATTCTTAGCAACATGAACAACATAACTGGTATAAATGATTGCTGTGTTCAGAATTGCTCTTTATGTGTACACAGCATTTAACATCACAGATGGGTTTTCATTGCACCTAAAATTAATTATTATAAAATTTATTTAGAAAATCTGAGAAATGTATTCCTGCAAAAATATTCATCCTATGGGCTTGGCCTGTGAGGGGTCAAATCTAAATGCACTGGCAACCTTTTTCTTGTGGCGAGCACGGGGTCAATCAAAATAGGGCTGCTTAGAAGAGCCACAGTGAAAATTAATTAGTTCACAGAAAGACACACATGCTCATTTAAGAAGCTGCCAAAATCCACATGCTTGTATCACATTATGCAATTCCTCACTGACAGTCATAGAATGAGAGCAGACAGGTTGGACTCTATGTAAAAGAAAAAACAAAACAAAACATATGACCATTGTAATGTAATGGCCCATCTAATAGACCTCATAGTATAGAGCGAGGAGATGCACTGTAGAAATCTCAATCTAATAATGTTTGATCTAAATGGGTCATCAACATGCCATGACGATGCTACATCTTTTAGGAAATCCCCATTGGCATACAAGATAAACAAATGAGCACTTTCACTATGCTACCGAAAAAAACTCCGTTTTCTAGCAAAAGGCTAAATTCTTTGAGGGTTAAGGTTGAGGTTTAAACAGCGCACTGAGCATGACAGATATGACTAAGCCGTAAACAGAGGACAAATAATCAGATATGGAACAAGGCAGTGAAACGCATCAAAAAGCATGTACAAGCTCGGTACATATCAAAGAATAACAAGAGCAGAAACATTTAAAATAAGCAGGTTACGGTCGGGTCACAACACAAAGACAAACAGACAAGAACAATACAAACATACAGTAGCCGAGAGGGATTAAAAGAGTTTACAGCAGCACAGGAAGGGGAGCCAGCGGAAGGAGGAAAAAATGACAACAAATCATGCTGAGGAATGGCAATTACACTAAACTTGTGAAATAAGGAAATGAATGCAGTTATGTTAATGGATTTTTGTCAGGTGTGCATAAGCAGCTAGTTGCAGGGTGCTGGTGTAAGGAGCAGTGATCAGTCTGATGGTGAGCCCGGAAGACCTAGTCATAGCAAAACAAAGTAATGGGAGCAGTTTCTTTACGAACCACTAACATGACCTCTTTTTAGCAGCAATGCTTGATTTTTAATGCGTTAACAATCATGAACAATTATATTGGTAAAGGAACTTTCCAGTAGGAAATATCTCTTTTAAGATCTACGCTACTCCACAAAAGACACAATAGCTGGAGGGGAGTCAGGGTCCTGCTCAGGGACACCTCAGCAATGTTGACCAACACATATTAAACATTACTGAACTCAAGCCTTCAATCTGTAGGTGGGCCACCACTGGGCTACCCAGTAGTGGCCCACTCATTAACAGGACAAAAGATATAAATGGCAGTTTGCTTGGAACTGGATCTGCATGCAACCAAGAGGGGTTAGTGTAAAGATGTATGTCTTTTCTAACTCACTAACCATTCCATTTCAGTTCAAGTGCATCTGTTTGAGGCTTTAATATCATGATCATAAAAATGATCTTTTAGAATGACATTTCAATGGTCACACACTGGTCAAGTATTCCTCATTCACATGTGAGTTAGTTCTGGCTATACATATTGAATACACATAAATGTGACACAAACACAGTCACCAAGGCCAGAGAGCAAGAGATAGAGAGAGAAAGAGAGGGATACTGATATTCACACAAAACAACATGACCGACCTCAATGAGCTCTGGTCGCAGGTTGATGGTGCGTAGCCAGTCTCGCAAGTGTGGGTAGCTGTCCAGGGCCTCAGGCCTTTCTGTCTCTGGCACTTTCTGCTTGCACTGCAGCTGTTTACAGATGTATTTCATCAGCTTCACCTGCAGGGAGCAATAGAGAACACAGCGCAGATGGGAGGGGTTAGAGGGGAGGCTCACAGTGAGCTAGGAGCTACAGCCAAAAGAGCAGGCCTTCGGTGTGGAGGAGATCTCACACCTCTGTGTTGGCACAGAGCCCTTAGCGAGATGACAGAAATTCTGCAGAATATGTATTTTATTACTACTATAATACCGACACAATTATTTGGAGCAGTAACACAATTACTACTGACTACTGAGTCTTCTACAAAAGTGACATAAACAGGCCTTTAAACAGATCCATCTTAGATTCATCACCTCACCTGACGCAAACTACTATATATTTCCATCGACAGATGCCTCTTCAATATGATAAAGATTAACCTGATGCATGAATTACTCCATAATTGCAGTTTTTCCATCTTGAACTCAATGTACCTGCAAACATTCCAGTGTTTGTTTAACCCGATTTCCCAGTTCCCCCAGTGCAACAGACAGTTAATTAAATATAAACAGCAATTATTATACAGAGGAACAATGAGCTGGTCGTCTAATGAGTGCATCTGCTGTGCTGCCAGAGCAAACAAGTTCATGTGGAACAATCAAGAAGCTTAGTGACATCAAAGTTCTCAGTGACCGAAGAAAAGTGCCATATGACCAGTCAATTTTCCAGTTACAGGGGTATTGTCTTTTCATAACCAACTCTGACACAACATTATAAAGAAGGTCATCCTTTGTCACAATCAACCTTATATCTATGACATAAAAATTACGTTAGGACTGCAATTAATGATTATTATGATCATTAAAATAAAATAATTGGATTTTTCACTGTTGTCTATAAACACCAGACAACAGTGAAAAATCCAGTTTACAACTGAAATATATTCAATCTAGTACAATGAAAGACACAAACAAATTGGCAAATCCTCACATTTGAGAAGCTAGAACAAGAGACAGCTTGACATTTCTGCTTTATGCATTTCACACGATTATATAAAAAGATATTCCTGTGTTAGGCAATCTAAACAATAAAAGCCTGTAGTTGTGGTCACATGGCTGGACACAGGCAAAAACAGTTAAGGGTCACCGCTACAAGGAAGCATCACCCTCCTTCCCCTTGTGTCTTTCCTCCTCTGCAGAAAGTATCCCCAACGTCTCCACCATCTGGGGGCTCTGCTGATGAAGCAGGGGAGTGAAAGGAGAGAAGAAGAAGAAGAAAAACAAAAGCTGGCATGCTATCCTTTAAACATAGCTCAGGGTAGTAGCTTTCTGACGCACAGCAACCCCCCCTCTGATCTTCCTCTTGACGCTTGCATCTAGTAATCAGCACATTAATGACAACAGGCCTGATTAAGACCTTTGCTGTAGTGTCCCAAGCTTCTTGCCAATCTATGTAAATGATAACACTGGATTCTTTTACTTTTTGTCTCAAAACACTTATAAGAAGATAAAATAACGACTTATGAAGCTCTGACACTTAAACTACTACCTCATTGCTTTCCAAGCCAATGTTAAGTGCAGTGCTCCTGTGAGTAAGTATAACAATGAACACCATGGTATTGGTTTGCAGCGGCCTGCGTTGTGCCGCTCAGCGCTGCCGTATAGTGTGTCTCCTTATCTCACAGTCTATCTGTAAGAGTCCATTACAGCAGGCAGCACCTTCAGATGAGCCGCGCAACACCAGCTAGCTCTCGACCCACTAGACACCTCTCGAGTGCCTGAGCAACAATGAGCGGCGCGTGTCTTTTCTCCGCTCATTCAACTCTCTCCGTGACACGTACGCTCGCCAACAAGACAGAGACTCATACAGCCACGCTACTCTGGGAAAGTGTGGCCTTGGGATGTAAAAAGGCTGCTAACAAAAGCACCTCCACTGTAGTCCAGAGAGATGAAAGCAGAGAAAGAGGATGGAAAAGGAGTTAAATGCTCTTCGTATTGACTCTGACGGCTGCTATTCGGCTCTGCAATTACTTATCATTATAAAATAGCCAAACCATGTGCATTATAGTAATATAAACTGATAAAATATCAAATTTTTTGCTTAAATGCAAATGTTCAGACCTTACATACAAGTGGAGTGATGTGTTGCCCTGGAGTTTTCACAATATCTGTAGAGTGTGAACCTTATTTTAGGTGCATGCATTTGACTTTCTCATTCTCTTAATCAAAGTTGGATTGGAACCCCATGTTTTCAGAACATATGCAAACAAACTGGTAGACAAGCATGTATAAAAAGTAGATGGGAGACACATAGTCAGTATTACATCATCAGTATTACAGAGCCTCCTTGATTTATCACTGTGCTCTCATCAAGTGTCTGAATTAAGTGTTTCTCAGGGTCTGGACAAGAATGGCCAACAATAAGAGACCTTTACTAGATGTGGCTAATGAGCTAGCCTCCTGCTTTACCTCCCTATACACTAGTGCAGTCCTGTGACGTCAGGTTACCTAGCAACCCCTCTTCTGAGTCGTCAGCAACATTTCAGTGGGATTTTCCCATACATGTGAAACACAAAGCTCTGACACAATACATCTCAACATATGACGGTCATCATGTGTCTCAGCAGGATAATAACTGTGGTGACTACAAACCATGACTAACAATTTTATCTTCAGTCACACGCAGAGCACTGACTTCTGCTATTATCATCCTAAATAAATAAGGTGGATAGGATTACGCAAGCACAGAAGTCCCCAGATCCCTCATTGATATCAGTGATGTGTGTATTTGTGTTGGGAGCGACAAACCGAAGAGATAATGACAGGGCCCTTGCATATTATTTTTGGTGCAGAGTGGAGAAAGCAGCATTTGACGTGTGGCCTGGAGGTGGGAGGAAGGGGGGGGAGGAAGGGGGGGGATGATGGCGTCAGAGCCCACCTGTCAGCAGAGCTAAACAACACCATGGCAACGGCCTAATGCTGTGAGGGGGATGAGTGACAGCCAGTGTGTCAGCCGCCACAGAGGAGAGTAGAGTCCCAGCAGAGGCCTGCCTGACACAGCAGACATGGGGAGCAGATCCCACTGCTCCCATTGTTTTCTCAAGGCTCTTGCTGACACAGCCACTTTGGTGCACCTGCCAAGGATAGCATGGCCTGTCTGAGAACTGAGCAACAAATGCTCTATCCCAGAAAATGATATTTGCACAGGAAGGTCAGTTCACTTCTCTCAGACTAAAAAGGCAAAGGTTTCTTGTTCTCAGGCTCACTGAATAGGAACACACCTTGTGTCATATTAGCTATATGTCCCCTTTGGTCCACAGTCATTCTAAAAACTAACTCTACGTTTGGTGGGGATCAAATAAAATGTATAAACTGAACATTAAGAGTTGAAAATGTAATTGTTCTCAGATGATAGATCACACACGCTTGCTTAAAACAATAATTTATGATACAAATGCAATCTGAGGAAAAAAAAAAACCCACATCTGTACACAATATTGTCACTGTCAGCCACAAAGGGACACAAGGACAGGGATCATTTTGTTTTTACATGGTTGCTGCCTGTAGACTCTTCTGTCTTTAGATGTGGCAGCTCCAGTCAGTGTCACAGTCAACATTGGATGTGACAGTAGCAACAGTAGCACTTGGAGCTGGGAGATAATGCAAATTCAATGCTAATTTTAATATTGCCTTCAAGGACGCATTTTCTGCAGGGTCAGGCAAGTAAACAACGGCCGATATGCACTGTTTTATCTATGCGTAAAAAATGATGAAGATGTCAATAGACATAAAACAGAGTGGGGCCAGCGAGGCCAAGTTATGCAGAGGCCAGGTCACATGGACTTTGGGGGGTGGTGGGGTGGGGGGGTGAACACACATGGTTGACAGTCCCTGACAATGGCCTGCTGCCCCTCCTCCATCATTGTTATCTCCTGTGCGGGGGGGGGTATACAGACATATCCTTGGCCTTGTTTAGGCTTACATATCTGACAGAAAAACATGTCAAGGGTGCCATTTTAAAACATACACACAATTTTTGTCACACTGTTAACACATTTTCTGCATCAGGACAGCAATAATTAAAGTACACTGATAGTAAATATATGTCGCTAATTTTAACCATTTACAACCAGACATACCATGATCACTCCCTTATGATTTGGTGCTTGGGCAAGAATCCCCCACCCCCCCCTTTCCACAAAAGAAGTACACCAGACCTCAAAATTACAGGATATAATGCAACTCATCCTGAGTCAGTTTAAGAATAGATCAAGGCCTGCCTACACTGTTCAACCATCCTGATTTCCACATCATGCAGTCCATTCTTATTGGCTACGCTACCCTTAATGTAAGAAAAAAGAAAAAAAAAAAAAACGGAAACAGAGACAGGGTCAGTGTTGCTACAATCATGGAGTTGTGCTTCCTCTATACTCTCATGTAAGCGACATTCTCCATTGTCTTCTCCTAGGCCTCCGACACACACACACACACACACACACACACACACACACAAGCAGCGGTTGTCATGTCATAAGAAGCAGCCCAGCGGATTGGCTTTGATTCTCCCCTCCCCTTTTCCTCTCTGCTTTCCCCTCTTGCACAGGCTCTTTGCGCGTCATTTGATTTTCTTATTTAACAACCAACCCTGAAAATGCGTAGGAAGAAAGATGTCTAAATATAGATGCAGCCACAACAGCTCACACCAAGAGCGCACAGCAAACTCTCTCCAACACCATGAGGAGACAAAACAGAGTGACGCTTTGCTGTTTGCTGATCAACATGGAGAGCAGTCATTAAAAAGATAAGATGGTGAATTGCTTTTATGTTAAGGTTTACAACAATGAATACACATCTAGCAACAATTGGTTTATGGTTATGTAAAACACAGTACATAAGCAAAACACTGAGCTCTCCTGTTATTAAGATGTTTTCAAGTTCATGTTGCTAAGTGTCAAGATCATGAAGACTGATTTGGTTAAACCAAACACACAAGCTACATCGGCAGTGGATATGATAAAGTGAGAGTCAGGAATATATAAAGAGCTACAGTAAAAGTAACACGGAGGCAGCATGAGAGGCAGACAGAGACCAGGATGAGTGGGATTAACATGTGAAAAGTGAAGTACCAGTTAGCACTCCATTTGAGAGGCCAGTATCATTATCCTCTCACTGGCAAGGCAGGAAAAACACACAGTTCAAGTGGAATAATAAAGCTCTCTCAATGAGAGTATAAAGTGAGTTCAAGCCTCTCTTGATTGCACTCCAGTGCAATATGGGAGCGATACCCCTTTGCACCACGAGTGCGACAACGACTTTGACCTCGCACAGTTCGCTCAGTGGCTTTAAATCTTTAGTTGCAATGACATCTATCATGTCTAGTTATCTCTGCTATGGAATGGTTTACATGTGATCACCTGTACACTGATGTGGGAGTTGCGAGCCAGTGTGTTTGCTAGAATTTGAGATGGGTTTTAGGGATGTCTTGTGCACGTCTGGAATAGAGCACTTGACATATTGGCTTGAATGTGGAATTATAATGTTACCAGGATATATAGAATCCTCCTAAATCTGTGATTAACTCCCCAATCTGCTGACTTCAAATATTTTAGGCATGTGGCAAGTGAAATCTCAAGGAAGGCTCAAGCAAGAAGTGAAAGTGCACACTTATGGCAAGATGTGGTTTCAAAACGTTATGCCAGTAAAGACATAGGAAGTAAGACTGCTGATAAAGACAGCAACCCGTGCCCGGCCAGCTGCACTTGAAGGACTGCTAAAAGACATCTAGACCACTCTGCAGGCTTCTTAGCGATGACGGATATTTGAATGTTACGAAGAGCCTGATCACAAATCACCAGCTGATTTGAACTGCATGTTTTGTCAGTTCTAAATCCTTTGTACTAGCTTAAACAATATAATGACAAACTGGGAGAACTACTACAAAGAGATTCGATGTATTGCTTGAATGAAGGTTAAGTGCTTGACAAATAAACTGGTGCATTGCCTTATTAATAAATGTTTACTGTTCTCTTTTCTTTTCTCTTCTCTTGTTCCATTACAGGGTGCTCAAAGGTCGCGGAGACCTAAAGAACAGCAACTATGGAGCTAGAAGCAATGTTAATTTGATGACAGGGAGACTTGAACACAATTCTAAAACTTAAAGTGTAACTTCACCCCCAGGGCTGAGCCTAACTCCACCCACTGCATAATTTTGAAAAATGCTAAAAAGTGAGCAAGGATGTGTGAGGCAGGAGTTGCTCAGTGACATCCCTGGCCAGAGAAAAATGATAATAATAATAATAATAATAATAATAATAATAATGAGAGGAAGACAAGTGTGACATTTAAACAAGCCAGAAGTCATTTTTAAATAAACCCATCTGTGTTTAACTTGGTTACAGAGTAGCAGTGGACCGCAGCTCTGCTCCGCAGCAGACAGGTTCAGTAATGGTGGAATGCTGGTTATACCTTGATTTAATGTTTTGAAACAAGATTTTACCGGCTGATAACTGCAGGAACAGACAGCCGGAGAGTTTAAGAGCTACAAAATGTGAAGAGGATTTCTGTTGGTTTTTTGGCTGCCAGAAGCATTTCCTCCTACGGTCAGTCACAGACAGAGATTTCCTCCAGCAGGTCAGTTCTGCTGTTAGCTGCTGTTAGCTCCTGAAGCTAAAAATGTCTTGATCAGCATGTATTTGAAAATGAGCGCGGGCGGTTTCACAGACTCTCACACTCAAAAATAGGGGCTGGGGGAGGCGGGCATTAACATTCTACTATCTATATAAATTTCATGACGTAGAGAACTCCCGAATGGTTGACATGGCCTTGCCTTTTCAGGACTGATTATAAACAGCAGATGACAGGTGGAGCCATTTTCAACCCATGAAATGCCAATTTTTATAAATTTGGTGTCAATGTCAATATTAATACCAGCATTGACGTGTTTCATCACAGTACAGTCATATAATTTAGTTCACAGCTCAAAAAACACGTTTAAATTTAAAATGTCAGCAACTTTACTTCACTTAATCTTAGAAAGTGAATAAATGTATTGCCTCATTTAAAAATTCACCTGTCACTTTCTCAACAGTCTTCCCCATTGCTTTCTTCATAACCAATTCTCTGTTTATATAGTTGTGACTTATCTCCTTGTTTAATTGACAGGAAAGTAGGTTCCAAGCAAGACTCTACTTGGTTTGATCATTAAGTCATTCTGAATAAATCAAGAACAAAAAGAACTATTCATACATGCTCCACTCAACCCATAACTAATGCATACAAGAAGTAGAAAATAAAGAAAATGAGAAAGAATAAAATGACAGTAAAACAGTACAAAGTAAGCACTGGAAAATGTGTTAGACGATAAAAAGTTAAAAAAGGGAACAGAAAATCATTTCACCTAACACCTGCAGCTACAACAAAAGGAAGATTTTGTGCCACCGGATCTCACGCAACTGAGTAGAGATACCACAAGAATAACAAACATTGATATTATCAGCACATCACCACCAGAACTGAAAGTAAAAAAGCCAGCAAATACAGTAGTAGTGAAAGGGGAGGCAAGGTATTGTTTGGGTTTAAACTGAGGGCTTAGGACCAGGTCTAAAAAGTGAAGCTAATGCGGAAGTGCGTTACACCTGCATTCTTTCTAATGACCAGCAGGGGGCGACTCCACTAGCTCTAAAAAGAAGTCTGATCGTATGGAAGCCTGTGAGAAAATGGCCGTACTTCTCACTTGATTTATTACCTCAGTAAATATTTTCCTAACGAGTTTATGGTCTCAATTGCTAGTTTCAAACGATAGACAATAAAGCAGGGTATGCTTTAGTGTGTGGCTACCACGGTGACAGAGGCATAGCAACGTCAGTTATGTATCATAACCCCAGATTCTGAGTGTAGGTGTATCCCTCTAAGGGCTGTCGCTCTTTCACAGTGTGCTTTAAGTTCATGTAAGTTACTTGTAACATTTTGGTTGTCTAAAAAATTCTTGTTCAGCGTTCGGTTTTACTAAAAGACTCTCTAAGGAGTTGGCTGTTCAGTTTTTCCGGTAAGAACATTTTGTTTTAAGCCAAAATTAGCATCCCAATGAATATCAGAGTTAACGTGAATTACGGATGCACCTTGCTAACCAAGCTAACAGGTAATGTCTACTGTTTAGCAGTCTATGTTTAGCTGTGCTGTAAACCAGAAAGTATCTACTACACCAGTTTCCAAAGCAGCAACCAAAAGCCAGTTACCAGTTGGAGGCTGTCATCACTCTGCTGCTGAAGCTGGAAGTAGATTTGTGTGGGTTCAAAACCAAAGGTTTCTGGTTGTTCTGATCCTAAACGTACAATAAGAAAGAACTGAACTTTGCTAAGATTACAAACTAGCAAAAAACCACCTTCAGGTAACCAGAGCCACTGTTTGCACTTCTGACTTTCAGGGATAACCCCTCACAACAGGCCAGGCTAACCACAGGAAAGAGCCCTCAGAGCTGTTTTCATAGTCTTCAAGAAATATATGAGACCAGCACGGCCTGCCCATTGTCATGTAGAACAATGTCGGTGCAAAATGCATCTACAAGACAGCGTACCTCAGGAAGTACTCTGCCAGATCACGTCCTGTTCCACATAGTGACGAGGTACGCATGACAATGGATGAAGAAGACTTGAAGCATGTAGAGGCAGGCAGGCAATGAACTTCACTTTACATTTCTCTATACAAACTATGTCACACAGGACCACTGACACGTGGTTTCTACCCAGATGGAAAAAGAGTTGTTCTGCTCCATTCAAATACAATCAGGCCAAAACTGATGGCTGCTGGCCTTATACAGTAGAAACAGTATCTGTGATCAAGGACTAGCTCCCAGTTATATACAACTTATGAACCTTACTAGAATGTTTCACAAACTAGGGAATAGTCTTATTTTTTATAGTATAGCAGTCTACTCCCCACCTCATAAATTGAGTTTGCTTGAAAAGACTGAGAGCAGATATTTAAAAAAACAAATTTCTAACAAGTTCAAAACATTTGTGTGAAGAAATTAAAATTCTACCACTGACCCTCCAAAAAGCAAAGAGGAGATTTTTGTTTAGTATTAACAACCTCAGACAGACAAGGTTAGTATTTGATCAACTATCTTTAAGATGAGAACACATATGTGACAAAATGATCAATTCAACAAGTGGGGTTCATTCACACTTATTGTACAAAATCAGTGCTGAAATGGGCAAAAATAAAAACGCAAACTGATCTATTAGCTGGCTGGTTTCTACTGAGAGACTTTGAATTTTTCATTGAACGCTGTTTACTTCAGCCTGTGAAAATTTTGCTCCAGCACCGTAGCCAACCTGCACCTGATGCTTGCCAGCTAGGAAGCTGCTGTTACCCAAATTATTTTGTAGACATTCATATTACCAAACTGGAAAAGCTGCACCTATAAACATAGGACTGCTTTGTCATCACACACTTGGATACTCCCATCACAAATACAAATGGATCTTTTGAGCAGGCCATGCTTTATTGCCACCTGGCCTACTGCAGCAACCCACAATCGGACAGTAATGAGATCACATTGTAACTTCGTGACTGAATAATGTTGCTTAAAAGGGCTACTTTCTTCATCAGCCGTGATTCTGGACCATTTTGAAGGTCACTTGAAAACCAGTTCAGCCAGGCTATTGCTGTCGCTGTGTGGCTGAAACTGAATGCCCGGAGCTCTCTGGAACATTAGTTTTTAGGGGCAACAGCACAATTGTTCACGGGGTGCTCAGTTATACAGAAATAAAACAGACATGGATAATTGATAGCCTCTAGCCAATCAGGAGTGTGTATTCCTTTTATCCAAGGTATAAGGCTTAAATAAACCATGAGCCAGAAAACCCATTTACCATCTATCATGTCTCCAGGATGTCAGTATGTCTGGAGCCATATACCGAAGATTTGTTCATCTAATGTGCAGGCTGTCTTCTATTGCTTTTCACAACTCCATGTCTCATCAAAATGCACTGTATCAGCCTTTTATACCCCACACACCAGCCCCCTCTTCCCATCACCCTCCTCAGCAGTACAGGGCCTGTTGTCCCCTCATGGCATTGTTACTAACAACATGAAGCTGTATTTTCCATGATATGATTTCTTCAGTCATCTCGCAGCTGAGGACATTACAAAAACAATATGTGACTGTAAATATCCAATGGGTGGAAACACGCAAAGCCTGAGATAAAACTGACTCTTATGAAAAGGATTATCAACATTACTATAAAATTCACATAGTAGGAATGATTATTTTAAAAGATTAATGAGCGCCACTTTACATAAAAAGGTAATACTGAGCATTTCCAATCTGCATTTGAATTTTTGTAAGAGCATTTTTTTTATATAGGCATGATGTGTGCATCCTTGGCCGATGCTTGCATGCGACCAGGCATGACTTCTCTACGGTGCTGCCTACTGTAGTAGGATATGCTGAGGCCCAATGGCTCTTGCGCAAAGCAATGTCAAGTCATCCCAACGCGACTGAACTGAATCTGCATCCAGATGCAGGAAAAGCAGCGCGCACATCAACCCCCTGTCTGCTTACGTTGGGGGAAAACTGAATAAACACATGGAACACGTCGTACATTTCGTTTTGGATTTTCTCTTGCAGGCCTCTCGACAAACTGTACAAACACGAAAATCCTTTGCAGACAGAGCAGGATCCAGCAACATAAATGAAAAGCAGATTATTAAATGTGTGCCATTAGGCCAGGCTGAATTCAGCTGCACACCACGGGTGCTGTGAACTATCCGAGGGGGCTCCTGACAAAATCTTGCCACCTATAGAGAAAGAGGTCACACAAATAACAGGAGAAAGCATCACTAATATTTCGATAATTTAGGAATCTTCTAGAGAAACAATTAAGCACTCAAGCAACATCGTTACTGAGTCATCTTCACCTCAATTTATCGACCCAGTAGTATGTTCTAAGCGACAAAATGTGCTCAGCTCACTGATGTGATAGGGCGCCTCGCTTGCAGCCAATATTAAGCCTATATGAGGCGGACATAGCGTTAGGGCTTCATGACTCCGCAATTTGACTAGACTGCTTTCTATTGCAGGAAGGGATTCTGACATATCTGAAATGCACATTACCTCTAAAGTGCGTATTTCTTGCTGTGTGAGGTCGTTAGACGCGGCGCATTTGGTCCGTAGCCCCTGTAAACTGGAGATGGAGATATCAATCATATTCTGGATGAGTTCGCATTGATGTAGTGCGGCCATCGCTGCGCCACCGCCACTATCCCTCTCCGGCTGCTCATCACTCTCGACCATCTTCCCACCTTTAGCAGACACACTATCCATTCCTCAGCATTGGGCACGGCTGGAAGGGCTAGAGTCAAACTGTTAAGCTCAAATAAAACATATGCAGCAGTCCAGCGACGCAGCGACCTATTGTGGAAGTTAGCTGACAGCAAATGTCCCCTGCTCCCAATCTGGGAAAAAAAAGTCAGGATGCAAACTAAATATTTTTTTCTTTTATCAAAACAAGCAGCTCGACGGTAACCCAGGTTGTGAAAGCGGCCCAAAGTCCAGTAATGCGCGACTTGTATTTGGAGTCCGTAGGCTACCGACGAGAGGCTACTCTCTTCCACCGACAGCTCTGGCAGAGGCTTTCACCGTCTGTCAGCTGTTGGGAACATCATGGGGCGCGGTGCAATCTGGGAAATGAAGTCATATAGGTTACAGAAACTGCACTCCACGCTACATCCCCTCAGTCCCCCCCCCAACCCTTATGCGCGCGCGCACACGTATATACTCATGACTGGAAGAAAAAGGAGCTAGTCATTGTTTTATACGATTGTTACAGTAACTTAATTACATTTCAATAGATAGTGCGCAATTCAAATTATCACAGGAAAACTATACCACCAGTATATACAAAGAATTAGCAGGAAAAGCACAGGTGTAATTAATAACATTAGCAGCTACATTCCATTTATGTGCTCCAGTTAGAGCCATATCAGCCTTTTTCACAGGCATTTTAACATATCACTGCAGGAAAAACACAGGTGTAAATAATAAAATGAATGAATTCTGTTTAGCTGCTTCAGTTTCAGGGTCATGGTATTGTGCATGCAGGCTTTCTAGGACTCTTGAATATAATGTCATAAGTGACACCTGTGCTTTTCCTACAATGATGAGTCAAAATGACTTGTGAAAAAAGGCCTATTTTGTATGCTGAACTGGTGTGGCTTACTGGGAACTGCTTAAATGGAACAGAGCCATCATTAATGAATTATTTCCACCTTTTCCTGTTGTAACAAGTCAAAATGTTCTGAAAACGGCCCATGTAGTGACAAATACAATAGCATATAGTACCAGTCAAAAGTTTGGACACACCTTCCTATTCACTTGTAAGTAAGTAAGTGTGTTAAACTTCCGACTGGTACTGCATAAAAAAGTACTATGAAGTAATGTGATAGGATATGCAGTGCAGCGGTGCTGTGAGGAATTGTAGGCCCCCAAAATAGTCTTCTTTTTCCTTTTCTTGTGCAGCACAATTGTTCAATAATGTGGAGAGGTAAGGCTGGCAATTCCAGAGTAGCTTTGGACCCCAAGAATATTCAGCACCATTCACCTCACTCACAACACCATGCACTGTTAGTACATACTCTGTGTTGAGCAAAAGAGCTGCACCATAAGGCCTATAGTAATGCTATAAGGATTTAAGCCACATGACTAATAGGCCACAGGCAGTTGGTACAGAGTGAGCTACATAACAGTTTGTACTGTGATATTTTAATGTGGAACCATTTAATATTTATCCAATGAAAAGATAGTTTCTTTATGTACTTTATAAAAAGCACAATCTGTGATTAGAGTAAAGCCCCCTTCCCATCCCACCAATCAGAATCCACATAGCTGACATTCTGTTTGCATGTAGTTGAGTGTTCATGGTCTGCAAACGCAGACTGTGCACTTTCCACTGTGATTTGATGTTTGAGAAAGGCTGCTGAGTACTGGGCCTTTATAGTACATATTTTTAGTTTGTTGTATGTTGCATGTAATCTAACTCCTCAGAAATCTCAAGAGTTACCACAAATGAGATGGTCAGATTAAAAATGATCACTTAATCCTCCTACTCACTGACTTATTTCCACAATCGAAGCAAAAGGCCCAAATTTAGGAAATGACGGTAAGTTACAAACCTCCACTTACTGCAACTTCAAGATCTTAAAGTACGGTTTGTCCTCATATGAGGACAGTGCATGTCATATGTATGGGGGTGGGAGGAGTGTGCAGGTTTCCACAACCATTAAGCAACAGTACACATGGCTCATTGCTGCAATGAGGGTGTGATGTTCCTTCCTTTAATATACCCTGATTATACAATGGAACGTGAGTCACTTCTCTTGGAGCCTTGTGTTCCTCCTCTCCGTCTCTTCTTCTCTTCTGATTGCAGGGGAGATCATACTGTGTTTTACACTGCTTAGACATGCACCAGTCCAAATAACAGCCTGGCATGGTAGCCTGTATAGTTCAGATAGTGCTGAAGTGAAACAACAAACAAAGGAATTGGAAACCTCATTCAGAGTGTTTTGGTATACCACAGAGTCAACCTATGATCAACTGAAACAAGCAATATACAGTATATTCCGCTGAATTAACTCTGAAATTGGACATTGCTTTAACGTTAAATTGCAAAATCATCTGACACTGTTGCAGCAATGGAGTGAAACAGACACAAAGCCAAGTTTCAATCATAGAGCATTCGTCTTGTTGGTCCAGTTCTTAGAGTAAATTCAGTCCGGCTGTATTAACAGCACAGATTTGATGATGACATGCCAGCAGCACACCATGCCAATTTCAGCTCTTCTCTGTCTTCAAAATCAAATTACTAAGTGAGTCCACTGGCAACAGTGTCAGAGTACAAGGAGGCCTTAAAAAGAGACATTTAATATTGTTAGTATACTGTCATAAGTCATAAGTGAAATGTGGGTATTAAGAAAGAGAACGTTGCTAAACACTTCCTATAGAAAAAGAGTGTGTATGCTTTTTTGACATGTTAAAAAACAGACATATTAGAAGAGACATATTAATGTAAACATCTTCAATACTATATATCTGTCTCATTGTCTTTTGCAGTGGGCAAGTGAATGTCTTTTGTGATTGCTTAACCATTCAGTTGGCTGATGAGAAAAAGGTGAAATGTAGCAAATGAACTAATGTGAGCACCACAGAAGTCTCCACTACTCTTCATGAGAAGCAAAGCAAATGCTATCTTTTTACCTCATGTGCAGTGTGTTTCATGAAAGACCTCCAGGATCTCTGATGAAAAAAATGTCAATTCCTCCCGTTTGTGCTGCAGTTCTCTCCAAGAGTTCATTTTGCTCTTAAATTATACTTGAGGATTATTGCTCAGTCACAAATGATGTGCATCATGCAGGCAATAAAATAAAAATAAAATACAATATTTAAGGAAAATTTACATGAGCAATGTTCAGACAGGCACTTGACAGCTTGCTGACACGACTCACTGAGCTGAGGATAACATGATCCTTTCCCAGCCTGACGGTCTCTTAAGCCGTTTAAACTGTTGTACTATTGGACAGCCAAGACGCCACACATAGCATCGAGCTCATGGCTTCAGATTAAATTAGATTGTGGACAATCTGGCTCCATCTTCTTTGGTGACAAGGATTTTCAACGAGCCAACCCTTCAGGTCTTGTTCAGTAAATATTTTCTGATTCATCTCACATCCCCAGTTAATGAACTCCTTGCCTATAGGCATGAACAGATACAGAAACTCATTGTGTCAAAGTTTATAAAACGCAATGGCGAGCTCCATAGCTCTCATATTTAATTTTTTTCATTCTATGTTATTTTTAAGACCTTTTGAAAAATAGAATATAGAGCTATATAGAGTCCATTGCCTATTTGATATTATCACATTAAAATGAAAACAGGAAGTAAGACAGAGCAGGCCTCGAATGAACTCCAGTTGAACTCCCCACCCCACAGAGTAGCCAAGTGAGTTTTTCCCCTCTTTTTTTTGCTTTTAAGGGACAGGGCAGTCTTCTAACCTTTACTATTTTTACTGAATACATACAGCTGGGAAACAGAGGGGACATAGAGGAAAGTACTGGTTGGTCTCAGTTCTTCGCCAGCTGCTGCCTTAACTGTTTGACTACATGAGATTATATTTTAAAGTCACGTTTTGAGGTAAAAAAAGAAACACAGACATCGCTGGAGATCTTCAAGTGAATGATTGTTCAGGCCCTTGTCTGCTTTTTCTGACCTTTGGGAATGTCAAAGACAAAAATGCAACAGTGCAATACTTCCATGTGGATGTAATATGAAGTAGGATGCACTAGAGACTGTAAATCAACCTATCTAACGGTGGAAAAAACAGAACCTTGTCCACAGCAGACATTAGGAACCACTGGCATTATAATCTTTATGAGGGGAGCCTGAGTGTAGATAAAACTAGAGAAAACTCAAATGGCACAAACAGAGAAATGTGTACAGACAGCACCATCTGCTGGACAAATTTGTACCCTAAAATAAACTATCAAGTCTTTCAGTCACATATTCAGTCTTCAAGACCTCCTTTACTGAGATGGTTTCCATTTTTTATCGGTGGAAATTCAGGAATTTCCTAGATCTGTCTGCCGTTATCTGGAAACAAGACATAAAACAGATCATGAACATCAGCCCCGGCCAGCTTCTCTGTCCAGTTCCAACTCAGTGAGCATGCACACAGCTCAACAGGTTCAGTGGTTTGACCAGTGAGCAACCTGCAAGCAACTTGGAATGTGGTATGACTGTTTGTGCCAGATGTGACGGGAACAGCTGCCCTGGGGGGATTTTCACACACCATATGTTTAAAATTGACAAAGAATAGTATGATTAACAGTCAGAGGAAATTCTAAGGGTGAAAACAAATTGTCACTTGAGAGTGATCAGAGAAGAATGAGCAGACTTATTCAAGCTAAAAGTAAGCATGAGCACAGTGCAACAGCTGTTGTAGTGTCAATGTTCAGCCTGTGTTGCAGTTAGTTTCTCGGCCTGAACTCTTCCCATTCTGACCCTGCACTGTTTTTGCTTTGAGCTAAACAGCACTGAGGTGGTTTAATGTCTTTCTAATTGTATTTAAAACTATTAATGGATTATGGCCGCTTGCCTAGAGATACTCTGGTACCCTACACCCATTTACAAGGCACTTGGATGTCTAATATTACTGACCTACATACAAATCACTCACAACCTGGAAAAAATGGATGTAATAGTATAGCATTCAAATGCTAGTAGTATGATCCAGCCAACATACAAAATCATCTTTATTTAAGATAAAAACAAACTAGTGGTCTACATTATGACAACCATTTCACACAGCATATTTTAATGCTAGCTATATCAATATAATTCTGACCACTAGGGGGCAGAAGAACTCCAAGACAACACACAACTTGGACATTATATCGTGTAACGTTAGCTTTAATGGCTAACATGTTAGCCAACAGTTGCTTACTTACATATCCAGCAGCAAAAGCACCATGTTCACCAGGCAAATAGGACCTAATTTTAACTCTAGTTTGAAAATATCTAATTCCTTAGTTTATTCGATTTGACTAGTTTGACTTTCTTCACCAGCTAACCAGTTGCTTACTTTGCCTATCTGCCGTTTGGTGCTGGGCAGTTAGCGTACATTGGATTATTTGAGCTTTTTTCAGCCACCTGCTGCTGCTGGAAATGAAGGTTGATGAGAACGTCGGTGACACTCAAATTAACAGTGAATATGTGGCTGTAAATCAAAAACCAATGAGCTAAAAGAGGATAAAAAGGTCAGTAATGTTGCAGGATTGGGTGAATATTCATTATGGATTCCCATTACTAGCAGCCAGCCAGTTTCATATTAGGGGAATTTAAATCGGTGTTTATATAAAATATGAATTATTGGAGCTTTAAGCTTTGAGAGTGGTTTCTTATTCCTTAAATAGTCACTGGTGTTCATTCACTCAACTGTGATATGAAAGTCAGTTTGGTCAAAATCGAAACCTTAGCCTAATTTGAATTTGAATTGTTGCATTCAAGGACGCTTTGACATCTGAGTTGTGTTGCAAATAAGAGGCAAATTCACAAATTTGACTGAAACCAACATGCAGGCTGAAAACTTTAAAGAGGTACAACACTCAAGTTGACTTTGAATTAAAGGACCAGTGTGTAGGATTTAGTGGCCTCTAGCAGTGAGGTTGCAGATTGCAACCAACTGAATCCCCCTACCCCTCCCCTTCCAAGCATGTAGGAGAACCTATGGTGGCCATGAAACTTGTGTAAAAAACGATAGTCTTTGGTTTGTCCATCCTGGATTATGGTAGAAACATGGCGGTGCAGGCTCTGCGGAAGAGCACCCACCCCCTCTGTAGATAGAAAGGGCAGTGAAATAACATAAAATACTTTAGAATTGTTCCAGATAGGTTTATTCATGTTCATGGAGCCGTGTGTGTGATCATTTACAGGAGCTTTTGACACCAGGTGACAAAGCAGGAGTAAGTATCGATTTTCTACATGTTTATGCTTGTTGAACAGGTGGTTTGATAAAATACATATTGGCTTTTCACTCGCAAAGATTTCCCTGCACTTACAGTAATGAGTGTAGTTGTCTTCATCTCCAGTAAAACGTTATCCTACACTTCACCTGGTTCACTGTCAGCAAAGACTCTGCCATCTGCACACTCCGCAAGCTCTCTTAATCAAAATTATGGAAACCCATTCCCACCAGTAAAGGAAAAAAAAAACGATGAAAAACTCTCATGTTAAATCAAAATTTTGAGTTAAAAAGTCTAAATTATAGGATGCTTTCACAGTCAAAGTAGCAGCTCATTGGTGTGAGTTCTCCTATTCAATTTGACACAGAAATGGATTGTGAGTACATGGAGGACTACTTTAAACATGGTTTTACAACAGATGAAATACTTAATTTGCTTGCTGATTCAACTGGGATTGTACCATGCAAAGGCATTGAAAAGATTTTAAGCAAGGAGCAGCTCTGGTGCAGAAAGAATATAACCGATGTGGCTGAGGTGTTAACCTTCACTGGACAGCAACTGGAAACATCTGGTCAGTGTCATGGTTACAGATGGATGCACCAAAAAAGACCTTTGGTGCAAGTACTGGAAACCAGCTGATTGAATGATGATGATTGATCTTGCAAAGTGAGTGTGCCCAGTTTTAGACCTATCTGACAAACTGAGACAAGATGGCTACTTCCAGACAACTTCTTGGACTCCTTGATCCAGTTTTGCTTCCTTCAAATAATAAAGGTAATTGACATATTATGAGATAAAGGATTGCTCAATAATATTTTAAGAGCCACAAATGACCATGTGTAAAAAAGCTATTGTCTGTGTTCTGTGCAGAGAATTGTTTCTGGGTGGCAAAAACAAAAATGTGGTTTGAGGTATATAGAGTAGCTCTGTATCAAAGTAAGTAAGTAGGCTTCATTTAAGAATTGTCCTGTGTAATAAATTGCATCACATAATGTTGTTAAAGCCCTTTTCTTCCACCATATTTTGATAGCTGTGAAAATGTATTGCAACATTAGTTGCACTGCAGCAAATTACATTTTGCAGGTATTGATATTACTGTGCCATGTTACGACCAGAAGACAAATCTCCCAAATGAAACAAACTATGGGTCAGGACTACTTGACTAAGGCAGTCATCACTAATGCCCAATATTTTTGCACACTCTATCTGACTGAATGTTATTTGCCTTCTAGGAAGAACTTAGTCAGGATGCATTGACTTGGAACAACCACATAGTCCGTCAAGTCCACAACTCATGATCGATCACCTCATGAATATCCCTCCATATTGCATGCAGTCCCTCACCTGTATGGAGGCAGAGATTGTTTGCACCATGTGGACCTGGGGCTGATTCAAGTCTGCTTTGAAGAGTGTGTGTTCAATGACTTCCCATGTGATGAAGATGTGTTCCATATCTGCGTGGACCTAATGTCAGAGTATACTCTTAAATTAACAAATGATGTGTTTGAAACAGTTAACCTGTATATCAAACTCAGAAAGCTGCTTAACAGTGAACTAGATCTAGATCATTAACTTTACTGGGCCTATGTCACATTTTGTTTTTGTTTTCTCTTTCATTCCAGAACAAATTGAAACTTACATACTGATTGTAATTGTCAAAATTATAATATATGTTTTAACCTGTGATGAGTGCAAATATAATTGTAGCTATTTTAGACACATCAAAGATGTACCAAATATTTTTAGTTCCTTCTAACAAAATATATGTACACACAAAGTAATTTGTTGTCCATACGTTGACTATTTGTAAGAACTGAGTAAAAATACAAAATCCACACATATTAACTGAATTATTCATTCAAATATTTAAACAATCACAGCATACAAAACTGCTTATATTTTCATTTCAACTGCAATTTAATCTAACTTTCTACAGCAGGAAGCCTTTAATATTTACACATCTATAGGCTTATGGAATAGTTGACAATGCCAAGCTGTCTTTTGGTAAATAACAATAACAACGCAATAGAGTAAACAAATAGAGTTCATTTGGAACAACAGCAGTTATGTGAACATAACAACCAGGTAATGAAATACCCCTGTTATTACAAATATAAAAAATAAGTAATAAGTAAGCATTCTTAGTATATTTGCAGTGAAATACAATGGTACCCTTATGTGCAATGGTACCCTGACTGGCAACTCCAAGTAACAACCACATGTGTGAGCAAAAGGTCTTCTCTGAAATCCCTGAACTTGTGTGAAGCTGACAGTGTTGCTCTTTCCTATGAACAAGTCTGATCCAGTGCAAAATCTGAGGAAAAAGAAGAGGTGCTGACTCTCTATGGTATGCACTTACAACTTTAGCAATTGATCTCATGATCTTTCGTGTGATGTTGGTTGTAGCTCTTGATAGACTGCTGCAATCCCTTTCAGCTCTGATCTAACAGGTGCGAGCGTGTTGCTCAGTTCAGTTCAGTTTTGGTGAGCAAGCTCCCTCAAGATTTGCTCAGTGTTATCTGGTATTGAAAGCCTCCAGCAGTTGTGAATATCCATGATTTCCAACAATTTTTCTTGGTCAACACCTTCAAAATCTGAACGACAAGATTCAAAAATCACTCGCTCAGACTCTGACACATATTTGCTCCAGAAATACAGGTGCAAGTTTTAAAGGAAGGTATTTCTCTTTTTGCCAGCCAAATGCGATTATTCAGCCTACACTTTTCCACTCTTGTTTACCAAAATCGTGATGTAGGTATGGCACTTTGAAGCCATTTCCCATAGTGCACTGCTCAAAAAGTCACTCCAAAATTCTGACAGTGCATCCCCCAAAACACATCCATCATCCACATCCTTTTCAAGCTTTCCATCTGGATGAATAATTTCAAAGTAAATGTCATCCTCCATGATACTTTCCTCAGTAAACACTTGAATAAGATCAGTCCATGATGATGAAGAAGAAGGTCATTTTCTCCACTCTTTCTCTCTGATTGGCTTGTTGCTGCCACATATCCATGGAAGGAGGCAAGGGTGATTCATGAGACTGTTCCTGAAAGAGAGGCAAGGTGTCATCAAGACCGCAGTACTCCATCCCAGAGATGCTTTCTGCGTGGAAAGTTACAATGCCACTATCCTCTAAAGCATCCACAAGGTAATGTTTCATGTTCTGGCAAACTAGAGGCACCAGTTGAGTAGCCTGTGGTATAAAGAAGGGAAATACTCTTACTGCTTGCATTTGCAAATACTGTCCCGCTTCCAACATTGATGACATTTGAAGTATATATTTCCACGGCATCTGTTGCAGAGAAGTGTCTGGAGAGTGTCGATAGATATCAGGTTTATCATGTGTCTTTTCACCTTCTCATGCAGTTGCATCACTTTTCTCCTCCTCCGGATTTATTTCGCTGGCCATGTCTCTCTTTTTGGTTGTTAAACAGAAATGTAAGAGAGATAACTTTGTCTTTTCATACAGTTCCCTTACTGTTATACTATCCTTTTCCTCTTAGCATTTTCCTCTCTGCATTTTTTCCAGGTGGAAAAAGTGCAGACTGGAAAATGCAGACTTTTCAATGAAGTTCTATTTTTCATCGTCCTTCGGGACACTCTCTTTTCTAGCTCTCCCAACCTTTTTAGTGCGCACCTGCACAAATTCCCCTTCTCTGAAATGCGTCCATCCGAACTCAGTTTTTCTCTGATTCTTCTGAGCATTCTTTGGAGGGGGTTGATGCTTTCTCTCAAACACATGATCAACTTCGTTTCTTGAGAACTTTCCTCTAAGTTGCTCAAAGGTCTTTGACTTGCGAGTGCTGGGTTCTTTCTCTTTCTGTCTGCGGTATCCAAAAACAGCCAGTCAATCACCATAAGATGGCAGGTGCTCTCTTAGCCGGTCATCTGTCATGAGGTGTATGACACTGGAATCAATCTAAAATATTTCATGAATTCTTAGGTCAAGTGCATTAAATTATAACAATGAACAACCTGCATATACAGCACCAGATATTATTTACAAAGCTCCTCGTAACTTGGGGTTTTTAATGTTTATGTGTGATTTGTCAAAACTAAGCATTTCTTACATTAACTACCTTCTCCTGTTCCACTCGCTGTATGTCTTCCTCAGGCACATACTGTGACCCTAACTAGTCACTTAGCTCAACCGTCTTGTAACAGTTCAAACAAGACTAGGTCAAAACCTAGTATATGGCTGGGTCAATGTTTGAATTTGCAGCCACTTTTGAGTAAAAAAAAAGTTAAATGCAGTTGCAAGAACAATAATTTCCTCTCATATCTTGGGATGTTTGTTTTGGAAGAGAACTTATTTTACTTCTAATTATAACTATTCTAATTATCTGTTAACTCTCCCTCCTCTTTCATCTGTTTCACTCTGCATTGAGTGTTTTGTCAGAGTGATTGTGTGTTCTCCCTCATGCATCTATGCACCTTTTTTCTGCCTCTTTCCCGGTTGATGATCATAGAGGCTATGGTGGAAATTGTAAATGAAAGTTATGATAGCATTTTGGGTGCAAATTCAGGAGGCTTATCTCTGCCTGGTCACCACAGTTACAGTCAAATCAAACACACCTGCAGAGCAGCTGCCCTACACTAAACTGATATAACAGCTTCTGAGTCATGTTTTACCCGCAAGACTCGTGTTTTAATGCTGTTGTTCATCGTTTGTGATGTGAAAACGTCAAAGAAATAAATAAAAAGCTTGCATCATGGTATTAGCTCAGTTAAAAAATCCAAATGCAAAGCGGAGTGTCTCTCCTGCCTGTTGCTGAATTCGCTGCCAGCCGGAGAGTGGATCACACTGGACGGTAGAAGAGGAGGCAGGAGAGATTCTCTTATGTGTCTGTTTAAACAGGAGTTTAGCTTACTGCACTGCATTTAACTCCAGAGCTGAGAGCATCAGAGCTCGGAGCTGGAAACGTGGTCACTCTGTGTTGCTCTGCTGTCCTCTGCTTCCATCATCTTGTGCTGATTCGAGCAACGGCCAGTGGGGAAACTCCAACACTCAGCCAGCTGACCAATGGTGTAACTTCCTCACTCACTCACTCACTCACTCACTCACTCACTCACTCACTCACTCACTCACTCACTCACTCACTCACTCACTCACGGACAACCATGGTTTTAAGGCTGGTCCGTGGCTGGTCCAACCACCTCTGCACCTCTGTTGAATAAAATCAAAGCTTAAATGTGACCTTAAATAAATAAAATCTGTACAATTGATTTTTACAAAATCTGATGGTATTCAAGCATCTTCAAACTTTTCTCTTTTAACTATGCTTTAAATACTAATTTTATTATATTTTATTTTTCATTTAAAATTTAAAATAAGTTTCTTCGTTTTCTGATTTTCTAAAGCTGCTCATTGATATTATCACAAATTCAAAGCTTTAAAGTGGGTAAGGGGGCATAATCACTCCGTTTGATCTTATTGTGAGGCAGCTTATGACAACATTGGACAGTACCTGTAGTGATTATAGTCTATAACAACATGTTTGGCTGGATGTTGAATCAATTATCAATAAAATACAGAAGCCTAGAGTAACCACAATGCTATTTTTTGTAAAAAAAAAAAAAAGAAAAAAAAGAAAAAAAAAGAAAGAAAACCAATGGTTAAATATGTCATGTGCACATTTATATACTTAATGCTCTGGATTTATTTCAGAACTATGTAGCAAAAAGACATTTGTACATAAGGGTTATTATTTGACCCAGCTTGTATTAATATTTTATGGTACAATTAGCTATTATACTGACTTCATTGTGTGTTGATTCATCTCAACACTAAACATGTTATTACATGCAAACAACTTACAGTTGACTATTTTTACGTCAGATATTTTGGGTTGTTATAACATTCCCATTGGGCTTTTCCCTCTTTCATGCACATAAGTGACGTATTAGCTTTACTTTTGTTGTGATTAAAAACTGAACCTGTAACTGAGACAAACACTCAGTGATGGAAACAGAGCATTTAATTCTTCAGTATAGTATTTTGTTTTATTGCTACCTTGATACTAACATGGTGATAAAAGCAATACAACGAGAATGACAATTAACAATTAACTATTATGTGTAATCTTTGTGTTATATTTAATTTGTGCCACTGCTAAATAAATTACTGTCTGTGTAACCAAATATTTCAGTCACATTGTATATTTTAATGAGGCACCAAGATATTTTTCTAAACACCTCCGGGTTACCAGAGATCAGATGGTGTTGTGGCCTGATACAGCGTGAATGACTTCATAATGACTTACTATGAGGATATTTTTATTTTAAAGGCTAAGTTTTAATCTTATTTTTTTCTTTTACTGGTAGAAATGGGTTTCGATACAAACCTGACCATCTGCTCCTTCTGTACCAAAGTATTACTGAACCCATCCTCTTGTACTGCATCACCTGTTTATTTCACCACACTCACCCTCACCAGTAGAAACAAGCTCCTGAAAATCACTAACATACCTTCTAAAATAATTGACCTCCCGACTCCCAACCAGCCAGCCTTTATTGACACTGCCACCACTCGCAGAGCACTGACCTTAGCACCCGACCCTGCCACCCCCTCACCCAAGCTCCACCCTCCTCCCCTCTGGCCGCAGATACAAACAACCACTCTGCAAAAAAAACACGCTTTGGGAGGAATTTTGTGCCCTCAACAATCACTGCCTTAAATAGCCTGGGCACATTGTAACAGACTTGTGTTGTTGTTGTTGTGATGCTCTTGTTTGCTTATATACTGTTTTGAGTGTTTGATTGTGTACAGACTGTGAAAGCAAATTTTCTCTATAGAGGACAATAAAGAATTAATCTGAATTAATCTGCGGCCTCTCTGCTCAATGTGTGTGTGTAGGTATGACTTAAGTCACTTTCAGTGACAAACACCAGACTAAAGACCAGTTGATGGGGACAACTTGTGCAACTAGGGACAAAAGCCGTGTCCCCATTGGTAAAATGCTGATTTTTGGGTGAGTGGTTAAGGTCGGGGTTCGGTTTAGGCACATGGTGGTTGTGGTTAGGTTAAAGTTTTCCAGGAAATGAATGTAAGTCAGTGTAATGAGCGGAGCCTTGCCCTTGGTCCAACACCTACACAGGGAGCAGAGGAGAGGCTGCAGCAATGACACCAATTCCCATTCGCTCACCACTAGCTCCAGTAAGCTGCTTGAAGCGGAGAAAGTGCGCATGGTTTGCGTTCATTGTGACCATCATGTACAATGTGAAATGTGTTTGAGGCTTCATGTTTCCACATCACACTTGTCTAAGTTCAATATTGGACCAGGATTGGCTCCAAGTTGTGATGTGATGTCACAAATCATGCTTGTAGGTCTGCACCTTAAAATCAGACTTTGAACAGAATCTTTCCACTTTCAGCAGATGAATGTGAAAACAGCCTTCTAGTGTTAAACTCTGCACAGTGACGCTCAAAACATCCAACTAGGAACAAGAAGAAAACCCCTTTTTTTTAGTGGAGGGAGACTTTAAGGTATCATGTGAACACCTGCCGAGGCTGGTATTTGATGGCAACTGTTCGTAAACAGAAGAAAAAGTTTCTACTCTACACACTGGAAATGCTCTACCAAAAAGATACTGTTAATAGCAGTAACACATGATCCTATGTTTTTGCAGTTTGCGGTGCTTTCTTAACACTGAATATTACTTGATACATAAACACATTTGATAGTTTTCTTTTATTTAGACAACCCAAATAAAAGGCACATAACATTGCGCATGTTTAAGTAATAATTTGACAAACATACATTTTAAAAAAATGTAGGAATGTTTGACCTTTCTGCTAATCAGAAAGCCTAGCCTCTCATATATACAAAATTACCATTGTTAATGTTCTAATACAAAAGATTTATAAAAAAGGTTATTTTATCTTTCACATCTATTGTAACTACCATATCCTTGGAACTAAAATAGTTTTGTACAAAGATATACATTCAACTGCTTTCACAAGGGTCCTGGAATTTCCAATTCATATTTTTTTTCCTTAAAAATAAAGAGATGTTCAATTCCACGAGAAATGTTCAGTTCATCACATTATTATTATCGTATCAAATTTGGCAAACAGGCTATCATAGTGTATCTACGTAAATGCATAAGAACAAAAAAAAAAAAAAAAAAAAAAGCTACACTAATATTTTGTTTAAAACAAAAATTGGGAAAATGACAAACATGCATATTGCATTGTTCAGTATAAACTGAATCAACTCAAAGAGCTGCAACACGGTTGAGATAACATGGCATTCATTAAAAAAAAAGCTCTGTTCAACAGCTACAGTGTTTGGGATCATGCAACGTCAATCTCGTCCCATTATTTAATGGTTACAAACTTGCATTTTAGCAAACTTGTCCAGTTCTCAGCCACATCAGTTAGCAGCCTGACACTGAACTGGACTTAAAAGGAAATGTAAAAACGTATAGTATGTATGCCATTGTACAGTAAATTATTATTTAAATGGACGGCTACGTTTAAAATCAATTCTTGGACTTCTTGTCCCTGATGGAAGTCTTGTCAACTCTTAAAACCACAATGCCAAATCATTCAGGAAATCTAAAAAGGAAGATGGAGAAGTCAAGCATTAAGATACATGGTAGATATACTCAATTTAAAAAGGAGCCAAGTTCGTGAGTAATGGGCTTTTGTGTGTGTTTCCTGAGTGAAGGGTCCTTAGTATCGTCTTGGGGCAATCACAGATAAATGATTCAAAAAAAAAAAAAAAACAGTGTACAGAAGAGTCAGACAAAACAAATCAGTCACCATGATGATGACATGAACAGCCTGAAAAAGCTTCACTACAAGGCCAGGCCTTTTCCGTGTTCAGCCACTAGATGGCCTCAAGTGTAGGCTGGCTAACCGAAACACTCGAGACTCCAATTTGATCTTTGATAATACTGCTGTTCACCTGTATGTAGGATATGCTTTCAGTGCAAGACTCGTTCCATTCTGCCTTCATGGAAAAAAAATGAACACTACCAATAGGCAAATAATAACAAACCTTTGAGATTCCATACAAATAGAAAACAAAGTACAAATATTTCATAGTCGAGAGGACAGTGTCGACTTGAATGACAAAAGCAAAAAATTAAAATGCTGACATGAAAATACATTACTATGTCAACTGTACAAGTTAGTCACTGTACCTCAAGAGCATACCTACTATCTGAGAAGATAAAGAAAAGCTATAGCACTGTGAAAAAATATTCTTCAATGCAAATGGAAGCTGCTGTCCCTTTTACTAGACTCATTTCCTATAACATTAAATAGTGATTAGCAGGCTATAGTTAAAAAAAAACAAAACAAAAAAAAACAACATACAAAGTAACACCCAGAGGCTTTGGGAGAAAACGTGTAAAACGTCAAAAAGAGCAATTTATAGTTATTGCTTCAGTCTATTTCTTGTCTCCCGTTTACAAAAGCACATGTGGGTTTTTCCTAGGGAGTCCTCAAGGGTGCTTGAGGAATCGTCTCCTCTCATTTGTCATGATACAAATCACAGTTTCATCATTCTAATTGACTACACTAAGTCTTACGGTTGTCCTGATTTCAACTTAAGTCCTACTCGATTTCTACTCAAGTGTCCTGCATCTCATGTCAGTCACTTAACATTAGTTGGGACGCAGCTGTGACTTGGGGGAGCTCCTACCAGCCGCACAGCTCGTGTAAATACAGTATTCACTTCGAGGTTTGATGAAGTAAAGAGTTCAGGGATAGAAAGAGCTGGGCTCGAGGTGCAAATAATGAGGACCGGAGTCTCTTGTTTCACTTCATTTTCCCTTTCTTTCTGGCCAGTTCAACGCTCTCTCTCCTCTTTACCAGGGTGGGGAAGAAGGCAAGACTTGGGACAGGAAAGGCATGCTATCCACTGGCCTCATGGCGATGTTGAGCGGACCGGCTATATTCATTGACATGGGGGTCGTTATTGCGACTGGGTGGGCGATATTCATGGGTGCTGTGGCGGGGATGTTGACAGAGGCGATGTTGATGGGCCCAGTGATGGTGACTGGGTGCTGGAGGCTGACTGGGGATGTGATGTTGACCGTGTTGGTGCTAATGTTCATTTGTGCGGCTATGGTGACGGCATTGTTGGAGTTGACCCGGTTCATCGCCGTGGTGATGGGGGCCGAAATGGTCACAGGTGTAGCCGAGGCAGAATTGCAGACTTCGTTACCTTCTGGGAAAAACACAAGGAAGAGTATTCAGTTTTTGTTCTGCAGCAACTCAAATTAGTTGGTCATTGGTAGGAGATGGAAAGATGTTTTCAAGTCAAGAAACTGGCATTTTGTTAAAAAAAATAAATATGTAAATAAAGAGAGAGAGAGAAGAATTCAAAAATGTCTGTAAAGCTAAGATCAAGGAGCAAGAAACTTACAGACAAGATCTTGGTTAGGGGTATTGGCATGATATGATAAATTCTGACTGCACACTTGTGATGATAGCAGTATGTGTTTGGCTGACAGATGTGAATTACCTTTGTTACAGGAGTTAAAGTTGGTCTGTCCATGAGTCTTCAAATGGCTGGTGATGTAGGCCGCACTGAGCATCTTCCCACAGATGCTACAGGTGACCTTGCCTTCATGCCTGATCATGTGGGAACGGAGTCTGTCTTTGGTGGCAAAAGCAGAGGTACAGGCCTGCAGCCGCACAAGCAGACAGGGTCAAAGGTCAGTGGAGTACAACAACAACAACAACAACGGTCTTAACAATCCTGATGATAATCACAATAATTAGATGGAGACTGACAATGAGGCTTACCGTTACTTGACATTTGAACGGCCTTTCTGAGGAATGCACATGCTTCACATGACAGCTCAAGTGGTCTGGCCTAGAGGAGAAAAAAAAAAAACCCACAACATTTAATCTTTGTACAGTGATGCAGTGAGCTCTATGAGTTTTAGGTGAGTTATGCAGTATGGTGTTTTGATTCTGTACTCTCATTATTCACACGTGAAGCCCAGACTGTCCATTTGACTGCGTTTCACTTGTAGCAAACTTACAAGAAAAGAGCTAGTAAAGAGTGATATGCCAATTTTGATAATTATATTAAATTAAGTGATTTGAATGTTAAAAAGTGATTTGATTTAACAGAAAACCACTACATATTCTCAAAACACAGACAGTGCTACTGTATGACAAATAGTATGTTGTCTGATACAGATGTCTAATTATTGTGATAACAAGTTAAATAATCTGTTTCTTAGGGTATTTACATTAGTTTTACATTTACTTTACTTGTGATTTAATGATAGTAGGACAATGGTAAAATATTTTACTAAAAATAATTGTAAAATACACATAGAACTAAAATAAAAGAATTACATACTGACATAGAAGCGCATAAAGCCTATATGTAAAGCCTAATGTAGGACTAAACATTACTAGTGCAGTGTTTGCGTAAGCATACTGATGTGGTCTATTAGCTTTGATAATGAGGGGATGGGCACTAAAAAAAAATCCCTTAAACTTCAGTCAACGGCGGTTAATTCTCCATGATCAATCGTGCGTGAATTAGTTTGACCTAGTTTCAAAAACGCACCACACTGAGATGGTCAATTTTTTTTTACATTTTACACTTGTTTTCTCCGAGTGAATCAACAGTTTAGCTTTACAACTACAAAACTAATTATTTTCCTTGACATTGCTGACAGAAATATGAAGAGAATGTTAAGAGAATTTCCAGTTTCCCGCTAAAATACTATACTGAATCTCTCTTGGAGGATTAAGAGAATATGTAGGCCATTAAATTAATTCAACTTCATTAATGCCATAGAGGGACTGAATTATTGTATTTCTGAATACAGTCAACAAACTGTGAGAAAGTATTAAATGCATGTTTAAAAAAAATATGTGGATCAGTCTTTGACCAACCATGGTCCTGAATAAGCTTCAAGACTATAGACTATAAAAAACAAACAAACAATGTTGTCTACATTACATAGTTCTCACTGAACTAAAGCACTTGGCTAGTTCTTGTACGAATTTATATTTTTACATAAATCTGAAAAAAAAACCCAGTTCAAACACTTGTGGGATCCTTATATGTTGTGTGTACAAAATCTTTGTGGTGCATTTTTCTGTTAAGCTATTAAAACTGAAAAGTAAAACTAACAAACATGGATGGCTACATATTCAACAGTGTTTATCTACTGTATGATTTACAGAGTATACTGCATATCATTGCGAGAAAACTGCTCTTTGCCTCTTGACCTTTACAGTGAAACTCCAACATTAACAAATTCTACTTGGCACTGATCCTCCTCTGTCAGCTTGTTAGTTCTAGTGAAGCTGTGAGCTGAATCATGTTAGAAGTGCCATAATGGAGTGAGTAAGGGCTAAAGCGTTGGCAGCTGCTCCCAAACCGGAAAGTTTCATGCTGCTGGATTTTTTTTTTTAATACAAATGAGGGAGTCAAGTGGAATCTTCTCAGTGGTGCCATGAACCGGAATCTGGTTTTTTCTTTTTCTTTTTTTGTCCGACTGACGAGGAGAGCAGACTCCAGACAGTGCCTGCCTACAGATCTGGCTGAGTGGCAGTGACTCAGTGCCCTGTTATTCAGTCCCCATTCTCACTTTCCAGTATGCTGATGAATCCCTACCCCACGTCACTGTGTTGGAGGCATGCCTGAAACTGCCCAACACAGCACAGTGCTAATGTTACAGCTTGGCCAGGGTATATTGCTGATGTTTTTGTGTAAGTTGTGTTGCAGCACAAAAACTCTTCAGGTGTTATCAATATTCTCTGCTCACTCCATGCTGATTTACATAAACAGCATGTTTCATAAATCCAGCTCATTAAAATATAGTGAAATAGTTTTTTGTGTTGATAAATCTACATATGAGGCCATCATGAGACCTTCTTGAACTAAAATATTTATTCACTACATAGTAAATGTGTTGACCTGAACATTACCCCATGGTTCACTGAATTCCCAGGGGAAAGAGACGCTGTGACAAGCTGGCGGGAACCGCGAAGTGACAAGTGACGCCTCCCCCTCCTTTGATACTCTACTACCACTGGTGCTCTCCCATGTGCGACTGTTTTAACATGTGGTTGAAATGGCGTGGGGGGGGTGGGGGGGGGGGGGGTTGAGGTGAGGTGGGGGGTCAATACAAGTATGAATCTAAACTGCTTAGCACAACTATAAATAAGAAAACACAGCCACTGGGTTGCTACATGGACAGAAGATGGCCATGAATAACTCAAACACCACAGGCTGAATCATTCACACACACAAATCATGGGCTGCTATACAAGCAGTATGGTAGCAGTTCAGTGTACTTTTGGTAAAGTGAAAAAATGTACCACCTGGGAATTGCATTCTTTGTATTCAACGCCAAAAAAATGATGTAATGAATGATGGAATGCATAAAAGATGGTCATTTTAAAGCACATAAGGTTACACTACACTCTAACAAGCAAGTCCTTTCTTTTTACTTGAAACACAGACAGGACAATTTTTTTTGGACAAACAAGCAAGTAGTCAAAATACATGTTTGTTGGTATGATTCTTAAGAATTTGTTGATCATATTATTTGGAAATTCCATGCAGACAAGTCAAGACTTTTCTTTGACCCTGGAATGCAACCATCAGAGGGTGAAATTACTTTCTGTCTCCACTCCCATAAGAATAAATTAGATCTCAGAAGCATACTTCCTGTTTACAATAGCCTCGTTACATGTTGTTGCTTGTTGATTGAAAGCATATGAATAATCTAGCACAGTTGTAAAAGCAACCTTTTTTGCATTTGCCCCAATTTTCTCACCAATTTAGCATTTGCTATTGCCACTGTGAGCAGTCCCTGTTGCTGCTGATCCTATTAGTCACCAAACACTTCCTCAGACACTCATACAGACGGGTTTCAGACAAGTTTCACTGGGTTAGTAACGGCCTAGACATCCTCATTTAAGAAACAGCAAACCAGAGGCTAGTGCAGTGACGTGGCCATGAAAGCTAGCTGTACTCCCATTGGTAAGCCTGAAGCAGGTTTGCAAAATTAGCTGGATAATTGCAGTGAGTAAAACCTTAAACAGCTACTTCACTTTAATTCTACATATTTGAGGGGTTGGATAGTTTTAAGAACTATTTACTGTCATGAAAGTGGAAATTTAGGAGACTTCAGTCCACTTCAAATGGCTTTAATGGTTGCTAAGACTTGCTAGGACTTGCAAAAGTGTCGATTAGTCGATTGGCAGAGAATTAATCGGCCACAATTCTGATAATTGATAAACAATTTCAGTAATTTTTCCAAGAAAAAAATGGCAAAAATTCACAGGTTGGACTGTTGGCTGGACAAAACAAGACATTTGAATATGTCATCTTGGACTCTGGGAACTTGTGATGGCCATTTTTAAAAATAATTTATAAACCAAATTATGAATCGAGAAAATAATCAGCTGATTAATCAAAATGAAAATAATTGTTAGTTTTAGCCCTAAAAGTATGTATCAAAATTGTGTACCAACAGCTTTTTTTACCATTGTACCTTTGGGTCTAAGAGGGAACACAACAACAAATTCCACCACCTCAAGAGCTATAACAGGAATATACAAAGACATTTGAAACGGGTAATGTTATCTCCCCCTGAAATCTGTTGCCAGCACTTAACAACCATCCACTGCTCAGGGTCTGACAGTCTGGCTCTGTATGGCAGGTCTTTCTGGCAGCATAAAGAAATAATAACTGTACATGACAGATACTTAAGGGAATCATTTCACCTTTTCCCCACATATACTGATAGTTAAGACAGCTACTGAATAAGTAAGTTTACATTATGGTGGAAAAAAGTTTATATATTTAAAAGAAATACCACTTATTTCACTTGATCATCACTTACAATATTATAAAGCTGTTTAACCGTAATTGGATGAACCTTACCTGGAAAAGCCTTTCCCACACACGGAACACACATAGGGCTTGTGGACTCCTCCGTCATGAGAGCGAACATGGTAGGTCATTCGGTCCTTCCGTTTAAAGCGTTGCTGGCAGATGGGGCACTCAAAAGGCTTTTCATCTGAATGGGAGAGCTTGTGGCGATTCAGATGGTAGACATCACGAAAGGCCTTGCCACACATCTCGCACCCGTGGTTTTTCTTGACAGGTTTGGCGGGTTTCTTGGTGACATTTTGTTGCGGTATACTGCCCATTGCGGATGATGTCATGATACTTGAGGAAACGGAGGTGGTTGCGGTGGAGAGGATGCCTGCTACTGTGGAAATGTAGGAAGGGTTGCCGTTGTTGTCTCGTGGCATGGTAGAAATCATGGGAACCATGGTGGGGGCTGTCTGGGCAGTCTTCTTTGGCCGTGACACCATCTTGATACCGGTGTGGCTGGACTCATGGCGTCGCAGGTGGTAGCTGTCGCGGAAAGCCTTGTTGCAGTAGCCACAGACGAAAGGTGTTTTACCTTTGTGTTCCTTCTTTATCACAGGCATCGGTGGCCGTGCGCCTCCTCCACTGGCCACATTGTCTTTGAGGAGATCCAAAGCGCTGGATGGGGGTTTCTGATCTATTTGGATGGGAAGGATAGGCTTCTGGTCAATTTGTTCAGCTCCTGCGTTAAGAAGAGGCAGCAGGCTGTTCTGGGCCACCTGGTGCTGGTGGTGGAGGGCTTCATTGGCCTGCTGATGAATCAAACATAAACACACAGATTAATGTTTGGCTGAGACGAGATGAATTCCAGACATGTAAACACTAATTGACTGACTGTTTAGTTGACTACAACAGCGAAAGATGATGAAAGGTGACCATTTTCTGTAACACAAAATTGTGCACATTAATGTCTATTCTACACTGTATATAAAATATACACATCAATATTGGGGATTGCAGTTTGAAAACAGTACAAACTCTACATAAGGATTACCACAGTAAGTGTTAATGACAGCTGTACAACCACTGGAACTTTGTTTGGAGTCAACTGACAAGTGCATGAGAGCAACAAGGGTTACTAAGACGTTACAGAATACGAAATGGACAAAAACAAATTGGATCTGTTATTAATGAGGTTGACACAGCATGACATTAATGCTAAAGAATCCAAATATACTACATGAAAAATGATCCCATCATTTTGGTGCTGATTCATCATGTGACTGCAAAGCAAGCATACCAAATTAGAGGCATAGCAGAGTCCGGTTTAACTGCCAAGAAGGCTCTGAACAGCTGAGCCTGTTCCTGAGCTCTGTAGCTGCAGAGCTCAGGAGATACGGTGAAGTGGAATTGTGGGTCAGTAAAAAGGAGTGAAGTGCACTACAGAAAAATACAGGTCACCAAACTAGACAAAACAGCATGGATTAAAGTGGCACAGCGGCTTACTGGGTATGTGGCCTCTCCCACACTGTAGTCTTGGAGTTTTGTAACTGCAAACCACTCCTGACTACTGCCACAACACAAATAAGGTGAAGTGGCTGGGTGCTACTAGCAATAGCAGCAACCAGTTGTTAAGTAGGGTTTCCCTCATTTAAGTAATCGAACCTCCCAGCTGAGGTGGTCAGACACAATTTGCATCCCTTGCTACAGACATGACACAAAACAAGATCAATTTTTCCAAGAGACTCTGCTAAAATAATCAGGCAGCTACAGCTAAAAGTGATTCAGTGCATTTTGCTTGGGAATGTCTTGCACTGACGAGGAAGGTTAATGACAGTTGAGCAATTGGAAAAGGTTTGTCCCTTCCAAACAAGTCTAAAGCAGTCGTCAAATAGTTTTATTTTAAAGCTGAGTCACAGGAATGAAATGCTGCTGAAAATCACGTAGCAGACAATAGTTTCTGCAATGTTGACCTAGGGACTATCCTGCCTACATCCATCAAAAATTAACAGAAGTAGACACAGTGTTGCAAACCAACCATCAGCAGGGACAGATGTTAACAGTAATTCATTCATTTCTTTTCACTTAGATTCCTCTATGATACAGGCTATACTTGTCATAAGAAAAACAATTTACTTTACTACTTCTGTTAAAGCTGCTAGAGATAACTCTGCTGTCATCTCTCTGATAAAGCCAGTATTTTTTTCATATCATACCTAAACATAAAAATTGTATCACAGTTAATGCTGTTCTCTCGGTAAACGGACACAGTCAAGACGACTGTGTTGTCAACTACCAGCAAGAAAGGCCAAGGTGAAATGCTTGACCTTTCCCTTTGAGGTTCAATCATCCATCGAAGAAGGCCAGCCAAGAAAGGAGTTGCAAAAGACGAGGCAGGGGATAGAAAAGAAAAATGAACCACACAATGTCCTCCTTATGTCATCTAGCCTATTGTGAAAGACACAAATCTGAGCAGTGATGCACTCGGGCCTCAGCAGGGGAGCTTTGTATGCTCATCTTCATTGATTTGGCTCATCTATTCATGAGACAGGGACATTGTTTATCCACACCCCACTCAGCTAAACTAGCCGTCATTCCCTCATACGCAATGGGACCTGGGAACTCATAGAGAATGCCACCAAGCCCACCCATCCATTTGTCTAAGCACCTGCTCACACTTGCCACCTTCCAGGATTAGTCATCATCATGCCAATGCTAACTCGTCCACTGGCACACCAGGGGAGGGTGGGGAGGGGGGTTGTGTGGGGGGGGATACCAGCCGGGAACCCTCTTTGTGAAGCTTGTGAACAGCAGACATAGCCACTGCAGACAGCCTGGCCCCTATACAGAGGTGCAGGGTCTGTAAGCTGCTGTGCCTTCATGCAGCTCTGACCATTTTGACACAAATGCGCTCTGACAACTGGGGCTGCTCCCTCATAAATAACATCAAAATGGAGGGAGTGTCCTGATGGCTCCACGGGCTACTGTTAGACTTGAATTGATCTCATGGTTTGAGTCAGATTATGCACTGTCTTTCCTCAATCTTTTGTGTCACACTCTACAGCTGCTTGCCGTCATCCCAGTTTTTACTGAACAAACAAAAAAATATTAATTGATAACATAACAACTGAAGGAATATGGGGAGATCATACTGCGGGAAACAAAACTCAAAACATATTATTTTGTTTTTCTCATACATGTTTTCACTAAGTTTATCAGTTTGTTCTAAGCTGTTCTACAAATTGTTTACAAGTTCCGAAATTCTTGGCTGCTGGTCAGTTTGCTGAGTTGACATAGCACAGAACATTACTTTTGTAATGTTTGCAATCCTTCTGGATTTTTTTTCATAGCCTGTAAAGCTATGCAAATTCTGCAGGGATTTGATGCCTTGTTTGTTGATGCTATAAGTTGCAAACAGGGACATTTCAGTTTTGCTAGGAGTGAGCAAAATGTTTTTTTAAGGGATGTTTTAAATATGAATTCCTTCACCTGGTCTTGGACTGCATCATATGTGGAGGATGATAGCCATTTCTAGGCTTCTCACCATGTCACCCTTTTCCCAGAAACACTGAAATCAATGAGCCAAAACCTCAAAAAAAGTGAAAGGAATTTAATACAACATCCCATAGCAAACATTCTTGTCAGGAACAGGGAATAGATACAAACAGCTGAGATGTACTGCTGTTTAAAATCTGTGAAACATATTTTACTTGGGAGCACAAAGAGCTCTCTTGATGCAAGGAAATAGCAAACACTTCTTAAATTACTTGCTTGTTCTATTCATTCAGGAATATTGTTTGTTGGTTTAGAGCCTGGATAGAAAGCAATAAAACTCACTTTCCACCCTGCAATAATCAGAGTGACAGGGCAATAATGAAAAACTGGATACTCAAACTTAAAATCAGTCATGTTGAGCAAGCAAAGAACTTTTTAACTGTTACCTAAAATGTTCCCCTTTTTGCCTGTATTACCACTGCAGTTAAAAACACACGTAGTGATAAGAACACCTGGTGAGTGGTCTTTGTAACAGTGATGCAAAACACCGTTTGAATCTGAAACATAATTTGTATCTGTGCTATGCAGTAATATTCACTGATAGTCCACTGTTATCATCTTTTGTTTGCTCAAACTAAAATTTTCAAAAAAGGTGATTGTTAAAAACATGTATCCAAAAACTTATGGAGCAGTACAAGATATGACACATTAAATATTTCTTACTGACGCTATTTACTATTTCACAAGGTGTGTTCTTACTTTTGTGCCATCGATTTATCATAGAATTTAATTGAATTACCTCTGCTCAACTCTTATTAGACTGCCTTGTTTTACTGCCTACTAAGGCTACTGACAGGCGTGTTGATGTTGAGTCTTGAAAGAAGCCTGTGCTTTTCTATTATGGCACTATGTTTACTGCTGATGTTTGAAGCTACATTCATTTATATATTTATTTACACAGTGAATCCAATTACTATGTGTAAAACAAAAAAGGTTGCTTGTTGTGACCAAACCTGTTTCATGCAAAACAAGCTGTAATAAAAACCCCACTGTACACCTAGCAAGCAAAGACTAAGGCTTGTTTTTAGGAGTTATTAGAGAACAAACCAGAGATGCAATGAGAGTGAATACTGGACTTACATTTGTCATGTGGCTAGAGACACGACTATGAATGAATAATGTTTTAGTAGGTAACTGTTTGCTAACATGTTAGCCATAACAACTTTATAAGCCTATGTTGTGTTGGCAATGCATCTTTCAGCTTGACTTAATGTGTTTCTGCCTCTCATTGCAAAAAAAAAAAAAAAAAAAATCAAATTAAATGTCACTGCAATGTGAGTGTGAATATCCAAATGTAATTGTGTGTAAGAGGATTAACATCAACAAATCAAATTTGGCTTCCAAATTCAAGGTACATCACAAACAGCTGTTTTTAAACCACGTCTTGCAGTGGATGTTTCCACTGAAGCCAATAGATGAGTCAATCTTTCAGACATTGAACATTTTCTGCACAGTGTGGCCACCTGTTGAACGTCATTTTCTTAAAGAACTTGTAGATTTACCAAAGTATTTAGAATGAATGGATGCCTAACACTTTTCATATATTTTTTTTGTTATTATAATGTAGTGTTTTTCTTGAGTAGCTACCACAGTTTCGAGATAAAGCCAGAATGGAGTTTCAGGCACAGAAGGGTTATGATATGACTTTCTGTGGCTCTCACTTTTGGGCCCTCTTAACCATGGTCCTTCCTGTTACTTTACATTAGTGGTGTATCACTGTACAAGTCAAACTGACATCGTATATATCTTATTGCAAGAAAATACTACTACTAATACTAGGACATTTGATATACTACAAATTTGTAAAAAAAAAAAAAAAAAAAAAGGAGGGAGATACAGCTGTATTGATGGCAATACCCAAGCTAAGTTACACAATATGGATAATTCAAAACACCTGAATAATATATAACAGTATAGTGAGATTGTGTGTCAATGCAATACCTATAGGTAATAGGTAACATGGCAAAGAGCTTTAAATCTAAAAATGGTGCGAGGCATGTGGCAGTAATGCTCTTCTTACATCAGGTGCCTTCATAACAGCACACAGGTTTACACAAGATTGACAAAGTAACAGCGTGAGGTACATAATACATGCAGGGCTTCTGGCTAGATGCCAGATACTGCAAAACAACCACACCGCCCATCTGCCTTTTTCATCAGGGAGACGTAGTGCTCAAAGATGTGACTAAGTGGTTGGTCTCTAACAGCAGAGCAAAATGTTACAAATGCCACAAACAAGATGACGTACATCAAAGGATGTGATACATATCGTAACTTTTTTTTTTTTTTTTTTTTTTAAAACATTGCACTATTTATATTCTTCCCAGCTCTTACTTGCCTAAAACTAAGCAGGGCTAGTGATAGCAATGCCTGATAATTAATGTTAGCTTTTCAAGACCCATAACCACTTATTTTTGGAAGCTTCTTAAATGAGAAACATTAAAAAAGTCCTCTAACATGTTTGTTGGTTTAAGCTTCTCTGTAGCAATTCTACCAACTCCTCCTCCTTTAGACTGCTTCTCCAGTAAACTGGTAATGATGGCACACACCTTCAGGTTATTTAACTTTCCTCCATGCCTCATCACCGCCTTACTCCATCACAGTGCTTCCTCTACGCACCAGTTCTACACATTCTCATTAACGTGTTTACTTGATTAGTTTATCAATACAGTAGATGGCAAGTGATAAAAGTAAACATGTCATGTTTGTCTTATTATTTGCTGATAATGGCAATGAAGTCAAAGATCATATAGTCACTCATATCAGGTTGCATGAAAATAATAAACTTGCTTTACAACCAGCAACTCTGTCAAACATTTGATGCTGTTTTTCTAAAGATAAGAACATTTATTTTGTGAATGGTACTGAATTGCTGCAAAGTTCATTGAAGAAGTTCTTCAATGAAGAGTTCATCACACCCACTAAACGATACTTGGGCATAATTCAAGGATAATACACACATAAGCCTTTTCAAGATTTGGGATTACATTTGAGACAGCAAATTAGCAATATAATTCTATTGACGAGTTATATTTTGATTAAAACTCACAAAGTGATTGCGTTAAAATAAAAAATAAAAATCCGCAGCAACACATTTAATCATCAGAAATATCGCCTCCCCATGAAGACTCGTTTTTTTTTTTTTTTACATTTTTCATGTGCACACCAGGCTTGATTCTTTTAGGCTAAGTAAGGCCAGAAGGAGAAAACATTTCATTCATTTCATTGAACAATAGCCTTCCATGTTAGCACCCAGTGAAAACCATTAAACCGTGGCGGATATCACTCTCAACAGCAGCACTCACTTTCAGGCTGAAAATGAATTTGTTATTTTGCGTCATGTCGTTGCTAATTTCAAATCTGCCTTTCTTCGTTGCTAGTGTTAGCTGATGTTGTGTGCATAGTTTGAATTCCTTTCCACGGCGGTCACCAGAATTAAATAGCCAGTTAATAAACAGGAGAGCTACAGCGCTCGTTATCAAGTCATGTAACGTTAGTTTTGCAAGGTCATCACGACAGCCTCGCCCAAATGAAGCTAAATTAGTCGGCGGGTGCGATGAAGGCAGACTAAACACCGTTAGCTAACTTGGCTAGTAACTGTCGAACCGGCTGAGGCAAGCGGAAAGTTCACCGCCGTTAGGTTATCAGCTACTGAGATTTACCAAACACACACTTATCCAACGTTTACCAAAATTACCCACTTTAAAACCCCAATTATATGTCGTATTATCCCCGTTACAGTGATAATCGTCGCCGGCGTTACATCTCATTATCCGACGGCGTCTGATCAAAGGGAAAAAAACAGGTCTGTCTCGATTGTAACGGTGCAGCGGCGTCTCCAGGCTTTACTTCAAATCATCCCGCATGTTTTGCTGGCTTCGACCTGGCAAATAAAACTTAGGAATATCACAAACGCTTCCGATTTATTCAACACAGTTCATCTAAGTAGTCGTGCCACACGAAAAAACAAGCCACATTTTTCAAACACTCGTTGAGGAGAATTGATTTTTTTGTTCTAGCGTCATTCCCAAAGCCTCACAGCTGGAAGCCTGGATTGATATATACCATTGTTTTTGCTTGGTTACTTGATCTTGGCATTACTCGTTTAAAAACTGGTTTTACCGCAAAGATATTAAGTGCTTCCATTGTTTAAGGGCTGTTTCACGAGCTACCCCAGTTTCCCTCCTAAACAGTCAACTTACTTGAAAAAGAAACGTACTCCAGCTCGGCTCCATTTCCACACTTAGTAATTCTGTAGGAAACCTACAACAAAGCAACCAAACATGGCTGAAACAACTTCCGGTAACCTCAAGGGTTGTACCACTTTACACATTATACAGGTGGGGTTACAGATAGTGTGTTAAACATTAATTCGTGTAATTGTTTATGTGGCTTATAAAAATATATGGATAAATAAAGACGGCCAACTTGAAAATATTTTCTGAATCAGTTTTGCGAGAGGTCCTCTGAATTGTTCAATTCCTAAACACACAACTAAAGTTATGTAGCTGGATTTCTAAACACCCCCATGTATGAGTTTCCGCTCGTTCTGTGAGGGGCATTTGGTATAGTCGACTACTGTCGCATGTGGCTGCGATGTGATTGTGTGCAATTACACTCCATTTGTTTTTAGAAGAAAATTTGAAATTTGAAAGCGGTTAATTGTGCATAAAAACGTTTTGCCCTCTTTTCTTTTCCCCTTCGAGACGTGTTTCATTTTAAAAGGTGCTGGAAGTAACCAACGTGCATAACAATTTATTTCATTCATGGGATATGGGGATGAATGAAAACGACAGAGCCTATAAATTGCACGTATTGCCTACAGTGAACTGAAATAACATACATTCAATCTCATCTTTGACGGCGAATACACCACATATATTCAGTAACCTAAGATAATAAAATGTATCTATTTTCTCGTCATGTCCGGCTACTGCAACTCTAATTCTCGCAGGATATGAAAGGATATTTGTGCATTTACCACATTTGATTTTACTGAGATGACGAATAAGCATTTTTTGTCAGGTGACATTTAAGATCTAAGGAAGAATACATTTTCTAATGTTGTTAATGAGCTTTTTTATTAAGATTATTGTAACAAAACATGTAAGAAATGTTCAATTCAATCACTTAAAAATGGGAATTGACACTTTTTTGAGTATCTCAACCATATACAAAACATGAGTTAATGTAGACTTTAAGTGAATTCATCTCAGGACCAAATGCAGTTTTGTCTTTTACTGTGTGTATATCATTCATTATCCAACTGTTGACTTCATACTAATGATTAACTGACATGTAGGGGACTCTTACAGTAATAACTGATATGATCACAATGGAAATGAATCATAGCTGTCTTGGGATTATTCTGTTGTTTTCCCACCTGTCTCAAATATATTTCACACACTGGACTTAAGTTTAGTCACTTGGTGATATATATTACAATACACTCCCCTTATCCTTTTCCTTTTTCTATCTTTGCTGTAAAATATCTTAATAAACTACAAAATAATCCTTCCAATTCAGCTAATGATCAGCTGATGTGGATAGAGCAAGCAGTTTCAAGGCAGCAAAAGAGTGATGTTTAAAGCAAGTTACCTGGGTGTCACCAAAGCAACAGGCCTCAGATTGCTTGTCAGCACCAGACAATGTACACAAAACACACTGAGGCAACTAGCAGGCCAAACATTGTTAAATTTACATCACTAGAAGAGGACCACTGTATAGGTAAATAAAAGCAAAATAATATTCCAGTGACAATATTCAAGTGTTGTAAGTTATAGAATCATAATAATAACATCATATGAGTTAGCTAATCCAGCACAGTTATTACGGTGTCTCAGATGAAGTCTTTAAATCGAGTGACAAGTTTCCTCTAAAGCACGTGCAGTCAGGGAAAAAACTAAGTATGAATGAAATTCAGTCTGAGCACCACACTTAAGACTTACAGTAAGTAACACTCTTAGGTGAATGAGAAACACTTTTTCAGAAAGTGAGAAAAGCAATGGTGAAAGTGTTAAATGTTATGAGTAAGATTTCAGAAAAGTGAAAAGGTGGCGGCAATTCTTAAAAATTCTGACTCAGAAATTAGTCAGACAATAAGTAGTTTCAGGCCCATGACACAGACATAATGTGTTAATATGATAGTGATTAATTACGACTAAATGCCATTTTAAAGTTACACACTTAAGACCTTTCAGTTGCATTCTGCATTCACTCAGTTCATTCATGCAATTCTTGACATATGGAATAGTTAAATCTTATCTTTTATCATCAGGGATCATCTATATGAAAATTGATTACAGTGCTGTGTGGATTCTTTGCATTATGTTTTGAGGATCAGTAAAGTCACTTAGACCAAAGTATAAAAGTCTTCTGAGAAATCGAGACTTGTATTTCAACTCTAAAATTAAAGTGGACACAGATCCATGCATGAACCAGTATTGTGCACACTTTTTCCAGTACGTTCTTTGAACTCTCTGCTCGTCAGTGAATGGCTGTTTAGTGAAGGTGCCCCCCATTGTACATTTAAATCTTTGTCCCACTGTACATTGAAAGCCTTTTTTCACATACAGTGCAATGAATGTTTCAGTTAGAGGTATGGAATATGTGTGGTCAGCCCGTTCTCCCCTCACCCAAACACGATAACGTCCAGCAACAGGTTCCACTTGAAAATACAGTTATGCAGATTGCTTCCTCTGATTTATTTCCAGCTTTGGATAAGGACGACTCCGATTCTCCAAAGGTAAGCTCCTCCGTGATAGGAAGACTGAGTCAACAACATAGAAGTTGATCACGTTTTTAGCTTGTTTTCCTTTGTAATATGACGAATTTCACAAATCGCTCTTGAATTAGGAGTCGAGTTTATGTATTACTTGAAAAATTATTATGGAAGTCTTGAACGAATAAACTTATGTATAATATGAGAAACTGCTGGTCAGTTACATTTTAATGTACTATCTGCCCTTATATACTGTATGTAAAATACACATAATGAAAGAATACTGGTTAATAACTATAGCAGTTTTCCTTCTGAAAAATCCATAGTGAAAAATTACAGAGAAGGTTATGCCAGATTGTGATACGCACTTGGAAAGCTACTTTATGCATTTTTAGTATATTTAAAGGGTATTTCTAAGTCAATATTTCAAAACAAAATATTATTTGAAAGTCTTACATGTGCAAACACTTCTGGTTTCATCCGCCTGCTTCCTTGATAAGACTAGTGAGTAATGTTCATGGCAGGAATGGGAGGCAAGGGAGAAAGGGAGAGAGACCAATACAATCAGTTATTAGTCACCAATGAAAACATTCTTCCTGACTATTTATTGTTAGTATGTCTTTCCACAGAAATGGGAGACTGGTCCATTCTTGGCCGCTTCCTAACGGAGGTTCAAAACCATTCCACGGTCATTGGGAAGATATGGCTGACAATGCTGCTCATCTTCCGCATCTTGCTTGTGGCCCTGGTTGGGGATGCTGTCTACAGTGATGAGCAGTCCAAGTTTACCTGCAACACCCTTCAGCCTGGATGCAATAATGTCTGCTATGACACTTTTGCTCCTGTCTCACACTTGCGATTTTGGGTCTTTCAGATTGTTCTTGTCTCCACACCTTCTATTTTCTACGTTGTCTATGTATTGCAAAAAATCACCAAGAATGAAAAGACAGACATTAAGAAGGTTGAAGTTGTAACCAGCTCCTCGCCTGCACTCAAGAGGGACAAATATATAGAAGGAGATAAGGAGACAACACTGGAAGTTGGCAGTCTTTATAACACCACCTGTAACACTGAGGACTGGAGCTCACAGGAGGATGAGTGTGAGGAGAAGAGTCAGCTAGAAGAAGAAAAGAGAGAAGTAGGAAAAGACCCCACCCAGCTTTCCAGCCAAGTACTACTTATCTACATCATACATGTTTTGCTGCGCTCCATCATGGAGATAATCTTCCTTATTGGGCAGTATTACCTGTTTGGATTTGAAGTCCCACATCTTTTCCGCTGTGAAACCTACCCCTGTCCACACCGAACTGACTGCTTTGTGTCTCGAGCAACAGAAAAGACCATCTTTCTCAACTTCATGTTCAGTGTCAGTCTAGGTTGCATCATCTTGAACATTGTGGAGCTGCATTATCTAGGCTGGATTTATATTCTCAGAGTACTGTTCTCTGCATGCTTCACATGCTGTGACGCAGATAGTAACCCTGTGCAGGAGGTGGAATTATATTCTGACAGCAACCCACTGCTGCTTGAGCTCAAACACTCTTTACGTGGCAGGGTCGTCCTGCAGACCACCTCTACCATGTCCCGGGACAAGAGCAGTGGTGTCCCAACCCAGGCCCCGACCATCTCCTTTGAGACAGACTCTACACTGGAGTGCACTTCGAAGAGAAACACAGATGAAAAGGAACGCACCAAGACCAGACCGTTCAGTATGCCCAAAATAGGAAGAGGCAAAAAGTCATGGCTATAAATTCTTTCAAACTATATTTTTCTTTTGCTTTATATATATTTCTTTTCACCTTTGAATGCACTTGTGTATCTTAAAATTGATTTATATTGAAATCTTTTCAGGACGGATCAGTTTAAGTAAGCTATGAATTTAGCAACTATTAAGAGTTCCGTGATAACACATACAATGTCACGGGCAGACTGTGAGCGATTCAGTGTTTCTAGCCTCAGAAATTTTCAACTCTGTAAGTGTACTCAGCATTAATAAGCTGAAACTTTGGAATGATTTGGAGATGATGCAATTTGTTTGCCATTCTTGGTTTATCTGGTGGAAAATAACTGTAGAGGGAACCACTGATATAAAAATGTAGTGCAGCATTTATGAAAATGTTTCTGTAAATAAAGTCAAATTAATGTATTTGCTGTGCTTTATGCATACCTTATGTCTACACTTCCACTACCATTGTTAAAGAAACAAGGATTATATTATATTATATTATTGTCTAAAGATCAACAGCTTCATACTGGTCTGTTAAACAGCAATGCACAAAGATTCTGATTTGGTTTAGCTATTCTCATTGTTTTATCCATCCAAATTTTGCAGCAAAAAGCCAAATTGAAACACCCAAAACAATGGAAGGTAACTTGTATTGTAACCTGTACAATACCTGTGCCATAGAGTGGGACAAAAGGCTTTATATTGCCTACTGTGGCCTGAAAAACCTTCTTGCTGTGCTACATGGCAATTATGTCTCTGATAATATGTGAAATCTTCTAGAGATGCTCACATTTTAGAATCATGATTTGAGCTGAAATTTAATTAATGTAATCAACAATATAAACTGGTATCACACAAACATTTAAAATATTTTTTTTATATTATCAAATGTAAAATCCTGGCAGTATTTACCTGTACCTGTTCCAGTAAGTGAGGAGACCAGGAGGGGTCACTGCTGTCCGGTTTACACTAATGTTGCCTTCATGTGCTGTTGGAATGACTAAAATTTAGAGCATTTTTACAAAATACCAAGTTCTGTTTTCACTTGTTGTGGTTAGTTGTCACGCATTTTTTTCCTTATTTTTAAATTCGTAATCATAGCATTTGAGTGATAGCTTATTGGCATTAAGGATCTTATTTCAGTTTCTACAAATTATTTTTAATTTACACCTACAACTTTGTTTTGCTTGTAAAACGAATTAATTTATTCATGCTTTCATTGTTGTGCGAAATGTACTGCTAACTTCATGTTGTTTTGATTAAAAGCACAAATACGAGATTAGTTGTATCCCTAGCTCGTTTATTTCTGACCACACTTATCGGAAGTCGGAGCTTACATCAAGCATTTGAAGGCGTCACAAGTACATCACAGTACAGTTTCCTCGCACCTACTGTCAATTCCAGGGAAGAAAATGCTGAAAATTTCAAGAAACTCAACACAATGTCATGAGTCTGCAATTACAGGTAAGTGACTATCATGTCTGCTACCAGCGTTTACAGTCTGTAATTTTACATTAATTGCATTTTTACACTCTCTACTGAAAGTGTTCCCTAAGGGCACCGGTGGTAGAGAATGAGGGCAAAGCAGCTTAAAGGGAGAGCATTACGGCCAAGCTGTGGTCTAGTCGCAGCGTCAACCTAGTTATAGCTACTGTATGTATAGTAAGTTCAGTAAAGCTAAAAAGAAATTGTAATGTTCCTCACTGCCTATTAAAAGTCACCACGACAATATTCATATAACTGTCAAGTGCTGTAAAGTGATTGTAATATCTGTTCGGTTTTTACATGACCTCAGGAGATGTGATTAAGTGTGGATTAAGTGCGAATTTACTGTTTATGGATTCACTAAAACAAAGCATGGTTGCTTGGCTGTGCGCCTGCAGGGTATGCAACTTCAATAGAGAATCTCATGCTCAAATGTTTCATGTCCTGCATCACTTTAATGGCAGGGCCGATTCTAGGATCACACCTTTAGGGGGGCTGAGCCCCTAATGAGAATTTGACATGCATACTGTGCCTTCTAAAAGTGTTCACCAGCCCTGCCAAATAACGAGTTTTACACCACAAAATATTTTTTTAAGAAAATTAAAAATGGAATATGCTGTTTGCAATAGTATTCAACCCCTTTCACTTTAGCAAACCTCAGTTCAATTAGGTAAACAATGTTACCTTTAGAAACAACCTTATTAGAGAGGACCATCGGTTAATGAAATCTGAGGCAAGGACTCAGTCATAATGACCAGAACTGTCTAACTAAAAAAAAAAGGCAGATATGACTAGAAATGAACAAAACATTATACATTTCTCCTCCACCATATCATCAAGCAATGAAAGAAGCATCGTACAATACAGACATCCCTCCAAGCTGTGCACCTGGGCAAGAAGCAAACTAGTAAGAGACAATCTGAAACCAAAAACAACTTTGAAAAAGTTCAGTGGCTGCAATAAGAGAAAGAGTGCATGAGTCATATTTTCTGTTCCAATGCTTCAATTCACTGTCCATAAATGTTCTGTAATTATACCATAAGGCCCAATTCTGTCAGAATAAGAAACACTGTGACTACATTAACCAAAATAATAAAATGCATCAGTTGGCTGATAAACTGGCAGGTGTGCAAACAGAATAGCCATGGATGTATAATAAGAGCTGGATAGGGCGCAGCGAAAAATTCCCCTGCGGCCCAAAAAGGATTTTCCCCATAGACCACCATTGTAAAACAGACATCTGTAAACTGTTTACAGGACACCTCGAACTGCAAACAACATCAATTATGACTCTTTCTATTATGAACTTTTGATTCATGGAGGTTTTATATTTGTAAAACTTTCCTCAAGCCGAGAAACGCGATTTAAAAATCTGTGACGTCATCGCAATGTAAAGTGCTGAGCGGGGCTGAGCGGGAACTCGCGGGTGGGGCCAGCGGGGGAAACACTACTGCGCATATTCAGTGGGCCGCACAACGTGGAAGCAAACCCGGAAGCTAGAAACTTTTTTTGGTGTATGCGCCAGGCAAGCAATTCCTATAGGACTGAATGGGCACCATTTTTAGTCCTGTATCCAGCTCTTATAATACATCCATGAGAATAGCTCAGACAGCCAACATTAGCTGATAATCTCTGAGCTAGCTGGCTAACATCAGTTGATGTTCTTTGACATTATTCACACCATGGATCTATAACCAGAGACTTTCTAAATCTTAAATCAACTTTGCTATAACAACGTTAACTAACTTTAACGGTACCAACACAAATGACATTCATGCACTGCCATGTTTAAAGTCTGAAATGAGAAAATTTACAAGCAAGCTAGCTCAGAGATGATCTGACGTTAGCTAACTAGCTAGCTAGCTTATGAGCTGGTTAATAAAGTTGATGTCTGAAACTACCAAGCAGTTATCATCATGACTTGTTCTGAAACATCAGTGACTGATAACTTCCTCACCTCTAAGCCTTACGTTAAAATTATTCTGATACATCACCAAATACATTGAATCAGCTGCACAGTAATAATGACCTGTTTGACCCAACATTCTCTGAAGAACATTCATCAATTTTATTTGCTAATGTTTCAACTTGTGTTTTCCTGCACCATGAAATCCTAAATTCACTACCTAGCTACATTTCATGTGCTCAGTTTGAAACTATGGGTGAGTAGGAAGTGTAGAACGGTGCTGATTTTCAATTTACAAGCATTTAAGCCCTCAGACAAGTTTGCAAAATCTAACATTAGAGGGCTAAAATGATTTCAGAAGATAATAATAATAATAATTATTATTATTTTTATAGGGGTGTTTAGATTAAATTTAGGTGCGCTTGACAACCCCTAAAATCTAAGTCTAAAATCGCCAGCATTTAATGAGAAAGAGAGCAAGACAGAGAAGGTCAAAGCTCTTCCAAACAGTGCTTGTATATAGTGCAGCTTCAAATGTATAGGGACATGGGCCTATGTATCACTGTCATACTGTGAGAATAGAAAAAGAATGAATAGTGTGTCCATTTTTCTTGGTCATTTCCTTTTTAGAAACCATGATGCATCATTCGATGATTTCAATTCCTTTACACAGATCTGTCACAGTATACTTTTCTCCTGATTGTGAATGACTTTGATTGTGTTGATGTTTTGAACCACTAAATTAGATGGTTGTATTATGATCTCAGAGGATTTTCTTAATTTTGTCCTTTTTTCTCTTTCCTACAGACTACATTATAAGGGGTTTGGACGTACAGTAGAACCTTTCAGGTGCTTTTATGAGACCACCTCTTAATAATTTATATGAAACTGATCTTTTTTCGCTGTAAACAATTCAAACTGGTAAAAGACAGCAAAAGTCAAGCATGTTTCACCTAATTAAGAAAGACAAGGAGAAGGAGAAGGATTTGGGCAAGATTCAGAAGAAAGACAAGAAAGAGAAGAAAGAGCGGATGTCCCAGGCAGAGTTAAAGAGTCTGGAAGAGATGAGCATACGAAGAGGCTTCTTCCACCTCAATCGAGGGAGCTCTAAGAGAGACTCTAAGAGCAAGTTGGAGATCTCTAGCCCTATCCCAATTAAGGTCGCTAGCAACATGGAGCTCAGCCTGACAAATGTGGAGGCTGAGCGCCTCCAAAACTCCAACACGCAGGGGCAGGATGTGGCGCAAATAAGTGCAAGTACCTCTGGTGAGGACGTGAAGGGAAATGACCTGGAACATCGTCACAGCTCTGTAAAAGAGAGAGCAGCTAAGTTTGGAGAATTGGCCAAATCAAATTCTATGATAGGCCAAAGGCATGTCTCTTTTTCCCTGAAGAGCAAAGAGGAAAATACTTTTGATACTTCTAGTCTCTCTGGGCAGAATTTGGAAAAATTGTCTTTAAGGCCGCAAAAGCTTCCTCAAGGAACCAACTCACAAAGCGTCAACATGGTTCACATTCCTGAGATGGTGGAAAAGACCTTCCCTGGTGCAGACCTACAGTTGCCTATGCTTGCTGCTCCACCAATACCAGATCCAAGAGAGCTGGAGCTACAGCGGCGCAACACAGGGGATTTTGGCTTCTCTTTGCGGAGGACCACCATGCTTGACAGGCAGCCTGATGGAGGAGTGTGTCGGCGCGTGGTACACTTTGCTGAACCAGGTGCTGGGACCAAAGATTGGGCTCTGGGCCTGGTCCCAGGAGACAGGCTGGTGGAAATCAATGGGAACAATGTGGAGAACAAGAGCAGGGATGAGATAGTGGAGATGATCCGTCAATCTGGAGATTCGGTCCGGTTAAAAGTGCAGCCGATTTTGGAGCTGAGTGAGTTGAACCGCAGCTGGCTGAGGACCATGCAAGGCCTGCACAAAGAAGTCTTTGATGTAAGTAGTACTGTTGAATTATTTTCAGTCCACTAAGCAAATAAATTATAACACACAAACACAAAGTCCACATTTTTTGATTCTGTTTCTTCAGTGTAATTTGATACCCACAGAGCTGCTTTTTTGTAGGCTACAATTTTGCTTTGGATCTTGTGACAATGGTGTGAGAAAGTTAATATGTTATCTGTCTATGGCACTGCATTCATGAATCTTATTTTCATACAAAAATAAATATATTTTATTTTATAGATATGTATATATTTAAAAAAAATAATAAATATATATATATATTATTTTTAGACACATTTTGAATCATCTGTGTTTTGAAATGCTCACAGGGTAATTTCAAGAAATCGATATATAACTTTTGAAAATTAATCTCCATATTTGCAGTGAGAAACCGAGTTTGTGTGGTTCTGGGTCCTATGGATGTCTATTGTTTGGGTTTTAAATACATGTATACCTGGTGTAAAAGTTGTTCCCAACTCCAGTTGCTGTATATGGAAGCCTTTTGTCTTATTTTGGTATTTCTTTCTAAGAAGGGTTTCGGGTTAAAGATGTCTGGACCCTGGGTGGAGCTGTAATGACACTGGCAATGTGCTTTTGTGCTTGTATGTATTGGGGTGTGTGTGTGTGTGTGTGTTTTGAAAGAGAGAATGTGTTCTGGTGTATATATAATCCCCTCTCCCTCCCCCAGTCCTTTGACACCAAACAATGGGACGCTGAAGGAGACAACGGCCCAAACGCCACCACAGCCCATGGCCATATGGTCTTGTAAGACTTGGCTGGCAGCCCATTCAATTCTTTTTGCTCGGATAATCATGTGCAACAAGTAGAGGAGCGTCAAGTTAAACTCTTTATTAGCCAGCACAACAAACACCTGAATTTAATGAGTGGGTGATCATGAAGTGGCCCATACTGTATGTTTACCAGAGTTTAGTCAAGGGCTTTAGGGCTAGGCATGTTTTTGCTTTTTATAAAAATGCATTCAGTGTGTAGACTTAGGTTTTATTCCATAGTCTTCAAATTAGACATTTGGACAATTTTAGTGATACCCAAATTGAGACTAGTTTAGACTAGAATAGAGACGCCGTAGTAATATGCTCAAGTATATTAGTTACACTATAAAGATAGACTTACATGTAAAAAGGAGCTCACACTAGTGTAAATTCAGTGTGAAACTGAAAGCAAAATACTATTAGATATGATTAAACCTCGCCAATCAAAACAATATTATAACATGGTATTTTGCCTGTTGAACAGCTCTATCTTAGATAAATTATTTATATATGGGTGTATTTGGGCAGCACCACACAGATATAAGATACATATTTATTCAGAATGATAATGTACAAGAATGATGAAGAATGAGAGGAGCATGGATATCACAGGATGGTACCCTAGGTGATGGATTTCTATAGGAATTATAAACTGACTGACTAATTAATGTACAGTTTTTGTGTGCTGATCATATCCAGTTTTTCAGAACCTATCAGGGTTGAGACCTCAGACCACATTTGGAGGTGGCCACATTGTTTTAACAGCGTGTACACAATGTGTCCTGGGCCACATTGAAGGACAGCCTACTCAACTGTGTAGTAGTGTAGTTGTCGCTGTCTGTCTCTCCTTTGCTCTGCTCCGTGTGTGTGGCTCCAGAGGGGCTGATCCCCGCCCTTGGTGGAACACAGAGAGCAGAGGAGAGGAGAGAAACCTAGTGCAAGCATAATTCAATTCAATTCAATTTTATTTATATAGCACCAAATCAAAACAAAAGTTATCTCAAGGCACTTTTCACATAAAGCAGGTCTAGACTGTACTCTTTAATTTACAGATACCCGACAATTCCCCCATGAGCAAGCACTTGGCGACAGCAGCAAGAAAAAACTCCCCTTTAACGTGAAGAAACCTCAAGCAGAACCGGGCAAACTCGACTTATTGTTGTTATAAACCATAAATGACAGCAAAATGCAGTAGAGACTATGTTTATTTATGTTATTTACCTAATTTATGTGCACTCATTTCATTTCAGCTCAGTGTGAGAGTGTCTAATGCATTGCAAACAGAAATGATGTACGTGTTTATTTGCATATAGAGTGAAGAAGTGAGATCCGATCACAAGTGGTCACTCGAGACGCATGTGGAGATGCATTCTAATGCCTGGTGTGAGCTGACGTACTTAGAGCTGTCCACTTGTGATTGAGTCACCCAAGACGCATGTTAATGCCAGGTGTGAACAGGGCCAAAGAAACTGAAATAGTGTGATGTCCTACATTCAACTTAGCGTGATGATCGTCATTAGACAGGCCATTTCAAAAAGCAAAAGCATTGTGCATGTGAGGCTGACCTAGAACCAACAGCACTATTAATAGGTGGTTATAATAAGATCTGGATTCTAGATCTAGAGCTCTGCAACACAGTTAGATACCATATGTGATGCCTTAGCATATTTTGCAAGTTTGCTTGCTTTACCTAAAGTAATGATTTGACATGTTATGAAATACACTTTTTCGCTTTTTGTGCCAAGTTAGATGAGAAGATCAATACCACCATCCTATCTATCTGTTAAGTATGACGCTACAGCCAGGAGACGGTTAGCTTAGCTTAGCAAGTGTGGAAGCAGAGGGAAACAGCTAGCTTGGCTCTTTCCAAAGGTAAAAAAATCCACCTACCAGCACCTCTAAAGCTCTATAGCTTTATGTATCTGAAGTGTAAAAACAAGAAGTCATGGTTTAACAGGGGTTTGCGTGCCTGACTATTTTTTGGCTTGGCACAGTGACTTCCTGGAGTTTTGTCATCACCATGAGGTTGCCAGGCGACCAGCAGTAATCTGCCTAACTGCAGGACTGCAATGAGAATACAATAATAAGGAGCCATTTGTTGAACAAAAAGTAACTGTTCAGGTTTGGTATCAGTTGAACACCTGCTCTCCCTCTGACTGCTGTCTCTTTCACTTTCTGTTTTATTATTACATGGTTTCTGATTACAGTACCGTCAGATGGTTTGCTTTAGGCTGCATAATACACTCCTCATCTTTACACATGAGTCTGTCTGCCTGTCAGAACAAAAGAAATCTCCCCACAACCGTAACTGCCTCTGGCACTAAATGAATATGATCCCAAACATTTGCTTGTTTGCTATTTAAAGTGTCAGTAGTAGTAGATCTCCTCTTATGAAAGAAATAACTATTAGATGTAGCCTTACATTTATTCTGGTTCAAAATGTAATTATTTCGTGGCTAAGCCAGATATGCACAGCTGAGCACATGAACCTTTTGTCCATTGGGTGGCAGCCACTGTCCACACTACACCAGGCCAGAACAACTATTCTTCTGTTTTGTCCCTTCTGTTCCATTTCCAAAGCTTTAAGCGTCATCTCTGATTCACTGCAAGCTCTTTAACGTAGGTTTTAGATCATGACTGGTGTTGTGAGTGAGTCTCAGAACAGTTGACATGTCATGATGACACCACTGGATAAAGATAATAAGGATCATAAGTTCATACAACAGAAACTAAGATTTAAAATGTTTTGAATACATTTGAACAATGTTATATTTTTATTTTTTTGCCAGGATTTCAGTGTCTGTTCAAAAAAAAGACTCAAAACAACCAAAACCAGATTGGTTGAAAACTAGAGGAGGATCAATAAATCCTGTGTGTTAAGTCCACTCTAAACAAGGTGCAAAATGAGGGCTCATACTCTAAACTTTTACAGTTTATAAGGGAATCCTACTGTACTGTGTATGAGCAGGTGTGCAGTGTGTAAGTGGGGCTTTGGTCCTCTGTGTCTGCTTATTGTTGTCTCACAGACACTCTGAAGGGAGGGGCACTGCTAGACATACTATTTTCCAGCTGGTTGAGGTAAATCAATTAGTCAGAGGCATTATGAAACCAAGCTGAGATGCTATTTTGCGGGGCACTCTCAACAAGTCAGTGGTGCCAAATTTGGTACTGTTGTCCCTCAAACTGGATAGTTTCATTATGAACATCACACATTGTTGTAACCCAAGCTGGCAGTACCACTTTTCATTTTGAAAACATTGTTTAAATACTGTAAGGAAGCACATCAACAAACAAAAAAGCAGATCCTGTTAGTATCTCAATAATATCCTAGATCATACCCTTCAGGAGCTAATTTTACCTTTTTACATTTAATAACAGCATGATGTTGGCAAATATTTCATCTAATATCCCTGCATTGCTTATCTCGCATCCCATACATTTCCTGTCTTTCTGCAGACCAGACACAGTTTTATCATTAGGAAATTAGCAAATGGTGTAATCTCCTCCCCAAGCTGCCCATTTGAATTACATCATCCCCATTTCCAGTGGGGGGATGTCAGTAGAGAGTAACATGGGCGTGGATTAGAAAGAGGGGGGCTTCCAAGGATAAAGCTGTTTGGTTCATGATAGAGGCTTCAGATGTTATTTTTCCTCCCCTCTATTCTTAAAATATATTTAATATTTAATACTAAATAAGTTTCCCCTCGCACATGGAGTGACACCAGTTTCAAACTGTGACCTCTTATGTAGGCTTTTAAGGACCAGTGTGTAAGATTTAGGGGGATCTATTGGAACAAATGGAATATAATATTTATATGTTTTAATTAGTGTATAATCACCTAACAATAAGAATTGTTGTGTTTTTGTTACCTTAGAATGAGACTTTACATCCACATAGGGAGCAGGTCCTCTTCCACGGAGCCTGCCATGTTGCTCCACCATGTGTCTACAGTAGACCAGAAAGGACAAACTAAACACCGGCTCTAGGGTGGGCCTTTGCGTTTTTCAAGAGTTTTGCAGATATCACACATTCTCCTACATGCTTGGAAGGGGAGGGGAGGTGGAGGGGTATTGAGTTTGTTGCAATCTGCAACCTCACCACTAGATACCACTAAATCCTACACACTGGTCCTTTAAGTTTGTCAGCTGAAGTGACTAATTTGACTGTGGGTTGTCATAATAAGGCAGACATGCTCAACATTCTTGGGTTTTGTGACTAATTGCATGTCTGCCAGTTAACATAGACATAGACACTTGTCAGCCATAAGCATACGCTAGAGCATCATTGTTTGTTTTATGATACTTTTAGTAGAGTCACTACTAACAGATACACTGCATTGCTGTTTTATTGAGACAATGAATGTGTGCCTTATCAGTGTTTGGTGTTAGTACTTTTAAATCTCATGGGATCACACCTGTTTAAATTTGATGCTTCTAAATGATGTCTATGTGGCCCACTTTCAGTCAGAAGTTCTGATTTTCAGGCCTATTTATTATTACTGAGTAAAATCTGGGTCACATCCTGAAGTTTTATAAGGCTGGACTGCAGAGTCTGATGTGCCATGATTCATTTCTGCTCTTAGTTCACAAAGCACGGACACTGGTCAAATGTCTCATGTGATTTCTGACTTATATTCTTGGAATGCAGAGTATGGAGATTTTAATCATTCCCTCAATAAATATAATACTTTTATTTCAAGATTAATGTAGGATTTTTCAGTTGTATCTTCACCTTGTTCTTTTGGGTCTCCCCTTATAAATGGGAACTACAACTCAGATAAAAAAAAAAAAGCTTAGATAAATAAGAAATAGCAGATATTGTGGACAAACCAAGAATAATATATGCTGTATTTGTATACATCATGCATGTCATATTCATGTACTTATATTATTTTAAATATATTTTATTACAACATATTTATAAGAATGTGTGAAACTCCAGTTGACACTACACGAGAGTTTACACAAGAGTTGAACAGACTTTATTGTATGGGAAGATTCAGTCTCGGAACTATTGGCTATCATCTGAGTAGATATCTCCATTCATATGCAGAGATTAGGGAAGAATTAACTGGGTCAGAATCAGCAGTGTTTATGGTGTATAGAGTTCTTAATCTTTGGTCTGCTCTAACCATGTGTAGACAAACAGCCGACACGATGCTGTGTCCCAGTAACTGACTCTGGGGATTAGCAAACTGTACTAGATAGACCAGCTAGGCTGTTGGTTTTGCTGGGTCCTGCTGAGAGCTATTATGTGAACTTCTAAGCTTACCGTGTGGAAGAAATGCCTTATAGCAGATTATAGATTTTTGCAGGAAGGCTCTATTTTAGCACATTCGATTGCAATTAAAATAGAAAAAAACCTAACAAAAAATGTTGGAAGTTGGTTGGACTTTGCTTCTGATGATTCTGAAAGAGGTAGTTCATCCAATTACCATCCAACAGCCAATTACTATCACTTTGTACTTTGTTCATAGGAACTCCTTATTTGATAAATGAAACTGTTAATGAGTTTGAAGGGGAAGAGAATGTGCCAAGATTGGATTAGCTCATGCCCAGCCAAGCCTGTTGCAGCATTTGCGTGTTTTCCCTGTGTAGCTACATTCATCGTCACCAATGAACTGAATGCTTACCTCCCAATAACATAAAAAACTCAACTGGTTTTACAGCAATGCAGTTTTGACAGATCTTTCACTTTAAGCCATCTCTTGAAGCATTTTGTTTTGATTGGGCAAGCAGTATAATTTGCAAAATCCTATCTGACTGGTCTGTGACTCATTTTAAAATGCTTAAAATCTTGATTTACACTTTAGTACAGATAAACATGAAATTAGTTGGATTTGTGGTATATCTCGGCTTAGGTCCTGCAACCACTGCTTTGAGCTACATTCTGCATTGTGCAACATCTTAAATTTAGGTCAGTCGTGTGCCTAAGCAAAACCTTCTGTGAAACAGAGAAACCAATACATTGGTTCATAGCTCCCTCTTGTGGTTTAAAAGGCATACTGATGAACATGACTAATCCCTCTATAGCTGCTGAGGAGCCAATTCGGGCATGAAATGTTCTTTTTCTAAGTGTAATAAAGAAAAATAAATTAAATGGAGCTTTGACTGCAGAGAATGGCTTCACAGGCTGACCTTACACTGTGCAAATAATAATGTGTCATCCTCACATTGAAACAAATTACTTAACTTGGCGTCTTGGAGGGCAATGGAAGATTAAATAAGCTTTCATTCCATTTTATGTCTGTGTGGAGTAGGCAATCCTTGCACTTACTACTGAGCCATATACCTTTTTTTATCACCAGACAATCTCTTAATTGCATTATTGTAGTTGTGTTTACCTCAGGGGTATATAAAAGTTTGTATAGCACCTGATGCGGTATACTCCCTCCGTGATTCCATCAACAGGAGAAGAGAGTGGCAGGGAAAAGTGGCAGTGGTAATCGGTGTGGTTCTGCAACTTCTATTTATAACCCTCCTGTATTTCAGCAGCTGTCCCTCTTCTATCTCCCTGCTCAGCTACTCTCACATTACCCCCCTCCTCTGCCCACACCACATCTTTACTGTGCTGACTGTGACCCCGCCCTCGAGGCTGCCCTCCCACTCACACTGGACTAGTGAGTGTGTGCTCTTTGCGGACCCAGGTCTTAACCCCCCTTGGCCCTGACTGCACTGCTCCAGTGACGGAGTGAAGATTGGAAGGTTAACCAGGCCTAGAGAGAAGGTAATGGGCTCAGGCCTCTGGTGGACTGTGTGTGTGGTGAGCAGTGTGATCTGCTCAGGGTGTACATGCTCTGCTTAGCAGTTCCATTTGGGCTCTGATGGCGTCTCAGAATGGCCTCCTTTGCAGCTGAAACTATTTATAGGAGTAGACTGATGAAAGCTGGGCAAGGGATGGTGAAACATTTCTCTGCGCAACTCATTTTGTTTTGACTCTTCAATGAGTAAAAGGCCAGTTTCTAGATTAAACTGTTTACGAAAAGTTGTGATAGGCATTTTATAAATGTGAGGAAGTTGCATGTTGCTTGGAAAGTAAGTGTAATGATGTGTCCCAAGAATCCCAAGTATGCTTGTTGTTTCCTTTGTCAACTAACCAATTATATTGATGTGTTTAATGTTGGCAACACTTACTTCAGTTGTGTACATAGTTACATAATAATGATTGATTTTGTGTCATCACTACAAATGAAAAAATGACCAGCATTGTATGTAACCATTTTAGTGTGTTGACTGGGGTAAAGGAGACCCATTAGCTAATCTTCAAAGAGTCCATGTTAAAAACATTTAAGCATACAATAATTCATAAATGATTTAACACATAATTGTTGACCACACCTATCATAGAAATACATGCATAAATACACACATATAATCTATATCCATTGGCACATATACTGTATGTACCTACATATACACATATTCATCTACATATGTTCACATATAATACCAATAGACTTCAAACCCACTGGAGATACAATACAATAGTGTGATGATAACTACATTTAAATCTTAAAATCAACAATCCAACTGTTGTACTGTTCTTGAGTGAGTTATTGTAATGAATTCCATAATTTAATGGTTCAGAAAATGAAAGTCTGTCTTCCCATTTCAGTTTTTATTTTTGGTAATTGGTGATTTTTATCTCTTATTCTTATGTTAACTTGATCATGTTCTAACAACAGTTTGTCCTTAATACTAACTGGCATTTTAAACCTTTGAAATTTTGAAATTAGTGCAATAGAATGTCTCACATGCTCTACTACTGCAGACCATCCCACTATAATATGTAGTTCACTCACACCCTTTTCAAACCCACACATTAAGACCATTCTTGCTGTCTTGTTTAGTGTGATCCTGCAGTCTCCTCATATCTCTCGAGCTGCACTGCCCCACAGAGCACAGCAATAATTGATGTGACTATAGATTAGACTATGAAATATTACCTGAAGAATGTCTTTAGATAAAAACTTTGCAATTTGTCCAACCATTCCTGCCATTTACATCACTCTTTTAGAAAGATCTGTAATATGAGCCGTCCATGAGAAATTGTTTTGTATTATACTCCCAATAATTTGTCTTGTGTAATCTCTTTAATTTGAACACTGCCATACATTAAGTACTATGGCTTCAATTTCTTCCTCTTTCTTGTAGTACATTTAATCATATTTTTTGTTTTATTTAATACCAATTTATTATTTTCCACCCATTTGATGACACATTTAAAATCATTTGATAAATATTCATGCAACTGAGTTTGTGATTCTGCTACTGCAGTGATGGTGGTATCATCTGCAAACATGTGTGCATGTGAGTTGGTGAACACTAAGGGAAGATCATTTTTGTATATAATAAACAACAATGGTCCGAGGCAACTCCTTTGTGGGATGACACAGGTAATCATACGTGCAGAAGAAAAGGAGCCATTAACATACTGTTTAAATAGGATTTCATCCAGTTGATAGCATTCTTACTGAAGCCATAATGAATTCATTTTTTAAGTAGAATTGTATGATCTATCAAATTGAATGCTGCAGTGAAGTCAAGAAGAAGTAGGGACACAAGTTTATCTTGATCAAGGGCCTTTAGCCATGAGGGGTGTATATATTGTATCGTTCACGATAATGTTGGTATATTTTTTAATATGATAAAAAAATCATATAATGACAATGGCAATATTCCAACTTGTTGATCTGATGACATCATACCATTACACACAGCAACAACAAGCATGGCTGAAAGTAAAATTAACATTGCTTCCGGCTCCTCAGTGGAGGAATTAGTTCCAAAAAGGGGAGCACTTTCAGTAGTGTGGGAGTGGTTTGGTTACAAAAGATCAGATGTACAACAAACCAAGGTAATATGTAAGAAGTACAAGAAGACTATAACAACAAAAGGAGGCAATGCAACAAAGTTATTTCACCACTGGTTCAGTATGAGGAGAGCCAAATATCCCGCAAGGAGTATTTTGTCATATCGTCAAGAATATCATTATCACAGAAATACCCTGAAATATCATGATATTATTTTAGGGTCATATCGTCCACCCCCTATTAGCCACTCATCCGTCATATGTATCAGTGCATGTTGAGCATGGGTTAGAAGGTTACTAGTTTCCATATATTTCTGAATGTACTTCTCTTTCCAAAAGTAAGCTAATTGGGTGAGTGTTGGGTGCAGTAAAAGCTATTCTAGCATCTTTAGGTGTGGGGCAAATTTCTGCATGTGTTCATTCTGTGGGAAACTTTCCATGTTGCAAAGATCCAATATATACTTTACAGGTCTTGTGAGTGTGTTTTCATGGCTCTTGTATGAAGAAAGCAAGCTGTCTGTTTCATCATGTTGTTCATGTCTTCTGTCCTCAGTGCTGCATGGTCCCACTGCCCTGTTGGTGTATGGGCTGTTGTGTGCAGAAAGCCAGTTCGCAGTACCCCACCGCTCACCCCTAAATTCCTATTCTTCATCACTCCGCACAGTACATCCTCCTCCTCCCGGCTGTCTCTTTTTCTGTTTCTCATCATTCCATAAATTTATTCTCCACATCGCCCAGCTTGTTCCATGACTTCTGGCCTGTTACCATGGCGTACAAATCACGCTTTTCATTCTGGGAGCAAAAGGGAAGTCTTGCTTTTCTGTGTTTTTTGCCTTTTAGTTCATATCTGCATGTTGTTTCTTGCTGAATTTGTGAAATGTTCCTTTATGTTGATAGAGAAAAGCTTTGGTCCCAATCTGTGGTTTGATCTTTTTTTGTGTTGCTTCTCTTTGTGTAGGTTAAAGTTGAAAACAAGCCAGATGTAAGTGTTTTTTCACCCTGCATGCTTTTGGATAGTAATTCACATGATGCAAACTGTTTTTTGCACGGAAACAAATTAGGCTACTAATCATTATCACAACCTTCTGCAAGCTAAAGCCAATTTACCTTACCGTGGTCTTAGGAAGGTAGATAGCAATGTGGTGAATTTGGGAGTAGGTGATTACAAATACAGTTCTTAAAGATTAATTAACCGTTTGCTGATAGGGCTTGAGGTTCTTTATTCTCAGGGCAACTACTGTTCAGAGAATATATATACTTGTCACTTTTACAATATAGATTCTTTATTTTCTATCGTCATTTCTGAATTAAACAAAGCTAACAGTTTGCCCATAAACTCCAAAGTTAGAATTGAATGAGAATGCTCATTTAAATGGCCTGATTGCATATTCCAGCATGAGTGAGGTTTTTAATATAGACAAATGGAAATACACTCGCTGATATAATATATCAGAATAATCCTCCATACTGAGATTCTGAGCACAGAGCCTCCTGTTGAAATCTTTGACAGTTTATCTGCGTCAGCCATGGAAATAATCTACACTATTGTCATCTGCCTTGCTCTGTTTGTATCCAGTCTGATGTAGATAGTATTCAGCCTCAGGCAGTCACTAAACCTGAGCTAGACACAGGAAGTGGTCCAAAGTCAACTGTATCATCAGCTGAAGAGTCCAATAGTCACATTGCCATGGGTGGTCCAGAAGAGGACAAAAGCTCTAGTGGTAAAAAGGTGGTGAGGGTTGTGAGGAGAGTTGTCAGACGTGTGGTTCCTGCTGGGACGGAAGAGCAGAACCAGCCGGCTGTTTCTGAGGCTGCCAAGGCTACCGCTGCAGCAGAACCTGTGCTCAAAACGACTAAGGCTGCTAGTATGGAGAAGGATGATATCTCCATGGGCCTGACCAGCCTAATGGGCAGAAGTAGAACCAAGGAACACCGGCCTCGCACCCGCACCCAGGACCGCAAAGAGGACATGAAAGAAGAGGTGAAGCAGGAGGAGGAGAAAGGAGAAGTAGAGAAAGAGGAGGAGAAACCTACTGTGGAAAAAACAGAGGATACCATACCCACATCTGTGCCCACTGCTACACAACCAAGCCCTGCACCACCAAAGTCCAACCCCCTCACCCCACCAGCTGGATTCATCCCTGCTCCCAAACCTGACCCTTTTGCCCCGCCTGCTGGTTTCATCCCTGCCCCCAAACAAAATCTGTTGACTCCTCCACCTGGCTTCATCCCTACCAGAAAATCCAGTCCGGTTCCCCCAAAACAGAATCCCCTGGCAAGACCACCAGGTTTCATCCCTGTTCCAAAAACAGACCCTCTGGCTCCTCCTGCAGGGTTCATCCCAAAGCCTCGCACATTTGCTGTAAAGAAACCAGAGGTACAGAGTGAAAGAAGTGCATGTTTGCTACTTAACCACTGGGTGGAGCATGCTGTGTGATAATAACAGACATTACAGCCCATATACATGCTCATATTGTTAAGCCTGAAAGACATCTTCAACTTTAGCAGACTTGTTTTTGGTTATGGATCATTGTGACTTTTTCTTACAGCTAGTATTATAATTAGACTCCATCTCATCTTTATCATTAACAACTGAATGTGACACCTTTTACTTTTTCTCCAAAGCACAAGTTGCTCTTTCTTTCTGACAAAAAATGAGCCTTGATATAATGAAGTCACCCTGGATAAGTGAAGGGAAGCAGGGTGCATGAACCAACTCATGATCAGACTTCATCAGTGGGTATAAGGGTGTGCTCATGGCCTACACTCTGTCTGGTCAGTTGGAGTTGTCTATGAGCACTGAGCTGTGACTCATTACTGTCACTTTCTGCAAGCAGAGCATTGAAGTTGTGCTCTGAGTGCTAGTAGACCACTGAGGCTTTAACAGTCTTTTAGGATGCTGTTTAAAGAAACAGGAATAACAATAAGAATTCAAATGATATTTGTATTGACAAATTTGTAGTTCATATCAATTAAACAACTGACAAGAGAACCAGGATCCCAGTAAATCATGTATCACCATGTTCAGCTTTTAGCTGGTACTTGAATAATTCAATTCAGCTTCAGCTAAATTTTTAATATTTATATTTTGACTTATGATAAGAATAGGAATTATAGTTCTCCTTTCAGTTTCAAAGTTGTACATGCTTCCATAGTCCCAGTTTCAATTTGTACCCCAGACAAGGTTATGTTTTTGTTGTGTTATTTAGTTTTTTGGCTTTTTGTCTATCAGCAGGCCATATGAACATTTTATCAACAGATGTCCATGAAATGTGGTGAACAGCTGGGCATTTGGCCATGGAGCCAGGGATTTGATTTTGGACATATGCATCCGATATTCTCACAGAGGGATATTTTGTTTTTCACTGTTTTAGGGAGAGATTTAGGTTTTGGACCGTAAGGGATTAAGTCTAGTGCATTTACTTTTCTGCTCTCAATGTAACTACACACAATCACATATCATGACTGTGCATCAAAATAACTAATTTCTGTTGTTGACAATTGCAGACATCAGTCATTACTATAGTTACATAGTACTATTACTAATAGTTAAATAGTAACATTACTAATTACAGCCACACTTCCTGGAAAAATATCAGTGTGACATGTAGAGTAATTAATTTTCATCTTAGGCAGTGTATGGAGGTTTGTGGAATTCTAACTTGTAGTATATTAGGATACGGAAAAAAAGTGAAACAAAAAACTAGCATTGTAATGGCCTTCCTTAGCCTTAGTTTCACCTAAATATAAAATGAATCAATAATCATTTAATCTTGATTAAAAGAGTTTTTAGCAGCACAACCCCAACTTTATATATAATGCAAACAGTAGTTATGGGACATAACTAAAATTATTGATCCATACACCACAGCTGAATAAAATTACAGAGCATAAATGTCACAGAACTTTTGATTTATTATTTTTAAGGTGCTACTCTCAGATTCCTTGGATGCTGGTGCAGTTGTATGAGAATCAGATGAGACAGCCCAAATTTCTTATTTGAACCATTACTCTTTTGCTACAGCACTTAATGATCCAATTTTCTTTAATAGTCATTTTCTCTTACTCATTTCCTGATTGAATTAACTGGAAAATTAGTAGGACCAAACATCCCTTTAAGTTGGTTGTAGTTTTGGGTGTGTTAAATTAAATCCAAAGTCAAAAAGAAAATACACCAAGCTAAAACATAACTTTCATCCTCATTGTCATCTTCCCATAATTCCTTCCATGTGTGCGCATCTTTGTTTGTCAAAATGTGTGTTTGTGAATATGTGGATACATTGTGTAAAGGTAATGGAGACACCTTGTCCCCCCGTGGCCCCCAATGGTAAGCCGTCCCCCGTTGCACTGCTCCAGGCTCATTCTACATCGAATGAAAAGGTGTGTGTTCATCCTGCTGCAAAGGTACACAGTGTGTGTTTCTCACATTCAAAACTATTAGATTTTTTTCATGGAATGCTTGTATGTGCTCATTCAGTTTTCATTAGCAATTATCTCTGGATCATTGGTTTTACTTTCTGGCTACATATTTGCAATTGCTGGTCCTGCTTTGCAACTGTAGGCCCCAGAGCTGATTCCCACTGAGGAAGATCATAAGCGTGTGAAGAGGATCTTCACCATAAATTGCGGAAATGTAACTTCTCTCTCCCCTTCAATTTGTTTGGTTTGCATCTGCCATGCTGTACCAAGGCTTACCATGTGACTAGCCTGAGTCAACTGCTTGCTTCCCCAGCTAGGGGGAAATGTGTCCCAGAATTACCCAGGTCCACACCGGGTTGTCCTAATAGGGGTACAATTACAGGGTTCCCCTGGGTTGTTGGCCACATGGTGTGAAATCTGAAACTTTGAGACCAAAGAGATATTTCTATAGCTCATAGATTATGGAGATTTCATCAGAGTTAGTTCGGGAGAAAATAAAAGCTTTCTTGGACTCGTGTAAGCATATCTTGTGTTGCCTGAATGTTCATGTTTATGATATAATCTGATATCTTAAATTGTATGCTATGTGATTGATTGGTAAGAGGCTTTTGTTTCAGAAAAGACAACAGCATGAAACCTTTTACTTTTGCAGCTGACTTGTACACCTCTGATAACCTCTGAACAGCTTTAGCTCAGTGTCTGTCCTGCTTATTACCCTCCTCTTATTCATTCTGTAGTATTAATAGTTTTGTTATCAGGTGCAGAGGAGCACCTACTGTACTTTGCCCATTGGCATTATGTGCAATTATTGTGGCAGTGCTTGAATATATGTGTCCGGTAATTTGTTCTCTCAAAGTCTGCAGCACTGAAAAGCACTTTTTCTTATTCCCTCTTGCTCTGATCTCCTATTGTCTCAAAACGTGTCTTATGTCTCTGCTCTTTGCTTCTCTGTGGATCATTGGATCTTGACTTGCTGCTGTACTCTTTGCTGTTTGCATGGCCAGCGTGCCCGAGGCCACAAATCCTCTCAGGTACAGCCTGCCCGACCGTAGGCTCGCCGCACTCACTCAGCTGTAGAGTACTGGAGTCTAAGCTTGTTCTCCTCTACTGACCCCTCTCTGTCCTACTTTGCCTGCCTGCTGTCTTTGTCCCCACATGGCTGTCTGAGGTTCATTCTGGGTTCATGCTGGGGTCTGGAATGTAGTAATTTGACATAAACCAGCACCAGATTTGGGTCAGGGGTTCTGGAACAGGTTTTAGAGGTCTCAAGAAGATAAATAATAGCTTAACTTTAACAATGCTGCATTCAGGTTGTAGTGTGCAGCTATGTAATAATGACTATTTTAAATAATACTGCATGTTTCAGTTTTGTTGCTTTTGCTCTTCCCTCTCACATATATATATGTTATATGTAGTCATATGCAACAGTAAACAGTTTCTCAAATATGTTATTTAAGATATCTTTCAGATAGGGTTCCACATGTGTTTCTGTGAATTGAAAAACTGCAGGAATCCCTGACTTCCCATGCAGAGATACATATATTACATTATATCTTGGTGTTATTATAGTACCGTCTATATATCTCAGTTCATTAGCATCGACTACATTACATTTTACAACTGGCTGCATGGTACCCTGCATTTATCCCTTACAGTGTACAACTGATCATGTAAATTGTGACAATAAAATGGCAGTATATGAATTCTGTCCCTCTAGATCTACACACTACTTCAATGCACCTTGTAATCCCTGCTCATTAACGCAGTAATACTGTAATTTTTTATGGCAAATTACTCTAATTATTTTACTAGCATTGCTTGACTTACTGTTGCATCGTTGGATTGCTGCAGGTCTTGTGCGGTGTTTGTATTATATTTTTTACTCTGAATTGTTTGTGACCAACCGTTATGTTTTTGCACTATGCCTATTTTTGCGTTCTGTTGTGCACTCTGAAATGACAAATGAATGTTATGTGTGACTGTTGAATCAAATCATTAAAAGTACTGACTTCTCAGTTGATTTCTGCTCCTTCCCTTCTCCAGTCCAAAGTTGTGGACCCTGTGGCCATCCTTCAGGCATCACACTCTGCAGCTAAGGTTTGACTATGGCTACGTCTGACTGTAGTTCTGGGTGCATCCCTCTGTGTTTCAGAATGATGTGTGTTTTGTGGTTTTTGTGTGTGATGAACTAGTAAAGTGGTGTGGGAGGATGGCCTTGTAGTTATTGAGGCAATCCCAGGTTTCATCTTCCCTGTGGCCCTGCCTGTACCCTTAACTGTTCCCACTTCTTAACCAGTGGGAGAAAAGACAAAAATATGCTGTCTCGGTACAGCTATCCAATCTTTATTTTGATAGCTTGATTGCATGTCTCAGTACTGTGTACCCAAAGTGTTTCTATGCATGACTCACTCCAAACACTTGACTTTAGTTGTTGGTTGTTTTCTGTTTTTAAAATTATTTAGGTGTATCCCTGTGCAATCCCTCTAAACCCATGTATTTCTCTCAATGTGATGTACTTGCTTGCAATGTGTCATCTGTGACATCTTTTTAGTGAACACATCAAATGGACTCTCAATGAGTTCAATGCACACTTTGTGAGCTCTGGAAGGGGCTTTAAAAGGGAAGCCATGGGAACTCTAGTTCATCTGTGGAGGGCTGGTGTGTAATGGATGTAAATGTTGGGGGTGAAATATGAAAAGAAACCAACTCACACAAATTCATACAGGTTTTTACTCTGAAAGAAGCCCTCCACCCAATGAATTCAGTTCTTTTATATGAATGTGTGCTGCATGCAAATCAATCCATTATGCAATTATCTAATTTAATAATTTATCATTCAACAGTTGTCATTGCTAATGTACTGTAATGTTCCGTAGTTCTTTAAATAAGAAAATCTTTTCCTCATCCTGATTGTTAACCTGTTCCAACAGGGGAAGACTGAAGAGCAGATAGCAGCAGAGAAAGCCTGGTACAACACTGAAAAAGTATGGCTGGTTCACAAGGATGGATTTTCATTGGGTTAGTAAAAACTTCTGCATTTACGTATCTGTATGTATATTTTGTATCTTCTGTACATTAGTATTTTAAAGAAAATTGTCATGACATTGTGACATTTTACTGTAGTACCATAGAGGTGGATTGTTGAGGCATAGAACATGCTTTTGGAATTTTCATGTTAAAAGAGGGCAACTGACTAGACTACTCCGTTTTACCTCAGGCTGTATAAAATTAAACTATTCCACTACCACTACCACATTTTCAACATTGAATGCATGTTTAGTTTTAATGAAGCTTAGACGTTATTAAAAGAGATACGACTGCCACACATTATCAGACATGTAAGATAGGATGAAGCTTTTGCACCCAAGTCGAGATCATATGTCATGATAAATTAACTCCACATTTTGTGCAGCAACTCTCCTGAAGACAGAGGCAGGCAGTCTGCCAGAGGGGAAGGTGAAAATCCGTCTGGAGAGTGATGGATCTTTATTGGATGTGGATGAAGATGATGTAGAGAAGGTATTTAATCATCAAATCAACTCTGAACCTCATCAATTACGGATGACACTGTGTGACCGCCTCTGACTTTGAACTCTAGGCAAACCCTCCGATGTTTGAGCGAGTGGAGGACCTGGCCTCTCTTCAGTATTTGAATGAGTCGAGCGTGATGCACTCCCTGCGGCAGCGGTACGGTGGTAACCTGGTGCACACCCACGCTGGGCCCAGCATGGTGGTCATTAACCCCATTAGCGCCCCCTCCATGTACTCTGAGAAGGTAGGCTGCAGTCTGTGCATATAATGATATCTCTTATGGAATAGTAGAGTACAAGGGTGCAATCAGAATGAAATTAACATAAAGAGATATTATCTGATATATATAACCACCTCTCTTTGATTTTGTCCTCCTCTTTCTACCTCTACTTTTTGTCTTTGCCAGGTGATGCAAATGTTTAAGGGCTGCAGAAGGGAGGACACTGCCCCTCACATTTACAGCATGGCCCAGTCTGCTTATAGGAACCTCCTGACCACTCGTCAGGATCAGTCCGTTGTCTTGCTGGGAAAGAGTGGTAGCGGCAAGACTACAAACTGTCAACACATCATCCAATACCTGATCAGCATTGCTGGGAGCACCAACAAAACATTTTCTGGTAAGTTGGAAAGGATCCAATCTCCAAACTAAAAACAAAAAGTAAATAGATTGTTGTGTTATTTAGTTCCCCAAAATGACTGTATGGATTTCTCTTTGTTTTCTGTAGCAGAGAAATGGCAGGCAGTCTACACAGTTTTGGAGGCATTTGGGAATGCATCTACCTGCATGAATGGCAATGCTAGTCGCTTCTCCCATATTGTTTCCTTGGATTTTGACCAGGCGGGCCTGGTGACCTCAGCCTCTATCCAGGTACAAATAAACACATTTATGTATTTATTTATTTATTCATTTAAGTCGCTGATGCTCAACTGCTGAATCTATCACTCCATTCATGCACATCTGCTCTGATCTCAGACAACATATCATAAAATAGTATAGAAATTCAACAAACTTCAGCAGCCTTTGTTATTATGCGTACTTGCACTGCCTATAATAAATGTTATTTTATGTCTCGCTAATATCCTGTTCTGGTGCGGCCTTGCAGACCATGCTTATGGAGAAGATGAGGGTGACAAGAAGACCAGAAGGAGAGTCCGCTTTTAATGTCTTTTACTACCTAATGGCTGGAGTAGATACGTCTCTTAGGTAAGGATTAGTACTATAATGCCAATTACACACACAATACTGAATTTATTATATTGATATATTGCAATGATATATTACTGCTTTTGGAGAATGCTGCCAATTTTTCCCAAAGTCTTACTGATGTAATGTTAGTGGACATGAGAGATGAAGACATCTTCTGTGTTCTCACTGAGACTTTCTTCATCAGAACTGAGCTGCACCTCAACCACTTTGCTGAAAACAATGCATTTGGAATCATGCCTCATAATAAGGTAAATAAACAGTTATAAAGCTGAATGTTTAATGTTACTTTTATATGAATGCGGATTGTCTGGTTGTCATGTAGCAGACTTAAATAGCTAAAAAAAATCTTTGTGCAACTGATATACACCAGCTCACCAATGCTTAAACTCAGATTATTGATATTACATTTATTATCTTTTCAAATTCATCAGCCATGTAATAAACCTACTAACAATTTATAACTAAGTTGTTGGTCTTCTATCTGTGCATAATGCTAGAAACCAACTGTCACACAGCAGAGTGTCATGAATGAACAAACTATTAAGACAGGTTGTTGATTTTTAATCTCTGTTGTAATTACTTAAAGGAGCATTAGGTCACTTTTGCATTTTTCTTGAATATACTGTATGTGCTGCCAGGCGGAGGATAAGCAGCGGGCCTGCCAGCAGTTTTCCAAGCTGCAAGCAGCCATGAAGGTTCTGGGGATCAGTGCTGATGAGCAGAGGGCCTTCTGGCTTGTCCTTGGGGCCATCTACCATCTTGGCGCTGCAGGAGCTACTAAGGGTAAGATTGCTGAACTAACCAAATGATTTACCATTCTATAGCTGCATCACTTATTTGTGAGGATAATGTCATTTATAAAATACCACATACCAGTAACAAAGAGGCTAAGGGCTATTATTGCACACTACAGTACATTATTAAAAAGCTAGAATTTGTTAGCCACAAATCCTGAGCCTGCATTATCTCACTGTAGGTAATATCTTCTGCATGATGCAAGACAGCTGTAATCCAGATAACTGAATTATGCATTTGCGCTTTAAGAGGTGTGCACAGGTTGTTAGACTGCTCTACTGCACTGATCTATTGTTAAAAATCAAAATTTAAGGAAGGAACAGTTTGAGTTACTGTAGCAGCAGTCATTACAGTACCATTGCTGTTTCAGAACTGATAGCATTTCCATATGAGAACTCTGAAAACGGTAAAATTCATATAGACATATCATTAAATCTCATTTGCCTGCAGGCTTTGGTCTAGTAGTTTGGACAGCAGTTAATGATCATATACAGCAGATGATGTGTATGATCATTCATTAGATCTGTGCTTGTGTCAGATTTCCTTTATTAAACCTTATTGAATCACCATATTAAATAAACAAAAGCAGTGTTTGTGCTACAGCCACAGCATCTGAAATCTCTGGCAAACTACCTCTCTTCAGTTAGGAAACTGTTGCAGTTCTAGGGCAGAAAAAAAAACACTCATCTAATTTTGGCCTTAAATCTTGACAACATCTTATCTTGTCATACAAATGCATCAGAGGACTAAAAGGAACGGCAGTTCTCTTAAACACAAGGATTTGTTTCTGTCTTTGAAGCTATTTGTGTGATGAAACCTAACATGAGAGAATTTGATTGTTTTTTTGCTCTGAAGTAATAGAACTGCCTCTCTCTGTATTTGACTTTCATTTTAAAATTAGATATCTGTCATTTGAAAAGGCTGAATGTGTCAAAAAGATTTTTATTATTGTTGAGGTGAGTATTAGTTATACTTTTGAAAGGCCCTTGCTTAAAAATAGTTGGGCTTTTTCAAGAATGGAATTATCTACATTTTTTCAATTAAAGGTTTTAAAAGGTATTCACTGTATCTACATCTAATGTTGACTTCTTACAAGTCCTAAGCTTTGAATTCTCTGTATATATAGTATATTTTAACTTGGCTCTCTTTGGTGCATATCTGATGTGCACATTTAGCAAAGTCACATGAAGGATACTGCACTATCTTACAACAAATGTTTTTATCTGAGTAGCATTAAACTGCAAATCAATTAACATGATGTCTGACTTTCTCTGTTTTATAACCTGTTAATAAATACAGAATATCTATAGAATAATAGAATATACAAATGACAAGGAACATACATTAGCAGTGACAGTAGCTCTGTATTTTGTTCATTCTTCACTTTCTGTCCACACTGTCACTGCCAGTCACTTATGCAGAATTGCTTGCCAAATTATTTTCAGTGATCTTCTCCAGCTGGCTGCTAATCTCTTTGATGGCAATATAACACCATCCAGGAACAGTTTTAAAATTTTCAGCAACGAATATTGTCCCGCTTAGCATCTGCTTTTGGGAATACAGACCCTAAACAACTTTGTTCTGATCTGCAAATTACTGTGTGACTTATGTCTTGTGCTGATAGGACTGCTGTCCTCTTCTTTAACACACAGTGGTTTTCATGAGGAAACTACGCATGACAGGGTAAAAGTAATGACCAAGAGTTGACACATTGGTGGCAATTAGATTCTGTTTCCCCGTCTGAGGGAATATTGAATTTATTCATGAAAATACTCTGTGCCATTAAAAAATGTCTTTGCTGCAAGGACTTAGTTTATGTTTTCACTATCTCATACAAATCTATATTAAAAAATTTATTATAGAAAATATGTTGATTTTTCAGCTTCATAGTGTAACACAAGAGGGCAGCAATGATCTCTAATCCACTAAAACTAATTAAAGGGACCACTACCTGAGATGAACTTGCTTTGTATACTGTACTGACAACACTAATGTCTAGTAAGTGTAGATAGAAAAAAGCTGACTACACAGTTAATCTGGATGCTTTTTAAGTGCAGATATTGTATATATGTAGTTTTTTTTATTTATCTTTAAGAGTCACACACTCATTAATGTTTGATTCAGTAACATTGGCTAACCCCATTTCCTCTTTTTGATGTTTAACTGGGATTTAAATGACTGTGGTGGGAAATATCTATCAAAGCAAATATTTGAATGTCTTTGCTTGTCTTTACAACCATGCTGCTTATCATCATGAATAGTACACAGGGCTTCTGCAGGGCTGATGGAACAGATAGAGCCCACTACTCTCTGTGTGAATCCTCCAGTTCATTTTTTAAGTCTTAGAAGATACCACTTCATGGTGGATTAAAACTGAAGTTTTCACTCATATCTGCATGTTTCTATCACTCAGCCACTAGATTAAAGAGAAACTTGTATTTTCCAACAGAGAGTCTTCATATAAATAAATGAATTGTGTTCCTTAATGATAAGTTTTGCTCTTGTTCTCAAGATGATAAAAAGGGCATTTATAACTTAACTTAACTTCATACACATTATTTAAATGTAAAACAATTGAGGCTTTTAGCTGTAGACGCTAGTGGATATGTCTTTTTTCCTTAACTATAATTAAATATATTCAAGCCACCAACATTTTGAGCATGCTTTTAGTGCATGGTCTCACCAGCTGTGTCAGTGTCAGCTTGACCAGAGTCATAATCATACCCTGTCATAGACAGGATTGTCAAAAAGCTACCAGGCTAGCCCTGTGCCTGGGGTAGTTGGCAGAAGGGCTAATGGAGGTTTTCATGCACGTGTCTCAGCTGGCAGGAAACAATTTGCACGTCATGAGTGGGCCCAGAAGGCAGCCTACCTGCTGGGCTGCACCCTGGAGGAGCTCTCCTCCTCCATCTTCAAGCACCAGGCCAAGGGCACCCTGCCCAGAGCCAGCACCATCCGCCAGGCTTCTGACGAAAATGGCACAGCAGACGCAGGTACTCTACAGACCACATTTACCAACAGTCTCTGTCTCTCCCCTGCCCCCCATTCCTCTTTGTCACTCTCTCACTATTTCCACACACACGTGCACATACATGCCTCTGCTCATCACCTGAGGGAAATTGCATGCTCTGGAGAAAGTAAAGCTTATCTTAGTAATGAATACCACAGCTTTACAATGGCTATTGACAGATAAGTACACACACTATGTCAGGACAAGCAATTTGGGATCCACTCTTCATTCATTGCCCTTGAAATCATAATTGCCTCACATTGATTTTTCACATGTGCAGGTCCTCTCACTTCCATCAAGACCACAACGCACTTTGAAGGACATGAGGATACAGTTAAAAGTCTATCACAGTAGGGATGGATAGGATTGACCTCTGTTTCATCTTTCACTCCCCTCAAATATGAATGCACGGTCACAGATGTGTGCACACTTGAAAATATCCCCCAGGTGTCATGAACTCACTATTTTGTGAGATAGTGGAATGAATTAGGAGAGCTTAACAGGTGGCCATTGCCGCGAGGCACAGACATGAGTATGTGTTGTTTGATCTGACCAATTCAGAAACACCTGAGTCCTCAATAACACTGCTTTACAGAGACAATTTCAGACCCAATTTGAATACTTAATGCCTTTGGGCGTAATATGCTCAAATATGCACATCCTTTAGAAGAAAATTTAGTGAGCTTAGTTTTAGTCTAGCATCTACAGCTTACAAAGTGTTTTTTCATGTAATTCAACTGGTTGCCGTGTTGATGGAGATATTGTTGTTAACTGGCTGTTTCTGATTCGTTCTGTGTCTGTGGTTGCTTTTCATACCAGGATCCAAGGCTACAGCTATGGAGTGTTTAGAGGCCATGGCATCTGGGCTTTACTCTGAACTCTTCACTTCCCTCATTTCTTTAATAAACCGGTTAGTATTTCTGCTCCAGTACCTTACTGAAGCTGTATCATACTCAAATTGAAGATGTCATGTTTTTGGCTTATGCATTATTTTATACACATTCCTTTTAATTTAGCTTGACACGGTGGATATCTTTCTAAATCTTGGCACCTTGAAAAAAAATACATTTCTGCAATTTCTTTGGCTTTTACCAGTGGGCTTAGGTTTTAGGATAGAATGAGGATTCAGTTTAGTAAGGGTTAAAGTTGGGATGTATTGGAGAGACTAAGGTTAAAGCTAGGGGTGATGCAGTGAATGTAATCAATAAAATATTGTCCAACGTACTGCAATGCTAATGTTTGTGAACATGTGTGTGTGTGTGTGTGTGTGTGATTTTGCCCTGTATGCTTCAGGGCCTTGAAATCCAGCCAGCACTCCTTGTGCTCTCTGCTCATTGTGGACACTCCAGGCTTTCAAAACCCAAGGCTGGCTAAGCGTGAGTGCGGCGCAACTTTTGAGGACCTATGCCACAACTATACTCAAGAACGTCTGCAGACCCTCTTCTACCAGCGTACTTTCGTTCAGGAGCTGGAGAGATACAAGGAAGTAAGGGCATTTGAAGTATTTGTACTGTGCACATAGCCTCATTCTCATTTTCTCTTTCTTCCTCCTACTTCTCCTTCTGTCTCCCTTTGTCTGCTGCTTTCTCTCAGATATATCAACTCCAATTGTGTATGTGTTCACACATCAGATACACTATCCCTCCCACCTGTCACAAGCTGTGACAAGCCAAAGTAGTTCATGTGTTAGACCTTCTCATTAGCGATGCCAGTCTTCACCTCTTCTGCCAAGATCAAAGTAAAGTCACTCACAACTGCCTGGGAGACACGCCCAGCTGCACAGCAGTGGTGTTGCTCCCTGATGAAGGAACCTGTCTGGCAGTGCTGGACCACAACAAATGTGCACAATCATCCCTGAGAATTGAAGATATTTAATGATAAAATACCAGCCATTACAAACATAAATATATTCATCCATTACTGCTGTTCCAACTCTAATCTCAAAAATATCCTAATTCAAAACTCAGTAGATAGTACACTAAAGTTAACCAGAAGTCTTAATCATGTTACTTTTAATACTGTGAACATGGATCCTGGGATTTCCCACCCACATTACCACCCACATTGCCTGGGAGAAAGAGAATTTGAGCAAAGTATCGCATACATCTGTGTAGTGTAATTCTTTCTTGTCAGTATATTTCAAAATATAGCTGTGAAATTGTCATTGAAAAGTGGGTCAAACTCATTTAAAACAGCACTCAGTATCAACAATGGGAGTGACAGGCAGGTTAAACTGTGCCTTATGTTTTTGAATTAAATGCTGTCGAGTGCTGCAACCGTGTGGATAGTTTTTGTATGTCCTCTGCATATTGACTCCCCACAGCAGAGAACTGAAAATCATTTAGGCTACTTCAAATACACAGTCAATTCCAACACTGGCATCCGTCACAGCCACACTATTAGCACTGCCATCATTTCACCACATTTCTAGTGCAGCCTGCACTTTGTCACTGTGAGCTGCTACATTCCTGTTTTGGTCTGGTGAAAGTAATTTAGTATATTTCATTCCACTTTATCCCAGGAGTGTTATCGTCTGCCACAGTAATGAAATCTTTTCCATTTTCCATTTACCTATTAGAAAAATAGTATTGGTAAATGCCAAATGTTCTTGTTATTCTAATAGATTTGTTGTGACTTTTAGTTTCCTTCCATATAATATGCCATTGTTTTTTCAGTTCAATATCCATAAACATCTTTTAATGGATATTACGCCAGACGGTGACAACCCCCAGTGCCCTTCATATCTGAAAAGGGCACTCTGACTTTGCTCCACAGGGAAGACTCACAAATTCCAGACCCTGCTCCAGAATTATCACGGCTCCCTGCACCCTCACTAGCTGCATGGATACTTAGATTTTTAATTACTGATGACTGGCACCAGTGTGCATAGTTAGCGAGCCAGTGCGAGACTCTTCTGTTTCGTCTGGAGAACTTGTGATGGACACCCAGATTGTGATGTTGACATTTACTTAAAAAGTACCACCCACAATTCAGGTTGGGAGCCTGGGTCATATGTATGTGGTCTCCAAGGGCACATGGCAGCATTGGGGAACTACAGCCAAAATAAGAACTAGGTTCCTGTGGTCAAAATGTGGTTCCATAGGTCCATAGTCCTAGAAAAGCTCCTGTGTTTGAATAGGGTCAGTAGACTCTTCAGTCAGAGATACCCTCACATCCAACCTCACATTGAGTATAGTTTCATTCCTTGTCATCTACATTACCATTTGGTGAATATCAGGTTCCTCTTGATTAAACATAAATTTAATATATGGTCACTACAAAGTATCACAAGGATACAAGGATACAAGGACATTTATTGTCATCTCACCACAGTTACATTTGTACTTTTCAATTCAAATACTACATATAACATGAAATTCCCAGGGCTTTGGTGATTAGTGAGTGTAAATGCAAGAGAGACATTTAAACTTTAGAATAAATTAAAATTAAGGTTTAAAAAATATAAGTCAAATAAAATAAATAAAAACTAAGGAATATAAAGAATATAGCGTGCAAGGCTGAGTTAGTACAGGCAGTTGAAACTAAAGCAGTGTTCATGGACATGGCTAATAGAATATACAGAGCTCAGTAGTGCAAGAGGATCAGATGATCCAGTCATTGTAAATTGACCATACTTTGTTAAGGTAGTTCATTTGGATTTTGTGTGTATGTGTGTAAAATATAACACGGGGCTCCAAGCTGCCTAGCATGCTGTAATCTATATATGCTATATATTTTATTGTATTGCAAGTGCACTGAAGGACTTTTAAAATGTGATTTAAAAAAAATATCTGGACCATTTATTTTTTCAGTTTCTTTTATTTTCACTCTCACACAACAACAGTTTTTACATTTTGTGGAGGAAATTGTTTTTTTTTTTATTTAGCATCATCATAAGTCATTACAGAGTCTGTCAATCTGCCTGTCTGTCTTCCTCCAGGAGAACATAGAGCTTGTTTTAGATGACACAGAGCCCAGCACATCTCTGTCTGTAGCAGTGGTAGACCAAGCCTCAAGCCAAGCACTGGTAAGTTCAGTGTTGACTGTATGTGTCTGTTGTCTTCACTTTTGTGTTAATATTATACTGGATTTCCCACTTGCAAAGTCACTTATTTTTGTTGATATTTTAATGCATAAATCTGGTATTGGTATAATATTTTTCCTCTGATTGCCTCTCAGAACACCGAGGGGACTTGCGTGCCTTTCATGATCTATTTTCACATGGTGATCTCCTGACACCGTTATTAAATTCAGTAATGAATATCATCATCTTTAAGCTTCAGAAGTTTTCTTTATATGAGTTTTCAAATATTGAAAAGTGTTGTTTGGCAGAGACTTGAAAGAGAGGGTAGGAGGAGGAAAAGAAAGGTTAGGGAATTGACTAGAAGAAAGAAAATCAATGTCTGACCTTTGCAGCCTGTGATCTGCACCATGGAAACAGAAATGGCAGAGTTTAGAGAGTCATAGATCACTTTGGTATAATTCCAATGTGTTTGGTTTGAATGCTTTACTTTTTTAAAGGGTTCCCACTCTAATGGGAATGTCATGTGAGGCAGTGAACTGTAGTACATCACACTAAAAACCAAAGTAAACTGTAAAGATCTGCTGCTTAGAATGAAAAGACATTTTGATCAAAGATTTTTTTTTTCACTCAAATATTTTTTTCAGATGTCCGTTATCACAAACAGCCTCAACGCTTATTTCATTGCAAGCCTCATAGTTGTCATATGTTTCCTCCAAACTGATACTCTGTGTTGTATTTGCAGCCAGTGTAGTGTGCACTGCTGATAAGGATGTCTCCAGTGTCACTTCCTGATAGCTGCTAAAACAGTTTTTGGTTTTGTGGTTTTGGTTCCCAAGCTCCCTGTGTGAATTCAGGCCTGAGCAATGTTAGCAAGCTGGCCGAGCAGTGCGGAAATAATTCTTGCTGCAGCAATGGTGACTTATTCACAATGTCTTTGGCTAAAAGGGGCACCATTCAAACTGTGAAGAGTTGAAACAAAGTATGCATTTTAATGCTGAAAGTATAAATTTGCGCTGCACTGCCCATAATAAAGTCCCATTTACCTGTTTGGTATCATATAAACACACAACAAAATTGTTTCTCATGCACTTATTCCATGATAATTGACGCTGAATTAGGTTTTATTTTTGTCTCTGTGTTCACACTAATTCTATTACTTTTTAATCCCTTCTCTCCTGCCACTCTCCGCATTCATGAACAGCTTTTTGTTTCCATTTCAATTATAAGGAAAAGCTAAATTGATGATGCTATTATCACAGCAACTGCTGAAGGGCGCAAGGACCACAATTGCTTTTGAAACTGCAAAAAAAGCACACAGCACCCTACTTTTACTGACATTTCAGAGAACACTTAATAGTTAAATATTTAATATTTTAAGGAAACACTGGCAAAAGGGGGCCACCATCCAGCATTCGAAGGATAAATTTCAGGTTCTTTCATAAGTAGCAACATATTGTTTTTTTCTGTACCCAGGAGGGGGATAAACAGTAAAAGCTGAAATTTCCTCTGATTCATCAATGCGTTCTCATTAAATAGCTAAAGCAAGCTAAACATCCTTGTGGCAAGGTCATTTGTTACTCATGTACGGGAGACTGCGAGTAAAACACAATCTCTTTTGAGGCAGACCTATTAGTAAAAAATAAGTGTACAGGCTAGAGAGTCAAATTGGCAAAATGGAAAATAAGCCAAAGGTACAGGGCAGTTTTCAGTCACTTCTACTCGTGTATCATCCTTCTGAACACTTGAAGGTCAAACAGAACATTTTGTGTCCACAGTGGGGTTACACTAATGACCTATGACCTTTGCGCATGTTTGTCTGTGCACATGTGTTTATTTGACAGGTGCGCACAGTGCGAACGGATGAGGCACGGGGCATGTTGTGGCTGATGGAGGAGGAGGCGCTACAGCCTGGGGGATCAGAGGAAACACTGTTGGGACGTCTCTTTAGCTACTATGGACCTGCAGAGGGCGAGAGTAAAGGCGAGGAGAACACAAACACACACAATAAACACAGCAAATACAAAGCATGGCAAGCATTCTACTTGACCATATGATAGCAGTCTTTAAAGATATTGACAGAAATTAAAATTGAATAGGAATATTTATTGCAAGTATAATTTATTAAGTATCATTTATTTGTTATTATTATCATTATGATTATTATTTATGACAGTACAGTACTGTAGATTTAAACATTTTACATTAAAACTGCATGGACAGGCTCACAGGGCCCATAACTAACTAGGTTAGAAACAGAAACAGGTTGTCTTTAATTGTTACGCTATCAGTAAAGTATATGTAAATATGTGACTTCGGAGTAATCAAGATATGATGAATCAGCATGCTTTGATAAAAACATTCCTGCAGTCCGGATAAACATTTTCCATAAACTCCCAAATGAGACTTTAAATTATTGTCATCTATCTGCATATGAACAAGAGCCAGGGAATCTCACACTGTCTCCTGCATTTACATCAGGTCACACTTTCCTCTTGAAGAGTGAAAAGAATAATCATTTCCTGCTGGGTCACAGTCACGGGACTGACTGGGTGGAGTATGATGCCCGCGGGTGGCTGAACTACGCCAAGCAAAATCCTGCCTTTAATAACGCTACCAGCCTCCTGCAGGACTCCCAGAAGTAAGCATCACACATATGGGAGGACTCTGTCACTGGTGGGTTATTACATGATTTTTACAATACTTCAGGCTGAGGTAATGTATATCTTGCAGGAAGATCATCAGCTCATTGTTCATGGGCCGAGCGGGCGGGGCCACCGTTCTATCCGGTTCCATAGCAGGTCTTGAAGGTGTTTCCCAGCTGTCCTTGCGACGGGCCACTAGCATGAGGAAGACCTTCACCTCAGGGGTGGCTGCTATCAAGAAGAAGTCCTTGTGCATCCAGATAAAGCTTCAAGTGGTGAGAGAGGAGAGGAGGGGAAGGAACAACTAAAGGAAAAACTAAGACCTTTAAATATAACATCTCAATTTAAAAACATAATTGACACAGGCAATGAATCAGCTTGACTCCCTGGGATATGCTCGTACTTCCAAGGATACAGAATCTTTGAATCTGAGCAGCTTTTTTCATTTATTGGCTCCCCTCTTCTTTGCTAACAGGTTAGCAATAGGAACTTGACAGGCTGGCTCAGGGCTCATGGTTGTGAATTTGTATTGTAGTGTACTTTGGACCTTATAGCAGTCACAAATTGCTTAATCCAGCTTTAAATAAAATGGATGGGAACAAGGCCAGAACTTGGGCTGCAGCCAGAGCTAAATTGGAAAATTATATTAGGCGTCACTGGTGTTGGCATGCTATGAGTTTTGTTCTTCAAAAAAGGTGCTTAAAATGAAAGTTAGCAAAAACCACGAGGGAAACAAAGGTTCAACAACTTTTTAGCAGTAATTCATTTACCAAACAATATCAGAATAACCCATTGTATAGTATTCAGATAAGCAGGTTAACATGTACATATGGAACATTATTCCCAACACCATAACAATAAAAACAGGAATTTCCAGACCTTTTTCACTGTAAACCGTGGTGAACAGTGTCCTCTTGCAGCAGGAAACACAACTTTTGGAAACATCAAGATACAATACTACGCTATGACACAAAAAATCAACATGAAAGTGTATGTATTTCTCAGCAAAAATTGATTGAAAAAAAAAATAGAATTTTTATTATCTGTCTTTCAGTGTTGTTGTAGTGTTACGGACTAACCTTGAACAAAAAATAGATGGTAGATAGTAGATTTAACCCCTGTGTGGGTATTAAAACACAAATATACTACATAATACTGTAGGGTGTGCATATCAGAGTATATGTAGATGTGTCAGTGGAAGATATTGCATTGGTTGTGGCCTGTTTCCAGCATAGTCCCTAGCCCTGCCTTTGTTTTTTCTAGGATGCTCTCCTTGACATGGTGCGGAGGTCCAGGATTCACTTTGTTCACTGCATATTGCCCAAGGCAGATGCCCTCAAGGCTCTGAGTGGATCACTGTTCAAAGGTGGGGAATGTGAGGCTCAAGGGGAGAGTGGAGATCCTGGCTTAATGCAGCTAGATGTAGCTTTGCTCCGTGCTCAGCTGCGTGGCTCCAAGCTGCTCGACGCTCTCCGGATCTACAGGCAAGGTGAGATAGCTGCTTAAATCACATACTAAGGACTGGTATAGAAATACAAACCTCCTTAACCAAGTTTAAAAAAAAATGATTCAAAAGGTCCCCTCCAAAATGTCTATTATACTCTACAAACATTTCCAGAATATAATTTTGTTATTCACTACTGACCTTTACAGGTTACCCTGATCACATGGTGTTCTCAGAGTTTCGACGGCGCTTCGATGTGCTGGCACCGCACCTCACCAAGAAGCATGGCAGGAATTACATAGTGAAGGACGAGAAGAGAGTAAGTCAATCAGCGAGAGAGGGAGTAAAATGTACAGCTCTGCCAGTGGCCAAGCACGGTGAAGATTAATGGTGTGAGGAGACAGCTTCATTGCATCTGCCCCTGATTTGTCAGCAGCCAACTGACAGAGAAATAAACCTTCATTCATCAGAGCTATTGTAATGATCTAATCAACTTAACCTTATCCGTATCATGCCTGTTAAAGAGGTAGATCAGTATTGTGACTTAGAAAGTGCTTCGCTGAATTCAGAGCTTTCGAAATACCATTCAAGCAGGTCTAGTTATCATTTTTTGTAATCTGGGAATTGGAAAGTAGCAGCCAAGGTTTTTCCCCATTGCTTTGACAGTGAGGTGCTTTACCTTTTTAGTGCTTTTGCTTTAAATGTATGAATAATGACTGTGGAAAAAAAAACCTTTAGATGAAGCCTGGTGTGAATTTTATTCTCAGAGGTTAACTATCAATGAGGGAGCAGTGTGCATTTGTGCCTTGGTGCTCTGCAAGAGAAACCCCCCGTTGAAGTGCAGTGGAGAGAGAAAAAGAAAATACAAAAGTTTGTTTCTAGAGAGAAATGAGAGAGAGAGTGAAAGAATGGGGTTGAGGGAGAGGAAAGCTCTTTTCCCCTGTGCCAATGTACTGGAGCTGGGTTTCTGTGGAAACACTAGCAAACAAAAGCCCTTCAGTGCTCGTGGCAGACCCCTCCTGGTGTAATCTAGATGTGGTCTTTCAGGCTGGAGGCTCAAGTAGGGAGAAGAGGCTGAGACAACAATACACCTACAGTATACACAGGCTGGTAGAAGGACATGGAGAGGCTCCAGGCTGGCTGATGGTGTACATCTGTGTGTGTTCAAAGCTGCAGTAGGGCCAATACCACAAGGGGGGGTCTTGAGGAATAAACCAGGCACAGGTGGATTCTCTGGGAAAAGTTGTAATTGGTTTGTGGTTGGGGTCGGGAGGTTCGGGAGAGCTTAACTTTTTCCTGTGCTTCCTGTTTTACTTTCACAACATAATACAGTCGGGAATGGATGTCAGAGAAGAGGGAAACCAGCACTGTGCCATTAGTTCAGCATGGCAACTTAAAGGAACTGTGGACTACTGAACTGTTGCCGTGACAGTAGAAGTTCCCACTGGATCCAGCAGTTGAAAGACTAAAAGTGTGTGTATGTTTATGTATATGTGTGCCTTTACCCAGGCTGTGGAGGAGCTACTGGAGTCCTTGGATTTGGAGAAGAGCAGCTACCACATGGGGCTGAGTAGGGTGAGTAATACCACCACATCACAAACAAATAAACTGCTTTAAAATTATTGAATAAAGCATTGATGTGAAACCCTGCCAGTTTCACTCCTATTAAAGCTCTACACACTGGCTGCAGTACATGGCTCTTTATATCCTTGTTTTTTTTTGAAAGGGCACTGTTTGGAGGAGTGTGTCTTTCATTACACCTGTCCCTTTTAGAGGACTGTTTGATTTTCTTTTCTTTTGGAAAGATGCCAAGCCTTGCCTCTTCTTCCAGTCATTTAAGCAGTCGCTACCCGCGAGGCATGTCTATACGCTGCCCGACTACGTGACCGTAATTCCCTCTTTCTTTTCAGGTCATTAGAGCAAATTCTCCAAACTGATGGCCCTCTTTGTTTTTCACCATGACTGTTGTAAAGTAATCACAGTAAACACTGCTTGGCACACTGAGGTCTAATCCTATCAACCGGAAAGTGGCCATCAGCCAAGAAGGAAATCAAAGGAAACAATAATGTACAAAACAGTGGAACTTATGCTCCCAGACATGTGCAGTGCACAGGGCCCTTTTAAAACACATGACACAAGAATGGTTTGGAGGCAGCTTCATGTGGTGCCACACTGGAGTGTGAAATGGGCTCAGAAGTAGACAAGCACAGTTGGCCATTCTAGTGTCGTCTTAGCAACCTGTCTCACTTGCATGCCAATTACACCAGCCTCAAATAACCTTATAGCAGCGGAATCACGGCTCTTGAAGGGATGAAATCTGCCACATGTCTACAAATAGCACATCCATGTACATTTTAGAAAGTGCTACGGGCATGTGATGATGATGAAAGACAAATAGCATCACTCCTCCCTACTGGTTTGCAGATTTCCCTACTAAAGCTGCTCCATCATTTACATCCTCTGCTTTGTTTACAAATCACATATGGATTTGGTAATTCATAAAGCACTGGGAATTGTGTACTGTAGAGAGACAGTTTTGCCGTCATCATCCATCCATTTTAATAGCTAGCTGCCGTCATCATCCATCCGTTTTAATAGCTAGCTGCCATCCTATCTGAAATGCATTCCCACTACCTAATCCCTCTGAGGTATAGACAGGCCGTGACGTGAGCTGCTTTCTTCTGGCTGTTTACCTGTGTTTTACCTTTGGCCCAGATTAGAAACAGACCAGGCTGATTGTCCAAGATAATAACTTAATCACAGCCGTCTCACTTAGATAAGACTCACTTGTCCATGGATTACACTGTTTCTTATTGATTTACTGCTTCAGTGCACTTATTTACTTTTTAACTCAGTTGTCTTTTTGTTTTTGCTGTTATGCTTCACGCTAAAACAGGGCCTCTAAATCGAATTTTCTCCTGGCTAAAATAAGCATTACATGATCTCTTACTAATATTATCCTCTGCTAATAAGTGATCTTATGTGTGTGTGTGTGTGTGTGTGTGTGTGTGTGTGTGTGTGTGTGTGTGTGTGTGTGTTTTATTGCTCTAGTTGTTCTTCAGAGCTGGCACCTTAGCTAAGCTGGAGGAGCAGAGGGATGAGCAGACCAAGCGTAATCTAACTCTATTCCAAGCTGCCTGTAGAGGCTACCTGGCACGGCAAGCCTTCAAGAAGAGAAAGGTAGGCAACATCACATTGAGAGGAAGAGCTTAAAGTTAGTCTAAGCTCAAAACACCAACAATATATTTATCTAAACTGAATAAAAGTATATTGATCAATCACACAAATGAGAGAATAGTGCAAAAATAAATGTAACAAAAGAGAACAAATTTAGTATCAAAGTCCATTTGGCTGCTTAGCTGTCTTTTTTTCTTTTTTTCTTACTAAAGTAGGTGAAGAATGTGAGCTCCAGAGGCCTTGTTGCCTAGGAGTCCACCAGGAGTTGAGAGTTCCTTGTTCACAGCTAATTTTAGTGCCTGTTTGCTCTGCTGCTGGGCTCTGCTCCTGGGCTCTTTCAACTAATTACAAATGTGTTCTCTAAATCTATCGCCCTTACATCCTCCCTTCTATACTGCAATCCATCCAATCAGCTTTCCCAAGTGGTTATTTAATAGTGACATGTCCTCTTCTGTTGCATTTGATCAAAGTGCTCCCCTTAAATACAGCCTTATCAGGCATGCTGCTGACTCACACCCATCTGCTCCACCCATCTTCCATTTTTCTCTCAGCATGTGATGGTACCAACTCTCTGGACCTCATACATGTCCTCTTGTGATGTATGGAGCCCTGCAGTCCTTTTCCTCTCTGTGATTACTATTTAAGTGAATGTGCCGCTTCAGCTGGCTAGTGATGAACCAGCAGAAACAGAATCAACATTACTGCTCTCCATCTAGTATGGCATGCTGTTAGTGCGTAGATATCTTGCACACTTGTATAAAAGGCCAATAAAACTATTAAATTGTCATCTTTGCAATAAGGTAAATCTATATCACCTCATTTATTACTGGACTTATAGCTCTCTCTCTCTGTTATTACTGTTTTACCATATGACTCTGAGTAATGAGTGTTGGTCGAAAATGGGGATCCAAGAAAGGCCAATGTATTTTCTTTATCAAGTTCAAAGGTCATTATCTACACAGTGAAGCAGGCTAAGAGCCTGGTGCTTCATAATCTGGTAGAAGTTAAAGAAAATCAACAGCGAGGAACCATCCAAAATTGCTAGGCAACTGTGCAATTACAAAATCCATTAGCAAAGAGGCAATTTTTTTCCCTCTGCCCCCATATGCCTCCTATCTCCTGCAAATGTATCAGTAATAGAAAGATAAGACTTTATTTTTATTTTATCTTGTAATTTATTACTCTTAAACTCAATTTAAGTTGGCAAGGTAAGATGTAACATGCAATTATGAATGTGATGAGAGCTACCACAGATTCTATAAAGGCAGGGTTATAGGATGATCTAGTGTATATATCTTATTTAAACTGTGTACATGCTAATGCACAAAAATCTATAAAACTCACATTCCTAGGACCAGTTGACTATACTTTAAATGTAACTTTAACAGCTGACAATACAAACTTGCTAAACATTTTTTTTTAACAGCTTTGCTAAATGAAATCTTGTTTATTCAATAAAGTAATTCTGTCTGAGCAAAAATGTTCCCTGAAGGAATTATAAATCAGGCATTCTACTCATTCCCACAGTGTTGCTGAAGCAACTCATGATGATAGGAGGCATAGATCACTGATAAGATACTCAGATAAAAAAGTCATTCGGGCTGGGCTACACATGCAGTACATGGCCCATTCCGATTCAGTGTCGGGTGCAGCGTCGTGTAGGTACTGGAATAGTCCCTTTCATGCATTGGTAAACTCCACTCTTTCCAATAATGGAATGAAGTCATATGAAGCCATATAAGTTTTGATTTTTTGGACTCAACTTCAAAAATTACTTCATCTTAACATTCTGAAATATATATATATATTAAAGCTTTTAACATTATTAGGTCAGTATTTGCAGTTTTCCCCTTGCCTCCCCTTGCTTTCACCTTTTTTTCATCTACTGCTCAAACAACCACAGTATGCTGGATTTATTGCTACTCAACTGTTACATGTGTGGTATACAGTCTGTACTTGCAATGACTACCTGAAGGGCATTTTTTCCTCAGCTGAGTCTTATTTCTGCTTATATTAGTCCTGATTCAATTAGTCGCCACCAGAGTAATGGAACAGAAGCAGGGCTGTGGTGGATTATTGAGTGATTTCCATCTCTCCTTCTCTCCATGTGGACGGATTTACAGAGTGTGTTGCTGTTCAATCTTAGAGTAATCATCATATAATAACATCCACTTGTGCCCTTGCTGTTACCCTGTTATCCCTGTGTGAAAATTGATAGGGCTCCATTGTCTCTTGCACTGTATCCAGTCTTAGCAGGTACAGTAAATGGTATTTTGCCTCTGGAACACTCCAGATGAGTTCTAGTGAAGCCTCTCGGACGCTGGCTCGTTGATGTATATGGATGTGACAGAAAGTTCCGTTGATTGATATTTCCTGGCATGTTAACCTTGTGAAGCTGTGCCGAGCCCATGTGACATTAAATGACAAAACCGCAATTTTTCTTGTTTTTTTTTTTTTCTCTTTCAACTGTCTCCTCAAGGGGACACCCTGACATTTTAAAAGTCTGTTATTTTGCCCCAGCAGGCACTTACCGCATTGGGAGTTTTGTCCTTCAGGTACCCTACAAATAAATTTTTTCCAGCTATTTGCATTGAAATCAGCGAGCGTAAGCTAGCTTTAGCCTAGTAATAACAGTCCTATTTGTTTGAACCTTTTCCCTATGTTGCAACAGTGCTCGCTGAATGTTAAGATATACCTTCATCAGACAGGGGATTCTTCAGGATATGTCATTCATTTGAAACATTCATTCCCATAGCTCCATATCAAAGAAACCTAAATTCCTGCAGCTGTAAAAGCACAGTGGGGCTCTGCATTGGTATGAGATATATTTCTTTGTATATTGTGTGCCTTTTTCCATTTTTATAAAGCCATGCTAACTCCAACAGCTAAGATTATAGCTCTTTGAAATGCATTTGTATTTCAGGATTGAACTGTCATTTGATAGTACTACGATAATGATATTAGCTGGGCATGACAAACTAATATGTTCCTGATAAGGCTATACATGTAATCAGAGCCCCTGTCCTTTAGCAAGGCATTATCCTCAGGAACTGAGTGTTCGCTTCAGAAGTGGGATAAAGGTGGCATCAGGCGGTGCTACAGTCACATATATGAGCACTCAGATGTCTTACACGTATACAAACATGCCTGTATAAATATACATATATATCACACACTTGAAATACATCTGTAACTACAATGTATATGTAGAATATTACTGAAGAGAATGGAAAACATGCTTTTGTCATAATCTTGGCTCACAGTCACATCACACTTTCTTACAGTTGTCACACCCTCTTAATGTGATATGAATACTAAAATGTTTCTCCACGGTGTTCATACACTATAATCTTTTGTTTGTTTTCCATTCATTTTAGACTAAATATGACAAGTGAGACCTGTTTAAATCTTCTGTCAGAGATTTGCTGCGTTTTGCTCCATGTTAAGGCTTTCACTATGTGACGAATCCTAATTGGTCATAGAGAGTACTGTAACTTCAGGGCAAAATGTACCTGATGATGAGAATTGTGTTGCTCTAATTGGGTTTGCCCATAATCTGCTGCTGCTAGAGAGCCTCATGCATAAGCAGCATGGAAATCGTGTAATACTTGGAATTAGCTGCCAACATGTTTGATTTAATTAATCAAAAATTAGCTTCCAGCCTTGAAACATACTCTGCTGAAACTCTCCAGAGGAGGCTGGCAAGTCCTGGGATAGCAGTTCGCCCATACATGGGCAATAATAACACAAGAATGAGGAATGATATGTTTTTTTCAAATATTTTGAGGCTGATATGGTGGCAGTAGATGGGTTCTGTAAAGCATTTATTCCAGTGAGTAATTCAGATTTTTCACATTTTCTGGAATTGTTCTATGGATCGCTGAACATTACCGCCTTGTGATACCTGTGCATTACACTCTTTATGCATCTGTTTCCATATATTGCATTTAACACCATGTACTGGACATATAACTGCAGTAAAACTATTATTATCTGTGTTGTCTTGATTACGAAACACTAAAAAAAATCAATAATACATACACATACAGTTACAAGCAATTACATTCATATTAAACCACCATCGACGGAGTTTGACTGCTTCTCTTTCTGTGTGCATAGATTCAGGATTTAGCAATCCGTTGCATCCAGAAAAACATCAAGAAGAACCGTGGCGTGAAGGACTGGCCATGGTGGAAGGTCTTCACCACAGTCCAGCCCCTCATTAAGGTCCAGCTCACTGAGGAGCAGATGCGAGGCAAAGATGTGAGTAGGCCTCTCTGTCTGATACACCCCACCTTATAGACTCCTCTCAGTTAGACAGCCTCTAATCCACTTTCCAAATGCACTAACTGCCACTTCAATGTGGCACTTCCTGTTATTCGTTTTTGACCTCTCTTGTAATACTTGATATTTCACTGTTTTACATGTAACATTACATGTAACCTATGTAGCTATATTCTGTGCTACAGGAGGAGATACAGCAGCACAAATCAAAGCTCGAGAAGGTGGAGAAAGAGCGAAATGAGTTGAGACTGAACACGGATCGATTGGAGACCAGGGTGGGTCCTTTTGCCTGTGGCAGTGCATTCTAGGAGCATGGTGTTTGAGATTGATGGTGGAGTTACACAATTTCATTTTTCAAGATTTGATCACTTACTCGTACAAGAACCGTGGCGAGTATTTTGTAGTTTTGCATTACACCCTGTGTATGTCTCTGTGTGTATTTGTGTCCAGATTGCAGACTTGCTGGCAGAGCTGGCTGATGAGAGAAGCACTAGTGAGTCAGCATCCCAGTTGCTGGAGGCTGAGACATCAGAGAGACTGCGCCTGGAGAGAGACATGAAAGATCTACAGGTACATATACACACACTGATATAAACACACAGTGTAACATCATAATATTTCCATAAAATCCAACTTTAACATGACTTTTGAATGGTGCGTGAATCTGTACTTTCCAGGCTAAGTTTGATGCCATGAAGAAGCAATTAGAATCACAGGAAATGGAGGTGATGGAAGCTCGGCTCATGAAAACATCAGAGCTCAACGGGGAGATGGATGATGATGATGATGATTCCGGTTAGTTGAGCTAGAAACACTTGCATCCATGTGTTTAATTCTAAGCCCAGAATTTAAGGGAAGAACAGTCTTATGTGACTTGCAGTGACTTTTCTCTCCCTTTTGAATCACAATCTTGGTCATCAGTGTTTTCAAACATTTGTTTTATATTCCCTAATTAATTGCACCTTGTGACACGTGCAGCAGGCTGTCTGAGCCTCCCTAATGGGCATGTCAGCTCAGGTTAGAGGCATAATTTACTGAACGGCTCATACCAGCATTATTTGCACAGTTTGAAAAATCTCCCTTATACTAATTGTAGCTGCGGGAATGAGTAGCTTTGTTCGACTGTTTCAGCGGGAGACACGGCACTAAGACTTGGTCACATGCTATTAACTATATTTTCCAAGTTTGGGATTTACCGCTAGGGGATTAAGATGTTCGCTCCCAGGCATACAACTAATGCCTATTGCTGATTAGTCTCCACCTGCTGGGAAAGAGAGCTCCTGCTGAGAGCGTATTGTCCTTTTTTTCGCCATGCGCTCTCACCCCCCTTCAACCCACCTCAGCAGACAAGCCATTACAGAGCATATCAGAATTCTTAGATGAATGAGAAAATAATCGTTGGGATCAGAGCCGGTGGCCCTGCAAGTTGTCATTATGCTATATATATGCTAATGAGCAGCGCTGATGGAGGAGCCGGTGTTGGTATGTGAAGGAGAAATGGACAGCCTCTAAAATGATAAGGCTTGGAAATGAACCTGAACCTGAATGTCTGCCTGGCCGCTGTTATAGTTCTGATAGCCTCTGACAGCTCCAGAATTAGGGTCGGCTAAGAACTGTGGAAAGTGCCACTTAGACATGTCCTTCTCTAACTACTATTGTGGTGTGCTCTGAATTCTTCCCTCAGGTTTATCCAAGATTAGAGTTGAAACGCAAAGGCTGCTTTATAGTTTCCTGTCGAATTCTATGACCTTATAAGGTCGGGATTTGATGAAAGAACTTTTATTCCCTGAAAGATTATATTATTTTGATCCTTGAATGTGATGGCCATCACAGCTAGTACAGTGCATCCTGTAATCCACAGCATCCATATTTTCTGAGCTTTTGAGTCTCTTCCTCTATATATCCTGCTTGGCCTGCATTAAAGGCAGGAGACACCCAAATATCATGCAGACATTTCCTGAACTGTATGTCTTTCCTCCAGGAGGTGAGTGGCGGATAAAGTACAACCGAGCCATTCGTGAAATGGAGTTCACCAAAAAGAAACTCCAGCAGGAGTTTGATGAGAAACTGGAGACAGAGCAGCAGAGCAAAAGACATCTTGAGAGAAGGGCAAGACACTTTTTGTAATATTAAATCATTTTTCTAAATTGAATATATGGTTATCACACACTAGTAAGCTAGTTGTTTAAATGTTATAATAATGACATGCATTGAACTGTCATAGAAGAATAATGAAAATATGTGTGTTTGTTTGCATGTTTGTGTATGTGCATGTGTATGCACGCTGCAGCTGGCTGATTTGCAGACAGATAATGAGGATGTGCAGCGCTCTGTGCAACAGCTGAAGAAGAAGTGCCAGAAACTCACGGCAGAGCTGCAGGACACCAAGCTTCACCTGGAGGGCCTACAGAGCCGTAACCACGATCTGGAGAAGAAACAGAGGAAGTCAGTCTATCTATCTATCTATCTATCTATCTATCTATCTATCTATCTATCTATCTATCTATCTATCTATCTATCTATCTATCTGTCTATCTATCTATCTATCTATCCTTCCTTCTTTCTTTCATAGATACGTAGATACAGAGAACACATTGCTCTTTTCTCTTTGATTGGCCTGGCACAGACACTCTGACCCACCCTGCAGAACACTAAAGTTTTCTTTAATTTGAATAGTGACTGAGATGTTCTGTAATCTGCAGAATTGCATTAGCTGAGAAAATGACTCAGACTTAAAGCACTTGAGAAGCTATCGCTGTGGCAGAATGTGATCTCTCCCCTGTGGCTAATTGAAGATGCTCTGTGGGTGAAATTATTTTCAGCTGCGCTTCACAGAGAAAAACAGGGAATTACAACGAGCTGACAGCATGAAACACTTAGCTGTTAAGTTCACTAACCATAAGTGTTTCTGCCCTAGACAGCTGAAGAAAACATTTTGCACATTATTACAACCCAATTGTAAATTGATGGCTAATGGAAGGGGATAACGATTGAGGCTAAAATAGAGGTAGCACTGAAGTGATGTTGGGCTCGAGAAAGGCCTGGTGGTGGCTTCTCATAAGGAGTTATTGATGAAGTTATGATAAATGAATTTATAATGTTCATACACAAGGCCACTTTGCATCACTTCACAAAAGGTTCCAGTTTTATTAACCACATCTTCTGTATTATATAGTTTCAGCCTTCTGTACAATTGGCACAAACATATTGGCACTTTTTCTACACTTACAGATCCTTAAAGGGAGATACTATGATGCCCAATTGATGCCCTCTATGGTATCCTAGTCTTATGTAGAATCAACATTTTGCTGAGCTGTGTATATATATGTGTGTGTGTATTCCAGATTTGACCTGGAGCAGAACCAGGCTCAGGCTGAGGTACAAAGAGAAAGGACCCAGAGGGAGAAACTGGCTCGAGAGAGAGATGCAATGACTGGTGAGATGTTTAACCTCCGCCAGCAGCTGCAGGTAAGCTACTTTACAGAGGGTAAAGAGGGACATGTCTGGTCTCCCTGCTCTTTATATGACATAACTGGGCTGGTCCAGATGTGCTCTTTACTGTGCCTCTTCCTCCTGCAGGACAAGGACACTGAATTGTGCGCCGCGAATGTGAAGGTGCAGCAGCTGGAGGCAGAGCTACAAGATCTGTCCTCCCAGGAGTCGAAGGATGAAGCCTCACTGGCCAAGATCAAGAAGCAGCTTCGTGACCTGGAGGCCAAGGTGAAAGATCAGGAGGAGGAGCTGGATGAACAGGCTGGAACCATCCAGATGCTGGAGCAGGTACGGGGTGGGGGTGGTGCAGGTATGATAAATAGTCCCAGTATGAAAAAAGATTTTGCTGCTATAAGCTTTTTATATAATGGTTTCAACCTCAACAGATACGTATCTCATTTTAGGAGAAAAACAAATATTCTTGTTCTTACTTTTTCATTTCCGTGTATTCTTAATTCTGTGTTTGTGAATTTTATTTTTGATGTTATTTTATGTGTGTATCCTGTCATGTACCCAGGCTAAGCTGCGGCTGGAGATGGAGATGGAGAGGCAGAGACAGACCCACTCTAAAGAAATTGACACCAAGGATGAAGAGGTAGACGAGATCAGGCGATCCTGCAGTAAGAAGGTAGGTACTGCTCCTTCTCACTCTTACATTCATGAGCCACTTTGCAGTTTTTCCTATACGTAGCCTCTCTATCTTGAAAGAGCAATTAATCAGGCCTGGTCAAGACAGCACTGAGAAACATACTTGTGTGCTCTAAGTACATAGTACTTTCTTGCATTAAGTTGTTGAATTTATTTTTCAAGTGCATGTTGATTTTTAGAATTTTATATTATGATTTATACACAGCAGAAAGTGTCTATTACTTATTATTATTACTTATCATGTATTAAGAATAGCATGCACAAAATTAGATAATATTCTTTACACACACTGATAACAAAATAAAAACAATTTAGAATACAAATTGTGTTTGCATTTGTATCTATATTAAATGTGAAAAAAAGTCTACCAGGATGGTTAATGGTGTTATATTTGCTGACTTTGTTTATCTCTGATCATCTGTTTCTGCATCCTGACATTCTGTCCATGTGTCCTGCAGCTGAAACAGATGGAGGTGCAGCTGGAGGAGGAGTATGAAGACAAGCAGAAAGTGTTGCGTGAGAGAAGAGAGCTGGAGTCCAAACTGCTGAATGCACAGGACCAGGTACTTCCATCACTCTGTCTCTGGTCTCTGTCAGTGCAGTTAAGTGCGTGCGATTTAGAGTGTGCCACTTCTTTTGATTGGAAAGAAACTGCTGTTGAGTCTCTAGAGGTGCTATGGCTTTAGAAGGAGGATAGAAAAATAGAGTATGTGTAACGATACCTGCTAGAGAGGAGTTTTTTGTCATCCAGGTAAGCCAGAGGGATGTGGAAACAGAGAAGAGGCTGAAGAAAGACCTGAAGAGAACCAAAGTCCTTCTGGCTGATGCACAAATTATGTTGGACCACCTGAAGAGTAACGCCCCGAGCAAGAGGGAGATCGCTCAACTCAAAAATCAAGTACGCATGCCGCTCTATTAACAGATGATAGTTTGAATATGTAACCAAAAAAAAAAACAATTATAGTATAGTTATATAGTAAGTTATAGTATAAAAGTATCCACAGATTGATAAACCCTCAGTCCCCTGCATATCCAAGGTAGAGATCCTTGCTCTTGGTCTACTAATGTTTGTCCCTCACCTTTCTACTTGTCACTTTCTCCTTCCTCCTGTTTCTCACAGCTGGAGGAATCAGAGTTCACTTGCGCTGCAGCAGTGAAGGCTCGAAAGAGCATGGAGATTGAAATAGAGGACTTGCATATCCAAATGGAGGACGTGGTCAAAACTAAGATATCAGTGAGTTTGACATCTGTTAGGCTTTGTGTCCGGAGGGTGTAACCTATGACGCCAAGTAAAACCGCACTAATTGTGTTCCAATTACTCACTTGATCTTGCTTGAATCAGTTCTGCATATGTTTCCAACACAGAGAGTTTGTCTGTGCTATAATCAATAGCTTATAATATCATACATTTATAGATAATCTAATATACCTACCCCTTTTTTTTCATCTCTTGATGTACAAACAGATTTTCTGATGAAAGAGATATGGTTTCTGTAAATATTTCTATACCCTTCTTTTGATGAGCATATTAAACCAAAAACAACAAACAACAAACAGTGTTTAATTAATGTAGGGCCTGTGTCAAATTTTCACTCCTCAAAATGCAGCAGGGCTCTAACATTAATATGCGTACATCATCAAGCTGTGGTGGGATATTAAAATAATAAATGCCCTTTGGCATATGTCTGATTTCAACATTTTGCTCTAATGGATAAATAAGCTTTGTCGAATGTTTTTTTTTTTTCCATCTGCTCATTAATGGCTGTCTCATGAGAGTACTGCCTGCATTTCAGAATCATAGACTGAGGATGTTTGTGTCTCTGGGGATGACATACAGAGTGCTGTGCACCTGTGCTTTGCTTGTTAATTGCTGCATTTATGGCAAGGGAAGGTCTTGTAAATGTCTCAGATTAGAGAATGCATATTGAGGGCCTGAGTCTCCCCCCTGAACACAGAGGATGAACTCTAAATAGGACATCACCAGTATGCTCTACTGGCTGCACTTTTCCCTGCCTAAATGAGCCAATTGATTATCTCCAATTGGTCTCATCCTCCAGCCAGAACCCCGTCCAGTCTGTGTTTCATTGCCATTAGATGAGATTCCAGGACTGCCACGGCCCGGCCAGCTAATGACCATTTATCATATTCAATAGCTCATGAATAAATCCTGTCGTTCTGTACTAAAATGTGTTTCCTTCTCCCTTTGTCCCTCAGTTGGAGGAGCATGTCAGCCGTCTGCAGAGAGAGAAGAATGACCTGCAGTCTCGTATGGAGGAAGATCAGGAAGACATGAATGAGCTGATGAAGAAACACAAGGCAGCGGTCGCCCAGGTAACACAACCTGCTCAACACCTCAGCGAGCTGTTAGAAAGCCTTGAAAATACTGTTATATCATGAATCCCCCTCATCAGTGCCCAGACCTGCTCCTCAGGACAGGAAACAGGAAACATGAGAGGGGCACAATAGCAGAAGTGAAATGGATTATGACACAGTCTACAAAAATTGTAACTCTTTTATTCATTTGTAATTGTTTAATTGTATTTAGTTTGAAAGATTGAGGGATAAAATCACTGACAGTAGCATTAACATTATGTTCTGTTCTGTGTGTGTAAGTGGAATGGCTTTGAGATTTGGAGGACATATTCCCCTCCAAACACAGTGTGTGCTCTGCAATCAGGGAGATGCAATCTGTTCTACAACAGATCACATGACACATCATTTGGCACGGTCTCATTATTTTCATTAATCGTTTAGATTAAAAGTTATATATCTTTTCTGCAGACAGTTGAAGCATACATAGACACTCACACTTTCTCTTTGTCTCTCTCATACTCTATTGACTTTGTGTGCCTGTATGTTTGTGTGTGTGTGTGTGTATGTGTGTGTGTGTATACTAGTCTGCCAGGGACTTGAGCCAGATCAGTGACCTGCAGGCCCAGCTAGAAGAGGCCACAAAGGAGAAGCAGGAGATCCAAGAAAAGGTACAGTACAAGGAAGGATTCAAAAGCACTATAGCTGCCTGCCAGGAACCTGTCTGCTTCCTCAGCACTTCTCTCTGATTAGACCTAGGCTTTTCAGGCGTTTCTCTGATTATTGTGACCAAAAAATGCTTCGTTTCTGTGGCACTTTTCCTCTCAAAATTGCAATGCAATTTGCATTTAAATAGTAGAAATCAGTGAAGACTTAGAGTCAAGGAGAAAAATTGAGCTTTTGCTTCTCAGTACTCATATTTAAAGGAGGGGTCATGTACATAAACTCAGAGGCTCGTTTCTATGGTTTAACCAGTAGATCAAATTGAAGCACTCATTCTGGTCCTTTCAGTGTTTATTTCTGAATTTAATGCAGCAGCTTCTGTCTCAGTGATTTATCTCATTTGTGGTTTTGTTTGTCATTCTAATGCCAATGCATCATTTTATTTAAAAATATCAGAACGTTTTCAGAGAAATGAAAACACTGTCAGATGGTTTGTTTATTCATCGATGACTCAACTATCAACGTGATAAATGTGATAATTGGACATAGCAGCAAAACCTTGTTACCCTGTTTTATGTGTGATTCATATTCAAATCATTAAAAAAATTTTTTGCTCTCACACATGAAGAAGACCCTCACAGCAGATGCTCACCAAGGACTCATATTTAAAATGTCAAACTCCTGTTCTGTGCGACTTTTGTATTTGCTAGTTGCCTTGTTCACTCACACAAATACTTATAATGTAGAGATGAGTGGAACTATGGCATTCATTTGTGTGCCTTTTGTGTGTGAGCCCCATTATTCATAAGCATTTAATACACATTTATACAATTAATTTAACAGTTAATCACAGATGACAGATTGTAGCCCACATTTAAATATTTACTTTGAGGAATAACCCATTATTGCACACAGGTCTGAAATATATAGTCTGAAAACCTCCAGTAGTAAGTGGTATATTATGTTACATTATGCATACATTATTTTACTTTTGCTGTTATATCACCACTTAGAATATTGGCTGCATATGCACAAAAGAACATGTATCCATGATTCTCAGGTGAATGTTGCCCAAGGCTTTTGGAGCTTTTTCTATAAAATATGTCTGGACAATATGGCCAAAAAATATTATCATTTTCCCACATTGATCACTATCAATATTTCTCACAACATAAATATTGTACCACAAACTCTGAACTCTGCCGTGAGCTCTGTACTGTGCCTGTACAGAGTTTGTACTGTGTTCATGCAGAGTTTGTTGCAAGTCTATGTCTTAAGATTTTGAGGCACCTAAGCTCTGGTTTACAGTAAGAATGGCTACAGCTATGTGCTTTTAATATGTATGAACAGTCAAGTGATTGGACGGATTGTTCAGTTGAGTGTTTCTGCATACAGTTAAATAATTGATATTAGCATGTAGGAAATTCATGCATGGCCTCAACATTTCACACATAAAGTGGTTGTGTGTTTATTTAGCCTATTTCTGGGCTGATTGGTTTAGTTACTGTATAGTGTGCTGTTCGAGGCTCGGCATTAATGTGGGTTCATGTGGTAAAAAGGTTAATGCACCTGATATAGGCCTATGCTGATAATAGTGCTTTTATGGTGTTTTTCTGATGGAGCACTCTTTATTCAGAGGATAACCTCTAACTTGTTGTGTGTCATGTATTAATGCATGCCCATTTTGTTTTTTTGTTAAATCATTTTGATGATTACTATTGAAGCTAAATTTAGCTTAAGTATGTTAAACTTTAGTGGGTGTTTGTGTGCACATTATACTGTACATGTTCTAGTAGAGGTTGTTTTCCTCTAAGTGTTGATATGCGGTACACTAAACAAATAAAACCATCTGCCTTGAACAGAATGTATTTCAGATATAATTTCACTCAGGGACAGAATTGAGTTCTTGCCACTCCCTAACAGCAGTCCCTGTTTCTATTAGATTAAGCTATATGTATACCAAAGCTTTGCTCTACTCTGTTATATGCAAGGTCCACCCATTAGAATTTGTATGTATTTTTGGCTACACAAGAGACACACAGCAGGCTGTAAGGCATTGTTAAAACTTGCCAGAGAAGGCAGTGATAACCATCTGAAGCGTCTGACCTTGAAGTGGTTATCTCATCCCCAGTAGGAGGGAAATCTGGCTTCTTTAGTAGTATCAAAGGAAAACTCCAAATCCTCCTTGTCTCAGATGCAAAGTCCCTCATTAGGTGCCATGCTGCCTTTTGGGTCGTTTTTGTTGTGACGTATCTTTCCTCCTTTTATCAGTCATGAAAAAACGATTCAGATGGAACAAACGTGCTTTGCATGAAGCTCAGCCCTTTCCCAAAGCCTGTGAAATTACTGCGACTCGGTGCTACTCAGCCTGAACCACAAGCTCTTCTATTGACCATTTGTGGTAGATTTGGGGCTTATCTAGAGCTCATTATTCAGACTGGATGCACAATATTTATCTGTACCAAGATGGATTAAATTCACACAAATAGGGTGAAAAGTGAACATTAATTTAGTTTGCGTACACATAACATCAGCACAAAGTATTCTGTATTCCTCGCTTAAGAGGAAGTTGAAAAACAGAGGTCAAGAAGGAGGTCTGCAATTAGTGCTGTGCAGGGAGTGATTGTGTATGTTTATGTATATGTATGTGTGTGTTTATGTGTATTCCTCTAGGTACATTCACTGCAGAACCAGCTAGAGTTTCAGGAGCAGTCCATGGTGGAAAAGTCTCTTGTGAGCCGTCAGGAAGCCAAGATCCGTGAACTGGAGACCAAGCTGGAGTATGAGAGGACACAGATAAAACGCTTGGAGGTGAGATAATCCTCTGTGTCTAAAAAATGTAAAAGACATGTTTTGTGAACCTACAAATGCAAATTTGACATTTAATTTTCAATTTGTCAAGAGGCACAGCCAATATAAAGTGAGGGTGTGTTGTCCCTTGCATAGGTCCATATTTTTAAGTTGCTGGTCAAGAAAAGCATCCACCAAGGAATACATATATTTTGATGAATAACTGACAAGAGTACCATGTAAAAATTATATGTTTTTAGATGTGTTAAAGGTCCAAGAAGTAATTTTTGACCACATAGATGAGAACAGCACATCCAGGTACTATGCCCTTGTGTCATGCCCCCACCCCTCTAAAACAGTCCCTCTAATTTGACTGGTGGTGAATGCAAAGGTCTTCACCAATTTAATAGCATAAAATAAGAAAACTGTATTGCTTTTTAGCTATTAGGAGCCCAAATCCTATGGCCAGGCAGGCTAATCATTATGTTATGTTGTTGCGGATCAACGATCTGCGTCATTGTATAGGGGTTGATGAGTGTCATAGCTAACTGCTAAGCTAAAGTAACTAGTAGATCTGAATAGCATTTAAACAACTGTGGGATTAGTGAGAAAGTTGCTAAAAGGAGAGCGCTATGAGTGCTTGAGCAGAGTTAGTATAAGTTTAAATGTACAGTGGGTAATTAGCTGCTGTAATGAAGAATACGCTATCAGTAACACAGAAACGTTGGCAACTGGAAATGAGACAATACGCTTACCGCGGCACGTTAGGTCACAACTTCATCTGAGCAGAGGTTAATGCAACATTTAGACACACTTTGAATTTGGATTATTAGATGATAATCATGATATAAAATCACTTCAGGGAACAGGCAGGTGAAGCCGTTTTACTTGGTACCTATGGTTCAATAAATCAGGGGAAAAGCCATCTTGCTGCAGCCAGTGATAGCGAGCTAGCTGTTACAGGAAAACATTAAATTGGGATTTCATTGGCTTTTCAGTATGTTTGTTCCGTATGCCCTTTCAGTGCAGCATCAACATTCACTTCTTTAACTTTTAACATTATAACTGTTGACTTTAACATCATCAACTAATCTGTGATGAAGTGTTGGCCGCAGATGTATCCAGGGCTGCGGATTCTCACGCATTGACCATGACACTCATGCAATTGACACTTCTCACATGCTGTCATGCCACATGTCCATTTTCTCATGCAGTGAAAAACAAATTCATAACTCATAATGTTGTGGCGCGAAAAGAAGACACTGACAGCGCACGGACAGATAAGACAGAGCAGCACAGCACAACAGCAGCACTGTGCAGCAGTGAGTTATTCAGACCATCAGGGGAAAAGCGAGAAATATACACAAATCTATTATATTGTAATGTATTCCCGTGCATGCTGTTTAGAGTAATCTCCGTCAGCGGCTCTTCTGGCAGCAGCACAGAATCTCTCCCTCTCCTCTTGAGGCAGGAGTGAGAGTGAGTTACTATGGTTATGAGACACTCTGCTTCTGTTGCCCTGAAACTTTCTTGCGATTCCCAAAAATAGGTTTTTAGGTTAAATGTGAGGCCATTTCATTCATCCAAGTTGTTTCTACTTTTTGCAATTGGTAGACTTTGAGTGTGTCCTTGTGAGTATTGAGAATAGCAACCCTCAGGTTGAGCTTTGTTTAACCAGGTTTAATTATCCAAATCATATTATGTGTTGTGTGACTATTTCATTTCTATAAATTGTTGTCTTTGTTTGACCTTGAAGATTGCCTAGTAGCCTGCAACCCACTACCATTTTATAATGTTTTTATAAATATAATTTCAAATATGAAATAGCCATTCTTCAATAATTCTTGGTTTTCATAGCACCTTCCATCTAATTTATGTATGTGAATATGACGTGTGGTCACGTAGGCTTGATCTTCAGCTTTTAGCAGCACAGAGCTAAGATTCATTATGACATGTCCACTTTTCAACGTTCAAATCAAATTCCTCCCAATGTTATGTCCTGCCTGTCTATCCTGTTTCACTCAAAAATATGTCATGATGCAGAAGTTAGATACTCTCGAAATGCTGAAAATTGTCCATACATGATCTTTGTGAGAACAAGTTTTCCCAGCTCACCTAAACTTCTCCCTAGAGCCTGGTGGGTCGTCTGAAGGAGAACCTTGAAAAGATGACAGAGGAGAGAAACCAACGCATTGCTGCAGAAAACAGGGAGAAGGACCAGAATAAGCGAATGCAGAGGCAGATAAGAGACATCAAGGAAGAAATGGGTGAGCTGTCCAAAAAGGAGTCCGAGGCAAGCCGGAAGAAGCATGAGTTGGTAAGGCTTTGGGTACTGGGAGACTTGATACGATCCACTGGAGTTAACACTTGAGGAAAGTAGTAACCACACTTCTTCTATGCTGTGATCCACTCACCAGGAAATGGACATAGAGAGCTTAGAGGCAGCAAATCAGAGTTTACAAGTGGACCTTAAGCTGGCTTTCAAGAGGATAGGTGACCTGCAGGCTGCCATTGAGGACGAGATGGAGAGTGATGACAATGATGACTTAATCAACAGGTACAGCACAGCTTTAATTGCCTGCAAAGGAAGGCAGAACAACTTTTGCTTCTGTCAATCTGTAATGTGTGCTTGGTACATCAGGGGATACTGTACTGTAGCTAGAGGCTTGGAGTACTGGAGCACATTCTCTTCGCAAGTTGCAAGAAAAGTTACCAAATGAGAGCAGCTATATTTTTTTGTAGCCTGTCAATCACAACTTGTATCTTCTCATTCTTTATCTTCCACATCTTCCTACATCAATTTCTCTTGAGCCTTTTGTGCAGTCTCTACAGTATCTGTTCCCCAAATACCTCTCACATGGTTTAATTTGGTTCCCTGCTTCTGATCTTTTGTCTTGGTGCTACTTTTCCCTGTTTAGTTACTCCTTCCCTCTTTGCAGAAGGGTTGAAGGTTATACTAGCTCTGAGCCCACTGAGGTAAACACTGACTGCAATAATACAGACCTCTTAAAGGAAGACATTACACACTCTGACTCTGTTTGAGAGGGAGGCCAGCAACAGCATGAGTTGATTTACTGAATCACTGCTTTACAACGGATAGTTATTCTATGTGTGCGTGTGAGTGTAAAACAATTTATTTGCTGTTATCTCATTTTGTCCTCTTTTGCGCTGTTGTTTACGTATCTCACCTTCTCTGTTTCTCTTTTTTCTCTTCCACACTTCTGGCAGTTTGCAAGACATGGTGACAAAATATCAAAAAAGAAAGAACAAAACGTGAGACTGGAAAATGCATCCTTTTGTGTCTGTCATTATGGTTGTTTTCAAGTTGTTTTCTCACCCATTTCATCCACACGAGACAATAATGCAGTATGCCTTATTCTTTCAGTTTGTATTGTTCACAAAAAAACTGTGAAGAGAAGAGATTTTAAAAAGAATGGAAAACCATGCCTGATAAATGTTATTCTTAAAGCATGGCCACACTGTTTCAATTTGTTTTATGTTATTTTGTACCAAGTGACTGCAGGTGATTTCAGGGCTTATTTTTCTATGGACGTTTTTTGGCCTCTTTATTGAAATGACAATGCATTTTGCAATTGGCAATTCAATGTGCAATTTGGTCATGCAATCTGAAAATGCATTTTGCAATTGGAAATGCAATATGCAAAGTGGCAGTGTATGGAGGTTCTTTTGTATCTTTATTATGCAATCAAACAGAATAGGTTTGCAATCAAAAAATAGATTTGAGAGTAAAACTATCGACACTGCAAAAATGTTTTATTGCAAGAAAAATGCAAGATAAATTTGTGATTAAAATGCAAATCAAAAACTTTTGTTTGCGAATCCCAAAGACTTGTTTGCAAATCCAACATTTTTTACATAGCCTATTATTAATATTTTTATAATAAGTATTGTTTTTTATTATTGATAACAATAATTAGTATTATTATTTTCTTTTACAAGGTCACTATATTTATTTATTAATAGCCTATTGCTGCAGGACTATGGGTAATTTTCCGACCGAAGTCGAAGTCTGCACCTCAAGCGGACTCTCTGGAAGTCTATAGACCGCTGAATGTTATAATGTATTACCACTGACTGTACCAAAAAAGTGTACCATGGAGTTCTCAAGGAAGCAGGAGACCTGAAACTACAAGTCTCAGTGCTAACTGTGCCATTAACATTAGTAGATGCTTTACAATAATAAAACTTGAAGGCTTTTGAATGCTGAATGCTGAATGCTAAAACATTGGTGTGAACTTAGTCTAGATATTTCCATTTGAATAAAGAGGCCAAAAAAAATCCATAGTTTTGTAGTAGGCAGAATTCATCTGAAAAATGTGTTTGCATACAGGTTACTTTGCACAATAGCAGAAGATATGTAAACTAAAATGGTAAATAGAGTACTCTAACTCTAAATGGCATCATCATTCTCCTTTAGGCCAGTCTCACTACTTTGGGAAATATGACCCAATTGAAAAACAGCTAAGTGTTACAGACCTGCGGTAATACTGCATCATTGTCTCCATGAATATTTTGCATGAAACACTATCCTTTAGTACATTTGCAGCATTATCATGCACCATCTTGCATTTGTTTGGATCTAGGGTTAAAGATGTTTTGCACTGAACTCCATTGTTTTTACTTATCCCCTGTGTGTTTTTTTCCAAAGCACATGCAACAAGTTCATATCTCACTGAGTCAGTATGGGGAACGCACTACAGATTTTCTCAGGATATTATACGTCCATGTGAATATAAATCAGAAATATGTCAGCAAAGTTTGGAAGAAATCTCTTAAATTAGTACGAATTGATTTCAATGTCCACTGATTGTTTTCATCTTTTTGTCATGATATTGCCTCCATGTTATAATCATTTTTCTACTCCTGCACTGTTTTGGTTCATAGACTGATAAGAACTTAGAGATACAGGCTGAGAGTACACTATAACCTGAAAACAAACTAAAATGAAAATGTTGCACTTGGACATACAGTATGCTTTTGCAAAAATAGAAATGAATAGAAATACATTCCAATGGCAATAAAATTGGCCTTCAACAATTTAACATAGATGTGCTACAGGATTACTGAAAGTGTAAAAAATATCCGTATTTACAGTTTAATTGAAAAGCTGTGTTTCCAGCTATCAAAGCTGGAAACACAAGGAGTCTTTGCTCATTGCCATAAGGATTCTAATTATCAACAACTATTAGCCAAGCAAATTTCAAAATCCGTCTAATATAAATGTTTTTCATGTTAAATGTGTAGCTTCTTACATTGGTAAAGTATGGCATGAAGAGATGGTTTGTAGTGTGCCTCTTACACAAACTTAGCATGGTGGGAGTAGCTTACATGTGCTCTGGAAGAACTTGAGCACAAATTCAAATGCTTGAGTCTGTGAAATGAATGCAGCATACTGTGACTGTACAGTCAGCAAGTGGTGCAAGACAGTGATGGCACAGTGCACTGAAAAGTTTTCAGCTGTTGATGTACATGCATGCAACTACTCCACTAATCCAATCTATTTCATAGTGTTGTGAAACATTTAACTTTAACACAAATGTTCACCTTGTCTTGCTTGAGAAATAATTGTGTGTCATTGATTGTGAATGTTAAATATGTTCTTTTGACTAACTAAACCCCATTTTCTTTCAGTTTGTATATGGTGAAAGCAATTTTGCGGCATGTTAAATAATTTAAACCTTCATCAGAGTGAATTTAATAAATGTAGTCTTCAGTTTGTAGCAGACATACCCGTCCATAACTTCCCGCTTTAACCTCTGATTGCTTCTTCAAAAAGACATGGCATCACGCTCTTTATCACTTTATTTTTTTGTTATCCATTTTTCATCAGACAACCCATGTGTATCAGTGCTCTGCTTTTCTTTTTGTGCAACTCAAAGAAAAAAGCATTGATTTGCCATGTTTACTTAATTGCATTTTTCCCTCCTTTGACATCATTGCATTAGCAGCATGGATGAACAATAATAGAGGAGGGGATTTTTCTTCAGATTATGAAGTGGATTTTCCAGATGATTTACATTACTATTCAAAATTTTGGTAGTAAATGCGTCAAAACAAAGGTTACGATAGCAGGATTATTATTGTTGTAGTGGGAGATAATGTAAGGAACAATCTACACTGGTCTTCCCTTCACAGACTGCAGCAGACTACAATGAAAGAACATAATGTAACATAATGCATGTAGTGCAAACTATGTAAATACAGTATAAACAGTATAAAGTGACTGGAAAGGTTTGCTTTTGTGGTAGCCTAACTATTCTCTAAGAAAAAGGTGTTAATTATCCTTGAAAATGAATTACATCGTAGAGTGTGTATTGCACACTGTTTTAATAACATAAACTGATGCTATGTGCTCTTTTTTGTCAATATGTGCAGTAATTAACTCACGTTAAACTGATACCATAAAAATATGGTGTCGGTACCACAAGTGCTAAACTGCTAGAACCAAGCCATACGAGATTTGATGCTGAGTGTAAGTATTTGTGACAAAGATTTACAACCAGTGCAGGCCAATTGTCAGAAGCGATTAATGTTCACTTCTAAATTCTTGGGGCTTGTTTGTATCTACGAGCCTCAGGACTGGTTAGCAAGTAGTGCGGGGCCAATGACAAATCGTTTGTGACACCATTTGCACAGCACTCAATTGCAAGCCACCTTTTATTTCGCACGTGTTTGTGTGTTAGAGCAAGGGGGGGAGCGGGAGTGGATTTTGCTGTGGGCTAGTTTCATTATTTTATTGTACAATATATCATGTTAAAAAGTCACAGCATCAAAGAGCTGACAAATGGGCAGCATGTGTAATCAACATGCTACTATTAAGGAACCTGTTATCTTTTTTTTGTGGGGCTTTTATGTATTTATCATGCAGTAGAGAAGAGAGGGAGTGGAGGTATAATAGCTGAATTTGGACTCACAATTTAGCTCGCTGCCTCATGTAGGGCCTCTCAAACTCTGAAATGTCTTTCTGTAGAAAATAGTACAATCAGGCCATTTAGTCTCTGGGATAATCATTACCTTCCCCTTAGAAAGCCTGGCTGTAAGGTTGATGATGAGAAAGTTAAATATGTTAATGCTCTTAGAAAGCTTAAAAGCCTGAATACCATTCAGTCCAAGACTCTGAGGCTTCTCTTGTCTTGTCTGTGCTCATTCTCTCACCACACGCAAAAGCTTTTGGGCAGACCACCAAAAAAAGAAAAAAAAAAAAAGAATGAAGGAGAGAGGACACTTTGTTCTGTGAGGAAACATAACGTGTGACAACGTGTGCTCGGTGACAAAGGAAACACTGTTCAGTTGGAGACCTCTACATAGATGGATACATGGACACATGATGGAGTTTAGCTGTATGGCTGTCATCTCACGTCTCTTTGAATATTGTGTTTGCTCTTCATCCTTATAAGCCTTTCGCAACATGTTCCAAGGCTCAGACAGATAAGCTTGTCCAAGAAGAAAGATTTGTTACCAGCATAGCTGTTACTCATTTTTAATGATCGTCAGTTGTCTGTAGACACTGGATGAAATATATCTACACTCAGCGATAAACAAGGCAAATATTTTAGATTGATGAAGCGAGCGCTCTTTGAAAGTTACTGTAGGTAAGACTATTGTAAAGATGAACGTCCGCTATTAATCAAGAAGGATTGAAATTTGCAGCTCTGTTACAACAACCCTGTCATCATCGCCACTGTTCGGCCTGCTCCAGTGTTTTAAATTTACAATATATTTTCTTGCTATGCCATGGAGAATGTCATTTCCTCTGACAGAGCTTACAACAGCAACACCAGTCAAAAGCAGTCCGGGGCCCTCAGAACATACTGTATGCAGCTCTGTGCAATTTTAAAACCGTTGTATATGTGAAATGTAAATATTCATTTTCACACGTCATGTAGCCAAAAAACACAGTGTATCAAGCACCAATGTTGGAAGCAGCATGTGCTCAAACAAATGGAGGATTTTTCACATAATGCATTCCACAAACACATTTGGGACCACAATGGCAGTATTGAGGTTATGCCACTCAGCCTTCTTTAAGCTAACTATTTCCTGTCACATTAACCTTCCCAGACAATGGGATGCATAATTCAGAAAATTCGTCGTGGATTTGATACAAATGAATGAGGATTGACCTTATCCAGGTGGGATCTACCACGCTTTTTCATCAGGATCCACAGGTCTCTGTATATTGATTGTTATGTCAAGCGTAGGGCCACGGGGCTGTCTCGTGGCTCCACTCCAATAACAATCACCAGGAGCAGGTGACATGCCACACAGATGCTAGCAGCCCAGAAGCAGCCAAACAAGTTGATTATCCCTCCAAGAGCTCATCTTCATTCTGCCTAGATAATGTGTCTGTTGAACATTCTGTTGAAAAACATCTTGAATATGTTGATATTACTCTGTCATATAACTGTTGTTTACTCACAGCCTGTCTGGATTGCCTTGCATCATTCTAACAACTTTTGTTATGAGAGAATGAATACAACTGTGAAATTCCTAACAGAAAGCCTCTAATATGTGAAAACTAACCATTATTTTTCCTGTGTGATTCCTCTGATGCTACACGCCATAACATATTCACACAACAAGCCATTTAGTCACATTTTTATTATTAAAATCTGTTGAAATTGATTCTAAATTGTCAGTAAGCTGATTAAGAGATTTATTTTATTAGGAAAATTGTTGAAAGAAGTTGGTTTATATTAAAAACAAGAGGAATTATCTCATCCGATTCGAAGATTTATGTACTTGAAGATGTGAAACTGACTTGTTAAGATGAATATTTGTGCTGTAGTCTCAGATGTTTCTCACATACAACCCTGTTTTTTCTTTCCCTCACAGTGGGGATGAGACAGAAACAGATTCAGAGGTGGAAGACCGTGTGGATGAAGTTAAGTCTTGGCTCTCGAAGAACAAAGGCTCCACCAAGACCCTGACAGATGAGGGGAGTCTGAAGAGCACCAGGTTAGTGCCCCCATCCTTCTGCATCATGACAGATAACCATGTACATCCCTGTGGAAACGCAGTGATAAAACTGCCCACATTCCCAGCCTTAAAAAGGCTCAGGATTACCTGGGGCAGTTTGCAACAGAAGGGTGGGTATTTCATGTGATTAGGTGTCATCTCTCTCTCCCAGTAATATGTCTAATGACAGGAGGCGGAATGGGGAAGTGGCTGCTGTCAAATTTATTGAAGTGGCCCGTGGCCAGTTGGCACGCCTGCTAAATGACGCCTCTGCCTCAGTTAGATAGATCTTCTCACTGGTTGATTGCCTCACTTTCTACAGTGCACACTGTACATAACAGCAATAGCCAGAGATATTGTGTATGTTCCCTGACTCTTGACTGGTCCCAAGGACAAAATGAAAATAACAATAAAACATCAGAATCAACATCAAAATCTGAACTCTCAATTGCAATTTATGAGTTTGATATTGAATATTACAATAATTAAGAATTTCTCCTTTAAGTTTGTGGAGCTCTGTTTTTTTTTGTCTTCTGTTGGTTGTCTCTGGTATCAATTTTATTATGTAACCCTTTAGATATGCAGCAAATGCAGACGTCAAAGAGGTGAAAGAAGGTAAGGAGAAGATGAGTGACGGAGGTAAAGATGGGAAAGAGGTAGAGCAGAACAGATCAGTGTCTGTCATGAGTTCCCTGAGCTACAGGAAGCGTTCAAACCTGAAAGACTCCATAGGGGGTACAGGCGATGAGAGCTCCCTGTTTAGCACTCTCAAAGAACAGCATGACACACCAGACCACGCCTCCATTCGCAAAGCCAAGTCTAAGTCTGGAGAGCTCCAGGAGGATTGGAAGAAGAGCCAGACACAGGAGGACTTAGACGACAAAGGCTCCGTCATCTCCCAGGCCTATTCTGAGGCCACCAACAGAGCCAGGAAGGGTCTGGAGTCCCGCTGGACCTCCCGTGGCAGCCCTGAATTTGATAAGGACTCCATGGTGTCCTCTGTGGCTCCTAGCAGGATGTCCACAAGGAGGGGCATGTTGGACATGGATGATGACAATAAGTCTACTATCAGCAGCGTGAGCCGCTCTAGCCCCCGATCACTGCATCGCAGCGCCTCTTGGAAAGATGAGAGACGCAGTAGCTCTCGCTTGTCTCTTGCCCGCAGCTGTGGCCTCAGTGAATTTGGCGTACATCTAGATGATGATGACGATGATGATGCCAGGAGTGCGGCCTTTAGTGAAGCAGGACTTTCATCTTACAGTCCCCGCTCTCTCAGTCGCAGCTTTTCTAACCCAGGCCAACCACGCTCCTCAGACAGCAACCTGCCAGATACATCTGACGTCAAGTCTGTCTCCCACCGCAACTACTTGGACCCTGATTTAGAGGCTGCCATCAATGAGGTGCTGAGCTTCAAACCCATTAAGTTCAAGCGCAGCAAACTTGACGAGTCCAGTGGTGAAGAAGATGATGAGATGAAGGGACCAGGGAGTGAGGACAGTAGGAAGAAAGGAGAAGATGAGGGTTGCAGCACATCTAGCCTGCGCCGCTCTGCATCAGGCTCTGCTCTGGACTACGGAAATCGTCCGTCCAGCATCCTGAGTACTAGCAGCTCCCGCAGTCGTAAAGATAAAAAAAGTAAAATCTCTCTGTCAGACAGCTCTTCCTCAGATGATCACCACAGCAGAAAGAGCTCAAAGCGGAAGAAGGGAAAAAAGTCCAAGAAGAGATCTAAGAAGAAGCAAAGTGAGTCAGAGGATTCCTCTTCCTCCTCAGAGTCGTCATCCTCCTCCTCCTCCTCCTCCTCTGGCTCCACCATCTCATACCGCAGCTCCAGCAGTGTTAAAAGGGCCCCGAAACAACCATCTGATGATGAGATGGAGCCTGCAGGTCACGGTGCATCTGGCAGGAAGGAAACCAAGAAGAAGCAGAAGAAGATGGATAACATGATGATGAAGTACCTCTACAGGCCTGACAGTGACTGATACCAAAAGACAAAGGTGATGCTTGGTGTGCTAATAATCCAGGAGCCTGGCATAACTGAAACTGATTCAGGATCGTTCACTTAACATACTAACTAAGTTTGCTGTGTAAATGTTTGGTGTGTATTCTGACTCTGTGAATAATCCTTATAATACACTAAAGTTGACTTGTTTTGTACTAGATAAGCCCTTGGTACATTTTTCAAAAGTCTCATGCTAATTATTAGTGTGTGCCACCATCATTTTTTTCCTTTTCTCCATTTGTCTTCATTTTTTGGCCAGACTTCATAACCGCGGTTGTCCGTGAATGAGTGAGTGAGTGAGTGAGTGAGTGAGTGAGTGAGTGAGTGATGAAGTTACACCGTTGGTCAGCTGGCTGAGTGTTGGAGTTTCCCCATTGGCCGTTGCTCTTTCAAAATGATGCGGCACGAGATGATTGAAGCGGAGGACGGCAGTGCGATGCACGTACCATTGTCTCTACTGTCTCCTCCTCTATCGTCCAGTGTGATTGACTCTCCGGCTGACAGCTGTCAGCAGCTGGCAGGAGAGACGCTCCGCAGTGCATTTTGATTTTATAACTGATTTTATAAACAAACATAGCTTAACCATGTCATGTGATATGCTACTTCAGTACTTTACCAGCAAATATTACTGGGACCACTACAGAAAATTGCAGATGAACATTTAATACCCAGGAATTAACATTATAGACACTACCACTGACTATCCCTGTAACAAATTGGCCACAATTTCACACATTGACCATACATGGTCCAGCCATATACTAGGTTTTTACCTAGTAGACCTAGTCTCGTTTATTATGCCGTATAGTTTGCTTCTAGTTTGCATTTCTGACACACTCCAGTCACTTTCATTTTATTTCTAATACATTATAATGCCTAATAAAACAAATTCTGATACATAGCTCGAGAGGTATACACTAATCCATCATTGCAATTCATCACAGGTTACCTTTCTGTTTGTCGCTTTAACGTTTATTCATCCCACTCCCAGCCATCAAGAACAGTACACTGAAATACTAGTCCTCACACAATTTGTTACTCTCCTATTTTCATTTTCATTTTCATATATGCAGAGATGTAATCTCTGCATATGTGAATGTTTCTCTGAATTGATTCTATTATAAGTATGAGCCGTTGGTATGAGAGAGAGGTGTGTCTGGATGTGGCTGTTCTTAAAGCACAAGCAGATGTTGGCAATGAAGCAAAAACAAAATGACACCAATTTAAGCTTTAGTGTGTTAACTGGGAAGAGTTTAAAGAGGTGTGACATGACTTGATATTACTGGATGTGGATACTTTGCATCATAATTAAAATGATAAATTTAGCTCTAAGCTTCAAAAGCCTATCTATTTTAAGAGTAATTTTACTTGACAGTTGGAGCATCTCTGCCTCCTGTGTGATTTTAAAATATGCAAGACAGCGGGTTTGAGGGGTTTTTTGTTTGTTTTTTATGATGGATAGGACAAGTGTCCTTGAATATGTTTGCCTCTTCAGTGGAGCACTTGCTCTTAGGTCCATTGCTTGAATTAAGGCTGGTTTAATGGACTGAATATGGTACTGACATGTATGTCAACAATATAGTTTTCATAATAATACAGGATGACAGTTTACAATTAAAAAACATGTTTTAGTGGGGAGTTTCTTAAGAGTAGTCTGCCTCCATTCAAACATTCATCTAAAACATCACCACAGAGCTTCCATGCTACCAGTTTGCCAAAAGCACTATTCTCTGGCAACAACAGCTAAACCCAAAATTTGATGAAAACACTTCCTTTAAACACAGTGTCATGCTCTGTAAGTAATAATTAGGGTGTTACAGTTATTAAAGTAAGTAGAATTACATATGTTGCTCATGTGCTAACTTGCTCATTCTGCATTCACATCACTTCTAGTCTAAGTAATTGAATTAACCATGTTCTCACGTTTCATAAATGCAGTTGATTGTGAATTTAGATTTTCAGCTATGGGTCCCCTGCAATGTTTGATAATTACACATCTTGTGACATCAAATGGGAGCTATAACAGCCTTCCAAAGTAATGTATGACAAGGCTTGAACATGGAGCACTTAAACCTTACACAAATATCTGATACCTCAAAATGCATAAGTTTCAGGTTGTGGATTATTATAAACCACATCAAGGCAGTCACGGTTGCTACAGTGTATGTGGGGTTTTTTGCCTGTTGTCGACGGGGTGTCTATCAGAGAGAAGTGATGACTCACAGTAGTCTGGGTGTATAAAATCTCTAGAGTGAATTAAGGTGTCAATCAAATAATGCATTGAGTGAGTGTCATACCATAAGTTGTCATGACAACATAATCTAAGGATGTAAAGCCCCGGTTTTAAATGACCTTTAACGAGTGAAGTAGGTAGCATTAAGGTACAGCACAGAACACAGACTATGAGTAACTGAGTCAATCAATGCTGAATGAATCTCTTGAATGACCAGTCACTTGTCATTTACCATACTAATATACAGTATGTCAACATGGTGTGTTAGCAATGTTTCATGCATGCAAAGTATAAATACTTTAACAACGACCTTCTTCTCTACACCTTTCAGTTTTGTTTCCACTGTATGTATCAGAGTAATGATATAATGGTGTGTCTGTATGTGTGTTGACCCCTATAGCCCTCCTGTGCAGCGGAGACACCTGAGTCTTGGCAGATCTGATGAAGAGGATGAAGCGGACAGAGACTCCAGCAGGCAGTCACTGAAGCAGAGTGACAGCGAAGGCACATTGGCAGAGAGCACATCGTAACCCGGACTTTTTCATTGACACCAAGCACACAGGAGGGACACCATTATTTCCACCCTAACTTAACCACCACTTCACTGCCAGCAAGTGAGGCCAGCTGCTTCCAGAGGCAAAGACAGAGAATAGGAACAGAGAGAACAGTGTTTTCTTTCTAGTTTAGTTTGGGCGTTTTATCATCTTAAGTGTGCTTCTTCTTTTTCCATTTTATTTAATACAACATATTGAATAAGTTAGTCAATACAGAACAGTGAAAGTTGAGCACTATCTGAAGAACTCCATACTGCTGCTTTATTTAAAAAGAGCTGCTTTTCAGGCAAATTTAAGCACTCCTCTTGCACTCTCCTCTGACTATTCAGAAAGCTCTGCCAAGAGGATTTAGATAAGCCCACTCTGGCAGGACTCCTCCAAGAAAGTCTGACCAACTATTAAGACTGTTCTTATCTCTTCCACATTAATGTGGACTAGCGTGGTGGGAGGAATTAACCCATTTTCAATGAATTATCTTACTGTAGGTTTACTTGTGATGCTTTTTCCAAGTCGAGATATCCACCATATGAACAAAGCGATGCAAGGTCATGATTGCTCTCATGAAACAAAATCATTTTGAAGAATGAATTACCATTCTAAAAATTAAGATGTTGAAAGTTTCATATAACTGAAACACTCAGAAATGGATTTAAAGCAAAATCTGATCTAAAAGTGTATATATAGAATACATAGATATATAAGATGTGGAATCAAAGCCTTCACATGAAGACGATATTCAAATTTTCTAAAGCTAGTAACAGAATTATTTTATTAAGATAAGGTTTATGTCATATGTCTTGAACTTCAAAGGGAATATATTTGTTTGCCTGTGTAAAGTACGTTTCTGTAGAGCTTTTTACACCTTGCAGGTGCAGAGATTTATGGTGGTTTGTTAGATGCACACACACTGGATTTCTACTTCACAATATATAATAACTGAAAACTCCTTATGCTGAATCATGTAGAATAGTATTGGCAATTTTGGATATACAGTATATTGAAGTCCATATTTGGACATTGATGCTTTGGCCATGTTTCTTTAAGCAGTAAAGTAATTACATAATTTCAGTACATTATGGTCTTCCTGTCTCAAGGTGCCAAAAAAGTTGGCATAATGTATGTAGAATTTGTTCAGTAAAACTGATGATTTTTTTGTCCATGACCACCAATGAGCAGCCCTCAAAATCATTTTCTGATGTAACAGAGTTATTCTCAGCCTGAATGCATTTTAATATCTAAGAGGATTCCCATGCTGACAATGATTGACTTTTTTACTCCGAGGCATTATGGAAAATACGCTTTTTTTAGACTGAACTTATTAGGGAATATGGGGAAATGTCAAAAAGATTCAAACCTAATTTTAGCTCCATAACTGTATGTTGTTAGTTTTGGAAGTGTTTTCTTGTTTATTTTTACTCATTTAGCCACCCGTGTATTCTGTATTACCTCATAGAATTCTGCCAAAAATACTCAATCTGCTCGAATAATTCAATACATTTATGTGATTTCAGACCCAAAGTGACAAAAACAAGTAGACTATCAGCGTGTTGTTGTCCAGACTCGCTGGCTATTTCTATATTTGGCCTTACAGAATGATAATGATATCCTTAGATGATTATGACCTTTTTAAACTCTATTTAAATTATGTATAGGTAAATTTGAATAAGGAAGCACACTGTATATGTGTGCATGCGGACTGTCTGCTCATGTGCAAAGAAAAGCTTGGCTTGCTATTTGCATATCTTCTCTGAAGAGCCTAATCTGCATTTCATGTCTTATTTTCTCTGTTTTTTTTCTTCGCTTCAGACATGAATATTAATGTGGAACACAGAAAACTTTGATGTCAGTGCTTCAGAACAGACTTGTTAAATGGAAAAGAAATATTGTAAGTTTCATTACCTCTAAGTTGGAGTTGCTGGCTTTACACGTTGCTTGAAAAGTTTGTGCACTTCATATCTTTTGAGAAGGCTTGTCTATTTTCATTATTGAACAGATCACCATTTGTAATACGAGTGTGTTTGGAGTTTTTTAGTAAATAAATTCAGCTGTTTGTTTACAGAATCAATGTTGGCTTGCTGTATATAATTTAGATGCTATTTAGTTTTTGAATTCAGCGCCGTCAGAAAACAGTTGGAGAAAAGGAGGTCAGAAGGGAGGCAGGAGGCAGGAGTTTGATTCATTTTAGCTCATCTATCCCAGACTAGCTTTTCATCATACCCATCCAGTTTTTCCCAGGAGACTACAGAGGAAACAAACAATTCATAGAAATGATTAATTCTGAGCAGTTGGAAAGGCAGACTGAACATTGCTCACAGTACCTTTCCACACTTCGGTTGTTAATATGACTGCTGCATAGCTACGCAGTTCAAAACCAAGCTTGGGGCACATTCAGAAAGATCAAAAAACCAAGTGCAAGCGCAGTCTTCCTTCCCACATCAATCTCTATTCTACATAGGTGAAGCTTACCTAGATTCAAAGAGATTGATGGTTTTAGGTTACCACATTGGCTGACATTCACACTCAGTGTGTTTTGCTTTCAAGAATCCCCTATTTATCCAACCAATCTGTAATCCTCATTCCTGTACACAACCTGTTGTGTCGCTTCACTTTGTGCCAGGGTGGCTTTTTCTGTAATTTCACTTCACTAGTGTGCTCCCTCTGGGTGGCTGCATGTTTCTGCTTAAAGGCTTTCCATTGAGTGACAGATTAAATTCTGCACCCGATTTTACTTATTTTGGCTCTAACACTGTTTCACAAACCACTGGAGCAGGAAGTCATTAGCTCAACAAAGCCAAGCAAGTCTGTGTTTACAGTTCCGCCCTCCCTGTTTATTTAGACGGAATGGTTTGGCCACAGCCATTTTCTACTCTGGAAGTTTTATGCTGCTCTTCCATGGGTAGTGTTACCTTGTACAATAATGTAGAATGCCAGTAGTCTTAACATTACTGTACATATGATTAATTTGCCTTCAAAGTAGAACATTTGAGTTTGTTGTTTCCTTATATCATTTACATTTCATTTGGAATTTGTATGAAATTGTGTACTTTTCTTGTCGCTCGTCTCCTCAAACAAGACCCTATATGTAAAACGATGCACCTTTTAAAATTACAAAAGAGATGAAGAACAGTTAAACTGAGTCGGAACTGGCTCTTTAAAGAAACCGTGTGCCAGTTTTTGCATAAGCAGCACTATTTGCAAAGCATCTCCACATTTTAACCTTGGGTGCAGGCCTCCCTGTCAGCAAGTAAAATATGTCGGGGTACAGTGAGACAGGAGAACGTGTTTATCAGCCATCATCCTCAACTATTAAGGCTCCCAGTTTTCTGCCGGATGCCTGCTGTCAATAAAGCACTGATTGGAGGCACTGGGACACCGCCTGCAGGGACCAGGTGAGGAGGCTGCACTCATTTGCAATTCTAAGATGAAAAGAGGCAGCAGAGTGTGCTGCTTGGGCGCCTCTCTTTGTTTGCACATATCATTTCCACTCTAATGAACACTGCACAGTAGTGGGCCCTTGTAACAAGGCTCAAAGGTAGGCTCAAACATTGTTTACATTTTGCATAGGTCTTTGCAGGGCCTGGGGAACAAAAAAAAAATCATTTCCTCCTCCTGTGTGGGACCTACCATAAAAGTGAATCAGTTTTAGCATCCACAGCTTTGTTTTATGCCGTTCCTCGTACCTAAGCACAGTATAAACCTTGAAAACAAATTGCTGGAATCCTCGGAGTGGGAAAAGGAAATACTGGAGTGTCTATCACCAACTTCAATGTTGGATTTGTATCTCTGTTTCCACTCCACAGTATGCAGGTGGCCAAAGCCTCCTGCTGTGCTCAGAGCTGTTTGCTGCTTAGTGTCCCTGCCAAAGGAGAGTTGCTGCCCCTATCGCTGGTGTGTGGGTGTGTGTGTGTGTGTGTGTGTGTGGGCAAGGGGGAAATGAAGACTTAGGATGTACTCTACAGCAGTCCAGTACATCTGAGGGATTTGGAAGGGGCGTAAATTGTCCTCCCTCCTACCCTCTCAGTGGGAAAGTGTTTTAAAGATCATTTACCTGTTTCTCCAAACGCCTCAAGCGCTCGCTTCAGCACTGTGACAGATGTCATTTCTGTTGTCTTTCACCTTCCCTTGCTGTTGTGTTTTTAGTTCAGCAAAGTCAGAAACCTGTTTCAATCTTGACAAGAGATGCAGGGGCGCTTTGGAAGTTCATTGTCAGTCTCTACTGTTAACTATCCAGTGAAGGTGAAAAATCATGATGATGATCTCAAAAGCAAACAAAAGAATTAAGTAAGCTAGAGAAGTACTCATCCTGCAATCCAAATCTCTATCTCACAGGTCAAACACAAATTTGGAGCATGTTCCCATCGTGACACTTCCACTTCTTGATACAGTATACCACAGATTATTCTCAGATTTGGAACGACACCTAACCACCTTTCAATGGTACTAGAATTTCAAAATCCTCCTGCTGTATTGTAGCTGATCAGTGGTAGAGAACAGGAGAGTGAACAGTGTCACATTTCTGTTGCAAAACCTAGAAATCTTCATTTCAAAACCCAAACAGCCCGTGACAAAGCAGTGTTATCACAACAGTATTTTGCATCTCTTGGACCTGTGTTCTCATTAGCTCATCTCTGTTGTGAAAATACAACTTCATTGTCCATATTAATTAGCAGCCACTGTAGCTCAAACAGACGGGAGGGTTGCCATGGGTGGGGGTGGTGGCAGAGACTGAGGCTGTAGGAGGATACTGCTGTAGTTGCACTTCCCTCTTGCAGTCATCAGTGGAATGATAGATTGCTAAAATAGCCCTTTAGCTCTCTAGAAGTGATAGTCACAGCTACATTAAGATCCATTTCTAATAATCCTAGAATCTCCAGATCCCACCTCCAACCAGGAGGCCATGTTGTTTCCTGAAAGCTGCTGCCAAGCCTCCTAGTTCCGCTTCATGTTCGTCCACATTCTGCTGCTCACAAAGCTGCCTCAAGTAGGCTGTTACGAATTATTCTAGACAATCTTTCGGCAATGTTGTGCACTGCAAGAATATTTTTCTTAATGAAACTAAACACTAATTCATCCGTTAGAAATCTGAGGTCTTTAATTGCAAATAAATGTGTGAAAAGTACCAGTCAAAAGTTTGGACATACTTTCCCATTCACTTGAATGAGAAAGCGTGTCCAAACTTTTCACTGGTACTGTGAGCATGAGAAAATACATCATGGTGACTTCACCAGACACTCTTCAGCTCTGCTGCTGCACGAGTCACTGAGAGATAAAATGTTCTCGACTCGGTGCCAACACTTGACAGCTTGGTGGTCTTTACCAAACTCACGAGTGCCTCAGCCATAAACTGATAGATAGCAGGAATTAACAATGCATTTAATTGCAGAATTTATAAGCATAACTCACTGAGCAGATGGGAGTCATTGGTGTGTTTGGAGTCACTTTATTCAAATCCCAGGATATTGTACTTCATCCATGTCCAGAGGAACATTTTCCTCTCCAGTGTGGGATTTATCTAAACTAATACAAAAGCCTAGTGGCCATTTGGCTTCAGATTGGTATTGTGTCATTGAGTCTTGGCATGTGCAGAGTGAAAACAACTGTGCACAGCTCTACTGGACTCTATAACCGATCTGGACAGCTGTCATAGGGCATATGCATATCACTGTTGTCAGGTGGTGGAGACTTAACTCATGTACAACTGGAAGTTAACATAAAAAGCAACCTTTGGTGTTTGAAATGTTTGTATTTGGGAAAAGGATCCTTAAATATGTCCATGCTTTTCAGATGATTGAAATAAATTCTGCACAACAGCATTAAATGTGACAATTATTTTTAATTCAGTAAAGCATTAAATGAAGGTAATAATATCAGTGGAATTATACCAATGTAATAAGTATCCACAGGATTGAAATGAAAGTCATGGAAACAGTGTGTGGGAAAAAAAAGTGTGAGAGTAAAAAAATAAGATCAGTTTCTACATCAACTGTATATTTGCTTGTTTTCAAATACAGCCTACTATAGCTCAGGATATGACTGATATTTTATAATGATGTTTTTCAAAAGTTTAAGTTTTCATTTCTGTAGTGATTGGAAGAAAGACATTTTCACTCACATCTGATCCCTGAATTCAAGATGTCATTTCTTTTCCATTTCAACTTAACCCCATTGAAATTGGGGAGAGCGATTTGAAGCCGCAGCCATTTGGAAGACCTTAAACAGTTATTCAAAGAGGACCACCAATCAGCTTCCAGCAGTGAGGTATTGAATAAAGATAATCAGGCTCTGAATAGAAATTCAGAAATGCATAAAGTGGTAAAGTAGTGCCTCAAACATATCCAGAGATTGACAGACGGACACTGAGTGAGTCAGACAGGATACTAATGTCTGTCCTGTCATTCGGTCTTCCCTTTTAGCAGGCTCCATCTCACTGCCCATGTGGGACTGAGTCTGAGTGACAAGCCACTGACATTTACAATCTCTCAGCCTCAAAGTGTGGGCAAGCAAGCCTGTATCAAAATGTGACCACAGTGGATGTTCTGAGTCATCATTAGTGAATTTCTGGAATTTCATATGCTCATGCATCACTATATTTCTGCTTGTTCACTACTCTCTGATGATACTCTGTGCGCTATATTTGGCCTGTTGTCCCATCTGCTTTCAGCATCCAGTTTCATTAAATCTACAATGTTGTCACAGAAAACCATGTTTGATTTTAATTTACAATGTGTTATGAGATGAAGCTGAATATTTTTACATTGAATGTCATCATTCCTGTCTCATATTTTAAGTTATTTTGAGTATTTGACCGTGAATGATACCTTAATGATGTTCTATTTAATAATGTTCTACTGGTGGAAATATGAAATCCATGTCGGCATAAAGTCTGAGTTATTCTTAGGCTACGTGTCTATTGAACTTCATAGAAATCTATTTTAAAACTTTTGAGATACACTGATGACAGATCAGACTTTAGGACTATATAATGTAATGTTTACTGTGAAACTCCACCTCAACATCCTTGCGAAAGCTTTGTTCTCTGTGACACAATACCCACCCAGGTTCAAGTCCTAGCAAGTCTAGCAATGTGAAACCTAGCAATGTTGCTAGGAGATTTTATGTCCAGCCAAATGTTAGACTAATAGGCATTGAATTATTCAGTGTCAGTACTGGAGGTGGTGCTGTTAAGAAAAGTTATATCAGCATGGAAGACAATTTTCTTCCCGAGACCTCTGTAACTATAAAAGCGGGCTGTATCACTGAAAGTTCAGGTGGATCTATTTATGTATAGCATAATATTTCCTAACGCTCACCCTTTGCAGTGCTCATTGAAGGGCACGCAGTCAGGAGTGCTTGCGTGTTTTCTCTACTCTCTTTTCTTTTCCAGACCTCTGCTCAGGCTATACTGTGTTGTATTCCCATTCCAGTGGCACAAATTAATCTACGCCGCCTGTCCACCTGCAACAGACCTCATACAGTACAAGGCCACATGCATTTATTTCACTTCTTGCTGTAGGGGCCAAATATACAGAGACATATAATTTAGAGCTGCCGTCTCTTGCTATCTGCTGTTTTTCTGGCTAAACAATACAGCATGTCAGTGAGAGGTGAGCTCGCCCTGCAGTTAATGCCTCACCAGGATGAAAAGGCTGGTTTCCCAAAGACATGATAGATGTGACTACAAATCTTCAATGGTAGAAATGATTATTTTAAATGATAATTATTAGGATTATTTATTCCTGCTCCTGCCGTCTGTGGCAGGTACTCTCTCTCTCTTTCTCTCTCTCTCTCTCTCTCTCTCTCTCTCTCTCTCTCTCTCTCTCTCTCTCTCTCTCTCTCTCTCTCCATATATATATATATATATATATATATATATATATATATATATATATATATATATGCTTTAGTCTGTGATTCTGTAATTCTGACTGCTTTAGAACTAACTGTTGTACTGGTTGCAAGGCAGCACTTGCTGCTGTTTATATAACTAGGAACTAAAAGAAAATTGCTTGTAACATTTTCAGGAAAATAACAGAGTGCAGACATGCTGAAAAATACAGCTTAAGGGCTTCTTTGTGGTTTGGAAAAGTCAGGACTTTAAGTCAGTATACACAGTATTTACAGATGAATAAGAGTTGAAGGTGAAAGTACAGTGTATTTGTTAGAGAGGTGGAGGCATATAGTTCAGCTTCACTATGACATGCTATTAATACAGCTAACAACACTTGATTGCCTCTCTCTGTTTTTAATTTAACTTAAGTCTTCCTTTTCTTCTCACTATCTAAGTAGTGGGCTTTGCAATTGAAACAGTTATCATTGTAAGTAATTAACATCAGTGCTGGGTAACCAGGAGACTACAGCAATGCTACTGTAGGTGGATTATCAAGTAGATGTTGAGATATTTCACGGAAAAAGTGAAACTTTTGACCTGCAGGAAAAGTGAGAAGATAACCAAAGTCATTAAAATGTATCTACTAGGGACTTTGAATATCTGTAGCAAACCCCATGGTAACTCATTCAGTAGTTCACTCTGAACCACAAATGTCATCCTTGCAGTGTTAAAGGAAAACTCAGTTTCACCAAAGTCAGTAGTTTCTTGGCAACATGAAGGTCTGTACAAAATGTAACAGCAATCCATCTGATAGTTTTTGAGATATTTCTGTCTGAATCAAAGTGGTGGACTGACTTACTGATAGACAGACATTACCTTTCAACTGTAAGTCCTCTCCTGGGAAAATCAGTGAAAAGATTTTGCTTCTGATTAGTTTTAATTGTAAACATAATTTCCTTGGTGCAGATATTCTGCTATACTGTTTATCATCCATCTACACTAATCCTGTAAAATAAGTAAATTTCACATTGCATTTTTAGTTGTTCAAACTTGCTTTATAGGTTGCATTTGCAATAAGTCATTATCACATACATTTGGACTCACTGATATAATTACACTAACAAACAGTTGGCAGGATTTTACATTGTGTGCCGTCCATTGGATTTTGCAGGAAATCTGCTGCCTTATTTTACAATACAAGCTAGAAAAATGGCTGCTGTTGAACCAGCAAAGCATTCAGAGTTTCTGGCTTTGGCAAAATCCTCTTTGTGGTAGAAAATGAAACAGTAACAATATGATTGCCACAAAATGGAAGCTAGAAACGAGCACTAAATTATCAATAGAAATTAAAGAATGATTGACTGATGATTAAAATACACTTGCACTTTAAATATGGGCATGTTTGAGAATGTCATTTGGCTTTCAGCATAACACTTTTTTTGGGAACATCAGAAATCGCTTTCACTCATGGATTCATTTCCATTCATCCAAAAATACTCCACTTATTGTACAACTAGGCTACACTTGTGTAGCTGCTGCCAGATCCTTCTTGATTGCACCATAAAAAGATGATTTTCTATGCTGGGCTCAGTCTGTATACAGCACCACTGGATCATTGCTACAGACACTATTTAGATGTGGTTTGAGCTCAACCAAAAAGCAAAAATGCCAATATCTTTCCATCTGCCAGAGGAAGAAATAAATAAACTCTTTGTATGTGTGTAAATGTACAGTACCAGTCAAAAGTTGGGACACACTTTCCCATTCCCTTGAATAAGAAAGTGTGTCCAAACTTTTGACTGGTACTGGATTATGTTAGCACTCGAAACATTTTACAGTTTATATAATCTCTTCTCTGACTGGCCATGCCCATTGAATAATATAATAAATAACGAGAATGAAAATCATTTCAGTTAAATGTGTGTAATGACATCATATCTCCTGATGTTTCTGACCTGTGGATAGAGTGTCCAGCTTGTGAGAGGTATATAGTGTATATGTAAGATGCTCTGTCACCAGCTTGTCCCTCAAGGGCTGGTGGCTGAGGCAAATCTCAAGGCGACTGCCTCAAATCGAGCGGTCTGGGTGATGGATGGCCTCTAGCATGATGTATGGCTGCTGCTTTCTTCCCACAGGCCTGTATAGGTTGTGTTTGGCCGAGTGACCTCCACTTCCTGTGCATCCCTGCATGTCCCTGGAGGCCCAATCTGCTGTCTGGGTGTAAATATGATCCATGGGATTACATGGCAGACTCTGAGTGATGGACCTCATTGTCCGGAAAGGAAATCAGATTCTCCTAGGTTTGTCCCAGCCTTTGCACTCATTAGATCTGGGATTTGCTCTATTTACATTTGCTCTTTCACTGAGAAGTGGTATGCAGAATGCATGCAATCAGGCCTTTAAAGGAAAAAGCGATAAATGGCAATGCAGCTGAATTGTAAACAATAAAATATACCTATGCTTCATTATGCCTTTTTATTTTTTGTAAATCTTGAATAATGTGGTACACTTTTTGGATGCATGCTTGATGCAATATTATTAGCTATTTAAATGTTTATACAAATGCTGATACTCTCCGATTCTTTAAAAATAGAGCATTTAACTCTATTTGGCATTATGAATTCACATGCTTGAGTCAGGGATTAATATTTCTAACTGTGGCTCAAATTAATGCTGTTTTTTTGCACAAGGAGTGACGAGAATGTTCAGCTCTCCAAATTATAAACTGTGAGGCATTCGCCTTTACAGTCCACCTCGAATCAACCAACCAATTCATATAGTATGACCTTTTATCGTGTACAAACCTTTAATCAGGCAGCCTGTGCAATACTGGAGTCAAATATGTAATTTCTCAGTATGCCATCAAGTAATTTTATGATTCTTACTTTTTGCTGCTGTGCACTACTGTGCACATCACACCACTAAATAATGGGTCACTGAACTTCCATAACAGAGAGAACTGCCAGACGCTGACACAATACATTTCCCCCCGCTATAGCTACTCTGGTAAATACACACACTGAGAAATTAGATTTGGCAGGTCATTCAACACTCCCCCTGGGGATCTGCAACTTTGTAGCTGCAATGTTTTTATTTTTTTTTCGCTCAAAATAAACAGTTCACCTCAAATGCTCTGAGTGTTTTGCAAATTTGACCATTTCCTTTAACCTCCTCGAATCTTTTAAGGCAATGACAGGAACCGAAAAAAAAAAATGCGAAAAAAAATCTCACCCACTAATCAAAAAGCATGTGAGGGTAGCATTACAATTTCATCCTTGACTTGCTACCGTTCTGAAAGCCTACACTTTTACTGCAAGTAAACAGAAAGAATTTATTGGCTTGCCAAGTACTCAAAAATTCTTGAAGGATTAAATAGCTGCATCATGTAAGATGAGTTTTGAATCATGAGGATAATTTTTTTATCTGATTTTTATCACATCACAGCTGCAATGGGAGAAAGAAGAAGAAGAAGAAGAAGAAGGCAAGTGAAGGTGTTAAAGCTGAAGTTTGCTTCCTCTAATTTAATGATGGAGGAGCTGCTGCTTCTTTTGCTCCACTGCTCAAGTACATTTCAGTGGCATTAGCCTCACCTCCAACTTTGCCCAGAGCTGCTGGTGGCACTGCTGGAGGATAAAGTCCTGCTCACAGCTCTCCCAGATTATTCATGTATGTCCGCTGCAGCTCCCTTGGCAACAGTGAAGGGAAGGACCCAGTCATTCAACACACGCTACTCTTAATGCTGAGGTGGTGCTCTCTGAACAACATGCACAATGAGAGAGTAAGACATCACTCCATTTAAAATATAAAGATGTTACCGTGTCTGCTCATTTTAGTCGGTTCCATTCATGAAGTAATTCACCGTGAATCAATGCTCTGATTTATTACCACTGTGAGACATGAACTGCTGTCAAGACAAAGCGCAGAGACAAGTTTTGTCATCTGACATTTGCTGTTTCCACAATCCCACCCACATGGTTTGTTTATTCTGTGTAGCATCAGGCATCAATACGGCTGACATGATGGCAGCAAATGGATTCTGTGCTTGATTAAATGCTATAAAATAAGCATTTCAATTTTTGCGCTCATTACATACACATTATAATATTTAGCTATTAATTAAGACATTGAATTCCTCTATTATTATGCTGACTTCCTATTTTTAGTTGACAGATAAACTCGATGCGAGGGTTGACATTCCAGCGGCCCTTTTTAAATCTGGGGCAAACCTGATAAATCAGATTTGCCCTGACAGATGAAAAACCCTCTGAACCTGAAAATGTAAGCGCAACACATGGATGTACACCGTGGATAAACTCATCATCTATCGACACAATTACTTACAAATCGTTCCTACGATTGTCATGATTGATAAAGTGACAGGATTATCATCTTCATCACCACCACCATCACAGCTCAGCAGTTTAATTCATCTAATAAGATTTCATAATGATGTGGATCATTTATATGTGAATGATAGCAATAGCAGTGCTTGCAGTTACTGTAAAAGTCCTCCAGCAGTACAACCAAATATTTTTTTTCTTTTAACATTCAGTTTGGATCCTGTTTATCTGTGATGATGCTGGATGCCTCCACTCTCCCTCAGTATCCAAAGGTTTCCATTAATACATATGAACCTGACTGAGAGATGGCCCTCTGCTTCTTTTCTGGGTAATGAGAAAAGTCTTCTATGTAAGACATTCAAGATCCACACAACATATAGATGGTAATATTTTATTTAACTCCACCAAGTGAAACCCTCAGCAGATATTCAGTGTCAGGGTTGTGTCCATGACAACATTCAATAATAAGAAGTTGAGAGTGGATGGAGGTGAGGGTTATGAGCCTCTCGTATTCAAACCCCTTCCTCTTTTCTCCTTGTCGAATGAAATCTGGTGCAGTTTTGCGAGCTTCTATATAGTGAATCTGCATTTGATGCAGCCATTTCTTGATTATGTTGATCCTAAATATAAGAAAATTTACTTTGATGATGTGTATTATTCTTACACAGTACAAGTACTTTTAGGTCCAAAAGTCTGAGTCCAGACTACTGTATGATGTGGTTTCAGGATGTGTGCTTTGAAGAGCTCTCTCTCTCTCTCTCTCACTCACACACACACACACACACACACACACACACACACACACACACACACACACACACACACACACACACACACACAAAGCCAGTGTGATTTGAGTATAAAGTGGAAGATATCCTGCTGCTCCTCCAAAATTACATTCTGGCAGGTGTAAAAATTTGCTCTGCGAGAGCACTTCACACAGGTTGATTGTACACCTGCTTGGCTATTTTACAGGTGCTATTCATGCTTGCAAAGACGACGGCTTCCTCCGAGGATCTCTCCCCAGCCTCAAACGAACAAGCTCTCTGCCTGCCAGCATGATAGAAAGCTCATCATGTTAATTCAAAAGCTAACTGACTCAGCCATAGAATTGTATTTCGACCAGACAGGTGAGCTTCATTAACTTTTCCAGTTCTGTTGCGCTGGCGTCCTTCTCACTATCGTTTTGCTCTCCCTGAAATGCAGTGAATAATTAAATTGGCTGGGTGAAATATTGAGTTTGCGTTTTCAAGAGGCACATAAATATTTCTGTAACATCTACGAAAACACAAATAGCTGCTGCAGCAATATCAGCTTGAACTTATTTGCTGATTTATGATCTCAGTAGTTTTGCTTTGTGTACTGTATCTGTGTGACAGAGCTGACCACAGAACTGCATCACAGGCTTAAAAACAGTGGGTTTCAGACAGAAGATAATTAATTTGAATCCCTGGAATGAATGGGAACACACACTTTCTCCATCTTTCATCCCTCAACAAATACTATTCAGGTGCCGTCAAACAGCAGTTAACCCCCCACTGCATCAGCTCCAGCAGTTAATCCAAATTAGGCTGCAAAGCAGGGATTTCTTAAACATGCCATCATTTTTCAAGTTAATCACAAAAAAGTAATTTTAACAGCCTGCAATAAACATCTTTTACACATATAAAACATAAATAGATGAAAATTTAACTCTTATTAGATGGCCTCTTTTGAGGAAATTGATCTTACATATAATTTAATAGTTAAGTAAAAATTTGTAATTTGTAAATATTGGTGATATGACAAGAAGCATCTAAAAAGTTTTCCAAATTATTCAACTACATACTTATACATACAAGTCACAGTGTTTATTTCTGGAGCAGTTCAAACAGCTGCTGAATATTAATGCTGCTCTCCAGGTTACACACAGGTTAATATGCGTCCTTTCTGATGAATAACTAAGGGCTAATGTATAATGCATAAGACTGGCTGTTCCCTGCTCGGGGCTTTGTGTTTGTCTCGGGTGTCCATGTTGGAAGATGCTTGAAGTCACCATCAGGAGGAATTGTTTCTGGATGTCTAATACACTGTACTGGCTGGAGAGCTCACAAAATGGTTTCTAAATGAATGCCACAGAATAAAGAAAGACTCAGATGACAGTTCAGACAATTGATCGTGTTTTCAAAGTAATGCTTTAGCATTTTAATATTTATTTCTAAGTTCACTGCTTTGAATTATAGTAAATCAACTGCTTCTGAGATTATGGGCATGATACAGAAAACCAAAGCCAGAATCTAGTGCTATAAATTGTGTATAGCATTGCCCATAATTTCCATCCATGTCTATGTGCTGTATAGAATATATGCTGTAGGCATTTGAAGTGAAGCCTACTACATATACAATAATACTCCCACTATTCCTGATATTTTTAGAGTGCATTTCTCAAACTGTTTTTCAGGGTACGTAAACCAGCACATGCCTCCCTATCATAGAAAACTACAATGGTCTCCTCTCCAGACACTATTTTGTAAAAGAGATGGCAGTTTGAGAAACAGTCACTGGTGAAATCATGGAGGGAATATATCAGGATAGCCAGAGGCTCTGGATTGTTAGCTAGCTGAGTGAAGCTGCTTTGCTGAACTAGTTTGCAGACCCCTGGGCAGGCAGTCCATGTAAACAGAATATTTATTTAATCGTCTGCTTGGCATGTGGGACTGTTCCAACTCAAGTAAAATGCTGCACATGGATTTATTTTACTCTCCTCACTCGCAGAGCCAGGCCTCCAATATTGTGTAAACCTTTCTCTGCTTATCTTAGTTGGTATATCGATTTAAGGGAGCATGTCAGTGGAAGATGCTGTTGTTAGTTTGTTGATGAAAACATTTTGCTATTCAGCTATTCAGCATGAATGAGCAATTTGAAATGTGTTCTTTCTGAATGCCAGGAAAAAAAATTGCATTGTTTGTGTGTGTGTTTGTGCTCGGTCCTATCTCGTGATGGCACATGTCCTGCCCCATGTTGTGAGTGTCCCCACTGAGCTGTAATAACACACCTCGCTGCTGTCTGAAATATTCATAGCCAGGTAAGCCCATCACTCCGAGTCAGTCACATGGATTCCTTATTATCACCCCCCTCTGCTCTCGCCCCCAGGTCACTTTTTTCCACCTGCCTTTTGCTGCATCCCACTCACCTCTGAGCCTTTGGTTGCACCTCGCATAGCCGCCTGGTGTTGAGCCTTGAGCTTGAAATGCCACTGTTCCACTCTTTATTGTTTCTCTTTTTTTCTATTGTCTTTCAGACAGGGTTAGCAGGATTCTTCAGGATTCATTTTTGTATTTAATCAGTATTTTTTTTCATCATTACAATGGAAATCTGAGATAACCTCATTGTATTTAATGTGCCGTTGTTGCTGAGCATTCTTGGTGTCTGAAAAGATTACATTCAGGGTTTTAATCCAGAAATATCAAGCCATCGCAATATTTTTTACATGAGCAAAAATGAAAGATTTCATACACTTTTTACAGTTTGACTCACTATTGCTATTCACTAACACAGCGTCATGTAAATAAGCATTGGACTCAATGCTACAAGTGAAAAATGTTGAATGCTCTTTATTCAATGTATTTACAATGAACACAATACCATGTATGTATTCAGATTCATTCATTTTTTAAAGCAAAATTTGCTTCCTGCCAATCTTATTCAGTTCTGAAAACTATAATACCATTTTTAGTGAATATGTGTATGTGTGTACAGATGTGTGTGAATTGATCATCCTTGTTAAGAAGTTTATATATATGTAAGTTTTTATGATTTGTGCGTGAAGCTGATGGTGGAATATATACAGAACTGTGAAGGAAAAGGAGGTTCATCAGAAAACTCAGTGCTCAGTGGCGACATAAAAGCATTTCACTTAATACTATGAAATAATCCAGTTAGGACGACCCATGCTGCACCTATAGTAAAGTATCCTTGAACAATACCAGCAAATTCCTCCTGATATCTCTCAACTAGCCTAGAAGTCAGAAGAAGCAATGAGAGCAAGAGTGAATATTTGAGAGACAACAATCATGGTACTTTTTTGGACTTATTTGAGAAGAGGTATAGGCCAATATCGATAAAATCTTCATGAAGAAACCTTGCAAGAGTCTAGTAAGGTCAGGGCCACATAAGCGCCAACACTTTCAGCAGAAGCAAGGCCAGGGAAGAGCAGAGCAGTTGCTCGTAAGCGGATTTTCCTGGCCAAACAGCCCTCGCCACAGGCCATACAGTGAGGTCAAAGTCAACCTGCACCAGGAGGTCATGGCCTCAGCCATGCACCATCAGTTAGATACAGGCATAACTTGGAACAGAAAAGCAGCATTTTTTATTTTATTTTTACAGCGTTTTTTTTAAAGCCTTATTTTTTTCAGGGAAGATGTGAGCCCTGATGTTTTTTTTTTAACAACACTAAAGTTCATATACAGTCGCACCTGGGAGCTTCTTACAACAATCCCACTTTCCACTGCTTTGCTGGAGGGGCTGAGTGTGAAGTGGCTTGCTCAAGGGCATGTAGATATTGGCTGTTGAGGGAGGAGTGTGGGTTCAAACCCAAACCAAGGTGCCTCCTATGAATACAGCGCAGGGCTGCTATCATTTACAGACAGTAATCACTTACAAGTGCTCTGTGGAATATCATATATCCGGAGATGAGACACAGACCTCTGAGAAAATCAACAAGGTAGAACTAAAAATAAATCAATCATTGGAAATGTCATGCCTCCCGTTCACAATGGTGAACTCGTGTACAGTATTTTATCTTTGAAATTATTGTAAATATTGTTTATAACAAGTAACTTCTGCTGCAGAAACAACAGGATGAAAGCACAAGACCCTAGAATGGAAAAATCATGTTTACTTTGTGTTGTTTAGGGTGAAGAGCAAACAGTAAGATAGTATGAGATACATCAAATAAAATGTGATACATTCATCCTTGTATGCTGCATTTGGAATCTAATCTCCTGTGTTGATATCTGACACTCATTGCAATTGTTTTATGTAAATTATATTCAAGACAGTAGGGTCACTTGCAATGTAACAGGAGAAAGAGGCTTTACGACCAGTTAGAGAAAACACTTAATATTTAATCAGCCAAAACATCTTTGCATTTTTCTTTTCTTTGTTTTTGTCTTAGCTTTTAAAACTGGCTGCTGCAATTGGAGGAAAGGTTGTTTCCGTCATACCATCATGGAAGCCAAATGATTAGTTTTGAATGAGGAAAAGAAAATACAGAAAAGGGGACCCAGATCATGCCCCTGTTGACTGTTACATGGAGCCTAACACAAGGAAGCCATTAAGAATCCAAGTACTCTCACAGTGAAGGAACATTAAAGGAAATAGCATGAAAGCATGAAACAAATGAATGCAGCTGGCAATGCCAACTACACAACACCACTGCACAGAATGTGATATTTTCTGCTGAGATATCATGGAGTGAACTCATCAGGGAGTTCACAATGTGAAGTATACGGCATAACCAATGATAAAAGTGAAACGATAAAGAAAACACTGCAATGGTCACCAGCCCTGAGATACTGCTGTGGAGCTGTTGCTGAGAGGTTTTGTTGTCTTCGATTCAACAAACAGTCAACATGCAGCTGGACTGACAAAGGTGAGAGTTTAGCATCTATAGAGAGATATGATTCAGAATACAGAAACAACCTTGTGAGAAAAAAGCTATGACAGAGGGGACTGGAGAGCAGCGTCTGTGTGTATAAAGGAAGTGCGGTGGAGGTGATGTGGTGAATTTAGACAACACTAAATTTGTAATTATACAAGTAGATAAAGGATTTCTGGTTAAGTTATGTAATATTTGGCTTTAACTGGGGTATTTTTTCACCTCAAAGTGACCATAGATATCCATTAGTCATGCTCTAGTCGCTTTTGCTGGGACTGATCCAGTAGACCTATTCATATAGAAATGTGGCAACAATATAGAAATAGAGTGTTTTCAGGGAGATTGAAAACACTCTGCAATTGCACAGTGGACAATTTTCACACTACAAGGATTTTTGATTGCTTTAACAGCCCTTTGGTGAAGTGAAGTCATCAAGACAAAAAGGCTTCAGGTGTCAAGGGCCAATCTACCTTACAAATGGATTCTCTGTTTTAAATTATCTACAGTCATGCCTTAAAAAAGAAATATACATCAAATAATGTGTCTAAACACAGCCTTTCTAAACTGGTTTGTTAACCTGGCAGCTTCTAGAGAAGATGAAAAAAATGGAATGGAATGACCATCCATCCTCCTTGACATTTGGCATTTCAGAAACACTTGAAAGAGGCCCTCTATTACCTCTATGTAGCCATCATCACACCTCTCAGCGGTGTGCACTCCTGTGCTTCTACAACAAGATATATGGAAGACTGAGTCATCTTAAAACTCGTCAAGGAGCCCAATCTCAAGCAGTTGCCTTTTAGAGCAATTACTGTAGACAACCATCATTACAGCATTTGAGAGTTCTTCTTCAAGCAACATGTGTGCACTTTCTAGCCAAAGTTATGTAAAGTTTACTTTCTATTAATTTGAAAATATAAACTATGCTACATCCACCTTTTTTATAGTGATCTCCCAAACTTACAACCATTTTTAAATGTATTTACTGGTGGGAAAATGCACACATAATGTAATTAAAATTCCAAAATGTATCTATCTAAGATCTATGTGTGACTTTCACACAAAACTGAACAAAATCTGTTCAAAGACAAATAAATACTCCAGTGTAGCAGCAATGTCACAGTTAGTTTGCAGTGTTTTACAGGTGAGAAGTAAGATTAGGTGGATAAAGGCACAAGATGCACAGAATGGGAATGTATGGTTCGACGTTGATCAGCTGAAAAGCTTATATAAATTTCCTTTGCATATTAGCAGAGTTCAGTCTGACTGTCACTTCAATGATGTGTGTGTGTGTGTGTGTGTGAGAGAGAGCGAGCACAAGAGAGAGAAAGGCAGACGGAGAAGCACACTTTTGCTGGAAGGTACAAAATAAATCAAACTCTGCTGCAATAAAGTAAAATTGCCTTTTGAGCCTTTTCATTAAAAATGACTTTCCACGAACAATATACTTTTTAATTCTAATTGAACATGTGTTTTAATATAATAATGCCATGCAAATGAAATTAAGTGGTGACTAGAGAATAGCAGCAAGAATAAAAGAAGAAAAAAAACCCCAAAACAATTGTCAAATTCGCCCACTGTCTCCCATTAGAGCAGTTGCTAATACCTTTTGAGGAGAACAATATAACTTTCCTGTCATCTTGGTTGTCAGTTTAAGTGTGAGAGCTGAGCGGTGATTTCTGTCTGGAGCCCCTGTTCTTTAAAGACAGACACATTTATGGCTGAGAGTGGAAAACAGCCGTTGAATGGAGGAAAAGGAGGTGAGTGGCGGGCAAAGATGAAAGCTGAAGCTGAAGTGGCAAGACTTGCATTTCTGTGACACGGGGCCTGCATGGTTTAACAGGATGCTGTTGAACCCAGACACACGGCACAATGGACATCTGTGTGCTGTGAACAGTTTGTGCGTGGAGGGAAAGCGCTCATAGGAGGGGGCAGATCTCCTGTCTTGCGCAGTCACCCGCCTTCATCTGCACTTAACTTCTCATTAGGGGCTCATGTGACATAAGGCAACAACCTGTGACCAACCAGGCATGGTATATGGCTGACGCTGGCAGGAGGGAGGGAGATTGGGAGGATGGAGGTGGATCTGTTTGTGTGACTTGTTGTCATGTCAGGTACTGCAGCCACTAGCCTTGAGATACTTGGCTGTTGTCTGAGAGTGCTTTATCATCTTGATAAATGCAGCCTTGGAGCAGTGCACTATCAGCATGCTCAGAGGCATGAGACACGCTCTGACTAATGAAAAGAGAAGGTCAAGGAGAAGGAGGGGTGCACAGTGAGGGGAAGAGGAGAAAACGGCGAACAGAGATGTGGATGTAAAAGTATGGGACAACATGTCAATTTTTTTTCTAGCTGTGTATGAATGCTTTTGTGTGTGTGTGTGTGTGTGTCTGTCATGGCATCTTGCATGCTGACACTGTGTGTGCGTGTGTGTGTGTGTATGTGTTGTTAAATGAATAGTTGAGTGTTACATAGTGCACAAGCTCCTCAAGCCCAGCACCTTATTATGCATATGTACAGAAAACTACATCTTAACATGCACTTCTGCAAAGGCACACAGAAGACTGGTATCAGGGCAAAATAGAGTTTCTCACTGCAGCAATAATTTCTCGCTTCACCCTTTCAAAATATTCATTGCGCCATATCTGTGCCACTATAGTTCTAATTACATTTGACAAGAGAGGTTACATTAATTTTCTTGTACCTGTATTACCGACGACATATTCCTTCTATCTTGAATGTTATTACAGCAGGTGTTGAGAATTTCTAGCGCAGTGTTAATTTTGGAGTCATCAAAGTGACAGCGCCGTGCTTTGGGAATCCTTTCGGGCTCATTACCATAGTCTGCTGAATCTATTGGCGGGGCCCCGCATGACTGGGCAGACGCTGCTCCAGCCTAGCCGTCAGATAGAAGCAATGATCAGGGGGTTAACAGATGCTGCTCAGTCTTTAGGGTCACATCCACTCTATTCCCACTGTTGGGACTCAGACTGAGAAGACTGAGCACAACAGCTATCCACACAGCCTGTGCACAGTTTGCTGTGGAAACAGGAAAATGGGCAGCTTAGAGAAATGCTTCTTCCTACAGAATATCTCCCAGCGCTCTTGTACCCAACAGTTACAAATCCATGAAGCAGATGTCAAAGGTCAGGTAGAGCTTGATATACCCCCGTCTTTCTTTTCTCCTGCAGAAAATGGATGTGTAAAAAAAAAAAAAGAAAGCTTTGAAAAACTGTCTACTGCACAGTTGACTTGCTCAGAGGGAGCTTTTTTCCAATACATGGTAATGAGGAATGTGCAATTAACTGGGCTCTACCAGGAGGAGGCATACAACAAAGGGGGGAGGGGGAGAAGAAGGAAGATGGTACAATGCTACAAACTACACTGAACTATTTATGATTCATAGGCAGACATGGGCAAGTTAAGAAGAAACATGATATTTATGGGGAATTTGGGTCATTGCGGTAACAACCAGGGTATACATGCACAAGGAAAACAATCAATTAAAGGTAACACACAAATACAACATATTTACAGCTCTTTACTGCACATCAGTAAACATGGAATCATCTATTATTTACTGGTAACATTATAGATTTGAATCCTCATGTGTGTGGCTAAAAGAGAAGACACAAATAGTGACGATGCTGACATGAACTTCAAAACAATCGCTGCTGTGATTAAATAATAGCACCATTGACTAAGAAAAATCAATATCAGTGTGTGTGTATGTGAAAATATATAAAAACAGTTATTTTTACTATTATTATTATGACAACCATGTAATCTGTTTCTTTGAATGGCGTTCCATTCTAAAATACACATTTCTGCAATCATAGAAAGAAAAGCATGTTTCTCTTAGAGGAAATCAATACTATTAAGAGATTCATGTCCTTGACAATCTGGTGCAAACAAAATGTGCACTAACACTAGTTGTTCTGTTCTATATGACCAGACATCCCCAGATATTTAGTTAAATAATTAAGTCTGTAGCACTTCAACACTAATGATACATATTTTTCGAAAAAACTCCCTGAAAGATGTTCAAAACCACCTAAAACTTTAAAAACATAAATTAATAGTGGTCCAAAATAACAAACAGGAATGCTCAACCAAGGACTAAACTAATGCTTTCTTAGGTTGCATCAAATAGGGAAATATACTGTTTCTAACTGTACTGATTCAGATATATATTATTTTCTAGTACAGCCTCTGATATTATCCATCAGTTTCAAACCCTGAATCTCTCACAGTTACCTCCCCTCTAACAGCTGAAGTCTGACTGGCGTTGCCTAATGCAAGACAAATAGCAGTAAATAACAGGCAACAGTGAACAGATTTCGAGACAGTACTCTAATTGCGATTGTTGGCTGAAAGGGGTCACGGTTGTGCACTGTGAATGTGATGCACGATGATTAGCCCTGCATGCATTTGTGAGTCCTGTGACTGTGATATTGTTGCTATCTGCGACTGTAATATAGGCTGTAATTTGTAGGTTGTAATGCTGCGTGGGTAGAGACTCATTGATAGCATTTGGCACAAAGCCGTGCTTGGATGAAGCACTTAGCCAGTAGTCAATCTAAATATCACAGACACTGTTCTGAGTCAGTGGCAGTGTATTTGTTAGCTGAAACATGCTGTGTAATAATCAGTCAGTCCTTAGCTATTTAATGAACAGTCATCATAAGATGTTTTTACATAATCCTGCCATCTAAGATTACCTTAATGCTTGTAAAGGCTTGCTGGCGATGTGTGCCTCATTACCTTGGGACATTGGTCATTTCATTTCAAGGGTCTGATTTTCATTAACTGCTCAGCCCCCCTACCCATTAGCAGAATGAAAGCTCGGCTGCAACCATCTGGCTGCCAACTAGACCTCAGGGCTGCTTTATGGCTCCACCGAGCTTCACTAAAGGGAAAGTTGCACTATTAGAGCTTTTTTTTTCTGAGTCAGGCCAGAGGGAGTAAGGGAGTGATGCAAGGAGTGTCCCATGCTCAGGGATGTGGGGGGAAAACAGAGAGATAAATTTAGAAGAAAAAGAGAGACATTGGTGCAGGGATAGAGGAGACAGAGAGAGGCAAAGTGAGACAAAGTTAAACAGAACCTGAAAGAACAAGTCAACATAAAAAAATTGGGAAAATAAAGGAGACAAGGAGAATAAAGGAGAACTGGGAGTAAAAAACGTGTCTGTGAGATGACAATGACATACATAATACTGCTGTTCATCCAACACAGTTAAATCTTAGGAGCCAGAGGTGTTACAGGATGTGAGAGATTCATCCATGGACTGATAATAACACATCACACTTGGCTTATGGCGGAATGCAGCACATGTACAGTAGATACTCAAAGAGCAGGTGTACACTTTACTGCTACACTGTACACATTTTATTTTAAGAGAGTGGTCTGGTTTCAAAATAGTACCTGCTTACACAGACTATTTTAGTGTCTTCAATAAAATCTAACTCTGGTTCTCTTCCAACTGCATTCCCATCTGTATTCTTGACTTCTAATTGCTTTTATTCTGATACTGTTTTGCTCTGTCTTGCACAACAGACTGCCTGCAAATGCACGTCAACCTGCTGTATCATCTACTGTTCAGGTGACAACAGAGTTCACAAAAACATCCTGCCTGAAATGTATGTTTTGCTGCTTGTTTCTCTCTGTAGAGCAGAGTGGTTAAAATTCATTCCTGAATTTTATCCATTACTGTTCATGCGTCACATATGGAGAAGTCAGTGACTGAATGATGATAATGTAGGTAAGGGGACAAAGCAATTATATTACTGGATATATTAAGCCTCTTTTGATATAACTAGCTAATATGACCCAGATAACTACAGGGGTTTGATAGCATAGCTGATACTATCTAATACTTGTTGATTATTAAGCATGGTGAAAGGAGAGCATATCTCAACCACCTTATCTACAGTAATTAGTCAGTTATGATCTTTTGCATATGCCATTCTAAGACTGGATGATGAGTTGTGTTAATAAACAAAAGTATGCAGCAACCTTCATGCTGACTAAGAGAGTCTAATGTTAGAATATAAGGCTGATGATGGCTTACCTTTATCTGCTTAACTGCTGTTACAAGAACAATGATGTAATGCCCCTATTGATCTTTTAGGAGAAACAGCCTTTTCACTTGCTTAGACTCTGCAGGGAGGTCAGAGGTCAAACGACAGCAGCCTTTAGAGCTTGTAGGACTTCAATGTCTAATTGAACCCAGGACATCCTGAAGGATTTGTTTCAATGTGCACTACTTGTCGTGGTTTTAGCTCTTGCTGATATACTGACTAAACACTTTATTTTACTGGTTAAAGCAACCACCTTATCCATCAATGTAGAATTCGCCTGCAAGCACTGGGGGGACATACATTACTGGCAAATAAATACAGACACAAAGTACTGAACCTACAAAAAGGACTCAGAGACTCATGTCATGATTATTTCCAGCACCTGAGGAATGTCTCATAGTGGGGCTCATCATGCACAGCAGGGTCTGAGCTTTACTGGGAATGAGACTAAAAAAACAGAAAATCCATACAGCTGCAGTCGTGACTGCTGTGGGCAGAAATACTGGTCAGAATGCTTAAATTAGAATCCAAAATTAAAAGCCAAGCAATGTTATGGTGATAAGAATAAGACCACGCAGTTTGCTGGTGCTGATCATAAAATGAGCCATAACAGCACTGGATAAAAAATCAAATTTCCATATTTGAACCTGATCATGACTGTTATTGTTGATGTGAATATGAAGTAGGAAATGCCCAGTAAATAAATATATATATATAATAGATAAATATGATGGTATTATTGTAATAAGACTAAGATGAAAGCAGAAAATGCAGACAACAGTACTCGAACTCCTCCAACTAAACTTTGTGGAGGCTGTTCCATCAGCTGACGCTAGGAGCTGTCCGCGGTGCTGAAGCTTCGGCAGCCTCTTCTCTTTGTGCCGACAGCTCCACACAGCCAGGAATCCGCTTACTGAGCGTTCAAATTAAAAAACAGGGACCTCCGCATTTCACTTGATTATTCTCGACTGTCTTCACTCTGCGAATTCACAAGGAAGTGCATCAGCAACAACGCGCTGCTCTGTTTGTATTCCTCAGACGTCTAAATCTCGCTTTGCTTGTTTTTGGTTTTGTTTTTCCGCCCTGGAAGTATTCTTTTTTCAACACAAGGACGTATCCTGTAGGTCCGCGAAGAGCGACCTCGACTTTAGTAGACATGTGTATGAGACAGGACTGTCAATTTAAGACCCTCTTCGCGGTTTTGGTTCTCGCTGCCGCCGTGGCCAGAATACATGGACAAGGTAAGAACTTAACGCGTGTACTTTGTGGAGATTGCTCCGTGTACTTCATTTTGTCAAACTATACAAGGCGAAGGTAAAGCTGAGTGTTGGGCAATGACACCAGATTCACGACTCTCTGATCTACAAGTGTGTATGTGGCGGTATTAACCCACTGGAGTGCTCACGAAGGGATTTATTTGATATTAAGTTTACAATATGTTGGTAAAAAGCGTCACAATCAAGCTTTAAAGAGAAACGACAATAATTCTGGTTAAAAAAAGTTGTAGATTACAAAGATACTGATCATTCTAAACTGATACCTTTCCCCTTTTACTACAGACGTAACTGAAATATGAAATTAGAGGCACGCAGCAAATAAACGAAAATCGGTTTCCAAGTGGCTCCATACTGCACACAGAGTATGGCTAATTAGAAGTTATAGATCCTCACATTTTGCCACGGGGTAAAATGTGTTTAACAGTCAGCTACATAGCGGTTTACTGTCGATCACAACTTAAATACACACACACACACACACACACACACACACACACACACACACACACACACACACACACACACACACACACACACACACACACACACACACGTTTGTCCACAAATAAAACTTAATATGCCATCCACAAATTAAACATTATTCTAAAAAATATTCTAAAAAATTCCACAGTGAGATGTTTAGATGATTATTTATTTGTGGGAACCCGGAGTAAACAGTCAGGAAGTGACTGGTTTGGGCACTGAGGTCTGTGTGACAGACGGTGCTCAGTAATAAGACTCTAATCCTCAGGAATTGCTGAAGATTATTGACCAAGCTGTTTGACACAGCTGAGTGCTTGTGGGAAGCGGTGATGGATTCATGCACAGTTGCCTTGTCCTAATTATTTTTCTATTGTGCTCTCTGCCCTCTCTTCATCATCATCATAACTAGCTTTCCTTTTAGACTATCTCTCTCTCTCAACTTGTCCACACATTTTACTACTGTATCGCCCCTCTTTTGTGGTGAACTCTTCTTTATCAAGCAGCTAGACATGAGCCACCCCCAAAGTAGGGCATTCAGATGCAATGTGTCCAGTATGCAGGGTATGAGTAATGACTTGTAAAATAAGGTTAACAAAATATCATGCAAAGTGCAGCCACTGTACAGCTTGATAAATAAATATTTACAGCCGTACTTACTTGTCCAAGCAGGATTAAATGTTGAACATATTAGATTTTGCTTAGTTTTTTCTGTGAATAAGACAAAGAACACACATCACATCATCAGTCTATGCAAGTAACAGTGTCAGGAATGTCTTTCTACATCCATTTTTCTGCATTTTATGAATGCCGTCAGTACATGTTGAAAATGAACACGTTTATGAGGAACAAGTGATTACTAAACAATTTACAGTAATAACTGTGAAGATGATATTACCTGGGCTGTTTCAATCACTGCATCTCAGCCCATCCAAACCTGAGGAGCAACTACAGAGCAGTGCCCGAAAACAATATCTTACACCATCAACAAAACATCAACTGATTGAATATCTAGTGGAGGAAATGTGCGGTAGCCGCTCCTGCACAGAGTTCCAGAACCTTACGTAAGCAAAGTGCAAATCCAGTAATTCGTGGTATTGCCTAACACACTCAGAAGACATTTTATATTGTTTAAATCTTTAAATTTAATCAGTTTTGAGTAAACACACACAGAGGTGCACATTAGTGCTTCCTAGTAGAAAATATGTGAATTTTTGAGTGCTTTCAGAATCACAATTGCACATAGCCTAGGAACACACTTGCGCTGTTCGCTCACTGCTCAAAACTCTAGGGAGAGGAAAAATGCATAGTGCACTATTTTTAGAGCAAAATAAAATTTAACAGCTTCCATTAGTGAGTTCTCTGCTGTTGCTTAGCCAGCAGATGTTCACATTGTAGAGAATTCTCCAAGGTGGGTCATTTCACTTTTTATTTCTTGAGGTTCTGATGTTTTTCTTTGTCAGAAGTTTTGAATGTGTCAGTAGGTACAGGAACGAGTGAGGTTTTTTGTTTAGAAGAGGTCTTAATCTCTCATTTGTGGCACTGCCTGTTGTTGTGAACTTGCTTCAGTCTTTTACCTCGCAGGGATTACAAACACCCATCCATCTATTTCGCTGTCACAAGCACACGAACAGATACATGTTTTTCTAAATTTCGGGAACTGTGCCATTATTTTCCCTGTGCATTGTGCACATTGGCAGTGCTGTTTCAGTTAATCTTTTCATTAATAAATATAGCTTAATAATTGTTGTCAGGGTAATCAAAATGACAAGCAACTGATTGTTCCTTAACTGCTGGGTGATTTGCATGTTTTTGTTTTCCATCCAAGTTGCACTTTGCATCAGGCTGCTTTTGTTGTTCAGTATTTATTTCACACTTACAATATGACTCAGAAAACACTGATTTCTAATAGCCGGTTATGTATTTTTCTATATGCAGTGCAATTGTCATAAAGTGCTCAGGCATTGTGAAGATTTTTCTTGGAAACAATACCTGGTTGGCTGTACATGTAGTGCTGCCACTGCAGAGGCCAGGATTGTTTCATGCTGTGCATGTAAACATTTTAGTCATAATGAATGTGGATAATCAGAGCAAAAACATAAAACCGATTAAACTGTTTCTCTCTTAATTTGTGAGGTAAAACTGGGTTATGTTGGCTACTCACTTTTCACGTCTTTTCAAAGTAATAAAAAGATGTACATGGATGTAAATTCAAGGCTTTGTACATATTACAGAGAACATTTCAAACTGTGTCCCAGCCTTAGATTACATTATTAGCATCAGCTGTTTCTTTCATATGTATAAGGTAATCTAGGATTAAGGTAATGGAAATATTATCATCAAATAATCATACATTTAAAAGACAAAAGGAAATGGAAGAAATAACAAACCACTGATCAAAGGTAAGTTAAAATATACAATAATAATATGAATGTAGGCATGGAGTTTTGATAAATGATGTTGCTTTGCAAATGAATTGGTCAAGCCTTCTATTGCTTTATTTTTTCACATCAATAACAGGAGGCCATTTGGGGAGGAAGAGAGTAAAAAGATTTTTAAAGGACGATCATTAAAATTGATCAGAAAGGCTTAGTTTTTTATGTACACCTTTTAACTGCAAAAACACCAAGAAAATAAAATGGACAGTCCCTACAGTAAACCTGTCTTATGCTTTTCATGAGGCACTCTCATTTAGTTTGTCCTCCAGCTTTTGCTTATGTGTTGCGGAAATGACTTAGTGACTCAGTCCTTCTCTGTGGAATTTGTATGGTTTCCTTACATTTTGATTTTTGGCGACACCCTAAAGACAAACAAGTCAAGTGGTTTGTGACTACATAGAAATCATATATTAAAACTTGGTTTGTACATTGTTAGAATGGCAACTTGTCTGGCTGTGTGTACAATCTGTATCATAGGATAGAGTTTGTCTCATATCATAAAAAATATACTGTATATACATTCATTAATATCAAATCTAATTAAAATAACGACAGTGCTCCCTTTGTGAGAATTAAAATCGTGGTTAACCTATGTGAAATGGTGTACATTCAGCTTTAACATGACTAGACAGCTGAGGCAACAGCTTGAACTTGTCATAGGAGATATCAATCAAATTTACATGCTTATATAAAGCATGTTATCAAAACTACTATATTCGATCTATTTTGACTTTTTAAGTACTGTGAACAAAACACTATGTGCATTATCCTCCCATCTCCTACATGAAACCCATGTGTAGAAGCATTCCTCACCACATTAAAAACTCAGTGTACTGAATTTACATTTGCTTAGAAATCTCTCTGATTTTTGCGACTTACTCTTCACAAAGCAGCTCAATAATAATATGATTTTGTAAATGTATTCAAGTTATTATGTTTTATAAAATACTGACATATTTAATAGCTATTCATGCATCCATTTAGTGTGGAGAGTTTTCATTGGCCTTGGTGTGGCACTTGAAGTTTTGCACAATTTAATGGCATTCAGCTGAGTCTATTATCTTTATGCTTACACATTATCTCAGCCTGTTAACAATGATTTTTTAGTGATCTGGGAGTTGCAGAAAGAGATGTTTTATGTATCCTAAAGCTCATTAAATGAGTTACGATCTCCTCCTGGTTGACAGAGCTCTCCTTGACAGACCACTGTCGGTTTTAAGAATGTGTTATAGATGGAAGACTGTGATTCGGACAATAATAATGAGTCTTTCTGCATGTCTTTGTTGGTTAAGAACAGACGATTATCTGTCATAGCTCATGATGGATAAGGCATCGGTAGATTGACAATATCTGACAAATTATGTATTACTTTTACATATTCCAGTTTAGATGGTATAAAACAACAATTTAGCATCCAGTTCAGTCAGTTGACATAATAAAAACAAAACACACTAAAACACATGTCGTAATGGTCTTGATTTAAGCTTAATATTGGAAGAAGCACGTATTAAAACTGCACCACTGAGAGGCTGAAGTAGTATCTCTCTGGACTTTCTTTTGTATTGACACCTGTTACCACTACAGAGGAATGAAGGTCATCTTATGTTTAAAACAGGCATCTTGTGCGTGCTCGTTCAACTCAATAGTGAATGTCCTTGTTTGTCTCGCTAACATTACAGGTTAAAAGACTAGTTTTCTGTTTTCCAGCATTGGAGGAGTTGTTCATGTTCACAAGCGTTCATTAAATCTGCCAAGATCATGGGAATAAGACAGCATAATTCTGCTTTAGGGTAGATTGTTGCTTTGAGCGGTGCAATGGAAAAATCTGAGCATCCTATAATTCCAGGGGAGGTAACAGAAATCATTCAACACCTGTTTGTTGGATTGCCAGTGATTAACTTCATCAAGGGCTATTCAGCATCTGTGTGCTGTCATAATTAGTTTAACTTTCCCAAGGCCTGTCAATGGTAAATGAGCGTCATTATGCCAGAATGCCCCTCTTCAAGGCTTGGCGCCTGCCTGCCTCAGCCCCTCTCTGTGCCTGTGTCGGTCTCTTTCACTGCCTCCTAGGTGGAGCTCACAGCTTGGCTGAATGCGACTCATTTTCAGCTCTTCATGTGCAAATGCCTCTCTCGCTCCATGAGAATGTTCTGCGCATCCTAATTTGAGTCCTTGCCTCATATATTTCTTCCTCAAAAGTGCGGAGCTTTATTTGTCAAAGGGAAAAGAGTGTTTTTGCAAGGATCTTTTATGGATTTCATCGCTGTTGTGCTGGGATTGGTTCACCAACAGCTGGTTTTACCCTATAGAAAATAAACCCTGGTGTTCTCACTAAATCAGGCGATACTTCAGCTAAATCTTGAAGGAGACTACAGTTAAATCTTGTAATTCAGATAAGGGTGGTAGTGGAAGTTATTGGACACATTTCCAATTTTCTTACTCTGTGGTTACAATGCAGCATCAACTTTGAAATTGTGCGTTCAAACATCATGTATGAATAGTCAAATAGCTAGGCTACAATATTTACTTATACTTTACATGTTTCCTGTGTTAAGTAACACTAAACTGTATGTCAGTGACTCAATTAATAATATGAGTATGTTTTAATGTCATGTCAGTTTCCTTGTCAGGTTTTTTTGTGCTTCCACGTTTTTGTAAAGATTTAGCATTTCAGTTTATCTCTAAGGCAGACTTGAAATGAATGTGGTTGGCATTTATTCATCCCAAAATAATTTAGCATTTTGGTGTGCTAATACCAAACTAATAAACTACACTTTTTTGGTTGTCCAGCATAGAGAATAGATAAATATGCTTTTTTCTTCCTAATAGCATACCCTGTCAGCATATATTTATATGTATTATTCATTACTATATATATCTTTTAGACCTTTAAATAAAATAACACCAACACTCCAAATATGTATTCAGAAGGTAACTGCAGTATTGGCTATTCAAGAATTAAGCAAAGAGCAACAGAACTTGAACCAGAACATAATAAGCACCCAGCAAAGCTTAACTTTCTAATTCTTGTAAAAGGAAATTACTGTTTGCTCACTGCAATAATACTTAATGATTTCAGAGAGTTTAAAGCACCATCATTTGCTCTTTGAACATTTACTTTTTGAGCATTCAACCTGCACTCTTATTCCTGGTAAATTGGAGTGTATTCTTTTACCTAATAAATAATATATTGGGTTTTATCATAAACCCTTACACAGGATGGCAGATCATTTAAAACAATACAATGTAGAGAGAAGAAACTGGAGTTTTTCCTGATAGCATTTCCTGTCCTGTTTGTTTAATCAATTTGACAGTTTGGATAGACCTGAAATGGGTTCTTGCCTTTAGATAATTATGTGAGAGTTTTCTGCCTGTATTTTGTCCCAACACAAGCATCTCTTCAGACATTTAAAGTAACAGGTTGACAATGAAATTGTCAAGATGGATCCCCAACAAAGAAGAGAAATTTCCTCTGGATCTTGTGCAGGCAGTCGGAGATGCTCCATTTATGAAATCTCACTCCCAGAGCAGAGGACTGGGGATGGACTTCCTGCTGGGAGGGCAATGAACTCAGAAACTGTGCCTGGCCAAATTGGGAGGGCATACACATTTAATATATTCCAAGTGAAGAGTATAGCAAAAACCCTAAATGAAGCAATGTCTACCACTTTGTCAAGGCAGTACGTCACTGGCTTACTTTCTACCTGCTTTGCCTTTGGCCTTGCGCCTTATTGATCTCACCAGTCAGTCAAAGAAAAAGAGTCAGCTTGGGTAGCCTACTTTCACGCTCGGCCTGGCCATGTACATACCTCCCTAATCAGGACTGGCGTGTTTTGTGGCTGCAGTGGGGACGGCTCTCTGAAACGATTAGGCCTGGGGACAGCTCCAGCTCTCTTCCCCTCTTCTCCATGCCAGATCCCATCTAGAAAGCATTTCATCTGTGGCAGTGGAAAGGCTTATGTAGGGTCGGAGAGTGCTGTGTGGAAAGCAGCAGGTAATAGGCTGTGTAATGTGTTTGGGGGAGTAGTTTTAGTATTCACAGTTAGTGCTGACCTCTGGCAGGTTGAGCCACCCCCACAGTAATTTCCTCTGAAAAGATGTAATTGAATTCATCAGGATGAGTAAACATATTATAAGTAGCAGAGAAAGATAACAATGTTGTGGATAGATCAAGGAAGGGGATAGTAGCACCACGAGTAATTGAAAATAGTCAAAGACAAACAAGCAAAGAAAGTATGCAGGATGCGGGAAAGTCATTGCGTTTATAGTCGCAGCTTTTCACTCCACTTTGGACTTCACTTCACATCTGTTTTGATTTTATTTCCACCAATGATTGTGTGTGATTTTAAGTAAAACTGGCCTACTGCCTGTCCCCAGCTGACCATGGAAATACTGGAACATCCCACTGAACTGAGTCCCTGGCTAAAATGCAGCAAAGATTCACAGACATAATGTACTGTACATCCATTTCAAGCATTTTGTCCAGCTTATGTTTTTAGTCCAGACAATAGAGAGACAGAGAAGCCACGATGTGGCCGTGAGCCTCGTTCTGTGTAGTGAGATGTATTGAAGCGAGGTCCCCGAGGACCTTGCGTATAATTTAGAGGTTCTAACATCGACCGCCGTCTTCAAAATATTGAACATTGGCAGTCCAGGCCTCTGCTGGGTGGTCAGGCAATTGTCTGTCAGTTATAGAGCAGTCCTCTGCCTCTGCTTCGCTCCTGGTGATGGAGAGCCGGCTCATTGTGACTGTTTCCATCTGTCAGAGCAGTGAGCAGCCTTTAAAAAGAATACTTGCTCTTAAGAATGGATTACTTAGCGGGGAACAGCTGGAGTTGCTGGGTTATAGCTTTTAGTGGTAAAAGCTGGTCCTTGCATTTTTGACACTTCTTGAAGACGCTGTGTGAAATAAATGGTGAAGTGATGTTCAGCAGCCTTGTATTGACGGAGGAAATGCTTTGGAAACCAAACAATACATCTGACAGTGATGTAATGTAAACTTAACAAATCTTTGTGTTCCATCTCTTTTTACATTTCAGCTTGAAATATAAAGAATGGCTGACCTCATGCTAAATAGTATTCTTCCTCACACTCTTGCGTTGGGGTTAGGGTTAACCCTAACCCAAACACCCCTTTTCTTTTTTTAAGCTCAGCGGACATTTGTGGTCCTCAGAGGATGAATTCTTACTCTCTCTGACTTTTCTTGTATAGCGTCACCAAGAGATTGACATTATGACAACTATTGGATGTATTACTATTAAATTTGGTATAGACATTATTAACTTTATCAACATCTATTGCCATCATCATTTCTCCAAAAATTTGTACAGCTCAGCTGTGCCCTGTGTTTGATTTAATTAGCAAATGTTAGTATGTTAATATGATAAACCAAGATGTTGCACATTGTAAACATCAGCTTGTTAACGTTGTCATTGTGGACATGTTGCCACGCTCACATAAATGCTAGTGTGGCTGTAGACTCTTAGTCTTGTTATAATCTCTGTGTCCTCGTCTCTGAAGTTGTATGTCTATATGTTTGTTCTTTGAGGACATGGTTGAGAGTGGAAACTCCTGCCCTTAAATGTGTTTTTCTGCTGTTGGATGACTCATCAGAACCAAAGAGGAAAACAGAAACTTTGAGATATTAGTTTGAAGACTTTCTCATTTTTATTAAAGTCCTTTAGCTTATTAGTTTAGAGGAGCAAATGATGCTCTAAGGCATCACCATTGTCTGAAAAATTGTATTTTCAGTGTTAGGAGTGATTCAGACATCCTGTCTTGACCGAGTCCCACACATACAACCTTTGGTAGGTTTCTGAATAACATTACAAACATATTATTGTCAACAACAAATTAGAATTTGTCTAGTTACCATCCTCATCTCATTCGTATTATGGGAATGTCACTTTATTGAAAAGGTCTGGCTGACATTGAGATCTGAATCTTTATTTAACCATGTGGGTTTTTTTTGTTTTTAAATTTTAACTAGTTTTTGTTTGTAATTTTAATTTAAATATGAGTCCAATATTTTTGCCCGGAAATTAATGTCTGCAGTGTTCATTTAGGGGCACACGTGTGTTTGCGTGTATTGTCTTTAAGCTCACTTCCTGGTTGACTTATGGTTATTTTTGAGTGATTTTCTGGAGCCCAGGGGCCCACAAATTAATTGAGCATGATATATTTAAATTATATAACTAGATTAATACCCACATTACTGATATCTTTTATATTTACATGATATATTTAAGTGTTTTATCATTGCCTCTGAATCCAAAACATCACTGAATGATTAAACCACAAATGCTTACTTAGGCATACTTACTGTACTTTAACATTTTTATGCTGTTATAGCAGTACTTTCTTTTATAGTCTACAGTTGTGTAGTTTTTTTTCTGGGTGTAAAGGTGAATGTGCCATTGTTGTTGCATAACATCTGAAATCCTTATGTGACTTCTCATTTAACCCAGAGATCAGTTCTTAAATGTGGCTCAGCAGGTTGGGGGAGGAGCATGTATTCAGTCCATGAAGCCCAGCTGTGTGTACTAGGATTAAATCTGAATTATAAAGGCAAACAGAGAAAAGGAATTCTGATGGTATAAGGGATGATCTTCGCCAAAGACCGGACAAGGGCTTTTACAGAGTACTGAGGAGGAGACTGGGTTTATTTTACTCCTATAATAATCCTATGATTCTCTTTAGAATAAAACATTAAAGTGTTAAGATTATTCCTTTGGTGGAAATATGAGAACATTCAACCATCAATGATAAATTTGCGGTAAATTTACTGGGCTCTCAACAACATGTTTACTCATGAGTGTTACTCAATAATCTAATCATAATGTCATGGAAGCGTTAATCCAAATAACACTAAGCTCGACTAACCTCAATTCCCTACTCTTACGTTAATGTGATAATGTTCAAAATAGTTAATAAACTTAACGTTATTGCAGTGAGATATGTTCAATCTTTAAGTGTGTTTTAGCCAAGTAAACACAGAGACTGTTCTCCCAAGAAAAAAATAGTCATTTCAGCGAATTTCCAAAAATGATATTTGTTTACGTTCAAGTGACAAAACCCTCTAGCGGATGAAGTAATTATGACTTTTGTCCATTGGGAGCAATAGAGGAAGTAGTGAGAAGTTGTGACAGAGCCAGAAAGTCCACAGAGGAGATTGGGGTGGATGGATGGGTCAGCAAATAAAATTAGTTTGTTTGAACCAGGCAGTTGTTCCCTAAGGCCTGTAATAAAAAGCAAGTTCAATATACACAGGATATCTCTTCGTTAGCTGGCTTGATTGAGCCTAACATTGGCCATCCTGGATAACCAGCACTACGAAGCATTCTATCAACTAGCTCAGTCAACTCTATGTTTTCCAATCCAGCTACAAGTGTGTTCATGTGAAAGAGGCAGGGTTGTTAATTACGAGCGACATCATCAGAACCATACTTCATATGATGTGAGATGAAACCGTGATACCAAGTATCTGTGGAAAGCTTCTGCTTTAGGGACAGCATAAAGTCATATTCAACAAAGTGAAATGTAAACAACAGCCTGTAATCATACAACAAAATAAGAAGATGTAGAAACACATTTCCACACATTAAAAGTAGGCTAAAGCGTAAAATAGATATGGAAACAAGTACGTGAATACCACTTGTGTAAAGTCAGATTTTCACAGTGTAGCAGTTCTGGGTGGACACATTCAACCAATTATATATCGTGTTATTACATTCCTCTTCATACATGATTCAGTTTAAATGATGTAAGTAATGATGTGAAATCAGGCCTAGAGGGTGAAATCACTCTGCTGCTTTATGGAATTACAACAGCATCTTGCATCATCCATATGCAAAAAAATCCCCCCAAAAACTCTTCACAAAAGTGAAAAAGCAGTTGACACCAAGCAGGAGACTAAGGTGGAGAACTTGACAGAAACTTTACTGTAAACTTGAAAGGAGACAACATAAAAAAAGCACATTGAAATTCACAGGCAGTCAACAGTTCACAACAGGAAACAAACAAGTAGGCAGAAAGGGAGACAAAAACGGACAATGGGAAAACTATGGTGATCTGACAAAACATGCAGAGAACAGACAGTAACGGGCTATAATGAGGTGCAGCTGGTGAGGCAGGCAGCTGGTCACAAACGCTGATGAGGGGATGAGCCACAGGTGTGCAGGGAAAGTGAACATACTGAGGACGCCTGCGGACAGGTGAGGAATAGGCCTTTTTTCACAGAATAAAAAGGACAAAAGGACAAGCACAGGTGTAAATAATAAAATGAATGCTGGCTTAATTCCATTTGGCTGCTTCAGTTTCAAGGTCCTGGTATTGTTTATTCTGGCTCACTGTCACGGCTTACTGAGACACTTAAATAAAATGGAGCCATTGTTAATATTATTAGTAACACCTGTGCTCCGTCACTTTACCTAAACCTCACAATAACTTGTCCCTAACCTTAACTGAACTCTATCCTAACCTTAAAGGAATAGTTTGACATTTTGGTAAATATTTGCCATCTTGCTAAGAGTTAGATAAGATTTGTATCATGTCTGTACGCTAAATATGAAGAGCTCTAAGGTGGTTAGCCTAGCTTAGCACAAAAACTGGGAGCAAGGGTAAACAGCTAGCCTGACTCTGTCCAAAGGAAAAAATAAAATCCAACTAACAGCACCTCTAAAGCTTACTTATCAACATGTTATATCTTGTTAAATCTGTAAATTAAATCTGTATTGAAACAGAAACGAAAAAGAGAGTTACTTGCTGCCTATGCTATGCTAAGCTATCCCTGTTGGCTCCAGCCTCATATTTAGCACAGACATGAGAGGCTTTGATCTTCTCCTCAAACTCTCGGTAAGAGAACAAATAAGAGTCTTATCAAATTATTAATTTAACCAAAAATCAAGTCTTAACCTTAAGATTTAATGGTTTAACTGTTGGGGACCAGGCGGCTTTTAGCTTCCAAATGGGGAGATGAGTCCCCATAATGTGACTGTTTGAACAGATTTGTGTTTCCGGTAACATAATTAATACAGGCACACAAACGCAGCAGGAGACATAAGCAGAGGGAGAAGGAGAGCGAGTAGGCACAGACGTCACCATGTCACCAGTTTAACCTCTGTTGGACAGGTCTGCGAGCTGAACTATAAACATCAATTATTCTCCTCTGTGCCAATAAATTTAAACATGCATCAGCAAACTTAATGATATTGTGTTAAATTGAATGGATAATGGCTAATCACACCACTGATTCATATAAGTAAGGTAAACTGATGATAGTTTACCTTACAAATTCTATAACAAGAGCATATCCCAGCATACATGACTCCACGCAGAAAGAGCTATGCTGGAAAACAAACCTCCTGTGAGGCAACAATGCTATCCATTGTGCCATGGCCTGCTGCCAAATGTGCCAATTTCAAAGAATATATACATTTCTTTGTATTTGGAATAATAGACATTCAAATAGCACGATTTCCTTGCCCTGAGAAACTCAACATGTCTGCCCTTAATGGTTTTATATTGCAATCATTACTGATTTAAGTAGCAGTCTGAACAGAAACACAGAAAACACCTCTGATTTATCCATTTTAGCAGATGAGCTCTACGCTGGCCTCCAGTCTTCTTTATTCTTTTTTTTTTTCTTTCACTATCAACATGAGCAGCATCATAAACACATCTCTGGCTTCTTTTAATGGAGGCTGTTCTGCAGGAACAAAAAAAGACCCCCAAATTTTTTTTATCAGCAAACAGCCTTGGGAAAAGGAGAGAAAATATTCTGTGAAAGATGTGTGTCCATGCTGTTAGCAACCACTCTCACGCTTCTTGGGTTTTCTCCATTTCTGTTGCTGTATTGTGCATAAAATGTTCTGCTACATCCTGTGTTTTTCATCAGGACAAAAGGAGTAAAACTGAATTTGCAATGTGTGAGGACAGCTGTTGAAATAATGACAGGGTTAGACTCTCCAGTATACAGTGTCTGTCTCTTATTATTGCTGCACACAGGGTGGGATTGATTTTTTTTTTTTTTTTGGCATTCTTTCTTTTCAAAAATTTGTTTCTCTTTTTTAAATTTTCCACACTGAATTCGGAGTAAGACTGATGAACATTTGCATAGTGTAGTATATTATAGTATAGTTTCAGATTTCGCATTGAGAGGAGTAGAACATCTTCAGTTAGGTGGGGGTTATGAGGATATATCCTGTGTTTTCATGGCAAGACTTGTGTATCAGCTCGACTAAGGTAGCAGGTTAAAAGCAATTTGACAAGGAGTCTACAGAAGTGAGAGCAGCGTTACAGAGATGTGGAGAGAATGAAAGCAAAGTGGGAATCTTCTCACTTTCTATTTATATTAATGAAAACATCAGATACACATCCTGTCAATTGTTTTAATCTAGAGTGCCTGAACAAAACCAGGAGGGCATACAGAACCCAACAGGGCTCAAAATCCTAATCCTGAAAAATTGCTAATACATAATTTCAGTGTTTTCATTCAGAGCATCTTAAGTGATTCCCGACCAGACAAGTGCCATGTTATTTCATGCCTAGGTGTACACCGTAAGGAGGACAGTCAGTAAATAGCCTGTCAATGTCAGTGACCATTCTCGCTTGAAGGTGACATGTTTGTGTTTAGCTGAACTTATTATGTGTCTCTGTCAAAGTAGTTTCATCTGGCAAGTAAACAAATCTAGACAAGGTTTTAGCAAAGCTGGAAAAAATCTCATCACAAAAGTGCACCACTTGGCTCCAGTGCAATTACCTTCGGTAAATGAAGCACAGTCTGTCCTGTGAGTCGCTTACCCTCAGTGCAGGCGGTTTGCACATACACTGTGTCAACAAAGCAGCACAGGCCTCTGTTTGGAAGGTGTGAGGCTGTTTACCTTTGTTGCTGTGTGGATTGATGAGGTGGCTGAGGCAGAGGCAGGGGCATGATGGTGAATAGTTGGAGTATTACTGTGGAAAGAGGTGTTTCCCCTTGGAGGCAGCTAACTGAGTTTGACAAAGCTGTTTCTTCTGAGAGGCTGCAGGGACGCACCCTGGCCCTGCTCCAGGAGCCCCAGCTCTGCGTGTGGATGCACATGTGAGGCAGTGATGAAAGGTAATGTAGAGACAGGAGAGGGGAGGCAGCTCCCAGTAACATAGTTTTAGTGGTGTAAGTCAGCCTATTGTGAAGTGAATGTTTTAGTAGCATGAGGAGAAAACAAAAACCCAGGGAGCTTTATCAGATGTTTGATTTTAAGGTCCCAAACGGACATCCATGTACAGTGTGCTATTGTCTGTATCTACAATTCTGTCTAAACCAGAAGTATAATTTTAGACAATAAAATATTGAGAAATTTCATTCTGAAATACTACACGAACATTATAAGGAAAAAAACTATTTGTAATTGTAAGTCTAATTAATAAAGAATACATCAAGAAATGAAAAAAATGAAGAAAGGAATTAAATAAATAGATAGATAATGATACAATGCATGATCTTTCACACAGTATTTAACACATAAAACCTGAAGATGACTGAGTCATTTCTAACAGTCCACCTGGTTTTTACATGGGCATGTTGATTTCTACTTCTCTCCTTCGGCTTCAATAGATTCTCTTTGAATCTGTCTCTCTCTTGTTATATTGTTGATCAATTCTGCTTTTAGTGTTTTGGGATTGCCTATTTGGATGTCATATAGCCATTCTCATGGCTTTTATAGGGGACAAACCACCATGGGATTTTTACACAACTCCAACTGCCAAGGAAATTGGATTAAACGTCTGCTGTGATTCTGGAGGCATTTTATTCTGCAGCCTATCTTTTTATTGTCGGTATGTGTGCTCTCTGTCTCTGTATCCCTTGCTATGTTCTAGGGTTTCACCCCTGGTTTTACTCTTTTAAACACCAACAAAGTTAGCTATGGACTTTTTCATATTTATATCACCCAACTTAAAATAAAAGTAGAGATAAGAGGAAGGTTTCATTAAAAAAAAAAAAAAAATTACACCAAGTTCCCAAGCCAACTGGATTTGTCACCCCATAAGCCAATGGGATTTGTGAGCTCACATTTCATTTCACTGTACAATCCAGTCTGTCCAAACTGATTATGAAGGCAAATATGAGAGCAAATTTGAAGGCATGAGTTCAAACAGATCCTAAAGGTTTGCAAATGTTTTTTTCTGCTCATTTGTCTTTACATGCCACTGCTTGCAAAAGGGGTTGGCTATACAAGGATTAGATGGTCACTTTGGTTACTAAAACAACTCAAAATGATTGTTTTAGTGTATGTGGGGCTAGAAAGAAATAATTAATGAAATAAGTATGTGAGATCTGAGATATAAACCTTATGTTTAAGATATTTGTGCATATTTATTTGGAACTGAAGTCTCAAAATAGTTATGTTTTGCCATAAAGCTGAACATGCATAATAATCTAGTTGGCTTATTTGATCAATAGTCAAATAAACATCAATAATAAAAAATCTATAACTGCATAGCACATAAAGGGAAGCATGTAAAATTCTATAAAATAAAGAGAATAAATTATTGGGGTTTATCAGGTGGCCAAGGGTGCGACCTTTACATGAAATGACATGAGTTTACATGCATAGGGGGAAAATTGCCCAACACCAAATAGCTCTGTCCTCTGCATTCATTGCACCTAAATGTTGTGATCTGTCTCAATTTAAGTGGGAAAAATAAAGCAGAGGGCCAACAATCATTTCATAAAATCAGAGTACAGTGACATATCCCAGGTTTGTTGTTAAAACTGGGTGGAAATGATTAGAAAGTTGGAGGAGAATGGCGGGAAAGCATCATTTCCAGTAGGCATGTCCTTGACAAAAAGACAGGGGTGTAGGTTTGTTAGCGGCCGTTCTTGTCATTCAAGTAGCTACCATGCATCTAGAAGTCCCCAGACGATTGGTAGGCAGAGATCTCCAATTGTCTGGTATCAAGACTAAAATGTGGCTGACAAAAACCTTAGAGGTTATAACTGTACAATTTATGAACTCTAGAAAACTAAATCATTTTTTGTGGCTATAGAATTGTTTTTTTTCAGTAATATGATAAAAACAATCAATCCTTCCCTGATTACTACTTGTTTTGGAGCCTTTAAAACAAAAATGACCAAGAGACACACTTACAAAAGAAGCAGAGAGGTGTCACATTCACCCCTTTCATTGACTCATGAATAGATCCTCAGAATAGAAGTGTTTTAATAGATCCTCAGGGAAAAAATATCTTGTTTCCATGGTAATACAAATGAGGATTGTTCGCTTGCAGAGAGTAATCCTGCAAAGAAACTTTACTTGAAATAAGGTGAATACAGACAATGGCAAAAGCCGTAGGGAAGTGACGGTCCTTCAGTTTAGACATCTCATCATGGCTGAAACACTGAGCATAAAAACAATAATAATCTACCACAAAAGAAGTCTGTAATGATTGCTGGAATGGAGTGGCACAAAGGGGTAAAACAGAAAAGGGTCAATGCATGAACACACACACACACACACACACACACACACACACTAACAAACAGCTCTGCCATTACGCAAATGGATCTCGAAAGGCACTTTAGTATGTTTGCTCTTTGTCTCGGGCTGTCTGTGGATTTGGTGGTGAAGACAAACCAGCCCTTGATCTGAAAGCTCTGAATCACGGAGAAGATAGATCAAAGCCTGCGCTTTCTCTCTAAGATGCTTCTGTTCCGAGTCTGGAAGATTGAGGGAAGGACGGGGGAGATAAAGGAGGAGAAGAGAGGGCAAAGTTTGAGCGTGTGTGTGTCTGTGTACTCAGTGTGTATAATTAGGGTGGTTTTCTGGTAAATGTGTAGGCTGGAAGATGGAATGGCTAAGAAGAGCTGCAAAGAAAATCCTTCTCCCCTTGGTCACACAAGCAACATGACCCCATCAGACACAGCAGAGAGGGCCTGTTAAACCATGTGTGCAAGCAAGGACTGGAAAATGTATCAGATGCCTCCTAATCATCTGAGATTTCTGTGTGTCATGTTATCCGTGGAGTTTGTGCAGTGCTTTTATTCCTTGCTCATATTAGTGTGGGAGTTAAATTACACACATTTAAAAAAAAAAATGTTCAAGAGCTTATATATGAAGGTATGCCTATCAGCTGGTATCAGCTGAACCAATAAAAAAAGTTGCATTTTTGCACAAGGCCCCAACTTTTTTTTTTTTTATAGCTCTGTGAGAAAATGTTGGCACACATTGAGATTATATTCAATAAAGCATCCAGACCCTTGCAGGTTCTTGGCTGTGTTCTGCGCTCAGTTAATGATTAAGCAGAAAGCTGTCCTTCTGGCCTTTATTTGAAACACTTCCTGTGAGAGAAGCTTCTTAAATTAATTATGTTTGCCTAATGAATAATTAAGCCAAGGGAAAGATAATTTGGTGTTACGCAGCGAGCCAAACCATTGTGCATGTAGAGGAACCGGTGCGCTGTGTGCCTGGCTGATTTCACATTGGGAGTGTGAAATGAGAATTAGCAAACAATTTGCCTCCTGTTCCATCCTTCACCATGACTAAAACATCACTGCTGATTATGTCTTGACAAGTGTCAATACTGCATGCTTGTTTATTAACTGTACCAAAGACAGGTTGTTTATGAGCTTCTATTATTTCAGTTTTGAATTGGATACTGTCATTGATTCACAGTTTTAATGAAAGCAGATAACAATGCTATTGTGTTAGGTTTTATTGTCACAGGCGTCCAAAAAAAAAAAAAAAAAAAGTTGAAGTGCAGCCTTAATGACAAGAGATGTAAACAGACATTAATAGCTTCTTTTCTGTGGACGTGAGACGCAGAGGATAGAGAGCAAGCCATGAAAGAAGACATTTAATTATCCAAGTCGTTGCTAGTTGTTACACTAGAATAATATAGGATTTTAAAGATATATCACACAATGCTATAAGAATAAGGTTTGTAATATAGTTGTTTCTCAAGAGCAGGTAGGTGTAGTAGGTGTTGTCATTCTTCAAGCAGTCCTATTTATATATAAGACCTTTATTGGAGAATTTTTTTCTCTCGTATCCTGTTGAAGTATTTCATACAAGAGAATACTTTACTCTGCCTTTCATTGGCAAAATGTAACACAGGCTGTCAAGGTGATCTAATGCTTTTATAATGCATTTGATTTCTAAGTTACATTTTCTTTTTCTAGCATTATGTGGCACATTAAGCACAAAACAGATATGACTTGTGGAGGGAGGATTAGTCTTTTTATAGGATTCAAATGTGCCCGTGTGTTCTTACTAATATACACACCAAGCTTAGGTACAGTACACTGTAACAGTACAAATATCACTGACAGTTTCAATTTTGCTGCAGTGATTTATAGGCTCTATGAGTCACTCAGAGAGAAAGAGAGAGCGAGCGAGAGGTAGACAGAGACACACACATACACCCTTTCTATCTCCTTGTCTCTTCCTCTCCCCCTCTTTGTCCCTCCCTGGTTATAAAGGCTTGCCAAGAAATCATTGGCTCAACAGAGAAAGGGCAAATCCTCTTCAGCCAATTTAAATTCTCCTGAGCACATGGTGCTGACTATTCCAAACTAATTAATAGACATGTCATGAATAAAAGCACTTTGATTATGAAAAGAGGTTGCCCTCTGCCTCCTTTTAGGCTTGTCATTAGTATGAGGACACATGTGGTGAATAGCTGGAGTGTTGGTACCAGCAGTCTCAGACAGCCGCAGATGCCCTCTCTTGATTAAATTTTTTGCTCTATGTTTTATTCAGAGCTGACTGCATGGACCCAATGGCACAGTCTCTGATTAGCCATACCTGTAGCAACAGGAGAGCCAGGGCCAGCAGGACCAGGAGGGCAAGACTTATTCAAAGGGCAGGAGACAAAGACATGTGACCCTGCAGCCTGCACTCACACAAGTGCACTCCATCACCCACTACCCTCCTGTCCCCTCAATCAAAGTGAAATACAGCGCAGATCCTCTCATAGCACCACTATAACCCGCACTTGCTTAGTTTTATTTATTGCTGCCCTGCGCTGTGAGGATGTGGCAGCACAAATAATACTCCTACTCTAGGGTTGGTTCTTTTTAGGAAGCTGGGGCAAGGATTTTGGCTATCTAAACCAAATTATTTTCAGTGTTTTGATTCTATTATTTGCACGCTCTGTGTGATTTGTTGTCTCGCTCTCTGTCACACAGTCCTGTGCATGCCCATATCTGCTTTTCCTTATTTTGCTCTGCCAATACCTTGACATAGAGCATCCAAAAATAATCCTACAAAAAGCCTTTTAAATTTTCTGTTAGCAAAGGCATATGTGTCTGTTTATAAAGTAAGGGTTAAGCTGTTTTAGCCTCTAAGGGTTTATGAATGACATGTACAGTAATAGGCCAACAAGTTATAATAATCTACAAATGCATATAATGAAAATGATAATTAATAATTAATTTTTTACAGTTTAATTTGATGGCTTATAAATGGTTCATATATCAAAAAAGTATTTGTCAATAATTTACAAATAAATTATTTGTTAATAATTGAAATGGATATAAGCATTATAATAGGGTGTTGCTTTTCTGTTATTTCCAATATTATTTATATTTACAAAGATCATATTTTTATTTTCTTGATTTCCTACAGCTAAAATATTCTAAAAAGACTTTTACTAAAAACCTATTTATCATTTTGTAATAGGTAGCACATTGAGTGTTTTTTCATTTTTTATTTTTTTTATTTGTTTAATGTTAAGTACTCTGACCTTTTCAAAACAGTTATGGGACAGACTCATTTCATACAATTCTCAACATGATACGTTATCACCATGTCTCTCTTATTGTGCCAGTGGGTGTTATTTCTCTTTTTTTCACAAGTAATAAGATATATGTATTTTTGAGTATTGAGTAGATGAGGCACAACAGAGAAGGTTTTGTCAGGGTAATAGTTTCCAGAGAAGGGGAATGTCACAGCATACATGACTATTCACAGTCAAGAATGAATAAAATACATGTTGGAGCTGTTAGTGTTACACTTGGCTGCTTTATTGATCATGTGGTACTAATGCAACATCTCAGAGACATGCATGGTCTCCAAGCTGTTATATATGGCTCTGTGGTGCCTTATGTTACACCGCAAAGAGGTTCTGGCTGTCAACATGTGGTCCTCAGCCCAGCTGACTCATCCCACGGGGAAACGGACCCCCTGCAGGAGCCATCTGTATCTCGGACAAGGCTATCCATCATCCTCGCTGCAGCGCTCAATTTGGGGTTCTTCTGTAGACAGCTTCAGGCAGCAATGAACATCTTTACATGTATGTGTTAGTAATGAGAGCCCTTGAAATCGGCCTAGTGGCTCTCAAAGCCAGCCTCAAGGGCTGAAGGGAATCAATGAGTCAATCCCTGAGGATGAACCCACACCCATCCTCTAGGGTTGTTCAAAATGTGAGTTTCTTCTCTAAATGTTTCATTGTGGAGGCAGCAACACTAAATTGAGAGAAGAAAAAGTGATTCATGTGTCCAGTAACATACAGCTGAGGCTTCTAGGTCAATGATTCTCAAACAGGGAACACTACAGGGTTCTTTTAAAAGGTTCAGTGGACCTCTGCAAGAGGAAGATAAATTTCACTGCTCCTCCATTCAGTGGATTTATTCATGTGTTTATTTTCTATACACATACAAATGAAACTTGTCATGGTAAATGCTCCAAAATTGTTTTCTTTTATCAAAATGACATTTTATATATGTTGGCATATAAGCCACGTACAACCAGGAAGGTGAAAGGTTTCAGGAACTCCTGCCTTAGGTAACTCTAAAACTGAATGTATGTTTTGTGCTGTGGCCTTGAGTGCACCAAATGGAACAACACTGGTCTTAACATCCATTAGTGCTCTTGAGTATTTTGATAGTGTAGCTCTCTTCAATGCACCATATTCACGGTACTAATAGTTGATGCTGATGTTGTTTTTGTTGTTGTTGTTGTTGTGGATTTAACAGGAAGTTTATATTTTATTTTACCAGGTATGTTGCCTTGGAGCTCACATTCATTTACACCCTTGGGGCAATGGTTGAAGGGAGAGCGGGATTATGAGCAATTCATGAAATTGCATTCACTCACGCTCGAGGGCTGCCTAGTGCAACCACAGGAAAGTGCTTCTCATTAATTTCCACAACCCAGACTTTCCAAGCAACCTCCCGTCACATGCTTGCTTCTTTAACCTTAGGCCACCACTGCCCCATTAAACACATACATTTATGTCAAACAGCCAACTCTGCCTTTGATGCAGCGCAGAAACAAGAAACCTTTCACAGATCATCTGAGAACTCCATTCCAGGGTTGAGGGTTGTTATCTTTTACAGTCGTCCTAGTTGTATTTGATGTAGCGCTGTGGATGTATTTCCTAATGGCTGTCTGAGCCACTGCATCCTTATAACCTGGTGAAAGCTGGTATCAGACACATGCCTGCATTCAAAGTCTGGCAGTGATGCATTCATCTGTCCAGCAGGTTGAGCAAGTAGAATCCATTTTGTGTCAGTTAATTCAATCAGGCTCAGCTGACTGTTGCATGCTGACGGTGCTCTTAGGGGCCACGGGTGCTTTGGAGAGAGAAGATAGAAGAAGGATCCTCTTGGCAGGGGGGTGAAATGTCATAGCCCACTGCCCTGGCCAGATGAGGCTGTGTTACACACCAACTTGGCGGCTCAAGACACGATAGTTGCAGCTTATCATATGTAAGTCCGGGGAACGAGGCCAGTGGGCATTCCCACATTATGTGTTGTCACATTGAGTCCACATCTCTACACTACAAATCTCATTCTTCATGCTGGTGTGCTGAGCTCTCACGCAGTTTCTCAATAATCACGCAGGCTTGTTGGCGACACATCTAAATCCCTCTCCTACAAGTTCCCCATTCCACGTGAGACTTCTTGTGATATTTTCTGAACCACATACAAAACAGCCAAGCAGCAAATAACCTGAAGAGGAGTTTACATTCTGTATGCTGTAGGCATAGCTAGACAGGCATAATATCTAATTATCTCTTTCTGTGCCCACGATCAGTCCATCCAAGTTACACATTACTTTAGCCACTCGTGAGCTTCTACCAAGGAAACTGATTTGCAATGTGAGATTGGGGGAATGAGTCAAGCCTGGTACTGTGAAAGAAATGTTAAAGCATGCAGGTGAGTGGCATGGGCTTACTTTGCACAAATTCTTCAATTTATCTTACTTGATAACTTTGGGGTAAGGGGGAGTGGGAGGCAAAGTAAACAGCAAAACAAACCTCTTGTGCCAGCAGTCCCTGCATAAACATGCACACACCTGTGTCCCTTCTGATAATAAATTGGAGCTGTAATCTGGATTTAGGGTGTGAAAATAAATCATATAAGGTCAGGATTCATCCCATATCTGGTCATTAGTGTTATAAATCAGTACATCATTGTGTTTTTCTAGCTTTTATCATTCCACTTCATTTGGAGAATGGTACTAAGTTAGATGCACAATGAACAACCTGCTGTGACATGTGATATATATTAAATACATGTTAGAGAAAATAACCCAGGGCTTTGTGTTTGCAAAACATTTCTTTGCCTTTATCTGTATTACTGGGAAGTTTTAGTCTTGCTGCAGGTGGTAGATACAGTAGGATGGTTAACCGTGGAGTGCTTTGAAACTAGTTCTATTGGATTTCTATCGCTGTGTTTAGTTCACAAGATTTGTGAGTTGATGTTTTTGTTTCTATTCTTAGGCAGACAAGCCTCCAGAGGGGCCCTTGCTTTTATTTTGATCACAAGAGAATATATCCTGATTTTCCCAGTAATGATCCCCATTCTCCCCATCTGCAAGATTGGCAGCAAGACTCCCTGCAGACAAAACGCTTGTCGTTATGTAGGAAATTAAATGGGAACATTCCAACAATGTAGATATATGGAAATCTTTACTTAAAGCATTAATCATACCTTGAGAGTTCTGCTTCAGCCCATCAGCTCTCCTTTAAAGGAAAAAAAATACTTAAAGCTGTATGCTCAGCTCCATCAATTCTGCAGTATCTTATACCAACCCACAAAACTGCTCAAAACAAAGTCATAACATTCCTTTGCTGCTCATACTGCAGATCCTTTTTGAAACTGAAAGTCAATCCAAAGTCATTAGTGTTCTCTTTTTGAAATAACCATCTTCTTTCAGACTATTCTTTGTAATATCAGCCAGTCATTTCTGAGATCGACTTTAATGAATTAGCTATATAATTTGCACTGAATTCATGCAAGATGTTTTCTCTCACACTTAAATGCTGTGGGTGTATGAGTGTTCACTCAAGGTATGTCTGCATCTGGGAATGTGTCTGCGTCTGTCTCGTTCATGGCACGTGTGTGTGAGCATTTGAGCATGTGGCCGAAGGACTGTCACTAATAACAGAAATTAAATTTCTTTAGCTAAACATATGGAGATTGCAGGCTGTGAAATTGACTCCAGGCTGAGAAAGTAAAGGCAATATCCACTGAGGTGAAAGCTCCAGTTGTACGGGGGTGGGGCGCAGTGCACAGTACGTGTGTACACTGCAATTCAATTAGCGCCCTTGATCATCTTCTTTAGCAAGTCTGATGCGGTGTGACTTTGCGATTCAGGCGGTGAGACATCGGCTCACTCTCAGAGAGATGCTTGATTTATTTGTTCATTAGGAACTCTCACTGCAGACTCCAACCTCTCATCAATCCCCGTTCACACTCAACAAGCACAATCAACTGACTTTCCATTTCATAGCCAAAGGGAAATAAGTGAAAAATCGCCATGCATCATAACCATTGATAAGGCTGTCCCCTGCCAAAATTTTCAACAAACCCGTAGCGTGGTAATCCCATCCAAAGTGGATTAAATATTAAATAGTTTGGCGTGTGTGAGGAAGAAGAGCAGGGTAGTGAAATGCCAGGAGGATTAAGTTGGAGCGGATATAGTGCGGCTGCAGTAGCATGCTATCCGAGAGTTGCTGTTTTTCAATAATAGAAATGTCAGGAAGCGAAGGAGGGGTGAGGGGGATGTCCTTACTGCAACAGCCTTAGAAATCACAACTAGTGTAGAATTCATCATTTCTGCTTCCCACTCACATCGGCTTTAATATGACATTAACCTTTGCTGTTGAGGAAATACACACTTGTGATGCAGACATTCTGGGGAAAGACTTTTACACAAGTTTGTTTGGAACAAAGCTGCTTGATAATTAGTGATCAGTAGAATACTGTCCAATCTTTTTCATATGCCACACACAAACACACAAAAACACACTTGTTCTTACAAATTGTAATAATCCATAGCAATCTGTTAATAAGAAATTCAGTTTAGCGAAACAAACATTAAAACAACCTTGCCTTGAAGAGGAAGTGTTATTCATATCCGTTTTCATGCTTTATTTTATAATGTTTTATCTCTCCCTGAGCGATCACTTTGTCAGCATCAGTAATGCCTATAAATCCTACTGTGGAGGAGATTAGTCTGCAAGAAGTGCTGCTGCCTGCAGTAATTAAAATTCTGCTGGATGGCCAGGGTTTCTCCTGCCATCATCTCCTCCAAACATCACTCGCTGTCTGTCTTACTCACTCCCTTTGTCCTTTTGTCCCTCTTAATAGTTTTAATCAATTACAGTACATTTCAGGCCTGATAACAGTATTCTTTCACACTTAAGCGGATGATAGGATGGAAGAACAAAGCGTATTTTTTCAAGAAATATAACCACAGATTTCCAATGACAGTCATCTACTTCTCAGGCTTTAAATCTTATCTCGGGGATCATGTTTACGCCGGTGTATGGTATTATCTGAAAAGGAAAAAAAGACGTGCTCATCAGATTTCTATTGTTTTCTGTGGCTATTCAAAGCACAAAAGGTGAAAGAGAATGACTTATGTGTAATAAGGGTCATGTAAGATATATTTAAATTCACAACGTGACAGTCCACTGACTCATAGTGATTGTGTATGAAATTCAGTTCATTACCAGCTCTGTCATAGCAGCCTGAATCTGCTTCTGCAAGCTTTACAAGTTATGATGTCGACGAGTGTTGCGAGTGAGATGTCTGGAAGAGTATGATCTGTTTATCTAGTTATTACTTTCTTAATCAAATCCAGATTTGTTAAAAGTTGTTCTTTTTTATTTGATTGAGTCTGCCGATGCTGTCTAGAATTGATTTGTCGCGCCCGTCTGAGACTGGCTGTCTCGCTCAATAAACATGTATTTTATGACACTACAGCTCATGGCTTGACAATTGCACTCAATCACAAACAGAATGAAATACTATTGTGCATCTTGTTGCAGCATCAGCAGTATGCAGAGTCTGTGCAAACGTCTGACAAACAGCTTGATAATTTACAATTTTTTGCAACCAAACTTGTGATTCCTTCCTGCCTCTTCAGTGCGCTGGAGTGTTAGAGGCACTTGTATGAGCTATGGATGGTCTCCCTCAATTCATCATCATTATGTACATCTCAGGGAAAAAGTGTACCTTCATCTGATAAAGGCACTTAACTAGACTAATGATGGATATTTAGCAAAGAATTGTAGTGAGATCTTGAATTTCATTGAAACTGTACAGTGCAACACTATCTGTGAACAAAATAATATTTATGACAATGCTTAGGTTCACAGGACTACTATGTACTGTGTCTTTAGTATTATATTGCAACATACACATACAAACAGACTATGGATCAGCAGCATGGGGAGGCTTTGTTAGATAGAAGTTTATCCTCTGCTGTTTCTCATCTCTAAGTTTGCTACATTAAAAAAAAAAATCCATTTGCTGCCCCGCTGTACACTTCTTCATGGCAAACACAACCTCTATGGACAGACACTCTTGTTTCATTCCTTAGTTACACACTCAAGATGTTTCATTACAGATCTGATCCCGACTGGTATTCTACATGCCTTGAATGACAACAGTTGAAGAAATGACAGGCATAAAATACTGTAAAGCAATCAGTTTTTATCTAAATCTGTCAGAAGGCAATGCTGCCAACTCTGTGAAGCTCAGCGCTTTGCATTTTGAAATATCTTTGATGACAATAATCAGTCTTGTTTTGCAAGCTGTGTAACGGACTGTTTTTCAGACTGTATACGATAGCCTCGTTGTTCCTGTCAGTTTTATTTATTCTTTCTCTATTTTTGCCATTTGTTGCCTCAAATGTCAGCTGTTCATCTGCTTTATCACCTTATTGAACTACCCTCTGTCTTTGAGTTATATGGACAACACAGACTGGTCGATGAGTGTGTGTCTCATTTTTAAGTTCGCCATGGAGTTATGAGCAAAATTCTGGAGTTTTAATCAACAACCTTGCCTGTTCAGTCAGTATCCGATTTTGTTTATGGCTCCAGTGACCTTTTCTGGGCCATAAAACTCTGTCTTTGCCAATCTTTGCAACGTTGTAGGGTCATCGCTTCATCAGTTATCGCTCCACTATAACAGCAACATGACCTCAGCTCTCTGTCCTCAGCCATCAGACAGACAAAGATGGATAGTTTTATCTGTAAATGTGGCTATTGCACTACACATGCTGACATAAATTCCCGGCTGATAAGAGAAGCACTTTACAGGACAGTCGGCAGGTCATGGCTGCTGCTGTAGCCCCTTGTGCAGCATATAAAAGAGCAGACATGGGACTGCTTTGCTTCCCAGCAAATATTAATAATTACTAAAATATTTATTAACCGCTGTGAGCTCACTGAACAACAGCTCATTTATTAAAATTCCATTTCATTGCAGTTATATATGTGAACAGTCATTCATGGTGCAGAACAATGTGCTGCAACACAACAATAATACCTGTTGCTGTAAAAAATAACCACAAATAAAAAATAATATTGAGCAACAGAAGGATATTATATGTATTGTATTATATGTTTAAATATTCCAATCACAGCTCCTGCTCCTCGGATGAATCTTCTCACAAGTAGTTGATCCTGACACTGTGCGACATGTCTCCAATCCACATACTTCGATCCATGAAGTCAACCATCAGCACTACTGATGCTAAGCCTGATGGATATGGGATAGCAAAGAGCATTGACTGAAGAAACTACAGAGTAGTGGAGAGAATGGTTGGTTGTCTGGCTCAGGAAAGAACCAGGAAAATTCTTAAAATCCTAAAGAAATTATTTCAGGTATTCCACCTTAGGCTAATCAATTCAAGTAGGAAAAAACAACCTTTAATAAGTAAGAGTTTCATAAGAGAAAATATATATCAAATTTAGGTGCAGATACAGCAAATTATATTTTAGACTTTATAATAGTTATGGGAACCTGGCAGACTCTAGCCTTCTTTTTTTGTCTTACAGACCTTTGCTTATTAATATTTCATTCAGATCCATCAACCTTCCAGTCAATTTGGCACATTTGCATTCTCATTTTTAAATGATTTTTTTTTTTGTTGTTGAAAACATCTACCTCAAACATCGCCTTAGGGGCAGAAAAATGTGTGTGTGTGTGTGTGTTTTGAGTTCAGAATATTAAAAAGGGTGATAGGTCTGATGCTCTCAGGCTCCAAATCAGCCAATCTCTACTTTAGTTTTGATTTTATGTTTTTTTTTTTCCAGGAGAAGCTGTGAGACTATGATGATACGTTGCTACAAAATGAACAACAACTCTTTCAAGCTCAGTTAAAATCAGAATATGCATGACCTCAGCCATGCGTAAAGGTTGCTATCCTCCTAACCTTGTGGTTGGCACGGCTCGCAGCACTGACACACTGATGTGTCGGACCGCTCACTTCTTCATCTCCCTGTGGGATGGAGCAGACAGGTAGCTGGAACTGTGTGAGGTTGTTGGCTGAGTTTGTAGTGATGAGGACAGATGCTGTAACAAGCTCTCAGTCACACTCTCCTATTTAAGTATTTAAGTCACAGACTGCTGGAGCCACTAAGACCTCAGGCCTTTTTTAAGACTGGATTGGTACTTGACTGCAAAGTCGGTTGTCCAAAATTATCAACACTGAGCACTCAATTTTGCAATCGAATCAAAAATAATTGAAAAGAAAATCTTTAATACTCTCAAAATGTTGCCTCATATCAGTTTAATAAGTAATGGCAACAGGATGATTTAAACAGTGGTTGCAATTAATCTGTCTATTATATTTTTTCCTGCCAAACTAATATCAAGTGACCAAATTGAAAAGCTCTTTTCACAGGAGGCTGTGCTAATGAAAAATTTCACAGTGAGACAATGTGTATCACATAGTATCTGTTTCCGGTAATGCTGGCTTGAATGTTTTTTTTTTCCTGTGCCGGTATATGCCAAGATTTAAGGGATTAGACTTGGGTTGTATTTTCCACGGTGCTACAGACCGCTTAACCCTGCCCTACTGTGACAAACATTTTCCACTCAGATTAACCAGAAAATGTACACATTTACCAGATTTACTCTGGAACAGAGTAGACGGTTACTGCCCCGCTCCTTGGTTAATATACTGTATGTGCTCACAGTACTGATAAATGTGAATCATATCTACAGGAATTTTCTGAAGAAATGTCCATATCACAAACTTGCACTCAGAGATACAGCCTCTGAAGTTAACATACATTATATTCCACAGAAATAAGGTGTGCTGAAAAAACTGCTTGTACAGGGGAGACCTTAAACACATACTGTATGATCAAGTTTAAAAACAGCATGAAAAGCCAAGTGCAGCAACAAACTTAAGACTAATTGTCTTGAACTTCAAATGGATACAACAAAGTACAAAGTGGTATCATTGCTAATTGAAGGGTGTAGTTCCAAAATGTTACATATCTATTATGAAAAGTGCTGCCACCGTGGAATTCAATCAGAAATTCAAAGACAGAAATGATTTGATCCTCAAGATAATAGCTGTTTCATAATGCAAGCTCTTGAGACGACTCCTTACTTAATTAGTACCTCATGTACTAATGTGCTTCATTTCATGCCAGAGATCATTTCATAACAGAAAGTGTTCCATTCAGACTGTTGATGTCTTAATTTTAAATTAAAATTTTAATTTCTAACTTGGGCATTTTAAAGTTAATAAAATGTAGTGTATTGCTGCCTGCTAGACTCTAGTGTACTGTGATTGTGGAGGGTACTGATGAGTAGCGGTGGCTACACTTCAAACCCATTCACAACACAATCTATAGGCAAGCAGAGGATTTGTGACACAGAATTTCTGATTACACAAATATCCAACATAATCTGTTTATGCATTAATAAAAAGTATCTAAGCCCAATATGGAAAAATTATGATTTATTTTTCACTTTTAAATCCTGAGCTCAGATTTATGGCTGGAGTTGAGGAGTCAGTGAATATGCACTGAAAAACACTGTTAGCCCTGAATGACTAGAAGAAAACAATCAGTATTGTGATGTTTGAAAAGATTTGGTGTGTTGTCTTGGGGCTTTAACTAATAGAAAATCACATATGGTATATCACACTGCACTAGTACTGGCTTTGTTTGCGTTTCTTATATGTCCTTGTTTGAAAAAAAGGGTTTTTTGATGAGTTTATGATAAAAGAGGTAGAAAAGTTGCTTTACAGGTTTTTGAAGCAAAGAAAAAGCAGTTTATGTTTGATGATAGTTGCAGAAATTACTTCCAAAACACTCATACATACTTATTGTGTATTTCCCTCTTGTCACACCATGACGCATTGCCAAATGACGCACCACTGAACACTTGAACAACAAGGGCGATTTTTTTTTTTTTTAATTTCAAAAGTGGGTTTTTGAATGAGGTTTTCTTCTACATGGATTGCAAAGAAATATACAGTAAGGAATACAGTTCATGTTATAATAGTTCCATAACTGTCATATATAAGGGATTTTAATGCTTGCTTTTGGACTGTACCTGTATGTTGTCTACAACTAAATATCATCAAGTACTCACTCCATCCCTGGTACTTTCCATTTGAGGGATGCCTTTATCCAGACCCGTACTGCATATTCCATATATACAGGCTATGTGGTAGAGCTCAGCAGTGATGAAGGATGACATTTGTGATAAATGCACTGACCATAAACTGTCAAATCATAGCAGAACCTGCCTCCTGGCCTCTCCCTTAGTTACGCTCTGCACCCTTTCACTCCTGTCTTGTCCGTGTAACTCCCCTTCAGCATGGCTGCCGTGTTGGACACACTTGGTCAGAGTTCACTTTGACGGGAGCTAAAATGAGTCACATAGTGGCCAACGGCGTTAGCAGCCAATGTTAGTCACCATTAAACATCTCCTCACCTCACGTCTCTCCCCATGACCCCTTTTGAATTAGAAATCCCTGCCTTGGCCTCGGCTTCTACGTGCTCCGACACATAGCGAATGAAGAATTTACAGAAATCTGTTTCTTTTTAAGATGCCCGTCAACAAAAAAAGAAGAAGAGGAAGGGTAAATCATTGCACACATATAAAAGGAAGCTGCAGAAAAGTGGATGGCACTGGGTTACCTACATCTACTAGACTACTTTTATTTTCTTCATCTCTTATTCATTCGCCCAGTTTATCTCCCGCTGACAAGTTGTCACTCTCCCCTAGTCTTTTGTCCGTTTAAAAAATACTCTGAATTATTCACCCTGCTTCATGCATGATACTGCTACTGTCAGTCCACATCACTTTGAAAACAGATAAGAGAGAAGTTTTTGGGTCATGTTTATGAAACCTGCCAGAGGATAGTGATCAGCACTGATAAGTTTTTTTATTGTTAAATATGGACATTAAGTCATATCAAGACTTTCAGCGCATACGGCTGGCTGTTAAACTTCAAAAGTGAACAGATCTTTGGTGAAAAGTAAGCTTTAAAAAGCATTGCATATTCTTGTCATATGGCCTTGAACTTGGGCAACTTACTATACAGAAGAGCCGTGTCTTTTTTTGGCAAATCAGACCTTTTTGTTTTAGTGCAGTTTGTAGTTGACAAGCTTGATTTTGCAACATAACAATAACACAACATTGATGATGATCACGGTGCAGGGTTTAGTAGGACTTGTGTACGTGTGTTTATGCTGAAGAGAGTTAATGTCTCCTGCATGTTGAAATAAAGAGCTGTTGATCTCATATCTCACTGTGGAATAAACAAACAGTTGCAGATGTGAGTATCAGCTTTGATGTATGTCTCCAGCATGTGGGATGGCACATGTGTTAGTACTGGCGTGGGTGATGTGACCACCTGCTGTCTTTAAAGACCTTAAGGAGCTTTGCTAAATTCTCAAGAGGAGCAGACAAATGAAATAGGCATGAAAGAGAAGATTTCTTTCATTGTTAGAACAATTTCAGCTACAAACCTGCCGTTGCTCACCTACCAATTATAGCTTCTCCTGGAGTTCCTTAAGTTTGTCCAGATGGCATCTGATCTAGCATAGTGCATCACATGGAAGTCATTTACTTTTGCGTATGATACTTTTGAGACTCTGCAGCCAGTCCTGTAGAAAATGGAAAATGTTAAATTTACATAGATTGACAAAACTTATTCTGTATAACAGGCTTTAATGATTTCTGATTCTTTAGTGCATATAAAATAACATTTGCTAGCTGTTCTTTTAATTGTGATGAAATTGTACATACAGTATGTAGTTCTCCAGAGCTGCAGCTGATGAAGTCACATGAGTTGTTCACACAAAGGACACTAACACAATGCTATATTTGGTTTGGGAAGCACTTATTTTGTCTATGAAGTGATGATTATGTCAGTGATTTATGCTGCCCATGACTCCCACTTACTATTTTGTATTTTAAAGACTGTGAAAAAAGACATTTAAAGACATTTAAAGTCATAATCCCTAATATTTTTATTATATCAACCCTTATTTCTGAGCATTTTTCAGCAATAGAATTTTCTGTCTGTACTTTCTATTAGGACTTTTCATTTCTGCTGACAAAGTCTGCCTCTCCTGCATGAGATTCAAATTGCATAACACATAATATCACAGGAATGCATCCATGCACTGGACGTGATGTACAAGACATGTATTTTACGCAATTAGGAACATAACATTTGATCTCACTACGTATCAGACAACACTTTTAACTGTCTTCTCTAATGTTTGACGAAACTGAATTATCTGGCCAATGTTAGTGTCTTAGTACAGTATTGTTTTTGAGTGGTAAGTCATTCATTAGCTAAACAGTACTGTCGCTTGCATGGATCTATAATTAATAGAACTGGATTAATGATGCAACAGTTTAATGCCACCCATACAACAGCTAGCTGCATGAAACAGAGTGAGAGTGAAACACCTCCTGATGAATGTGTCAAGATTTCTACTGAGCAGAAATAGACAAACCATTGAAAATATAAATTAACAGTGAAATGAGAAGGTTGAATGACTGGGTACTAAAATTTATTTTCCAGCCCCTTAAATCCATTCAGGCTAAACCACTTAAATTTTCACTCTTTTATTTTTTTTCACTCGGTGCTTCTCCACACAGATTTGCTCTTGCACCACATGTGTTTGTAGATCCTCTTAGGGTAGCCAGGCTTGAAATCCAATTTTGGTGAAGCTTTAAAGCACAGAAAAAGAAAAATAAAGATATAAATAAAAAAAGTTTATAAACTGTCATGATTCTTTTCATTACACAGAAGTCAATGGAAAACAACTTCGCAATTTTAGTGCGGTGAAAGGTGTTTTTTTTTGATGGAATTGGCACTGCTTATGTAAAGTTTGTTTTTAAAGAATAACAGCTGCTTGCCAAGAGATTTTTTTATCATCTGGGTTTTGTTTTCACCATCTGCCAGTGCTTCAACTTTATTAGTTCTACTGATGTTCTCCAATTACCTGGTGTGGTAATTTACAGCACTTCATAATAACATGCTCTTTCACCATGAGGCAGGGCCGTCCTTTTCTGTGAGAAGTTTAAATGAGATCAGAGCAGCGAGTACATCGCTCCATCAGTAGCAGACTATTAAAGCAATAAGCTACAAGAGGTTGTTTGCAGTTATTTAAAGCATCTTCTGCAAAAGTTACTCTGAGGTAAAACACAAAGTGTCAAAACCCTCCTACTGTAAAGTGGATTATTGCTTTAATAAAACAGGAATAACTAAACACAGTATTATGAATGAATATGAATATGAACAATAAATCTTTTTCTATTTATTTTTTTCCCTAGTTGTACCACAGTGACATGTTCGTTATGTGTGCAGGCTTGTTTACTGGATATTTTAACTCTTAAAATGGCTTCAAATATGAAGCAATTTCCTTTCCAAGTATAGTATACATTTTTCAGTCCACTTGTCCTTCTTGATATAAATAATTATGTCTGTACTTACCATGGAGCATAGGATGTAGAACTACTAAGCTATGGCATTGAAACATGGATTGCACATCTTACAAATGACGTAAAAGAATGCTACAGTCACTTCAGATATACATTTTGAAAAACATGACAAAAGTGCTCCAACTAACTTAAGTATCACAGTATGACCCTTGTTATATGAGGTTTTTTTTCAATCTTCACATCTGCCTCACAGCTTAGCGGAGTCATCTTATCTCTTCTTATTATCAATGACAATTCCATGTTTTATTTCACCTTATCTCCCCTTAACCTTTTCCCATGCTATAAAAACAGTTTCACCATATGTGGGGAGAATTTGAAGGGACTTACTCAAAACTTAGATATCACATGTGGCTGGTTGATATTGTATGTTGAATAGAGCTGTCGTGGAGGGTAGATTAACATCAATTTGAGCTGCAGCTGAAAAAAGAAGATAATATAACATTTTATCTCCCTTGTAACTGTTTTCCTTCGGCCAACATATTTCCTCAGTACAATGATCTGGACTGTAGGATTCGAACTTTAGATGTTTGCTGTGGCATGATTGACAGCGGTGGTGAGCACTGGAGAGACACACACAACTAAACACACAGGGGTTGGCACTAATCACCTAATCATCAAGTCATATATTTTGATATGTTTTGTAGTCTTTTGATAGATTTTTGACATGGGTACCAGTATAGTGATACTGTTTCACAGTTTCACTGTTTCTAGCAAAATATTGATAAATTATGTTGTAAATCACCATTTTCCCCACTAACATTCAGAGGTGAAATGAGAGTAGAGAGGCATTTGCTGTTTCAAGCTTTTGGTTTTACTTTGAAACCAACATCAGGAGAAGGTAGAAGAGCTGGCAGCAGTTAATACAGATGTGCAAGCCAATTGCTTTGTGGAATTTAGGCTGATGATATTGCAGGCCTAAACAGTGGTTATCCATATGTTTGTGAGACTCAACATCACAATAGATAGCCTTCAACATACAATATCAGTCAAAAGTTTGGACACACCTTTCTATTCCCTTGAATGAGAAAGTGTGTCCAAACTTTTGACTGGTACCGTATGCACAGCTTCAGTTCTTAGCCACATTAGAGGCATTGCTCGGGGGATGGTAATGTCAGTCAGCCAATCCACCACTTTGGTCCAGATATAATATTTCAACAACTATTGAATGGATTGGGTTGAGGAACAGCCATGAAATTTGGGACAGACATTCATTATTCCTAGTGGATGAATCTTATGTCTTTGGTGACCCCGGACTTTTGTAGCATCACCAGCAGGTCAAAGTTTTCACGTATCAAGTGAAATATCTCAACATTTACCAGATGTTTGCACAAAATCTGAAGAAGAATCAATGTGGTCCACGTAATGTTGTAAGTGCTACAATAAATTCTGATATATAGCTAATGCATACAGTCTCAAAACCAACACTGAGCCAAAGAATGCATCACAACTGGAGGAAAAACACAAAACTAAAAAAAAAGTGCCAATAGGCCTACTGGACTGAAGCTCCAAACCTACTTTTGAGTTCCCATAGCTCCAGTCAAAGTCCATTCTACTGTGTTAAAGTAGGCACCATTTACAATATAGTGGCAGTGGCCAGTGCATTTCAGTCACTGGCAAACTGTTCAGAGGCAATGCAAGTGGTCCTGTATGCCACAGTATGAATGTGCTGCGCATCTAACATTTACTTTATCAGTCGAGCTGGAAAATGAAGAAAGCAAAGAAAAACCCATCTATCTTTATGCAAAAAAGAACACTGGGACATTTTTTCCTGATGAATGCAGGTTTTGCTTTTGTATATGAAACACATGGAATGCATCTTTTAGTCTGCAACATGGTGCTTCTCGGCTCTAAAAGGCCCTGTATCTATCAGACCTCTACAAGAAGCAGCATCATCCATCACTGTCAGTGTTAATATTGTTTCCCCTCACCTCCCAATAGGCAGCTCGTGTTTTGGTTTACAGCATTTATGTTTTCAGACTTGTGTACTCACAGGCCCTTACCTGGCTTTGCTCTCTGGCAACCCCCTGCCAAAACGCATAAAACTAATTTCAACATAACATGCAGCCAGCATATTAAAATGCTTCTGCTTGAAGACATTCTGTCTCTCTCTCACACTCTCTCTCTCATCACTCCCTCCAAGATTCAGGGTTGTATTGTTAGTGTTTTATATTTTGCTTTATGTTTCAAGATTGCTTTGGAAAATATTATGAAATTGCTGAGCTTTGATTCAGTCAAGATGTGTTGTGCTGTAATCGATTACAATTTCAAAGGCTTGAAAATATTTTTCATTGTTTGAAAAGGATTGATAAGTTATGGTAAGCTACTACAGTTATCACTACTGTCTCAATATAACACCCCACCACAATGCTTGGTAGAACAGTAAAAAAAAAAAAAAAAGTATACAGTGAGAAAGTTTTCTACAGATATCCCGCTGGCACTCACTGCAAAAAGATTAGTGACTATCAACAACAGAGTTGAACACACTAAAATAGAAAGCTCTAGTGTAAGAAATAAGCCTGTAGTTCTGATCAAAGCAAGAACGACAGACTCTAGCCTCTTCTCTATGTTTAAGTGAATGTCGTCACTCCACTTAGATGCAATTTTCCACTGTGTGTCTGCTATGTTTAGAGGGAAGAAAATAACATCTTCCTTGGAGAATGATAATGTCGAGTCTTTCTATCTGGCTGCGCAGCTGTCTTTCCTTAAGAGATTCAGCCATCAAGTGTCAAAAACATACAATTTCAAACGCATTGTCTCTCAGATCCTTCAGACTTTTCCGTTCTTCTCTTGTCCCTTCGACCAATTATACTTCATTATGCTTGCTTGCTTCAGCAGAGTGCACACAGGAAACAATTGTGCTGTTCATGTTGTCCTGATTCTGGCAGATGTAAGAGCTGAAGTGATTTTTGTCTGAAAGTCTGCTCCTCCACCTCCCAGTCCTCCCAACTCTTTCAGCGAATCCTGTAAATACATGAAGTTCAAGGTTCACACTTGAATACGATTACTTCTGCAGTCCTTTAGACTCTCCAAACTCACCTTTTCCCTCTTACCCATATAAATTGACATCCACATATTTGAACATCGAAGGAAAAGTGTTGCAACACATAGAGAAAAATATTACTTTGCTGGTGAAGTTCACAGGTGAGTCCCTGCAAACCACAGATTTACCCAGTGTCTGATAGCCTAGTCATATCAGAAATCATAGAAATCATAGATGAAATGTAATATTTGTGCCATGATTATCATACAAGATCCTCATGGCAGCATGTGAAAAATGAGCTAGCCTGATATAAGAAAACAGAAAACTTAAATGTGACATTTCAGACCGAATGTTCAGTCTAAGAAAAGTAGCACAAGGCACTGTCCTTTATATCATCATGACACATTATTCAGATTTACTATTTTAATAGCTTGCTTTGTCCACTTATGGTGTAGAATAACTGATATAATACATTATATTGTCTAATGTGCGTCATGCTAAAATGGGGATTGGAGTGTTTGTCTCTGTATGTGTGTATGAATGCATCAGGCAGCACAGATCACAGCAGTAGCATTGTACAGTGTGTCAGACTATAAAGGGGTAGACAAATGGAACAGCTGGTCAGGTGAGAAGTAAGGTAGAAGGTAAACTGTACTGGGTCTTAAGCCTGGACGCAAATAGACAAACAGACAGCGTCTGTTTCTTTGAGAATGCCAGGAAGCTTATTTCAAAGGAAGGTGACTCTGCAGGAGAAGACTCCCACAGAGTGTAAGACTGAGTAACAGGTTTCTAGTCTTCCTGAGTGTGTTGGGGCGAGTGAATTTAAAACAATTTGGATAATTGTGAAGTCGACACAGCCAGCATGAAATTAGCCTCAGGCCTAAAAAAATATACCATTGTAGATATTAACCTGAAGTAATTCTTACTTTCTCTCTTTTTCCATCCTGCTGCAATAAAAGCCAACTAAAACAGCAGTGAAAATAGAGGGTTACCAAGCATGCCCACAAGACACCAGACTTATGCCAAACCTTATCTAAATAGCCTTGCCAATTATTGCCATGCTTGTACACACCATACAAACACTCATTTTATTTCAAACAGAGCAGTGTATTTGTTGCCAAATTCAAAACATGGAAAAAACAAAGACAACGGTCCTTGATGTATCCTGCTGGCACTTCAATTTTCTTAGTTTCAAATGGTCGCAGCTGTCTGATAAAGAAAATGAGGGAGTTCTAGAGGCTGAAATGACTCTTTGTTGCCTCCTCATTGCCACTGACAGATTCAACGTTATAGCTAGAGCCTCCTTACGAGATGCAGAATATTGACAATTGTAATGGCATACATAAGCATGTCAATCTTTGATATGTACATAGATAAGGTACAAAATCGCCAGCATGGTCCTTTAGCAGTGTTTTCCATGAGCCCCATGAACTGTTATGGGGCTGGAAAATCATTGGGAGAAGGGCATAAAGTGTGACATCAATCAAGCAGCTTTTAAATTCACCACTAATGTCTCTGCTGTCAGGAAGAGAGTCAGATGTTCAACCTGCACTCTCAGAGAATGCTTTTTAAAGTATAACATGACTGTACTTGGGTGTATATTATATATTTTTGTCTCAACAACTGTATTACATTACAATACTAAAGCTAAAGCTATAGGATTTGATAATAATAAATAATACACTACATAGACAAAAATAAACATTATTAAATGTTTCTTTTATTAATCCAGAACTTCTATGACTTCATAACTGTTGTTGTTACAGATTTAGCAGATCTCCCACATTACAGTAATCCACTACATATTTAAAGTTGTAGCTCTTGTTTCACCCACAGCTCCATTCTTAATTGACTCCACCATGGAGTAAATGAGAAGAAAATGAAAAGATAAATTACTCTAATGGAAGGAAATGAAGTGTGAAAAGAGACATTCCTCCCAGTATTTTCTAGGATGCAGAGCATTGGTAAATTGAAATACAACAAGAATCTGGCTTCTATGTGAGACAGATTTAGCCGTGATTACAGAAAATGATGTAATTTTAATACCAGGCATTTGTACAACAAGACATGCATTCATTCATTCCTTTTTTTGGCAGATAAAAAACAGCATAAAAGCAAAAGATGCACAGAAGAAATCTAAATAAGGAAATGAAAATGGTTTATGTGAACATACAGTATATAGCAATTTATTGTCAATGAAACTACATTCATTAAACTACATTCAACCTTTTGCCATGGAGTTCAGATTTGTTTAAGGTTTGCCCATTTACCCCCTGCAGCTATACAGTAGCTCATGCAAATAGTGATGCTGGGTAGATCTGTTTTTGTTCTGCTCCAGCTAAAGGTCAGGTCTTATGAGCTTCCTAGCACTATTAAGACACAGTTTGTTTAAAGTCTGTGTGAAGGACGATGCTCAATGAACCAGAACACAGACAGGCCGTAATAAATGAAAGGGAAAAGTTATGGTTCCGCTCAATGAAGTCAAAGGGCAGATGGAGGATAAGAGTCTGCCTCATTTCAATATGCTGTTATCCTCACGACTCGAAAACCAGACAGACAGTAAAAGGAAAATTTGATGCTTTGAAATTGGAATCTCTGCACAGTCATGGATGCACTATCCCATGCATCCTGATTTCAGACTGTAAATTACTGTGTGAGGGATGAAACTGTGACCTTTTTGTTTGTTTGTTTTTTGTTTGTTTCCTTTCTTGAGAGGCTTGTTCTTCCAGCCAGTGCTCGCTTAATTTAATTTTCTACATTTCTTTCCTGCTACCTTTTTGTTTATTCATTTCCCCTCCCATGCACCTGTCACACCCCACAAACCAAATTAAATTATCAATTCATTAAGTTGACTAATGGAATCATTTATCACTTTTAGCCCATTATTTCCTATAGTCTTTCCTCATCGCTTTATGCAAACAAGTGAAGAATCTACAAATACTGCAGGAACTGTAGCAAATGTCACTACTAGAAATTTTTCACCTTACAAAGAATTCATGAGCTAAACCTCCACTAAGGGCCCTAGAAGGAGTCACGTAGAGAGATCTGAAGCCCTCGTATCTGAGCCCAGCGGAAACTGTCTATTGATTTGCTTGTCTAGTGACTCTCTGTAATAATAAGGAAATAAAGCCCTGGATATAAGGAGATTGATGTCAATCAGCAGCCTGCCTCGAGTGTGGCTTGTCCCATCTTATTAGCGTTCTCTCCATGCAGTGAGTGTTCACTGATGACTCCATTGATATGCAACTGAAGAGAGGAGGCTGTCTGTTGCCATCTTGAGGAGGGTTCCCCTATGATTGCTCACTCTGTCATCTTAGTCGGTGTAGAATGACAGATTGTCATGGAATTTTAAGGCAAAGTCAGAGCTTGTGCCTCTATTCTAAGTGTCGCACATAATCAGAATGGCTGGGCAGCCTTTAATTATAATCAGGTCAGTAGAGATGAGCTATAGGTCTGCAAACATGCTTTATAATTTTAGAAGTCTACAGCAAATCCTGTTTACCTTTCTTACTGCTTTCATTATGTGGAGAAAAACAAAGGAGTAGCACAGTTGAGATGTGGCATGACATCCTGTTCATTGTCATACCTTATCCTGCAAGATATCTTTTTAAGATTTAGAGTAGAACTATACCTTTTTTAGCATTTGTTAATGTGGCAGGGTGGTCTATACAAATATAAGGGATAAGAATATGTCCTGCCATAAGAAAACAGAAAGTATTGTGTATTTTTAATCACCATTACAAACATGCTTGACTTCATGACAGCCAGACAAATTTTAGTAGTTTTATTAGGTTTGCTTTGATAATTTTTATACTGCCAAGTTAGATTTGTCTGCATCAGTAACTAGATATCTAGTAATGATGGATGAATATTTAGCCTCAGTTTTAAGACAGCATTTAACATCACCAAGAGGTCTTTGGTGTCTTTAAGAACGTGAATATTTTCCACACTCACAAGACCCTAGGCTTCCTCTGAGACATTAACATATCCTAAATGTGTTCTACTGAATGTGCTCACAGAAGAAACATTTCACTAACTAAATTTCCCCAAGGACAATAAATGGTATTTTATTGTATTTGTGCCACTGCTCAGAATAAGATAACAGCAATCTCATTCTGTCATGGTAATTACTACCTTTAATTTATGAATTAGCTCTAATTAGCCAGCTTCAATGTTGCGTGATGTAATGCAGTTACACACATAACCTCTTGAGTGTGAAGCATGGTATCTACTTTTAGCTGCTGGCTTTACTGCATTAAATTAAATGTTCAATTGAGGTAAGAGAACTATATAAAATTTCCCATCATCTCCTATGTCTGCTGCACTTGCATCAAGCTTATAGCAAAACCTTTCTGACCACTAGTACAATACTCAGCACAGCATCTCTTTGTGATTTTATTGTGTGTAGGGGTTAGATATCACAGTATGACACCCATCATGTGAACCTGACAGAGCACAACAAGATTGTTCTGACAGTACATCGGTTAAGCCAGCATATTACTGTATATATATATATACCTGATTGAAGTCCTTCAAGCACAATCAATTTAAATTGGCTGGCAATAGGGTGTGATCTTCTAACAGTGGATGGAAACAGGTGAGAACAGGGCCTGTCTGTGTTTCTGTACAGAGAATCGGGGTTTGACAAAGGTTGTAATTTTTGTCAGCTTGACATTAATAGGTTGGATAAACACATCAAATGAACAAATGAACAATAATTACAGCATTTGCATTTCATTTACAGCCTGTCACTGCACAAATATTTGATTTCATTTTTGAGAACAACATAAAAATAGCTGTTCTACAAAAAGCCCATTTTTGTTTCTCTTGCTGCTGTATGTGGGCTAGTTGGCTCCCAAGTGAAATGTATGAGAATTGTTGGCTGTCAAACACTTTTAACAGAGGCTGGATCTGATCTTTCAGCTAAACTTGTTAGAATTGGCACCGTACAAAAACAGTATACAGCAGCTTATGTTTGATAGAAGGAATTGTTTTTTGAACCAAAGCAAAAGGAAATAAATGGGTAGCTGAGATTGTGTGTCAAAGTACACATTTACTTTACTGTAAAACAATCTACAAACCAGACCAGACATACTGGCAGTTGCTTTTGAGCCAGTATTGCTGGTTGTTGGCAAAGCAGAGCATTCTTGGTGAATACATTTGTGCCATCCGTCAATGAACAGTCTGTTATTTTACTTGTTTGGTTTGCTATTGTCAATTGTTAAAGCTACATGTTCTTCACACATGAACAATGACAAGGTAATTGCCTGCCATGCTCAGAATCCAGTAGAAGGAGGCACCAAGGTTGGCCAATCAGATTCCCCTGGTGGTTGTTGCCACCCTTGGTGCAGCCCCTGGAAAGAAGCTATAAATTATTTTCAAAATTTTGGTATTAGCCTTCACACATTCTGCACATTTACATTCATACATCATCTAATTTGCTTGGCAAGCTCTGCCATTGTCTCATGACTTCTGGAAATTTCATCTGTCAGGAGTTTCAGCCACTGAAATGTAAGGCAATTTACATAATTTACAGAGACGATTAGTAATCAGTGACTGGAAATTTACAATTGTCATATTTGGCTGACATATTTGCAACTAACAGTTGCAACCTGATGAGACTGATGAAAAAAAGATTGTGTAAATTGGTAATCTCCTGCTTTGTATTTATTGATTTACATTACACTAATATGCAAGAAATTTCATTCAAAATTCAGTTTTCAGCTCCATTCCCTGAAACGTCCAGTGTAAATATCCAATTAAGGCTCAGAGATGAGAACAGTGTTGTAGCAGTACTCTTTCTCTGTAATCACCACAGTGAGGTCTCCAACCTGTACACATTGATCCTGTATTGATCTGTGTATGAGAAACTCTGGTTTAACCCAGTTCTACATTCTCACTCTCCACTTTCACTCAATATTCTGACTAAAGGGCAGCAACTGGATGGTCAAAACATGACCAACACAGATAGAGACAGAGAGGGAGACAAAGATAAGAAAATAAGAGACAGGACTTCACTATCACTTCCACTAGAAACCAATTTGATGCAGGAATAACAGTAATCTTGGCAAAATGACTGTTCCCTAGCTTTACTATACAGTATGTGTGTGTTTGAGAATCCTCTATACTTTTTGCAATTATGTGGAGGGGGCAGCCTTATACACTTCAATCATTCATGAAGACCTCCCTTTACACTCTTTATTTTCTCTGGTAGTGAGACATGTCAACTATGCTTAGTTTGCCTTTAAAGTGCAGCTTTGGCTGCTCTTGTTGTGACAGAATAAGGCTACAAGGAAATGTTCCTCCTCCATCTTAGAACATCAAAAGGTCTTTGAATTGCTTCTGTCGCCAAGAAAGATAAATGGGGTGTTGTCGCATCTGCCAGTAAAACGTAAAACCATGTGTCAATTCTGTCAGTCGTGCAGGGGCTTTGTAACAAAACTGTTTACTCTTCCTCTTGAATAGCCTGATCAAACTTTTATTAGTGTGCTGGCTGGTGGTAAAACTACTCTGCATCAGCAAATGTTACAATGGCTTGCAACTACTTTCGAAGTTTTATGAGCAAAGCAGAGCTTCTCCTGTGCCACGGTTTATTTTCACATTTATTCAGAGAACATTTCCCATTAAAACCTGAATATATATTTCCTGCTATGGGATTTCTTATAGAATCGATAAAGACAAAGTCAGTTTTCCAGGATGAACATTTGCCTCCTGGCAAGCAGATTTAAGCATCTATTTTATATGCAATAAAAGCAACTGTGCTTTCAATCAATACACCCAAGATGATCCAGTCAATTGTAGAATACAGTGTGCAAGCTTGAGCATTTCAAGAACTGATCACATTGGAATTAACATGCATAAACAATCAAATAGAAGTTGAAAATAGATGTATGATGTTAATCAGACACGGTTATCTAGAAATCTACTATTTTTAACATTTAAATTACAAACAAAGTCGAGATTATATTCTCCACAAACCTGACTTACTGTTTCAGATGTGACATGTTACTGTACATGATTAGTCATTTCACATGTACACAAACATTGTACTGCCATTAAACTGACCTCTAAGGAACATTATTTAACAAACCTTATATCTGTTTTGCCTTTTAGTTAAGGTTCCTTTAAGCTCTTGAGGAAACATGAGGATATCTCACTCATTTGCTTTCTATGTCAACAGCATCCTTTCATCTATAACCATGAAACGTGTGCTGGCAGCTTTTCTACCTCATTAGGACAAACTGTCACCCAGAATGCAAGCTAATTAAGGTGTCAAAACAGACGGTATTGTTTCATGTAGACACATGCACATAGGCGCATAAGAGGATTATACAAGTTCTCTGTGTTTACAATTTATCTTAGCCACTTATTCATGTCATACCTCAAAACACATATAATTGTTTCATGTTCATATTGCTAGATTTATGTAAACATTTATGTTCTGTGTTTTTCTATATTTGCAAATTAGCTACAGTTTATACAGATTCAAAGGTGGGAGGTAAGTTCAGAAAATTAGATGGAAAAAGAGAAAGATGGAGATTGCATTGATGCCAACATGAAAGCAAGAACTCTCATTTCAGTCAGCTGTATTTTTAGTCAGCTCATCTCACCACAGTATTTTAGAAGAATGCTGATTTCCATAGATGTTTTATTTTTATGCACCCAAAGAAGTGCACTGTATTTTCACCTCTCTATCCTAACAAGGTAGAATTAAAGCCTGCTAACACATGCTGTAAAACGGCAAGTCAGCACTGGAATTTCAAAACCTGATGAAAACCCATTCCACGTTAAGGTTCATAAATGAGGCAAAACTCTTTGTTGACGTCTGAGTATGCATAACTAGCAGCCAGCTGGAAGATATTTGATCATTTCAGGATAACTGTCCCATCAAAGCCAGTAAGGACATGCAAAGAAGTTAATCTTTGCTGATGTTTACACTGACTACAGAGCATTTAAGGATTTGCAGTGGTTGGAGCCATCCATTCATCACCCAAAGCAACTGATGTGGGGAAAATGTAGCAGATAATGGGGTAAATATGGCACTTTTGGACTCACAGTGAAATCATTTGGCTACTAAAAACATTTACACTGTCCTTCTCAAGCTGTTAAAAGATACACTGGTGTTTAAACTGATATAGAGGTGATAGATAATGACAGAGTTTTATATTGCGCTGTACTGTTAGTCACTTATAGGTGAAGAACCTTCTGTAGCTAAAACTAAAAGCAAATCTTTACTGTCTCACTTAAAGGGAAGTGCGTGGCTCCTTTAACTGATTTTATTGTGCAGTGATTTAGGCTGACAGGTGTCACAAAGACAAGCTTAGCTAACATGTGCTGCTTTAATCTTTTCAGTCTTTAATTTAATAATCAGGTCTGTATTGTTTACTTCCTACTTGTGGTATTACCTTTTTTTATTTTTGAAAGTTGTTCAATTAAAGATTAAGTATGTGCATCTGTCTGAAGTTGGTTATTGGTTATTTTGTTATTAGACTCTGTCTTTAGATGACTGTTTCAAAATTGGTGCTCAGTATGTCATTTAAATGGATTAGGAGTGTCATTGTTGGGGCCATGTTAAAATGGCAAAGTACCTGCAGAGAATATCTTTCACTTTGCTTTTACTCTCTAATGGATATCATGTAAAAGCTTCATGTTCAAACTTGTGTCATTAAGCATCTTTCCAGAGCATCAGGATATATCCATTTGTTTGCTTGAGTTATTAAACATTCTAAATCTGTATATATTAGTGTTTTACTCATTTCAGTCTTATTGTGGTTTACTGACTATTCACTGGTTGAGTGCTTTTCCTGTGCAACTTTTAACAATGCCTGCACTGTGTTTGAGTGGTGTCTGTGTGTCTTGGTGAGGTTGCAAAATCCAGGGAATAAGAATAGTAGCCCACAGAAGGAGGCCTTAGAAAAATATGTGCCTTTAAACCTTTTTATCCTACAAGTAACTAGACTATTTCTGCTCAGTGTTTCTCCGCTCTGAGATTCCACTGCCTGCGGGGTGTGATTGTGGAATTCGTCTTTGATAATAAACTGGCTTTCTGCAAGCTGCTACTCACCATGTACTAATCTAATTTAACTTAAATGTAGAATATAGCTTGTCAAGTACAGAAAGAAAACCTCATATTCTGATTTTAACCACCGAAGATGCACTAGAAGATATGATATACATATATGTGTTCTTACTACTATCATATCATACTGTGCTTTATTTGTGGTGACCTACATATGCCAACCCATTAGATTTTTGTGCTATCACTAAAGCTTCTATAAGGGAAAGTATAAAGGATTATACTTACTATGCCACTATCCCTACCCCTAAAGCCACATACACACACACACACACACACACACACACACACACACACACACACACACACACACACATAATGAACTGATTAAAATAGCAACAAAATATGTGGGGAAGAATTATACAAGAGGACAGCGCCTCACCTCATTAGGTGTAATTTTGGTAGATTATCGTCTGGCAGCCTTGATGATTCAATAATGAATCTGTCAAAAAGACATACTGCTCTTGTGTATTGTACTTTGCTTTTGTAGCTTACTGGCCCGTAATATTTTGCTTAACATAACCATATTATCTTTATTCCTTCACTCTCAGGTCCACAGGAAAGTAACGGCATCAATAAGAGGACACTGGACCCAGACAGGGATCTCTTCACACACTCTTCAACACAGGACACAGAGAGCGAAGTCCACTCGGTCACCACTGCCTCACCTATGAACAGCCCCAACCACCGGCCTGTCCTCAAGGGCCTGCTGTTTCATGAGCACCTTCTTACAAGGGACTTCCAGGGGGACCAGCACTTTTTCAGAAGGGATGGCTCTGTGGCTGCATATCCCACCATGCCAGGCTCTGTGTCTGCTTCAGATGCAGGGGACCCAGTCACTCAGCTAGTGCCCCATGAGGATGCCCCAGCCTTCTCAGACATTGCCACTACTGCCACTGCAGCTGCAACCTCCCCACTGACCACATTCTCTCCCACAACACCAAGGCCGTCCACATCTTTCCCCCGAAAGACCGTGGCGTTAGACAAGGTAGAGGCAACCACAGACTCCCTCACAACTCAAGTGACACCAAATAATAGAGGTTCATTCACTGAAAATATCCCAGTGGCCTCCTCATCCTTGCAGAGAAGTCAGTCTCGGAGTTGGAGTGCTTTTCCTGTAGAGGCCACCCTTGCACCCTCCGCGATGAGGATGGAGAAAGGGGAAGCAAGGGAAACAACACTGAAAAACAAAACCAGCCCTGATCATCTTCTCCCCAATCAAACCTCAGTTTCCCAAGTAAAAGGTACCACTACAACATCAACCGTTATCACAACTACCACCATCACCACCATGCAAACATCAGGTATGTTTTCTCTGACTTTCAAAGATGAATGTTCAAATGATTTTGTGAAATAAAAGCAGCAACATAATAACTTTTTCCCCCCACTGGGAATTCAAAATTGAGAATATCTCCCCCCTAAGTTTTAATACGTGGATCCCAGAGGGCAAGAAAATTAAGCATCAGGTCATCAGCATCACTGCTGTTCATTTTGCATGCTGCACACAGCTATTCATCTCTCCACCAGGGATAACAGAGTTGCTCATGTGTCAAAAACAATCTGATTTTCCCTGATGTGTCCTGCCCGTCCTTTCCACTGGCCACGGAGGGCTAAAGGCCCAGATGAGCAGTATGGAGAGGAAATCTGCAGAGATAGTTAGAGGGTTACAAGGCCATGGAGACACAGGTGGGCTGTCAGATAGATCAGTGGTCCGGGAAAAAGGGAATCACTTGTCTTTTTACTGTCTCCTACAGAGCCATGCAGTCTGAATTTCACTGACCCTGAGGGTAACGTCGAAATCCTGCAGCAACCTGACTCTGGGGCGGAGTGTAACTACTTGATTACTGTCTACCTGGGATATGGCATTGAGGTTCAGGTCAGTGCTCACAATGATGTTGTTATAAGTCATTTGAAACTACAGAATGCAATGTGTGATAAAGTGACTCAGTTCAAAATTGCACTGTCAAATACCCCCAGGCGGGGGGCAGCAGAAACAACACAACAAAAAAGTTGCTTACATATTTACACATCCAGCAAATATAGAGCAACATTTAGCCTTAATATGGATGTTTCTGGCTTTCTGATGTACATAATACACATACAATACATATATTCACTCTCCTCGTAGCTCTGTGTTGGTCTCCACCAGCCCATAAGGGATAATCAGGCTCTTTAGCTGCTAAATGCTCCACTATGTTCACCAGTGGATTGTTGACTTTTTCTGTCTGTAGGTTGGTGCTGCGCAGGTAGTGTTCAGTGGGAAACTATGCTGATGATAGTAGTGAGAGTCAACCAAAACATTGAAGTAATGGGCCATAAAACCAAAACAATAAGCTGAAAGACGCTATGAAGCTACCAACAGCTTACTTTACAAGTAATGTCAAGCATTGTTATTATAAAATATTGACTATAGCAATTATAATATATACAAATTATGTTGTACTATGAACTGTGATGTTTGATTTTTTAAAATTAAAGTTAAATAATGTTGCAAAAAAAAGGTTTCATTCAAACAATGAAGAGCACTGACATATTTTGGTCTTAGTCATAGCTGCTAAGAGTATTCACTGCTCTTGTGTGGGTTGATGGAGATAGACAGGCAGGAAATTGCTGGGGTGAGTGGGTGGATGGGGGCACAAGGGACGGGGTCTGTCTCAGGTTGAATGTTTGCTCGGTAAGTCTTTTCACAAAAGGTTATAAAAATTAACTGTCAGTGTGTGTGCGTTCCTTGGCATTTGCAATTCCTCAAACGCCTCATTTACCACTGGAGACTTTAAAATGTGTGAGCTTTGTCTTGTTGCCTCTGGAGGGCTAAGATAAGTCTTGACAGAGTATATGTTTGAGAGTGTGTTTTTCTCTGAAAGCTTCCTCCGGGTAACTTAAGTAAATCTTCAACCACTTACAAACACAGGCACACTTACCTGCACATGTGCACACGCACACACACACACACACACACACACACACACACACACACACACACACACACACACACACACACACACAAAAGTGCATGCATTTGAGCACATTTGACGTATTAGATCTCTACTTCTACAGGTTCTCCAGTGCATTTGGCAGAACATTTCATAGCATACTTTAAAGACTGCAAGGGTAGAAAGCCAGAACATACTGACATTTTATCCTCTTACATCTACCATGTCTGATAAAAAAAAATACTGAGGCAAGCCATGCGCTTCAGCACCTCCATGTGAACAAATGGGGCCACTGTCTCCCAACCTCCTACTGCTAAACTGATAGTGATCTGATGGCAAACTATACAGACAAGTGCTTGGCACGGCTGAAGAGAATGAAGCTGTGGTCTCTGTTTCTGGCAAAGACATAAACTGAAGATGGAAAGATAGAAAATGAAGTCAAGCATGTGTCACACCTTCTGATCGGCAATGTGTGAAGCTCTTCTGCCTGGAGGCTATCCAGGTCTCAAGGTTTTAAAGGAATGGAAGAGATCACAAAGTAGACTTGTGGAGGGAGTAGCAGTGTGCTCAGAAATTGTTATGCAAGTTGGACAATTTTTACCTTACATTTCGTTTTTACACCTAGATGATTTTTAGTTCTCAACTATTTACAATTTAAACCTCTTCACTCACCCGTGTTTAATTCTTGAAGCACAAAGGACAAGAAGGGCAGACATTTAGCTGCTGCTAAATAGAATTTGCCCATTTGACAAGACTTATCTAACTCATGTAAATGTGTGTTGGGACACACACACTCACACACAAGCATGCAGGAATACACAGCCAAACCAGGAATTGAAGTCTGAAAGATGAAGCAATGCAGCAGCAATAAAATTCAAACACTTCTCTAAGATTCAGTACTAATGGTCTAGACAATGAGCTGCTGCACCTTGTCTTTGCTCCAACCTGGTTAACATTCTCTGTCCTGTATCTACACACACTGTGTGGTGTGTTGGACAGCCACACTTTATAATCCTTTTTTTTGGCATTTTTCCTCAGTTCACAGCAGAGAGTGACAGGAAACATGAATAGAAGATAAGAAAATGCAACAAAGATCCCCAGCAGGATTTGAACTGCAGGCACATTGTGGTTATATTGACACCACCAGGCACTGACCCTGGAAGCCTCTACCCTTTGTAGTGTTTTTTATTCTATTTTTTAATTTTTTTGAATTGTTAGATTGATTCTTTCACCAGCATGGAAACAAGTACCGTACTGTATTGGAGATGGAACACAAGAACAGATGACAACTCTGATATGTCAAATTGTAATTTTTCTGCACATATGGTTCTCCAGTCCAGGGACTCAACGTGCCATTGGACAGCTGGTAATGAACTAATCTACAAGGCACATTCTAACATACATTTTATAACGACTTTTTTCTTCCTTGTCTTTTTAAAAATTTTCTGCAGGCCACCCTGTGTATATACAGAGACTTGTTTGCAGGGTATTTTAAAGATAATATGATCAGAATTCACATTATGAACATTGTACTTGCTAAATGGGTATATTATAAAACAGTCCTTAGTTAACAGTAGCAAGAGATCCTTTAATGACCAACTAACTTCTTTGAATTGCAGTGGATTTAGACACATAAACAGCAGAAAACAATCCAAATAGATCTATTAAACAGCTCAGATCAATGCTCTGTCCTTCCATATTGAGAGTCCTAATTTTCATCATGTTTCACGTATGTTGTCTTGACAATACTAATCTCCTTTTAATCACAATATCCAATAATAAAAGAGAGATGACATGAATGGTTGTTGTAGTGAGTAAATTAATTGCTTCCATTTTCTGATTAGCTTATTTGCCATCTTCACTCAATGATCTCTGGTGGGATCACAGACCTTCCCCCACTCATTTCTCTGGACAGATTATGCACAGTTTTGCAGATTGTTTTTTTCTGTTATTTGTTATAAAAACAAAAATATATATCTTGATGTATACGCAAATATTTCAAATATTCACTTTGATCAGCTGGGTTTTGATACCCTTAACTGTGCCAAACATTATCATGTGGGAAAATGCTTATCAGAATCAGATTTATTGCCAAATAAGTTTTCACATACAAGGAATTTGTCTTGGTGTTGTGGTGCATAACAATAAAAAAATAGAAGGTACGAGAAAAAACAAGTATCTATACAAAGTGAGAAAAATACAATTGCCACAAAAGACAGGTGTATAAATATATGAATACAATTTTATGATAAAGGATGAATAAAAAATATGTTCTATGTGAAGAAAGCTGTAGACTTTAAAAAATATAATGTACAAGATATTGACTGGGAATGTGCAAATGTTCACAGTATAAACAGTATGTGTAATGTGCAAGTCTAATAATACAAAGAATACAAATAATTGCATTAATGTGGCATGCCGTGTTAGATGTGATATGATGTGCAGACATTGGTTGCAGCCCTCTCACCCTCTCAGCAGAGCAAATGACACACTGCAGTCTGCCCTTGTCCTTGGCAGTGGCAGCAGCGTACCAGATGGTGATGGAGGAAGTGAGGATGGATTCATTGATGGCAGTGTAGAAGTGCACCACCATTGGCTTTGGCAGCTTGAACTGAAATAAATAATAATAATATTATAATAATAAAACATGAAGCACATCCTCTGCTCTGCCTTCTTGGTGAGGGAGCTAATGTTCAGCTCCCACTTGTGTCGACTGGGGAGTCACACGGGATGATGGGGGCAGGAGGGGCTGGGTTCTTTCTAAAGTTCACAATCATCTCCACTGTCTTTAGAGCATTGAGCTCCAAATTGTTTTGGCCACACCAGGACACCAGATGGTCAACCTCCCACCTGTAGGTGGACTCACCACCAGAAATGAACCCAATGAGAGTGGTGTCGTCTGCAAATTTAAGGAGCTTGACTAACTGGTGACTGGAGGTGCAGCTGTTTGTATACAGGGAGAAGAGTAGAGGGGAAAGGATGCAGCCTTGAGGGGAACCAGTGCTGATGGTCCGGGAGTTGAAGACATGTTTTCCTAACATCACGTGCTGCTTCCTGTCAGACAGGAAGTTGGTGATCCACCTGCAGGTGGAGTCAGGAATGTGCAGCTGGGATAGCTTGTCCTACAGCAGAGCTGGGATGATTGTGTTAAAGGCAGAGCTGAAATCCACAAACAGGATCCTGGCGTAGGTTTCTGCAGAGTCCAGGTGCTGGAGAATGAAGTGGAGGGCCATATTTAGTGTATTGTCCACTGACCTGTTGGCAGGGGCCTGTTGCAGGGGGTCCAGGAGTGGGTCTGTGATGGATCTGAGGTGGTGAGGAGGGAGAACTGGAGATGATTGCTGGAGTCAGGAGGGATGTGTTAGGACTGTCCTTTTGTCTTTCAAATTGAGAGTAGAACTGATTCAGGTTGTTGGACAGGTGTGAGTTGTTAGGAGAGTGGGGGACTTTCAGTTTGAAGTTGATGATCTGTGATCTGAGGTTGGTGATCTCCAGCTGTGATTGGCCACCGCAGCCTTCAGCTGCAGTGATGTTGGATTGCGTTTCTCCAAAAGTTGACTCTGGTTGACTCCCCTCTCCTAAGCACTTCCTCCTTTTCCCACCTTGGCTGTCTAAGTTTAGCTGTAAACCAGGGTTTGTCATTGTTGCAACTAACCCTGGTGTGATACACAGCGTGATGGTACACAGCTGTCCTCACAGAAGCTGATGTATGACTTCAACCTCTGAGTACTCACCCAGACTGGTGGTGGCAGTCCTGCAAATATCCCAGTCAGTACAGTCCAAGCACTTGTGAAGATCCTCCATAATTTCACAGGTCCACTTCTTAGATGTCCTCATAACAGGTTTAGAGAAGTTTAATTTCTGCAGGAATCAGGTACACTATGATGTGGTCAGTGTCCCAGTGCAGCACGGGTGAAGGCATGATATGCACTGTTGATTGTAGTAAAACAGTGATCTAAAGTGTTCTCCTCTCTGGTCGGGAATTTAATCAGCTCACGGTATTGAGGGAGTTCATGGCTGAGATTCCTTTTGATAAAGTCGCCAAGGACAATAACGAAAGAGTCCAGGTTTGTCCGCTCCACACACAGTATCTGGTCAGCGAGCATACACCGTGCCTCCTGCATGTCAGCCTGCGGTGGAATGGTGGAATTATGCTCCACACTTCAGAGCAGAGGAGTCATAGGAGGGACATCATGGTTGAAGTGCATGTACTTGTTTTGGCAGCTGTCTAATCGTATGGAAGGGAGTGATCGTTATAGCTGACAGAACAGCAGTTTGCAACAGTGAAAGAGGGAAATTAGGTGAAAGTAAAAATCTGAAGGACAGATGCGGTGACTTTATAATAAATATTAACATTGGTGTACTCTACCTGTGGTTCTGTAAAAAATAATATATATAGGAAGGCAGTGTCTGTGATTCCCCAAGAGCCCTCTGATCTCCACCGCAAGCATTCACAAATATCACTGAGATTGGTGGGGAATAAATAAGGAAGATCAGACCTTTTCTGTGCTTAGTCGATACTCCTTTCAGCAGTCTGGCAGCTTGCAGGAGAGGGAGGATGAAAAACGTATCAGGAGAATTTATTGCCCTCAGCCTGACTGTTCAACCCCTCGGCCACAGCTAACAGCATATAATGCATTGCCCCATCTGGTGATTCTGGCCACATTACGATTTATTTGCAGAATAACTGCACAAATATTAGGAGGCTGATGTAACACCAACGTTCAGGGCCAAGAAAAAACAATAGTGTAATAAACACTATAGTATATAGTTTGTAGTTAATACTATGATACTATAATTTTTTCAAAAATGTTCTGTGCTTTTGAATACAATTTAAAAAATAGAGGAATTTCATGTAATAGTAACTCAACTATTTAACAGGCAAAGTGCAAACTATGAGTTATCAGTTAAGATACAAAATATTGATTTTTGTATGACATTGCTTGCTATTACATTAAGATCTGCAATGATGTATAGCTTTAAAGATTGAGCATGTCAGTGTTATATGGAGGAGGGCTTTATTTCAGGGTTCAGTATCTTCAGTTTTCATGTCCTTGACATACTGTAGGTAGGTTTATATAACAAATCAATATCACTATATACTTAAGATGGATGTGATTAATTATTACTCATATCCAGAACTAATTTTTTTATTTCATGAGCATGTCAAAACAGCTATGTCGCTCAATTTCTCATCCATAATTTCAGAGACTCATATCTATCTATGAATTAGCCTTGATGGGATGTGGATCTTATTTTCACATGTGGGTCTTCTAAGTTAGCTCCACTTTCTGCTGTATAAATACATGTGGAAATGAAATTTTCACCAGTTAATTTTTGATATCTTAAGCACATCTTATTTATGTTCTCCATATCTGTCTCTCCCTCTCTGCACAGTCACTTTTGTAATACTGTTTTAGAGGACAGATGGAGGTTTTGGAGCTTTTTTTATTTGATCAAATAAATCCGGTGGGTTAGCTAGCTATCAGCTCTTTCCAGGCCATCTGTCCCACTCTGATTTCTCTGTCTCCTCCGCTCACTGATCTACCTGCCTGGGTCTGAAGGAGTTACCATCTGAGGATCTGCACAGGTTGTCCCAGCTCTGTTTCATGGGGGCCACATCCTGCACTCTTGCAAAAAGAGAATGCATTGTGTGGGAAGGACTGAGAGCGTTTGATACATTTCAGGGGTTAGGAGCCCAGACGTGGCCAATTTCTCCCTCTGCCACAAAGGCTGATTGGGAGAGTGTTTCCATTTTCTGACAGGTTTAAAGCAGCATCATTCAAAAAGATGGTGGAGAAGGATTTTGAGGTCAACACTGTATATCTAATTTTTTTTCTCTTCTCCATCCCTTTCCCAACTCTTTCACCCTCTCTTTTTTCCTTTTTTTCTATTTTCATCCTTATGTCATTTATCAGTTTTTCTATTTGTCTAGCTCCTCTACCCTGTCTCAATCAGCTTCAGTTCCTGTGGTGAACCTTTAATTAACAAAACACAGGAACAAATTAACACTTGTTATGTGATTTCTTTTTCTAATCAATATTGTATTTTATTCTTCTGATAGTGCTGGTTAAAACAGTGGGTGACAGTTAAATGTTCAAGCAGGATTTCAATAATAAGGAAACATAATATAGTAACAGAGACGGTAGAATACTGCATCTGAAGTAGTCTTTTAGCTTTGCTTTATGGTGAGTTATAAAATGTAAAAGTGAAAGAATACACAAAGCTTTTTGTTGTTTTAGTTAATTAGCTTATAAATATCCAACAAAGGCCTCAAGTCTCAGTGGGGAAAATTATAGTTTCCAAGTTTTTCATGCTCAAATGAGTGAATATTGTTTTGGACAATTCCAAACAAAGCAAAAATAAATCTTAAGAACATCCAAAACATCTAATGAGCTCAAGCCTGTATGTTGTAGTTAATTACTCCTAAAATGAGCACAAAGTACTGCTGAGGTGTATCATCAGTGAAATGCCTGTTAAAGGATTGAGATGTTACAGAGCATGCCAAGTGTTTATATCTAACCTCGGCTTGAGGGTTAGCAATTGGTACTTGATGCTGCCTCAGCGACCATGCTCTTCTAACTCCAATCAATAGTCATGTTAATAAGCAGCACCAATACTTGACACACAGTGTCCTCTCAGTGCCGGGTGAATTGCTGTATTGATCTTTGTACTATCATTTTAATTCCAGTATTTCTTACAAAAGAAGCAAAATGCACACGGCATTGACCCTGGCTGAGTGTGGCTGATGAGGGAGGGAATTAGATTTGTTTTGTTGGTGTTCAGTGAACGCTAGTGCTCTCATCTGATGAAAGGGCCACAAAGAACTGCTACAAAGTTTCCACTTCTGACATTTTTGTAACACTAAGAGTGTCTCTTTAGAATACAGTCACGCCTTCCTCCTCACCGCTGACATAATAAAATTGGTGCTTTAACAAGGCAATGCACATGTTTTGTCCATTCTGTAACTCTGGTCCCCAGCAGCGCGAAAACACGTGGCAGATATGTTGCAGAGAAAATGAGCCTGACTGAGTAATGGAGGCCAAGACAGGATTGCTGCCTTTAATCAACTTGAGATGAGGCAGAAGGAAGCCTTCATCATGTTGTGCCTTGGGGGAGCAAGGCAGGACATAAAGAAGGCCAGTTTGATCTTGATGAGCTTTTTAAAGGGTGTCAGGGCTTTGCTGAGATGAGTTTTCATGGGGCCCAGCCATCCCAAGAGGAATGCTTTCAGGTGACACTAATTGCTCCTCCACCCAGCTAGCTGTCATAAGGGGAGAAGACTCTGTCTGGCAGTGGGCTATGTTCTCTCCAACTCTTTCAGTGTCATGATGAAGACAGGAGAGTTAAGATGCATGCAAGAAAATCCGAAGAATAATCAGCAATGCATGAATTTAAATCTATGCAAAACTGCACACTGCTGCAAATAAACTGAGATGTCAAGGGCCGAGAGGCACATCGAAAAGTGAAGCAGATTTATCAGGAAGCAAGAATCTCATCTCATGAAAGTGTTTCAAATGCAGGCGGTCTTAATGGCTGCTTCCTTGTCCACAGAGAAGCTTCTGAAAGATAAAAAAAATATAATATTTGAGACAATGGTCACTATATGGTGGTTGCATTTGGTGATCCCAGGAGCATAAAATGGGCAAGCTTAAATGTGAAATTAGTGACAATGAGCAAGTTAGTATTGTATTCAGCCACTGGCTCCAGCACATTCTCATTAAGATTCAGCTTTTGCTGATTGGTAAGGATCCATTGTTTTAGACAGCAGGGCAAACAGGAAATGGCCTTGGCTGTTTTTATATAGAGGTGAATGTTCAATTAAGATAACGTTTTTCATATAATGAGCACTGGAATAAGTCTGTTTTTGTATGAATTTATCAGGAGATACACAAAAACACCAACTGGGTGAACCAAGCTTATTCACACTATGATTTAGAAACATGAGCCTTAGATAGGGGGAGATGAGGTAGGTGCACTAACAGTGTGCTCCACCGTATAGGCCAGTGGCTTTTATCATAGTAATGGCACTGCAGCTGGCAAGTCCAATGGCTGTTGATTTATTGCCCCCAGCAGCAGGGTCATTTGATTTCCATGTATAGTGGGATCATTTTGATTACAAACTACTCATTTCAGCATCAGCAATGGCTCCTGTGAGTCAGTGTAAATGTTCATTGCAGAGCACCACCAGATGTTTTCAACAGTGAGTTATCAGTGAGAGCCAGCCTCTCTGGACAGTTAACTCATACTGCGTGCTCACAGATAAATTAATAAATGAGTAAGTAAAGATTACACGCCATGCGTAAAAGTCTAATTTGTTTGACAAATTGTTTATTTTAAAGCACCAGGAGAAATAGTTTTTCTTGTCCAAGTAGCATTTTCAGATATATAGTATTTCTTTAGTTTTTAAAGCAGACAGCAATCCCCTAATTGCATGATACAGATGAGCCTATTTAGTTGATCTATTATGTGCAGTGGTGGAAGAACAACTCAGATCCTTTACTTACTGGAAGTAAAAGTAACACTACTACAATGTCAAATTACTAGTCCTACCTTGAAAAGCTCTCTTAACTAAAACTACAAAAGTATATCAGCAAAATGTACTAGAAAGTATTAAAATTACAAGTACTCTACTACAGAAAGGTCACTGTCAGTGTTAAATTTTATATATTGTGGGATATCATTACTGATGCATTAATGTGTAAACAGCATTTACTGTCATAGCTGATGAAGGTGGAGCTATAGTTTTAACAATTTACTAAAATATTGGGTAGTTTAAATCTATAATAAAACATCGTATTTTATAAATTGATCATATGTTTTGTGTATAAAATCTTAATCTGCAAAGTCACTAGTTAGTAGCTGTCAGGTAAATACAGTGGCGTAAAAAGTACCATGTTTCCCTCTGAAATGTGACTAGTCACAGATTAAAAGCAATGGCAGGCTGCTTTCTGTTTGGATGTGATAATATGGATCTTCACCTCTGCTTACTGTTCACTCTCATAGTTTAACACTGCAGCACACTGCTAGCTCCCGGTTCTACAAAGGTCATGGCAAACACAGCAAGATCAAGGCATTCAATCCTGCAAATATTGTCTTGCTTTGAAACGTTTATTTTAGAGATTTTCCTCCATGTTTTCTATTCCGAGTGCAGTGCCAGGCCTGTCAATTGTACTTTGGCCTTGCAGGATGGTCTGTTTGTTGTAGTGGTTTGATTGAAAAGACAGTGGCTAGAGGAGAGAGATGACCCTCTGTCCTCTCTTCTCATTTTGACTGGGCATAGGAAATATTTTATTGGAACACACTTGAAGTGAAAGAGCACCTACTCACAGGAAAGTCTTACATTTCTTGAACATACATGTGTATACATGTGCACACACATGCACACACAGACAAACACACACACACACAGACAAACACATACACATACACACATAGTTGTGTTTCCATCACTTTAAACCAAGTCTTCACCATAAAACTAATGATTTATGTTAAAGGGTCTTACTTTTTGTCCCCATAAGAGTGGCGATTCCCCACAACATTGCTGTGTAAACAGATTTACGTCCCCGCAACATGAGGAATACCTGGACCACACACACACACAAACACACACACACACACGCACACACATACACACACACACACACACACACACACACACACACACACACACACACACACACACACATATGCACGTACATGTGTGTGTGAGTGAGTGAGTGAGAGAGACAGCGTGAAAGCAGTCCCTCTAGGCATTTGGCTGCAGTACTAGTGAAGATAAGGTAATGATGTCTCCTGACATGGCCAATGATTCATAATTGAGGCAGGACAGCTGTTGCTGGCTGCAGTGACAGGTCCCAGGGTGGATGACAGATGATAGGGCCCTCTGGGGCCAAACTATCTATCAGTCCAAATGTTCACTGTCCACTATCTGCTTACCCTGTCCTTCATAAGCCTCCCAGGTATATGTAAACCAAGTGGTCACAGACTCACAACCTGTTTTACCTCACTGAAAATGATTGAAGTTAATGAAATTGTTGCAGTATCACAGTGTGTACCATACATGAGACATAACATCTGTGCAGTCAGGTGTTATGCCTATAATAAATAAACTATAAACACTACTACTGTTCAACGTTGGTGTAATTACACTAGTTTTGTCTGCAATCTGCATTGATTATGAATATAATAATCAAAACCTCACTGAATATGACTGTAAGAATATGATTGATGGAAAATTATCAAAAATGTGTTTTTCCATCACCTACAGTAATAGTGCAACTTTCTCCCAAGATGTTGCAGTAAAACAGTCAAGAAAACAGTCTGATTTGACAAATAAATAATAAGTAGTAACAAAGTTACAAAGAATAAAAACATGTAACAGACAAAAAAAAGACAAAATTAAATATAGTCATATTATCATCATCGTCATCATATAGTCATATTAATAATCAAAAGGACTCAAACGCAACCAGATTAAACATTAAATATTCACAAAGGCTTTCTTATGAAAGAAGGTTTTCATAAGTGATTTAGAAGTAGTGATAGATGTAGTCTGTCTCATGTCAATAGGCAGTGTTCAAAAGTCTGTGGGTTTTAACAGACCATTTTAAGAGCAGAGTTTTTGACTTGTCATAGCAGGAAAAGCACCCAAGCACAGGTGGAACTGATAACATCAATGATGGCTCAGTGTCTGAGGAAGCCACACTGTACTGGTGAACCATCATACACTATACCAGGGCCATGGATTTGGAAATACTAAATTGGATTCAGCCATCATTAATGGTATTAATTGCACCTGTTCGTTTCCTGCTTTAGTATGTCAAAATGTCTGAGGTGAAAAAGGTCTACTGCACAGACCTGGTCACCCTTGGTTACGAGCTGAGTCCTAGGAATAACAAGCAGAGCTCCATCCATTGATCTAAGGGAGCTCACAGGCATGTAAGGAGTCAGCAAATCAGTAATATATTTTGAAGCAAGGCAGTTAGCTTGCACAATATGTTCTTATCTCTTGACGCCAGTTATAATTCAAGCAGCAGCATTCTGTACCAATTGGAACTGGTGAACTGAATCAAAGTGCATTATAGTAGTCCAGGTGAGAAAAACAAAAGCATGTACAACTAAATGTAAATTAGGACATAAAAATTACCTACATTTAAAGATTTTCTTGAATTAAAAAAAGACTGTTATTTGACTGAAAGGTATTGGATTGCTATGGAACATTTAACCGTGTGTCACCTATATATGAAGAAGACATCATGGCTTTGTGGATATTATTTAGTATTGATGGATTAAATGAGGGTAGAAAAATATTGTCATTGATTAATATTTATGTTGAAAGTAGATGATCCTTACTTTGATAGTGACAGAAACATGTGCAGATGTGGATATGTGTACAAATAATTTTTAACTTGCCATGATTTCATTTTGGATGAATGAAAACAGAAGAAATTCTCAACCAGTTTACATTTGCAATGTGTTTAGTCATTTGTTACTGCTTTGTTACAAAAGAAAGATGTCTTGTCAGATGGGTGTCAGGACAGTAGACTGTTCTTTTAAAGTGTGATGTTCAATAGCTTTTGTTGAAGTTCTTCAGTACTACATTGCAACCATTGCAGAGCACATATTTTTGAATTATGAAAGACTGCCAACCTTGCAGCAACTGGCTACAGGAATTGGTGAACTGAGCAAGGATACTACAGATACTTTTCATCAGGTGTTTTTTGAAGCAATGGTTGACTAAAATATCAGCCATCTCTCATCCATCAGCTTAATAACAGAAACACATAACAGGGAAATAATTCCTGATGGAAACTGAGAGATAAAGGAACTTATAGTTTTAAATTAAATATTTAACGTGCCTATGTCACTGTAGGGTTAGAAATGCCAGGATGAAATAGCAAATTACACATTTTCTAAATTCCCTGTTCCTTGAAAATACAAGACTACAATACAAACAATAAATCACAATACAGTCAATTATAGATGTAATTTAGAGTAGATTCTCCAAGGTTTGCATTTTCTAAATTTATCAGACTATCAAATTAAACCCATGGTCACTGAAATTGCAATTCCACATTGTCAGTCTTATTTCTTGAATATTTGAATATGAATATCAAATTGGAGGAGTTATTGTGCTGCACTGTGGGGTAAAATATGAGGTTGTAATAAGAGCAAGTATGCTCACCCGAAGTAACCCAATTTCCAAAGCATTCAAGCCCTCCATATTAACTGAGACAAAAAAGGCAGAAATCAAAAAAAGAACTGTGCCTAAGGCTTTGTCATTGCTGTTGCCCTTGAGAAACTGAGAAAACATGGGATCTAAAATAATGTGACATTTCTTTATTACTCACTGTGACACTGGTTTGAGGCTGCCGTTTGGCTGTTGTTTGTAACCACCTAAGCTACAATGGCAATATGCACAGTTTTTATATTTGTTAACAGCATAAAGATTTTGTGATTTTGTAACACAAAAAGCAAAGGAATATCTGCTGTTTGACATTTTTGATGTACTGTTTGACTGTCTGCTGTGTTCTCAGTTGCTTGACTGAAAACCTCTCGAGTGTTGTTTAATTCTGGTTATGATAAAAATCAAATTAATCAAAGTGGCTGACCTCATGGATCATTCCAGAAGAAGTCACCTCTAAGCTCAGTCTCAGAGTGTCCATTAACCTCTCCGTGCTCATTGTCAGCTCCCCTTCGACTGAGTGACAGTTAGTCAACGTGACCACATTCATTTTGCTGCTGCTGTTGTGCTATGTGCTCATCCTGCCCACTGTCTTGGCTTTTCCAAGCGGTTGCACTAACACTCCTGCACACGTATTACTTCAGGGACATCAGCCTATGGAGGGCAACACTTTTTCTGCCTCATGGCATACCTGAGACCTGAGCCCACTACCTATGACAGCATTAGCTTTCAGAACATGATATGAATTTCATTGCTGGCTGAAACATCCCATCCAGGGAGAGAAACACCTGGTGGAACCCTCTTTTCTCTCCCTGAATTACCCCCTAGACAGAATTTTGATAAAATTACAAACACAAGTGGTATCCAGCTTCTACAGCTCTGCCACATGCTGGGTCTGTACATAGTCAATGGTAGGTTACAAGGAGACTCTCTGGGCTGTTACACATTTAGTTCAGCTCTTGGCAGTAGCACGGTAGACTATGACATAACAGATTTGGACCCAATGTCTCTCAGAGCTTTCACAGTCAACGCATTCACACCACTATCAGATCACAGTAAGATCACTGTCATTTTGAAGAGAGCACACACCAACCATGAGGCCTCTAAACCCAGTAAACTGTACAACACCACACATTTATATAGATAGAAATCAGACAGCATGGAGAGCTACCAAAAGGCATTTGAAAATCCCAATATCCAATCCAATATTCAATTGATTTCTTTCTTTCTAAAATGTTTCCCCATAATAATGAGGGTGTAAACTGTGCTATGGGAAAAATTAATGCAATTTCTGATAAATTTGCATTGTTTTGAAATTTGAAAATCTCTAATCAAAAACAAAAACAAATAAACAATAACAAATGGTTTTACAATGATTGCAAAAATATAAACAAAACAAAACAAAACAAAACAAAATCAACTGGCAATACAAAATGTCAGCATTTGGATTAATTATTTTACTGAATTATACAGCAATATTATTAAGAACATTGACCAAAACAAAATACACACTAAGTGGAAAACTTTAGAATTAGTAATTAAAGACAACCAAAACCCTCTAGATGCTTCAATAACAGAGCAAGATGGACAGCATCCAATCCCTGAAAGTTAAAAAGCCTGTGGAGTCAACAGCATTTTAAATGAAATGATTGAATACACTGACCATAAATTTGCTATACTCAAACTTTTTAATAGAATTCTAGCAGTTGGCACCTTTCCTGACATATGGAATAAAGATCTAGTAACATCAATTTTATAAATATGGAAATAAATATGACCCAAACAATTACTGTGGAATCTGTGTGAATAGTAACCTGGGAAAAACCTTTTGCAATATTATGAATAAAAGACAGTTTTATCAATAACCAAAATGTATTGAATAAATGCCAAATTGGATTCTTACCAAGGTTTCGTACAACAGACCACATCTATACCCTCCACACCCTAATTTAACAAGAATTAGACAAAAAGAAAGAAAAAGGCCCATGCATGTTTTATTGATTTCAAGAAAGCCTTCAATTCCATCTGGCATGAGGCTTTTTCTATTGACTACTTAACAGTAGCACTGAGGGAAAACATATGATGTAAACAATCTATGTACACAAATAGTAAATGTGCAGTTAAAATAGGAGACAAACAAACAGCCCTGTTTTCCCAGGGTTGTGGGGTGAGGCAGGGGTACAATCTAAGTCCAACCCTCTTCAATTTATACATTAATGAATTTGTATATCAATTAGATCAATCCACTGCATTTGGTCTCACCCTGAATGACACAGAAATTAAGCATCTCCCAAATGCAGATTTCTTGGTGTTGCTGACACCAACAAAAGAAGGTCTACAGCAGCACCTTAACCTCCTGCATGAATTCTTACAGACCTGGGCCCTGACAGTTAACCAAAAAAAAACCCAAACAAAAACAAAATATATGATCTTTCAGAAGCAGTCCATATGTAAGGAAAACACACACAATTTCTATTTGGATATCACTAAATTACACTATACAAAGAACTACACATACCTTGGCCTCAACATAAGCTCCACAGGAAGCTTCAACTTGGCTTTGAAAGATCTGAGAGACAAAGCAAGGAGAGCTTTCTATGCAATTAGAAGAAATATTAAATTTGACATTTCAATTAAAATCTGGCTAAAAAAATTCCAATTCTTATTAGAACTGATAATTCTCTATGGCAGTGAAATTTGGGGACCAAAATTAAATAATAAATTTAGCAAATGGGACAAAACCATCATAGAACATTCCACACAGAGTTCTGTAAGAACATGTCCAAAAATCACACCCACAGTAGGATAAAGTGCCCTCTAAGGTGTCCCCACAAGCTGATAAAATGCCTTCTAAGGTGCCCCCACAATATGATAAAGTCCCCTCACAGGTGCCCCCTGAAGTCCCCTCACAGGTGCCCCCACAGTATAAAATATGGTACCCCAAAAGCAAGAAAACATGATGTGCACTTTAAATGAAGAGGATGCAATGCAGTGCTCTATGAGTTGCCATAGTGATGGGGTGAGCTGGAGGTTCTATATAGGAGTCCTTCTAGTGAATAAAAAGGGGGAAAAAAGGGGGAAAAGTGCAATTTAGGGTTCCCTTAAGTCTAACATACTGAAGAGCAGAATTGGGTGCCCTTTCAATGAAAAAAAGTGCCCTTAATGGTGCACTGTATGGGAGGAAAAAATGGTGAAGTGCCCCTCCAGTGAAGAGTATGAGATAGTATGCCCTATAAGATGCCCTTATGATGGAGTAGACTGCCCATTATGTTAGAAATAATGTATGCTTTATGTAGGCTGACCATAAGGAAAGTGCATTAGGAGTGCAGTCTAAGCTGTAACCTTGATCCTACGGCAATTTGTGAGGTAGGTAACATAGCAAGGCTTTTTGTAGTTGAAATAAGGGTATACATTAAATTGTATTAACTATGCATTACTAATGTGTGTAGACTGTATTTTCTAAGTTGGTTTTATATGTAGGCCTGTTCAAAGCTGTAAAACATGCCAAACAATATGTTAGACTGATAGTAGCTAACTAGCTAGATATGTACTTGACCATTTCTATACTAAATATTTGGTACGAACTGGAAATCAGCCTTGTGGTGTAATAAAATCACATAGGAAATCATTAGAGTATTATTTATTCAAAATGCGTTTACAGCCCTTTAGCTTGGATTAACTTGTACTTGTAGAGAGTGAGATTAGCAATGGGTTACCCTATGATTACAGAATGTCAAGAAAAGACAGAAAATTGAACACAATATAAAGGAATCTGCAAAATGCAGCTAGAGGCAGCAAGGGAGGAGATGACAGATATAGAGGTAGATTTGCATTAGCCATTAGCAATTAGATGGGATGCCCATTAGAATTTAAACCTCTGTCTTGGCATGTCAAAAAGTTTTAAAAAATATATCCTGTCATGAAACTAATGAAATCTGCAAGGGAACCTTATGAGTAACTGCTAACAGGCAAACAAACAGAGCGGAGTGAAAACATCTGCCTTGGCAGGGGTAAAATCATACATGACATGAGAGGCAAGAGGGCTAGTGCAGTTCTAGTGCTGTATGTCAGTCCTTTAATGCCCCAAGTAACTGGAAAGGCATGATGAAGCTGCCTAATCTTTCAAGGATATTTTCCACTTCTATGACATGTAGGGAGACAGTACTGTCACTGAACTGAGGGTGTTCCACTCTTCCTATGCTCTCCATACCAGCAACATCCAAGCTATGCTTAAGTGTCTTAAAGAAAATTATGTGGACACAGTTTTTCCAAAGCTGACAAAACTCCTCAGAATAAATGCCACATTGACATTGCCAGTGACAACTGCATCAGTTGAGCGATCATTCTCCAAATTGAAGCTGATCAGCTTAGAAACAGATGTGGAGAGGAAGGATCTCAGATCTTCTGCTGTTCATTCAGAGGGACATTTCCCAACTGACCATAACAAGGTCATTAATATTCACAAACTCATGGCCTCCTTTTATCTCACCAATCTTGCCTCTCGCTTCCCTGACAAGACCGGTTCCATGTTTCTACTTGTGTTTGAGAAATAAACATTTAAAACATTACCCATTCCCTGTATTTTATTACAGAGAAGTTTGCAAAGTAAATGTTTAAAAAGTAAATCCTTTTTAAAACAGAGGTGTTGTTTTCCTTACATTCAGAGTCAACATATAACATGTTAATCTTAATAGGCGATGTAGCCTTTTTACCAAACATGCATTGTTGTTTTCTGTTGATGGCTGTTGAATGTTTCAGGTGCCCTTTATATTTTTTTGCCCCTGCTCCTCAGACAGCCTGAGTCCGCCACTGAAGTGACCCATTTTTTTCAGAGCAACGTAATTCGAGTAAACTTGGCTTTAAATGGAAATGCAGCAGTGATGGGGCTGAATTAAGACCTCATCTGGTGTGAACTGAGACGTCAGAAGTCAACAGGCCTGTGCGCAATGTAATTTTTTGTTTTATGTTAAAATGAAATGATGAGGGTAAATAGAAATAAATGTGTCCATCCTCACAGTGCTAAAAGCACAATTCACTGACTGTTATTCTATGTGCAATGTGTTGGTCTATAGAGATTCTTTGCAAAGGGTAAGTCAGTCAGTGAACCATTTGCTAGCATGACTTCATACTGTACATGATGCACTAAGGTAGGGCAATAAAACCTACTGTATGTGTAATCATATTGCCTCTTCTCTTTTTTTTAGGTGCTAAATGTGAGTGTGTTGGAGGGAGAACAGGTGACAGTAGAGGATACGGGTGGCCGAGAATCCTTCATCCTTGCCAATGAGTCAGTCTTGATGCGGGGCCTTGTACTACGCAGCTGGAGCAACCAGATCTCCATCCGTTTTCGTAGTGACCAACAGCACAACTCCGGATTCCTCCTGCTGCATTACCAAGGTGAGCCATTACTATGCTAACTATAGTATGTTCACCATAAATTAATCCAACAATTGCTCAGCTTAGGGTTTGACCATGTTACAACAAAAAAGTAGTAACAAGGTCTCATTCTTACACAATGCTCTATTCTTAAATATTGACTGTCGAGCTTACCGTAATTTACAGATACAAAATAACACATTCATAAGCCCCGTGAAGTGTACAGGCTTTCCCCCCCTACTAACTATTTCCCCACACTGTTCATAACATTTTTCTCTCTTTTTTTTGGGTATGTATGTTTCCACTCTTCCCCAAAAGGAAATTGTGTGAAGCACAAGCATGTGTGAAGCATTTCTAAAACTGCTGATGTTCTCAAAGGCGACCTCGCTGTCATGCACTGTGTGTGGCATCCATTGTGAAGTTGTCAGTCAATCAATCAATCAATCAATGAATCAAGCAATCAAGCAGTCAAGCACTCAAGAAATTAGTGAGTAGGTCAGAAGTGCAGGAGGATAGCTTGCTAGGGGAATTTACATATTCAAGCTATTTTTGTGAGCACTGAATGCAGTTGTCCTCTGCATAGATTAAAAATAAGCAGAATTAATAATTACAGTAAATGTGTTCAAATAGTAACAACAAGAGAGTGTGGCAGCAGAAAAACCTATCAGGAGAAATAGTTACCGTATGCTGTTGGTGAATATGATGGCCCATAAATTCCTCTCTTGCTTGTTATATGCGTGACATCGATCTTCCATGTCCACAACACTGTCTGTTTATCTTAGCAATCTCACAAAGTGGCCACCAATTACATGCCCCATCGATTTGAGTTGATGGTGGAAGCTGGTGGACAAAACATTCATTCCACCACATTACTGTGGCACTTTCATCAGCTCTAAAATGAAAGCAACCATCAAAACAGTGCCGCTGACGTGAGATAAATCAGCCCATCGCTGTTGGATGTGTGAATATCGCTGTGTGGTCAGGCTGAATGATGACAGCGTGGGGTCAGTGCAGATCATACAGGGTGATGCATAGATGGAGCAGATGGTGACAAATAGTTTAAATGTATTATACTGTCAGTATGTGTACTTTTCTCCTTCACTTCTCTTCTTTGCATTTCAGTAGAGGAGAAAATAATAAATCCTACCCAGCATAATTCTGTGGAAAATGTATGTTTTTCCAGGTTTATTGATGAGTGTAGATAGACACCCTGTACCATTTCTTTGACTATTTTGTGCTGTTAAAATAAACACTATATCAATCTATCCATCCAAGTATTGTACCTATTGCGGGTTTGCTCAGTTTGGCCTCAACCCAAATACACATCACGGCTAAATTTACTGCTAGATCCTGTTGTGTCTGACAGTGCTACAGTAGGTATTCCTGTGCCCTTACAACAACAACTGATATCAAATTTCAAATCACATTTACACTAATGAGAAAAAAAATGCATTGAGCAGACTTCTAGAAGACTACACGTATTGGAGACAGAAAATATTTCAATTTGTGTTCCTCTCCTCGGTAAGCCAGAGTATCACCTTGTCCTTTTATAATGGGCTGAGAGAAATGTGATTGGACAAGCGTGGAGAAGGAGACAGAACTGTGGAGAGATGGATCCAAGCTCAGGGTAATTAATATCTGCTACAGTGTTGGCTCTGCCTGCGATGGCAGACTGATGGATGTCTCTATAACATTAGCAGTGTGTTTTACTGTTTATATGTAGACAACAGGGAGCTGGAGTGTGGGGCACGGGGGGGGGGGTTGATGCACCACTTCCCTTGTATATCCTTCTCCTAAGATGTTCCTCAATAAACACACATGCACATATCTGCATCTACATAGAACAGAGGGTATTAATGTCTTCATTGTCCATTCAACAATAATATGCAGAGACAACTACTGCAGCTGCAGTGCAGTACACAGAAAAAAATTACATCCATACATGCAACTAACAATGCACAACATATAACATGAATTAAATAATCCTAAGAATAAATAACTCTATATGCACATAATCAGTGTTATTTGCCGGTGAAATAACATTTATCTTTTTAGTATTCAGGTTTCCACAAAATTAACTCATTTTGCTATGAAAATAATTAAAATCGCAATTTAGAAGTTATGACTTATTAGGCTCTATAAATCCAAAATACTAATACTTATTAATACTTATTGTTATTGCAATGATATAGACAATTACAAAATACTTAAGTGGCAGGTTTATTAGTGACATAGACAGTTATGCATGAGCTGTTGTCCAAGTCCAAGCCATCACCCTGGAGAGCCATAAAGAGGTAATAGAAATTTGACTTTTTTGAAATTCTGGGACAAATCCAGGCCTGACTATTTTATCTAGTATATTATAATGACAGCACTTTCATGTGACATGGCACAGATATTCTTGGTTTTATACAGAATGCAATATAAAAATGGATCAACTTGCTTTTTTGTAATAAAAGGATATGCTGCAATTTTAACTCCCAAAGCCTAATTCATGTGCGACAGTGCCTGACAGCATTTTGCGAGGATACTTTATCCTGCTAGCGGCAGCCAGACTAGCAAACTAAACACAGAAGTGAGATTTCTGCCATTCTGAAGCATAGTATTGGGTTAATTAGAGAGCTTGCATGCAAAAGAGTTAAGTTAGTTGGCAGAAAATATTACTGAAGTGATATTCTGACCTTTAACAGGGAGGTCAAGGAATATTGTCATTTATTTAAAAAGGAATATCATTTGTATGCATGAGCATTGTAAGTGCTGATAATTGAATTTAACACTGCACATGCAAATGTGGACAACCCTAGGCCTAGATCCCTACAATTAAAAAGTTGCTTTATTGAACTTAAGTTGTGATGAATTGAATAACTACCTCTCGTTATTCAGTTGATGGATATATTGTTGCCATCATATCTGACCTCTTAACAAAGAGGTGAGCTAAAAATTGTCATTTCAAGATTTTATGAAGTACATAGAGCATAAATCAGTGGCATTGCCAATGGCACTGATGTTCTACAGAGATTATTGATCGGCTGTTACTAATAAGCTGTGTTGACAAGTGAGGTGGCCAGAGGACCTCTGCCACTGGCAGTATAATCCACCGTGTGCCACAACTCTCAGTAGCATTAATGAGATGCTGTCTCTAGTCCAAAGTTATTTCTCTTTAATAGGCTTTATTGAGTAAATGACCATTAAAATCGAGTTTTTAACCCAACCACATAAATATCAATAGGGCACATCATGGCAGAACTATGGTCTGGCTTTTTACAACTGAATCACTTTCCCAGAGACAACACTATTGATCTTTCTGTGAAAGGTAATCCTTTGGTGCACAGCCAGGACATGAGGCTTGGATACAGTGACAGTCACACTATCACAAGTCACCTGCTAACCGCTTTACAACTGCTTTTATATCAAAACAATAACAACTGATGAGAGATGACTAGTCATCAGCACAGGAATTGTTCTCCCTGGAAACACATTTTACCGTCTAAATGTAGATGTAACTCATCGTGGATAATATTCTGCCAATAGCACTGTCATTAAATATAGTAACAACAATTGACACTGCAATCATTGTTTGTGCTATGTTCTGTCACAATATTTCATTATCTCCTGCCCCCACCTTGCCAAGTTTGATCACATTCCAGCTGTCTACCTGAAGTGATACAACACTTTAAATACAAGTTTATTAGGCTTGAATGGAAAAACATTTTATTTGATAGTTAACTTTCTGGCTTCCTCAGTTCATCTATTGTGCCCTAGTCAACAATATTTGTCCAATATTGGTTGGAGACCAGAATTCTCTATTTGAAGTACTCAGATGAATGAAAAATGTGCATACAGAATAAAAGGAAATGTTTTCTCTCTTTAAATGATTTCCAGAAGTTGATCTTAAGCATCTTTAAAAAGAAGGCTGAAGAAATCATAACTCATTATGGATCCAAAATACAGATTCGTGGTTCATTACCTTAAACAAGGACACAAACCACTTGAATGTCAGATAGCTGAGGAAGCAGGATAAACAGAAATATTTTATATTTCAAAAGAGCTATTAGGCTACAAATCAATAGCTGTTGCACAGGTGAGCAACAGAGAGAAATAAAGAAAATAAGACAAGACATGCGCCTTTTGAACCCCTGAGAACAAGTGTAAAATGACAAAAGTAAAGTTAAAAAAAAATGACCCATGTTCAGATGCCTTGTGATTATATATTGGCTATGACAAGCTACATATAAAACAACTGTCTAACTTGAAACTATGCTATTTAAATCGCAAAGGCTTTCTGCTTTCTTTTCCTCTTTCTTATCTTTTTAAGGACACTGATTTTAATACAAACAATATGTGTCACCCACAGGTAATCAGTGTGAGATACTGTAGCACATATGGCAGTAATGTTTCCTTGATTTGACCTGTGATCACAGTGGGGTGATAACTGAAATGCAGTGTCTCATAGTGTTTTATACAAAATATTTTGCCCCTTTTACATAGGGATTCATTATAATACTATTATAAACTATAATTCAGATTTCAGAGAAATTTTGCATAGTAGTTTCACAAGTACTGTAACTGTGACTTCCTTAGATGTACAAAAAATGTTTTTGGTAATACACATATGTCGTGGATGATCTTTTCCAATTTCAGTCTCTCTAATAAAGCTGAAATTAGACATGCAATGCTGGATCATACTAGTCTTGTTGTAGAACTGAAGATTTTACCTGAGTATCGCCAGTGTGACAGTTTTCTTCTCCTCTACAAGGAAACGATAACTAAAGACATAAGCGCCACAGCTGTTTCCTGTGGCTCCACAGTACCATCAGCTAATCTTCCTGGGTGCCTGTGCAGTGGATCTATTATTTATAATAGCAAAACAATCAGACTTTATGGCCCAGCACCACATCTACCGGAATGGAGGCAGCACGTAATTTAATACTTCAGGAATTGGCTCCACAATTTTTGCCTCTGGCTCTCCCACTGCATGCTCAATGGGGATGTAAATGCCGCTATGATAATGGCAATAACTAGGTTCATTGGAGCTAGTGATAAACTATGAATTGAATGGATGACCCAGGGGCAGTGTACCTCGTCCCTGTGGCTCACTGATTTACTGCAGGAGAAAGGCCTGTTTCATTATGGTGGTAACCAGTGGCTTGTATAAAAGAAAAACCCAAGTCAGTAGATTAAAACATTGTAGATAGGGGGCAGTTTCACAAGCTTTTATGGCCATCATGTGTTTAGGATTTTTCCCTCGAGTTCAAGTTCAAAGATTGAATATCCAATTTAGCTTCAAGGTAATGCTAGACACATCACTAAAGTTTTGTTGTACATCTACAAATGTCTGGCTGTAATGAAAGCACTTCAAATCCAGCTTGCTATAGAATGTCTCATCTTTTTTTGTGCTGTTTAACCTCCACTTACTCAGCATCTGTGCAGGCAAAGACTTCTAAACCCAAATTTACTGAAGTATCCGTGTGTGAACCAACAAGTCTGCCTATCTACTAACCTGTTAGCTTTCCCTTTCTACATGTGGCGAATGCACCAGCTCTAAATATATGATGTTAAGAGTCCGGGCTCTTAACCCTTTTACTATGGAACCTGTTCCAAAATATATTAACAAATGTTTTAGTTGATGTTTACTTTATCAGGACAATTTAGATTGGGTCAGGCATGTAATCAACACCTGAAAAATAATATAGTGAAGTTACTGTCAATACCCTTAGCAAATATTAACAGTATATGTGGATCAGATGTTGCCATTTTCCCTCCTTTATTCATGCATATAGAAATGCACATGGCAGTGATTTATGATACAGTTCTGTAATGTTCAATATGATAGGAATCAAGCAACAAAATCTGGGTGTAAGCAAAAATAGAAAGCAGTAACAACTAAGCAAGGCTCAAACCAAACAGCCCTTCAGCTATGTAGCTGAAAAATGCAGTAGTCCATGTTGTAATTCTGTAAACACCAAATAACCTTAATCATATTAACATAAGTAGATTAAGGTGTTTACACTACATGGACCATGCCTGATTATTATCATAATTGCTTTTAAGACTGCAAATATAATTTTTACGCTTACAGGTCCTCCAATATGCCCTTCGCTTTGTTGTTTTCTCCTTCTATTAGCTCTTATTTAAGCTTTGCGTACAGTCCATTAAGCTGAAACATGATGTGCAACTTGCAAAGTTTGAGTAAGTCTGTAGCTTTTAAAAGATTTTTGTATTTTGTGGCTGCACAAAATGCCGTCATTGTATCACAACCCATAGTGGGTCCAATTATGTTGCTTGTTCTGTTGTTCACACATTGCCAGAAGTTTAAAAAAAGTTTTAGTCTGGTCATTAAAGTGCCTACACTAATGAGGTAGAACAGTGTGGTTATTAGACGGGAAGAGAAGGTTGTTTAATAGCTTCCATTACAGACTTGGTTTGCTCCCTCCATTATCCATGTGAACTTCATCCCGTCCTACAGCATTTATTTAAAAACAGGGACAGGACAACAATGCAAAGCAAGTCCAGGGACATTGATCTTACCCTGCTGGAATCACGACTCTTTAGCAACCACTACATTGGCAATTCCTCTTCAAGCTATCACACTATGGGCCCACTACGATATTCAACTGATCAGCAACATTTCCATTTGTCAAAGTATTTGCACCGGACCACGTAGTGATGTTAATTACTGTTCTGCTGCATATCTCTGTACATTTGCATACTGTATGTAACTGGTAAACTGCAATTAATTAAGAGCTGAAGTGTTTAGAAACAAAGTTGAAGGTGGATTAAAAAGCATCCCTGAATGTGTGGACCAGATATGTTGTGGGGATGTAAATCTGTTTACACAGTAATGTTGCAGGGATTTGTCTCCCTTATGGGGACAAAAAGCAAGTCCCCTCAATGTAAATCATTGATTTTAGGGTGAAGACTTGGTTTAAAATTAAGGTAAGTTAAGGGTTATGTTAAGGATAGAGTAAGGGTTAGGCAAGTAGTGGTTAGGATAAGTCTCCAGGAAATGAATGTGTGTATGTGAAAAACAAGACGGCAGAGACAGAGTTAAAACGTTGTACCCGATTTCTTTGCACAAATATTGGTGAAATGTGTATTTTTGTTTCCCCATTTATATCTAAATGTCTACCACTTGCTCAGCACTGGTTTGGAGGGGAGACAATATGGTCAACAATGCAACAAAGCAGCAGGGGTTATACACAATGCAGGACACAGAGGCTTATGTTGTGGAGCCAGTTAACATTGTTGACTCTTTGTTTTGGCCAGAAATTGACTTTTTTTTCCAGGATTTGATTATGCATATTCAAATGAAACGTCAAGTCCAGGGATATTATTCATCTAGAAACTTAAGTTTGTTTTTACACTGAAAATCTCCCTCAGGCCTCAGACTGGTTAACGAATATTTAAAATTGTGTTGTTCTGTTCTGTTTAAGTGTTTCATCATAAGGTCATATATGTATTCAAATATGTATAGAAGTATTTGCACTTTCATTACAGAGCTGATCATTAGCAAATTAATTAACTGCATTTGGATGTAATTGCATTTGCATTATAGCATTAACATGCCGTCACTTTTTAAATGATCAGTACTACGTAACATCTTGGGCATCAAAGATTATTCATTGGACATACCACAGCAGCTATAATACATTTAAATATAATTTTCTGACATTACATTTACACAGCCTAATTAGCACATTAGTCTTCCTCAAGGCAAGTCACTGAACATTATTATAATGCATTTCAGTAGATATGTTGGCTAGTTACCAGCCACAGAGATGCCAAAAATACCACATTATACTGTAATAAATTAAACTAACGCCTTTGCCTTCTTTCTAGCCTTTGTGCTAAGCTGTACATTCCCCAAAGAGCCTGCTGGTGGAGAGGTTTCTGTGACGCACCTCCATGCTGGCGGAGAAGCCTACTTCCACTGTTTCACCGGCTACAGGTTGCAGGGTCCCAAAATGCTCACCTGTCGCAATGCAACTACACCTTACTGGAGTGGAAAGGAGCCCCGATGTGTGGGTAAGATGAATCTGGTTCTTTGCCATTAACACTAAGGGCAGTTCAGGGCAATGAGGTAGCCCCTTCTTGAACTGCAACAACAAAACAGCTCAAACGTTTGTGTAAAAAAAATTACACAAACCAAATCGCACTTATACTGTAGGTCTCCTTATATCTTCAGGTTAATTTGGATGTTGGCTACCTGTTTGTTTATGATTTAATTTCTGTTTTTGTACTCAATTACCTTGTTGTAACTGTGACTGGGGACAAACTACTAAAGCAAACTTGTTTTTTTAATTAAATTTGTTCAAGTGTTTTACAAATACATGTTTTAAATAGTTTTCAAATTATTTAGAATCTGACAAATTAGAAGTATATTAGAGGTATATTGTAAGCCCCTTTTGCCTATTTTCCATTACAATACAGGTGATTTTGATTAACGAAAGCTTTCAATGGGTTGTCTCCCATTGAGTTGATTAGTTACACGCCGAGGCCAAATGAGTGTGTTTGCATGTGATTAGCAGCACAGGGAGCTATTCTTTGGAGACAGGGCAAAACAAGGCCATTGGACCTGGCTGCCTTAATTAGAATTGGGCCGCATGACTATCCTTCTCCTGCTGGTAAACGCTCATCTGCCAGTCCCAGCCTTTCTCCATTCCTGCCTGCAGCTGCTCTGAACTGATAGTGTTACTGCTGCTGTTTTGCTGTTCCTTTTACAAGTCCATCACACACAGTCACACACTTTTAGACCTAGGTGAGCTGCCCAGTGTTGCCCAGCCACAGTCCACTGGATCCTGATGCAATCTATGCTCAGACAGGGACTTTTGGTGCCGTTACTTTTCTCATTTAGTCCTACCTTCTAACTCTGTCTCCTTTCTCGCCTTTCTCTCACATTCATATAGCATCCTGTGGAGGAATGATAAAAAATGCCACCTATGGCCGGATCGTCTCTCCTGGATTTCCTGGCAACTACAGCAACAATCTGACGTGCCACTGGGTCCTGGAGGCGCCTGAAGGCCACCGGCTTCATATTCACTTTGAGAAGGTGGCTCTGGCAGAGGATGATGACAGGTGGCAATCTCACACAAAATCAAACACATTTAGAATGTAAAGTAAGAGACAGTGTGTGAATTTTTGTGCGTATTCAGCTAATAGACGGCACCAAGCTTTAAACTCATCTTCTGAATTACATTATGACTGTAGATAGAGCTATAAATAATCCAAATCTTTAGGGAGTGACAGATGAATTTGAAAGGACCTTTTTATCATTTTAATACTTTAACAGTGCTCTATCATGCGAATGAATTGACTATGGAGGTGAGTGGTAGGAAACAGCAATTGCATTACATTCTTCTTCAGTAACTACTGATCCACATGGCTATCGTCACACATGGCCATTCACCTCATTACGGAGTGGCGGAGAATGTTATCACATGTTATTACAGCCACCACTGGAACAGTGAGCAGCTTTTATGCTTCTCTTACTTCTCACTCACATCTCTTTTTAATCTATCTTTCTTCTTTCTGTGTATGTGTTTTTAGGCTGCTGATTAAGAACGGCAACAACATAGACTCTCCCCCTGTGTACGACTCCTATGAGGTGGAGTATTTGCCCAATGAGGGTGTGGTCAGCACTGGACGTTACCTGTTTGTAGAATTCACCACAGATGGGACAATGACCTCCACTGGTGCAGCCATTAGATACGAAGGCAGGTTTATTATGCAGATTGCAAGAGTGTGCTAATATAAAGGAATATACTATATCTCATCACTTATGCATGATGCCATTTCTTTTTGTGTCCTCAGCTTTTGCAAAAGGGATGTGCTACGAGCCATTTGTGAAGTATGGCAACTTCAGCAGCAGTGACTCCACCTACAGTGTGGGTGCAGTAGTTGAATTCTCATGTGACCCAGGCTACACGCTGGAGCAAGGCTCCGTAGTGATTGAGTGCGTGGACGTGCAAAACCCACAGTGGAATGAGACCGAGCCAGCCTGTAGGGGTGAGTCAACTTATTTCATTTGCTCGAGTAATTCTGAGACATTAAATCTTTTTTAAAAATGTATACTCCACTGGAGAAAAAAGAGCAAATATGACTGACCTGAGGACCCAAGACTTTCATTGTATGCTTATTCATTGCAGGAGCTTGTGAAGTATTTTTATTCAAACATCAAGGACCACTAGCAGTTAACTATATCCTCTCAAGCTGCCTTACTCTGATCCTTGATAAATTTTCTCTTAAAATTATAACAATTGCTTATTTTAATATGTGTTAATATAACCCACTTGAAGGGAAGATTTTTAGAAGTGCCTAGGATTAGAGGCATACAATAGCTAGCCTTAGCTGAACACTGCCACATTACATAGACGACATACCATACTAAGTAACAGTTTACCCCTGAACCTTTCCTCTCATTCTCTAACAGTCGTCCCACACATGACACGCTGACCTTGCTCTTTCTGACTTTGTTGGCTGCATGGTCATTTTGCCACACAGTGAAATTGAAAAGCTCTCTAGTAAAGCTAGATATGAGAAAATTTAACTTCTGCTCCTCTGGGTCATGGTCACCATTTGGTTCAGTGGTAGTAGGCAGTTTTACAAGGTTCATGTCAAGGAGCCTGCTCACTCAATTTCAGTTTTTTTAAGCACTAAGCTTTACCACGGCCCCATCCTATCAAGTCACATAGTAGCTCATATATCAACATATACATACACATTGTGTAAATTGCACGATTAATATTTGAACATCTTTTTTTTAAATTTACATGTTACATTGATTTTGATTTAAATTTGTCTGTTTTGAGATCAGTTACAATACATGTTTCTCAACCTGGGGTGTCTGTGTATGTTGCAGCTGTGTGCAGTGGGGAGATCACAGATTCCGCCGGTGTGGTGTTGTCTCCTAATTGGCCTGAGGCCTATGACAAGGGGCAGGACTGCATCTGGGGCATCCATGTGGAAGAGGACAAGAGGATCATGCTTGATATCCAAGTGTAAGTGACTGCACCCAGGTGTAAGACTAGAAAATCACACAGGGAGGTCAGAGAGGAGGTCAGATTGACTTCGAGATGTAAAACACTGCATCTCCAGACACACAGCACATGCACTCTTGGTTTCTTTCTCTCCCTTTCTTATTTTTTCCTCTTACTCACATAGACACACTACGACATGGACACGGGGAAGTGTTTCTCTGGTTGCAGTCACTAATTAGATTTTTTTTCATCCTCTACATTAAGAATTCTGTGTTGCTTCCAGCTCGCTCTCTGACCAGATTAGCCAGTAAGCCTCCCTGCTCCCACTTCCCTGGTGTGTGTCTCAGAGTTGGCTTTGAAATGAATATGCTCTGGCAGTGAACTACTCTGAGCCACTTATCCAGCCTTCCCAACTGTAATTCAACACACATTCAACACACATGCACACGGATGTCAGAAGAGACACATGCACACACAAATACAGGCACATTCTGTTTCTCCTTCACCGATACTCACCACTCACTATACTATATGAACGTCATCTCCACCACACACACCTGCTCTCTCATCTGAGTTATTGCTCTTAAGTGTGAATCACATCATCCTTGTTTCCTTCATGTTACACTGCATTTTTTTAAAGTGTATGCATTAGAATCCGCATATTTTTCTGCTTTTCTTATACAGATTTATTTTCATGAACATTCATCCTATAGAGAGCACAAAAAAATACAGCATAAGTGATTGGTGTTACTGCCTGAAGCACTTGCACACAATAGGGAGCAGGGAGGTTAAAATTAAACCAGTGGGAATACAGCCAGAGGTGGTAGAAAAATAGTCACTGACAATCTCAAAGAGAGGCTATTGTAAGCTATTGGTCATAGTGGTCATTTATGCATGCATGTATTTTCACCCTTCAATGCTAGGTTTGATTTTCTAAATACATTATTCATTCATATATTTCAGAGAAGTTTGGTGAAATTACAAGGTTTAACCATGCATATCTCAGCTGCACCGTCTTCTCAACTTCACATGTTGGTGTGACCAAACAACAGAGTGAGAAAACATATTCTTCTTAACACCACCAATGAGCACAGAATGTTTTGGCATATGGTGAGATTCTCTTTTGTTTTTGTTATTTTAAGTCACCCCCTCTGCTCAAAAATGTGTGTACCTCAGTTGGACGTTTGAGCTTCACTGTGCAGAACGATGTATGTGCAGAGTTTGACACTAGAAGACTGTTCTCACATTCATCTGCTGAAAGTTTGTCTGAGCTCACCTTAAATCTGAGTGTACCAATGTGTAGGATTTGTGTGATCACAGCTAGTTTGGAAGCTAATCGTGGTCCAGTATGCAATTTACACAAGTATGATGTGGAAACTTGAAGCCTCCAGCACTGAGAATTGACTTTTCGGTAAAGTAGGATACATTTTGTGTCCAGCAGTTAAACTTTTGAAATGAAAAAAAGATTTGCATATTCATAGATTCTGGATTTTTCAGTGAGGGAGAAGGTGGATATGAAATTTTAGGGATTTTAAGGATAATTTGGTTTTTGTTTTATTTTTAAAAGCAGAGTACGGTAATTTTATATATCTCAAAAACATGTCTGGAGGAGATCTTTAAATGTTGCTGAATTAAATCCAAAGTATACTGATCAAGAATAAAATAGAACCAAGGACTCTCTCCCAACTCAGTAGGCTTGGCTGTGGCATAGAGTCAACAGAGGGTTTGGTGGATGGGCGGATAGTTTCTGTTCTGGCTCAGTTTTGTATGCTGCTGCATGGCCATGATGCACATAATGCTCCAAACTTTTATCTCTGCGGCTTACAGGCACTGAGATATGAGCCATCACTCAAATATGAGTCACAGATCAAAGGGAATAATGGCATCAGACGATACCAATAATACGCAATGTCTGAGAGCCACACATGGGGGTTTGTGTGACCCTGCTTGCCTCCCTGTTCTTTAGTTGAAGATTAAGACTCAGTGATAAATGTCTGATGTTGAAAGTCAACCAGTGCACCTAGGGTAAAAAAGATCAGAGGGGATTTTTTTTCTACATGCAGAAGTAAACAAGTTTGATTTGAGGTAAATTGATTTTCATTCAGAGACCTCTTTTTAAATTGTGCCAGCCTTAAATTTGTTTTAATCTGAGCCACATGAGGCCGCTCGCTGTAAATGAATGGTGCTTTGGCTGGCTCTAGTTTATCTCAAGGTTGATCATGCATGGCCTTCATGGCAGTAGAAACACACACCTCGTCTGATCCCTGCAGAGGCCCCCATTACCCTCATGTCTGGTCTGCTCATCTTGAGAGTAGCATTCCTAAAGGCTCGGTCAACATGTAATTTGTGTGAAAGTGTGTTTATTTGTGTGTACCTGTTCTGCATGTTGAAGCGACAACAGCTCTTGTGGATGAGTGCTGTCTCATTATAAGGGTGGGCACACACTTTTCCACATTAATGAGAATGTTTTCTGTATTATCATTCATCACTGTGCCTGTGCTGGCAATTACAGAGGAGCAGTGTGCATAATGAGGACTGATTAATTAATTTAGGCCAAACAGGAGGGCTGGCTCTTTGCTAATTAGCGTGGAGCATGGCTCGAGCAAGAGATGGAGACACAAGGTTAGAGCTGATATCCCCACCTGTTGTACACAGCATACATGTGTACCTTAGCATTCAGAGTATACTGTATCTAGAAATACGTTTCACAATATAACATGGTGAGAAAATCTGTTGAACACTGTAAACTGTTGAGACTTTTTTGAGTAGACACACTGGGTTTATAGAGTCCTCTTGTGGAGACTCTGGGCATTACATACTATCAGCAAGCTCAGTTATGCTGGAGTACGTAGCTGCCTGGACACTAAATGGTTATTTTTATTTGAACAGATAACGTTTTTTTCACTGAACGGAAAAATTCATATGACAATATGTGTATGAGAAGATGTAGAAGGTTGGCGTTTGAAAGTTTGACATTCCGTTGAAAGCAATTTCCATTCTGTTGAGTTACTGGAGATTTGCTATGTTTTTTAGACTTGACAGGTCAGCATGGCACAACCGTAAGGTGACAAAGTGCCTAGAGGCTAGTACAAAGCACTGCTGTCATTCCCTCATCTACAGAATTGAGCTGGTGCCATTAATATGCAGAAGAGTTTTCCTTTTTCAAACAATCCCTTGGAACTTAGCACACCCACCCAAGCCATGTCGGTTGAATGAGATATTTAATCAAATAAGACATCTCTAAACAAGTATAGCCTTTCATTTAAACACTGACTGAAAGGTTTTGTGCATTTGCATCCTTTCCAGTAAACCATGTTCAAGACTGATTTCAACCATTAACCATAACTGTTGAGCTGCTTGTTTGATTGTCTGACTGCCTGCCAAAACATACTTATTTTAGACACTTAGCAACATGGAGTGGCTGTCACAGCAAGTTTAATTTAAATGCATTTGTTTTCAAGAATAAAACAAGTATTGCAGCAGTCAACGTATTCTTTAGAACGTCAGTTTGCAACACACGAAAGGAAATGACTGGAGGGGAAACCATTAAAAAAGGAGCCAGGTGGGATGACATTTGGGTGGAGTGATTGCCAGTTTGCTGCAGAGAGGGCAGCTGAATGGCCTGTTGTGACTCACTACAGAGTCCTGTGCAAGTCTGGACTGAAGGCACTGTTCGTTTGGCATTCTTCTGTGTTGTCACTAAGGTTTTGAATACACTTCAAGTAGGCAGTAGAGCGAATAGATGGGGCTCAGTGGGAAAATTTAAAATCAAGGTTGACTGCAGCATTTTTGATGAGTTAGAGTGACTTGGGAGACTATTCAGGAACCCAGACAGAAGGAAAGGTTACAGTGTGTCAAGTGGGGAAGCGTGTGATTTGCTAACACTGTCAACTATAAATCTGATGTTTTCGGATGTGGCTGCAGTGTTGGCCTTGCATCTCGTCTAACATCAGACTAAAATTCTTGACCGGGAGCCAATGTGGTGTTGTCACTTGTGAAATAGCTATTGTAGATGTACGTTTTTGCCAAGAAAATCTGCCTTGTAATGTCAATTTTAAGGTGGACATCAGACAGAGTGTTGAGAGCTGCTTTGATTTATGAAAAGATAATAAAAAAACTGAGAGCAGATTTTGCTATTGAGTGCAAAAAAATCTGTGGTATATGGTTATCAGGGGAGAATGAAGACCCACACCACTGCTATTGAGCTCTATCACCATACCAGGTGAGTGAAACGAGCTAAAAGAATACAGGTTTTGGTGTTAACATACAGCAATGTACAGATTACAATAAAAGTAGTGAAATTAAGAACTAGATCCATGTGAAAGAACAAAAAGATGTTTTCATTTGGAGTAGAAGAGATAAGCAAGCAATTATGAGCAGGTACTTGGCCCCAACGTGGCCCTTTAGAGAAATCCTGTAAAGTATGTAACAAAATGGAGCAGTGCTGCATTTTTGTGTTGAATTTGATGAAATGCAGAGACTGGAGGTAATCACATGGCGAGATTGCTGGCTGACAGATCCATATCACTCCTTCTAGGGTAGTCTGAATGCAGCAACACCTTTGGGAGCTGATAAAATGAAATACAGTGCAATGATAAGGTGGAAAGTCTTGTTGACATGGGCAGCAGGTGGAGGATGGAGCTTGAATAGAGGTGAGGCGTGAGATGTGGAGATAGAAAAAGATGCAAACAATTTGGCTGCAGTGCCCCTCTGTAGACTCCACTGATGGACACTGTTTTATTGTGACAAGACTGAATAAGATGAGTCTCTGTCTGTCTAGCTCTGCAGGAGGATGTGAACCTGCAGTCCAGATATTACAAGTCCTACTACTAATAACACCAAGTCCTTTGTCCGTCATTCCATACAACCACAAAGTGTGTATCAGAGTGAATCTTATCCATGGAGTATGTGTCAAATAAGGGGTTACACAAATACATATGTAGTAGCCTATTGAATGTAAGCGCTATGTGGAAACTATTTTTTAAACGCTTTTTAACAAATGTGATTTTAAGAGTTGTTACTTTTATATATGCAAGAGTGTTCTCATGGCGGTTTGGAAATGGAAAACTGGCGTTGTTATTCCTGTCACTTCTATTCACAGTGCCTGATTGTTAGAGAATATGGACATATAAATTGTCCCTATAGCTGTCCAACTAACAGGGAGGGAGTACCTTGTCACTCAGCACCTCATTTCACTCTCATTCATGCAGCTGGCATCTATTATTTGTGTTTTTCAGGAGAGGCTGGAATTTAGTTTTGTTCCACCACCGGCACACTGCACAAGCAGAGAGTGGAATCCACTCATTTTAGTCATGTTTTGTTTGACAATTGTTACTTCTTGAATAGTGCTCCATGAATATACATCTTGTGGATCCATAAGTTATTGGTTAATGCTGATTGTTAACATAATATAGGATTATTATTAAAAAAAAAACTAATAATCAGTTTTTTACATTATTTTAATCATTGGAGTTCACCACAAAACAGCACTGCAAATATATTTTAAGCATTTTAAGTTATGCTTGCGCATGTTTTTGCTAAATGGTCAGCAGGCATACTATGTTTTTATTTAATGATAGAGGACAAACAGTGGGTGCATCCTGATGAGTTTAACTTCTTCTTGTTTCTACTCAGAGGTCATGTGGAAGGAGGTGAGAAATTCTGGGGGGGAAGTTGTTGATAAGAGATTGAGGAGCGGGAAACAGACACAGGTCATTTGTTTCTTTCTATCATCATAAAACTCTGTCAATCCCTGATAATGTGGCCCCATCACAGATTCCTATGTTTGTTCCAACAAAGCTACAATTGAATTAAATACGTTTATTTGTTCTCTGCATATTCAAATCTAAGGTTTAGTGGTCTAATCTAATGGGCTCTGATGGGTAATCTGAGAATGCTGGAAATGTATTTGTATAGAAAGTAGAATTTGACATCAGACTCCATAATGTCTTTATGAGTTCACAGCCAACTGATGGGTTGCTGTCTCTCTGTACATTAACTCTGAAGACAATAACAAACATTCTTGTCTTTTTTCAACTTGCTCTGTACATTTCTATTTATACTATACTGACACCTATATATGTCAAAGAATATTTTAAACAAATCTTTTCATAAATGTTATTTAACTTTAAATATTGCATTAGGTGCAGATTTTTAGCTTAATTTAAATGTATGCAAACTTTCTACTTGGTCATTTTTACTCTGATTTTCTATTTTGTGTTAGTTGGTTCCTAGAATTAGGACATACAGTATTATGGATGTTTGAGCTTTCTTGAAAATATGACCTCTCTACAAAGTCTGTTTCTGTGTTCATGTTGATTGCCTTGTGACCTCATTTATTTGAATCTCCTGCCCTTCATTCTATATTTGTCTCTCAGGTGATATGTGTTTTTTTCCTGTCCTGAACAAGACAATATGTGCTCATATTTTGACTTTTATGATTAATACAAAGACCGCATCTTTCTGATGTCTACCTGTGACCCTGCTGGGAGTGCATTTGCATGCTGTTCTTTCATCTGGAAATGACAAATTGTCTCTGATCAAAAATGTGTTTGTTAAATATTTTGACTTGTTCTTAAGTTTGACCTCAACTATCAGCAATTTAAACATTTATCATTAAAAAGATCCTAGCTCAATACTAGAGTGATGACAACATGGATGTTTTTGCTAAAGTAAATCAATGACAGAGAAAGACAAATATAGAAAAAATGGCAGATTATTTGAGACCAGGGAGGTTTGATCACAACTACAGCTGAGATAAGCCGGAAATATGATTTTCAGGCATTGCAACTTGCAATTTGCATTAATGCAAATTGTGCAAAACAATGGGAGGAAAGCTACGAGGATCGTTATCTGTTACACTTTGGAAAAACACTGGTTTCCCTAAAATAGTTTTTGACCTTGATAGGTTGCTTGATCATGCACAGTAAATGGTGATGAAGAGCTTATGCACTGGTGGACGGGTAATTCATAGCTACAAAAGCATTGCTCCTATGATGTGTTTGAAGAATGGTGTGGTGCTATTATTATTGTTACTATTACTATTACTGTACACAGTTTGTTAGTATTAATTCAAAACAATCATACAACCAGTCTGCACAACTATTTTGACACCTGCCTTAAGCCCCATAAGAACTAGTTTCGCCTGCTTATTAAATCAGCAGGAACTACAACTTCAGTGGCTTATTATTTTTTTCCATAATTCTCCATCCCCTGTCTTTGAATAAATGTCAAGCTTTACTGATGCTCTGTAAAAAGAGCAAGGACATATGAATTTCCAAATGGAAAAGGTCAATGTATTCTTACGTTAATCAATGACAGCAGAGGTTCTGTCAAACCAAATAAACTAAATTACAATGTACTAGGCAACATTTAGATTATTTTATTGGATATTTACTCCCTTTCTGAGGCCTTTCATCCTTATTATTATTATTATTATTATTATATTATTTTTCTATAATCCTGGGTGACATGTACTGTATTGCTTCTTTTTTTATGCAGGTCTAAGTACCTTAAAGCATTATTTGTAAAAACTGAGGGTTCCTTTACATTATTCCTCCATATATTTTGCTCATATTTGCAGATACACTTTACTACATATTCATGAGATCAATGTGTGGGGCGAAGAGACATAAATCCTGAATTATTTAGTGTTTACTTCACATTCGATCCATCTGATATAAACAGAATTTAAATTTTCCACGTACTGCTGACATTCCCTTATGTCATCAGCTTTTGCTTTCATCAGAAGATGCCGGTCACTTAACTGTTTAGGCTCTGAGCATAACACACAGCTAACACATCGCATAACCACAGCTACATGGTAATCTGTATAGCAGTAATCTTCATTCATATCATTAGTATTGTAGAAATTAAGCCAGTTTTTATGTTCCTCCCAGGCTCCATGTGGGTAAAAACGACCTCCTGACCTTCTATGATGGTGATGACCTGACAGCCAACATCCTGGGTCAATACAGCGGCACACGGCCACACTTCAAGCTCTATACATCCATGGCTGATGTCACCATTCAGTTTCAGTCAGATCCCGCCACTAACATCTATGGCTATAATAATGGCTTTGTGGTCCACTTCTTTGGTAAGACTGTGGTTTATTGTTTTTTTTTTTAATTGATAAAATGATTTAAAAAATAACAATAATAATAAAACGACCTAATTTTCATCTCTGGTAAATTGCAATCCATAGTTTTCTAGAAATCTATGTATGCTGCGGTTTTAGTGTGAAATTCCCTGTGCAAGACTGGCAAGAAACCAAGCTAGAAGTTAGGAATATCAGAAATGGTAACAACCATGGAATATAAAATGTTACTCATACCTAGATGCCAGCAGGTAACCAATTAGAAAAAAAAGTCTATCTGTCTCTTTGCCTCTTTCTCTCTTTCTCTTGCTGTGCCTCTGTCTATCTGTCTTCTGGCTTATCCCAGGTGCACCGGATTCGATAACAACAAACACAGAAACACAATAATAGGGTACACTTCAACATCAGCTGGTTTTTCCCACTGCTTTGTGTTCTTGGCCATGTATGCTGCAGTTAGTGAGGCACAGATTGACTGGTGCCAAACCACATGCTGTGTTCCTCCCAGCAAACATCACAAGCCTCTATTTACATTTATCTTCCCAAACCACTGCTGTTTAGTACACAGAACAGAACGTTTTACAGTTGTATTCTCTACAGAGGAAGCTGTTACATGGGGTTTTCTCATCATATCTCCCTTTACAATCTAGGTCCTGTACAAAAATGAAAATCAAAAATGCATCATACAAGGGAATTTAACATTTAAGTATATCTATACTCGCTGTATCCATTTCTTCATATCTGTAATTATTCATTTTCCATTTCCCACTCTGTCTCTCCTCCCTCCTCTCTCCCACCAACACAACACCAAATGCTCCAACACTAACAGAGGTGCCGAGGAACGACACCTGCTCTGAGCTGCCGGAGATCACCAACGGCTGGAAGAGCACATCCCACCCTGATCTCATCCACGGCACCGTCATCACCTATCAGTGCTACCCTGGATATGAGCTGGTAGGCTCCGAGATCCTCATGTGCCAGTGGGATCTCTCTTGGAGCGGTGATGTGCCGAGATGCGAGGAAGGTGAGAGGAAGCACTAGTATTTTCTCTGTTTGATCACACAGGGATAGCGAATGAGACCTCATATATACTGTGTTTTCAAAATCCTTTGTCTCACAGGTAAGTGCAACACATGTCACAGTGAACAGACTAGATCATATAATGAAAATCTGATTGGATAAGTGAATATAATCTGCACATGTTATGTGAGTCACCAGTTTTCAGATAAGCTGTGTACGATGTAAGCAAAATCATCTGGTAACCTTGTGAACTCTTAGAATGACAGCCCACTTTGCAGTTTCTATATACAGTATATTACAAGGAAACACATAAGGATTAATTAATGATGAGAGATTTTTACATAGAGGAGAGATTGAAGTGTCTGATCAGTTACTCAAATAAGAAGCAAACTGCACATAAATACAGTTTTATAAATACACTAAATACTGTATTAAAACTCACTGGTATGGGATGGAGGTTGATGATATACAGGGAGAGGAAAAAATACTTTTCAATTGTAAAGCATCAGGCATCAGGCCCTTAAAAACTGTAGTGTCCATCATCTTGTGACCTCATTCTAGCTGTCAAATGCACTTGGTAGCATTTGACATAGCACTGACTTATGACTTAGTAGTAGTGCTTGTAATTTTGTTAACTTAAAATCCTTCTCAGTAAGTGTGCTTACAACAACCATTACAACCTTTTTTGTTGTTTTGTTTACTTCCTCTAGTAATAACCGTATATTTTTGTCTGTTAAAATATATATATATTATTTATTACTCTACCACTTTTACTGCAAAAGATATATAAATAAGACATATATGATTATCGTCATTTGTTTTTGTGCTGCACTAGTTATGACATGTCAGGACCCTGGCAATGTGGAGCACAGTCGTAAGGTGATCATGGGCAGCCGCTTCGCTGTTGGATCGACGGTGCAGTTTATCTGTAATAAAGGCTACATCTTATCGGGCAACAGCCTCCTCACCTGCTACAACCGAGATTCAGCCACACCTAAGTGGAGCGAGAGGCTGCCCAAGTGTGTCCGTAAGTCACACAAGTCACACAAGTCACACAAGTCAGAAACACACACATATTGTATGCATGTACCTATATAAACTCATAAACTTGTTTTTTAAAAGTGCAATATAAATAAAGGTTATTATTATTGTATGATTTAAACATCTGTTCATTTTCTGCTATTTTATTTATTTGGTGACAAACTTTAATTAATACACACAATTGAATTATTTAGATTTTATTATATATAGTAAATGTAAAACCATTTTTAAGGTGTCAGTTATAATTTTGGTTGATTTTTGCCACTTCATGCCCCCATAATTTCAACATACAAATGAATTGGCCCCTAATTCTCACTGACATGGAGTGTTTTATGCGTATGTCTTTATGTGTTGTCAGTGTTTTTCTACTGTTAAAAAAAGACACATATGATTATTTTTGTAACATGAGATATTGTCCTGACTGTGCGTCCCCTCAGCTGAAAAGTACGAGCCATGCAGGAACCCTGGTGCTGCCTCCACCAGTGTACAGAGCTCTGAAAAGGCCTTTTACCAAGCAGGAGAGATGCTGACCTTCTCCTGCCACTCAGGCTATGAGCTGCAGGGTGAGGCCACCATCTACTGCATCCCTGGACACCCGTCACAGTGGAACAGTACTCCCCCTGCCTGTCGAGGTAAATCATCTCTACACACTGAAGCAAACTTTACATTTTACAATTGTCACAACATTTGGAAATACTATTTTTATTTTTTACTTAAGTGTAATGAATGCAGAGCCAAACACTGACTGAACTGCACTTTGTACTTTGTCTCTTTGTAGCATCCTCAACTCAATATGTGAATGAACGCAGGCTGGATGGTGAGTTGTATTAAAAAGACTGCAGTATCAATAAATCAATATTTATTTTGTGTGCATATTTCATATTTTCTCATATTTTTTTGTGTGTGCTCTCCTTCTAGTTGTTAATATGGATTACAGCATGGAGGGAACCAATATCGCCCTTGCTGTTTTTATTCCAACTGCAATCATCTTGGTGGTTGTCATTGGGATTTATGTCTACTTTGCAAAGTAAGCTGTTAAATTAAAACTTTACACATTACTTTAACAATCAAATGAGCCTGTACATGATGTTCCCTGTTTCTCTACTCTTTGACCAGACTCCAAGGGAAGTCTATCAGAATGCCAACATCCTCACCACCATATGACAACATGACAGAAGAGTCAGCTTTCGACAACCCTGTATACGAGAGCGGAGTAAGTACAGATGTCATGAGCATGCAAGATGTGGATTCACAGAACACCAGTGTGCTGTCCTGATCCTTTCCCATCTGGCCGTCATCCTGTCGTCATCTCATGTTTCACCAGCAGAGGGCACCCTCCACCTCATCTTTCATCACCATATCACCCATCAGTAAGCAAAGTGGTCTTAGCTAATGATGTTGCTCATAAGCAACATCTGAGGTCCTCTGATGTCAGAGCTCATTTTTCATTCCGGATTTCCATACTTCATCCACCTGGAGGAGAGAGAGTGACGTGTTAGACTAGTACATCATTCACATTGTGGTATGTCATCACTTACATATGTTATATTAATTGTATCAAGTTGCATGCTGCAATCACAACGGGTGTGTAAATGCACATTTACTAGTCTACACTGCTCTGGATAAGATGCAGTTTATTAACTTAAATGTAAAAACTCATATGACACTTAATTATGTGTGGTTAGTGACCAATTGAGGTGTTATATTTTTATAGAGTATTAATCATTCATAGATGTTACTTATTTTAAATGAATAAATTCTATATATCTGTAGCATCAAAGCGGGCTGCACTTTGTTTGACGGGGTGGGTAAATTACAGAAATATTTACCATATCGCCATAGGCTGCTGTGTGAATGGTGTGTACTGTATATGAATGTGAGTATTTTCTTTAAGTATTCTTTTCATGGACTTGTCTCAATTGTGACCGGAGCATCCTCTTCCCTTTTTCCCCCCCTGCTCCTTCAGCACTGGCAGACTCATTCTAGATACTAAACCCTGTCAGTCTGTCCACTTTGGCTGTACTGCAGAACAACTATGAGGTGAGATCTCCTTCTGATGCCGAGAGCATGTCACTCACATGTCACCTGAGCCTTCGGACGTATATTTTTGACTACCTCTCCCAACCTGCCACACATTCTGATCTGGTTTCACTGCAGAACTTCAGTTGGCGCTTTGTAGACATATTTTTCTGCAAATTACCCAATCATTCTGCTCTGTCTTCTTCTTCCACTTGATGTCGGAAACCACATTTCTGTTATTTACGGTATACAGAATCATGGGTTGGTGAGCATTTGAAACACAGTGTTGGTGGTGAGACATGTGACCCACAGAAATACAAATCATGTTTGTTTTACACCCAATATAATGGATATTAGCTTTGAAAAAGTGCTTCAAAACACATTTCAGAGTTAAATAATCCTCACGTATCATGTATAATCATGTGTAAAAACCAATGTATAGTGTTCTGAAAGTCTAAAGAACAAAAACTGTTTAATTGTTTTTTCTTTTTAAACCTACTATCTCTCCCTGTATCTCTGTCATCCTAAAAACATCAGTAAACTTGATAATGTGCTATCATGCTACAGTAACGATTGTATATGTGTGGGAACAGTGGCTTTGTAATATCTACTGTAAGTCACATACATATATATACTGCTCATATTTTGTTTATGGTGTTTTAAATGGCTGCTAAAAGAGTAAATGGCTGCTTATATAGCACTTTTATCCAAAGCGCTTTAAAATGTTTCTGCTACTCACTCACCCATTCACACACACACATACACTCACACACCGATGGTGGCAAGCTACCACAAAGGGTGCTGGCGCAACCATTGGGAGCAATTTGGGGTTAAGTATCTTGCCCAAGGACACTTCGACATGCGGACAGGAGGAGTCGGGATCGAACCATCGACCTTCTGATTGATGGACGACCCGCTCTACCTCCTGAGTCACAGCATTAACATTACATTACACACTAGCAGCACCTTACTTTAGGGTATATAACTAATATATAATTTTGTCATTTGTTTATTTGCATGTTTCATCCAAAAATACTGATGGCAGATGAATTCATTTAGAAAAGTTAAGGAATAATTGGAATAAAAAAATGTATTCTGATATAAAACGGAAACTGCAGTTAATGTACCAAATTACCCAACCAAAGGTACAGATAATGCTAATATTCACTGAGCTTTTGTTCCAAACTAGTCATTCATTCAAATGGAATTAATTGTAAACATTTTAGAGATGGGGCTTTTGATAAAAACATGGTAATTGGAATTAATAGTTGGCCCTCCTAACGTAAAGAACAACATATCCAACATTACCTCTAATGATTGTTTCTGTTTTGTCACGTTCACACTAAATTGTGGGTGTTGTATTTTCTCATTTAGGGTTTATTAAAATGCCCAAGACTAATAAAAAAAAAATCACCATAATCATCTAACAACTGCAAATACAGCAACACTAGAGTATTTTTTCCATCTAAACTCACGAAGGTCATTTTGCTTGTATGTTAAATCATAAAGACACAACTGAAGATAGACAATATATATTTGGTTTGATATTGAAGAGTTCTTTTTATTGTATTGTAAAGGAGGAGTTTGTAAGGTCCACATTTTAAAGTTTATTTGTACTTCACAAATGTTACCCTCCTTTACCATTATGATTCCCTTTTTAACTGATTTGTGTGTCTGGTCTTTACAGGACAAATGAAAAAGATTAAGAGGTGTCCATTTAGAGACCTTAAAGCAAGATTTGCTCAAGCTTTGCCTTTTGGACCCTCTTCTGCACTGCTCATCTTTTCCTCCAACCTTTTTTTTGGTGTTGTTGTTGTTCCCAAATGATTTTGTTCCATTTCCCTCTTTGTGAATTACTGTAAATATGTCTTCATTTCCATGGTCAAACCTGTGAACCTGTGGATCACCATGGTGATATTTTTATAAAGGAAATTGCTGATGACCGTTGGTGACTGCATCGATTTTTGAGTACTTTTTGATTGCGGTAAGCCAGTAGCAATTAAAGATTGAGGGAAATGGTGCTTTTATTGTTGAGATCTGTTACAAATTACAAATTCACCATCACCCAACATTCTTTGAAATTTTAATTTCTTCCTTTTCTTTGTGTGTATGGGTCTGCTATTTGTAAATAAAATGCCTGTCCAATATGAGTGCCTCATGACTGACTATAACCTGAGAGATCACTTATGAAAATGTTTGTAAAACTGAATCTTGATTTAACTGTTATTTTATGGCTGTGCGTCTGACATTCTTGGCCCTCCACTCTTTCAGTGTTCAGTCTGCTCCACTATAAAGTTTCGGCTACTAGCTGATGTGTGGCTCTGCATACAGCCTCAGAGGATTTCTCACATAAATGTTTTCATGCAGATTTGGATCCATCGGCTATGCATAACTTTGTTCTTATGTCACACTGTAAAGTCTGCCTCAAAGAATAAGAAGCAACTAGGTCATTTGTGTATGTTCCAAAATGTGATTGCACCTCAACATTAGTAGACCCTGAGATAAAGCCCAGTGAAACCCAGTGATCACATACAAAAACCACATGCTAAAATTGTGCAGTGGTTTAAATAAAACATCTTGTCTTGACACAAGGGTTATTACTTAGGGTGACATTGTTGCGGTGCATCTGTTTGTGTTAGACTTGTAGATAGACCTCATATCCTTTGTGTGTATCCTTTATACTCTAACAAAGCTTTCTTTCAGCATCACAGCTAATGCAACTAACACCCAGGAAGCCAAATCACCTTCTAATAAATATAGTCTTCTGATTAGTAACCATTGACTCATTAATGAGTAAATTAATCAATGACATAGTGTTATTTATTGGTTACAAAAATCAAATGAAGAAAGATTTACTTTAAGTCCCCATATTTAGCATTTATAACAGTATATAAATAGTTAGTATATGGTGTATAAACAGATAATGAATAACAACATAGTAAAACACAGATGTAATAATATTTTTCTTAATATAAGTCATAATTGTTGATAAATACAATGCATTTAAAGATGTCCTTATATCTGCTTATAATACATTATAGCATGTTATAATAACCATTTATTAAATGTTTGTATATTGTTAATAAATGCTTTATGGGGGAAATTTAAAGTAAAGTGTTACTCTTCACAATACAGATTTACATCCCTGGTTTAGTTGCAGCAGCTGATGAGATTTAAAACACTCAGGAGAACCTTTGTTTTGACGGACCACCAGAACCGAGAAAACAGCAATATCACTGAATATAATCAATATCTTCTATAAGTTGCTAAAATCAGTTACAGCTGCTTAACTGGAGCATACATGTTAGTATTTAGATGAAACCCATAGTGAAAATGGTGTGACCAATATTGGGATACAGTTTGTCATACAGAAGTTTACCTAGAGATGGCAGCATGATAACTGTAATTGGCAGAGTGAGATCTATAGCCAATGACCATAGCAGCTTAGACATCAGAGTAAACTGTCAGACATCTCTGTATTATAAAAACACATAAACTGTATGAAAAGTTTCTCTTGGCCTTTAACAAATAAAGACTTCAACTATCCCTGAAATCAGTGAACAGGTGTCTCTGTATACTATAGGTCTATTTTGTCTGCCACCAGAGGCTGCCAAGCTTCCCAGTGTTTCATTGGGTCATGTTACAGAGTCCATATTGTTTTGTGTATATGTACTTTAAGTACAATCACTCATGTTGAGGATCAAAAGTCACTGATTTTCCCTGAGCCACTCAATGAGGCCCATCAGTTTAGATCAAGTGCTCCCGCTCATTAGCATTCATACATGTTCAATAATTTGGTGAGAGAGGAGGTAGCAGCAGGAGGTTAAATCTGAACATTAGTTTCAAATTTCCAGATCTCACATGTTTTTTGTTAGATCTCTGGGAGTGTGATCAAAGGGAATAAGATTTTTTGAGATAGTAAAGTGTCAGATAAATGAAAAGGGAATCAATTGACATGTCTGTGCATTTATTGTGTATATTTTGTCACTAATAAAAATATTTAGTATTCAGAAGTTACAAAAGTTACAATCTAATATCACCTTATTTCTGTTCACATAAACAGTTGCAGTAGGTAAAAGTCTCAATCACTAAAATAACCTGGAGGACTTTAATCCATCCTGCCAGATTATTCTTTCCTAGAGACTCTTGTCATCTGGTATAGTAGTTTGGTTTATATTATACTGGGTTGTATCCAATGAATAATTATATATAAAGTACAACCTCATGGTTTTATAAACAGGTCAAGGCTTGAGTTTTTGTTTATTTGGGAGCTGGTTTGTCTTAGTGTGCCGTTTGGGGGCAGTCACCCACTACTTCAGCTGAGCTTTCACTCTGATGCCGATGCAGGGGCCACCGAGCAGCTTGAGCCATTAAAATGTAAATTTGCTGTGCAGTCAGTCTTGAGGTTGAGGAAGAAGATGACAACAACAAAGGATCTACTCGTGTGTCAGCTTGTTCTCTTTAGTTCATAGTTAATCACAGACAGACTGACCCGATATCTGCTGTTGTGAAAAATGTGGAGGGTATTAAAAAATATATATAATAAACTACACTGTGTGTGATTCAAGTAGGGACCAATGCCATCCTCTGTAATGAACTGAAAGGCTGCATGTAATTTAATTGCATTAGGTGAAAACAGTTTGAAATGTTTACATTCATGCAATATCCAATCAAAATACAGATATCTCATCACTTTACTTTCAGTAAGGTACAACTAGGACCGGCTGATAATTATTAAAATCATATGATAGCATAAATAACAATGGTCAGCAAACTTCTGATAAAGTAAACACCATCACTGTGGATATTTTCAAGGTTTTTGGATTAACATCATATGATTTGCTATATTCTGAATGAGTTCTGTATTTCTTTATTTACCAGGATGTTAGTTGGCATATGATTTATTGATAATTGTGGGGTCACAGACCATAGTGGAAAATGTGATTTCTGTTTGCAAAAATAAACAACTGACAAGTATATGAAATAACTTTTACTGTGTTATGTTGCTTGGATTTTTGTTTAAATTGTTTAGTTAAATTTACATTTCACATGCCTCATGCATCTTGAAGCTCATCAATGCAGCCAAATTTAGTCAAACGTATGCAACACTGCCCTAAGTACAGATGGAATAAGACCAAGAAGAGTTCAGATGAAGATACTGGGCAAGTCATTTTGTACAAGTTCATCTGTGTGTCACTGAACATAATGACTGTCCTTTGTGTTGTCTCTGTTGTCTTGAAAGAGGGATCTGTTATATTAGGTTGCCAGCAGGTGGCAGTCTACTACCATCACCAACACTTCATACTCCCACCATGCACTAGTGGCTGGCTGCTTGATGTGGGGGTCTCAGGACAGAATGGTTCACAATTAACATCCTAAAACCTCCTGCTTGCATTGTGGAGACCAGTATGGAGACCAGGACATGTGGAGACCAGGACATGGCAATTAACCCACTAATACAGCAGACCATTAGACCTCCCTCTCTGTGTCGGCAGCCCCAGGGCATACAGTGCGCTTACCATGGGGCTGTTGGATACATATTATGAAAGATAGTTTAATGTAATGACCCATTCAATGAGCTTTAGTGTATGCATGGATTTGTAGCAGTTAGGAAAATTTAGCAGCATTGTACAGCATGTGTGTACAGATAATATAATCACTGTTGCCTAAATTCATTGCAAACCTTGGTGATTATATTTATAGAGACAGGACACATTGGTTTGTATTTTAAAAGTTAGAAAAAATGTTTTGTGAGGATCTAGATGCAATAGCACAATCACTGACAGATGGATGCTTTCAGTTTGGGGGAAAAAATGAAAATATTTCCATTCTGTCTGTTTCTGTCATACATTTGAAGTTTAATCAGGTTTATTAGGGCTTTGATGGTTCACCCTGAGGCTTCTTTAATTTTGTACTTCTGTGTTTTTAGCAGAGATTGACAGACAGCTCTCCCTTCCCTGAAGCACAGTTCTATTAATCTGATTAATATGCCATTAAGACAGTATAGCAGGAGAGAGCAACTAAAAGCTGCCTCACCTTTCAGACAGCAGCACCAGCTGCAGGAGAAATGAACATGCAGTCTTGTCAGTGACACCACTTCAGAGGTTGGTACCAGAGTTGCTCTGTCGAGGTTGTGACCCTCGCAAGCTTGACCTTTGTTAACATTGACCTGCAGTATATGGTCCACCACGTTTTTTTTTTTTATAGGCTTGTCTGTGCATCATAACTCCCAGAAGAAATAAAGTATGTGTGCAATATATTTTACTGTGCTATTGTCTTGTTTTTACACTTACAAATCATGTTTAGCTTTTTCATGACAGATAATGGAACAATTTGCAAGAATTAATCACCAGCTATCGTGAATTAGTTTTTCATTTAAATTTTTTCACTGAATACATATTTGTAACCACATCAACCACATCAGATTTAGGTGTCAAGGACATTTGAAATTTCAATCAAGAGGCATGACAATCACTTATATCTTGTTCTCACACTGCCTGTGGACTGATGAGGGGGTAGAGAAATACAACATAACATAATTTGAATACCAAAACTATTTGAAATCAGGTAGTACTGATAGTTTCTTTAATTTTTTAGGAAGTCTTTGTTGAGTTTGCGGCAATTCAGTGGGGAATTATTACTGCTTCAACATTGAAATTAAGCATAATATTTTGTAAAATGACAAGACAAGATCTTCAGTCTTTCAGTATGAAATAATATAGTTCTTCTTCTTTATCCCTTTGTTCTCATGTAAGAAAATTCTCCAATTTGCTGCTGTACTGTGTAACGGTCCATGGGGAGCAATGGCTGATGAGGCAGGAAGCCATGTCATCGAGCGCAGACAGGGCTCACTGTCTTTGTTATTACAAACTGAAGCCTCAGGAAGCCATTCTGCACAAAACAAAGGGTAAACCCTCACGCCTCTGGTGCTGCTTGATGTGGCAAGTTGCCAAATCTCACTCTCCAGCAGATGTAGGGGGTCAGGGCTTCCCTAATGCCCTCAGATCACTGAGACTCATGTAAACAAAGAACTGCTTGAATTAGCTTCCATCTTCAATCTTCAGACCCACCACTGGCATAGCTGATTTCAAACAAAGAGGGAAATACATTTTAATCTCTTGTCACTTTTCAAAGTACTTCAATTTAGAATGCACAGTGGGTTCTGAGAATTTTTCTGATCATGATAAAAAAAAAAAAAAAAAGAGTACTGTGTTTTGTCTAAATGGAAGAATAAAAGGACAGTACAGTGTATTTTCTTGCTTCTTGTCATCAGATAATTATCATGGTCTTGAACAACAACTGTGTGCACAAGTTATTTGTGCATTAATATATTTCACCCCTTATTTCGTTTGAAAATGCCATTCACTGTCAGCCATGGTGAAAAAGTATTGAAGACCACTCTGGCTGTTCCTACCCATTGATAATTGAGCATGTGACACATCTATATATACCTCTACTTTTGCTGAAAATGGAGTAAAGAGAAGGTCATTTTTGCACTTTTACATATGAAATAAAGATGATTTGTTTACTGGCCACTTGATGATTAAGATTTAGGTGTTGAGGATGAATGGAAGCAGAAGGAGGATAAATGACTGTGAAGATGAATAAGGCAGGAAGTCATTGCACTGGGGTCACCATGTTGGACAGATGAGTGGGAGCCTGAGAGAAAAACATTCACATTCAACGCAAATGCTTAACTAATGCAGTTCAAAGTAAATACAGTGTACTTAAAATTAAATTCACCATAAGTCAGACTTGTTGTAAAAATAATAATACATACAATAATACATACATGCTCTTCTACAGACAGGACTAGAATGCTGTTGAGAAGGCCAGAACAATCTAGATAAGCACCTTGTTACTTAAATGTGCTGTTACATGTTTGAAAAGGCACCATGATGGTTATGTATGTGTAGAAAGCATGTTTATGAATGTGAAAATAGCCTAAAAGTGTGCCTGCTCTGTATGCAGCATGTGTGTGCCTACAAGTGTGTATGTATGTGTATGTATGTGAGGCAAAGAGATCACTCCGGTATATTATCTGAGCCAGAGCAAGATAGGAGATGTTTTCCTTCCAGGATGCTGGGCAGGTTTGAGACAGAGGGGTCTGAACAGAGGGGGGACGAAAGCGAGTGAGCCAGAGGGCGGAGGGGAGTGGATGAGCTGGTGAGATGATAATGCAGCATGACACCTCTGAAATGAATCCCTGGTTACCATGGAGAAGAAGCAGGGTGGGACAGTCTCTTAGGAGCCTCAAATAAAGCCAGCTGTAAATGATGTTTGATTAGTATTTAGATCATGTTCCAGCTCAGCAGAGACATTTTGTCAGCTGTTTGTGCATCAGTACTTCTGCTATTGTTCAGTCTACCCCAGTGAAACTCACAACTCTAATCTTTACAGTGTATTAAGTGTAATTACTAACTTTAATCAATAAAGATTAAATATTCAGCTTTGTTCTGAAACTGTAGCAAACATCTTACAGTATGCATTCATGAATATCAGAACTTGGCAATACACTTGACAAGACCTTGGATGTTTCTGCAAGGCACCACTTAAATGCCTTTTTAGAGAGATTGTCTTTTCAATGGAATATAATAATTAAAAGAAAGCTTTTGTTGCATTTGCAATTCATTCTGTTTCTCTCACACAGCACCATACTGATTCGAGATTTATAATTTGAGATATCTCTTGAGTTGTTAATTACAGACTTCTGCTACTGAGTGAATTAAAAATGTTTTTGAAAAGCAGTAAAATATGATAAAATGTGAGTCAGAACATTTTATAAAATTTCTTGTAGTGTATAAGTAATCCAAAATTAAATGAGTAATTTTTTCCTAGCAATTGTTTTTTCTATTATGAAAGTAGTCTCTGCTAATTCACCTATAGACTGAGATTTTCCAGCACAGTGCGCAGGTGCGCTAGGGTATTATACCTTTTCCATCCTATATGTAAATTTGCAGCACACAATCCTGTTTGCTAGAAGCTTAAGAGCTGGGAGGTATCTGTGTGCCACATAGCAAATATGAACTTATTTACTCATGCACCTCAGCATATTAAGTAGATTTTATTTCAGTTATTCAACTGGGGCATTTTTAAATGTAAATTCATGGTTGTGAGAAATAAAATCATGGTTATCTAAATATAGAAATTAGACTATTTGCATATTCAAGAGTGATGTACAGTGGGTCAAACAGCCAAAGTCAATAATAATAACAAAGCATATAGCTGGTATTTACTTATATATAATATGTGGCAGGTGCAAGATAAAATTGTAAAGGTTTTGGCTGTCGCCACTATAGCAATATTACATTATGTCCGAATTACAGAATTAAGGACAATGAAAGGCGGAGTATATAGAAAATTAACTGAGTGACTACTGCTCAATGAATGAATACAGTTGAATACTGAGAGAGTAAATTTGGGGTAGGTAGACTATGTGATATTTAGACTGTTTGTCCTCTGTTTTTTTTTTTTTTTTCCAGTGCTGCCCTTGCACTTCTCCATACTCTTCTGTCAGCTATGCCACCAACGGACTGCTTACCAAGCTGGAACTAATCACATCTGACTGCTATCTGTCTCCATCAATTACACACTATGTGCCTCATGCCCCCCTGCCACAGCGTAGTGAAAAAGATCCTACCACACATTCACAACAGACACCTGCTGAACATGTGCAGAGAAGTTATTTTGTTGAAGCACAGTGTTGGATTTTAAATACAACAATGCTTATATTCGTTAATTAATTGACTTACAATACCACTTCTTGAGTGGTATTGTTGGGGCCGGTGTATGGGGGGGTCTATCTCAGTAGAAACGGGCCAGTTGATCACAGGCCTAACACATATAGACAATCACTCACTCACACTTACAGTCAGTTATCGGCTCACCTGACTTGCTTTGGACTGTGGGAGGAAACACAAATTGAAAGAACATACAAACACAGGTCAGCGTGGCCACAGTGATCACTGAGCATCATTTTTAATACATATTCAATAGCTCTGATAAAAGAAAATCATTCCATAATTTTAAGATTAATAAATGATATCATGCTCAGTTTAATACTAATTCTAATTGATGACCAATCAAATACTTCTGTATTGAATTAAGCTGTCATTTGTAGTAGATTGTATTGATGCAAAACTCAATACTAATTAAACTAAAATGAAATCATTACCAACTGCAAACATGTAAAGCCCACAGCTTTATACAATCAAAATCTGATATCCACACCCTTGAATTGCTACTGCACAAAATATTTAGATTGTACACTGATAATCAACTAGCTATAACACTAAAATGTATGATTTTTTTTTTGTTTTAATACAATCAGGTCACATAGTACATTACTACTGTATATACTGTCTATTTTAGGCTAATAAACCAAGAGATTATGTTATTTGTGGTCGTACCAGATGAAAGGTTTTGTAGATATTTCATCTTCTCCCACGCACTATCTACCATTTTTCTTCTTCATCCCCTCCTCTTGCTCTTGTTCACTGTCTGGCCCATGTTGCATGTATGGGGGATGTCTGACAGAGACAGATTGCACAGCCACAGCTTAAAGGTGACTGCCTCGCTCCTTCTTCCCTAAAGCGCTGGATCATTGGAATCCATCATGGGCAGTAGCGCCGGTCTCCACATAGACAGATCACATGGAAAAGACAACAACAGATGGGCAGCACAACAGAGAAGAAGAGGGGACTATATCTGATATGAAAGAAAAAAGACATAAATAAAAAAAGAGTATGGGACACAAAAGACTGGATGAGGGTGTGGTAGTGAGAATGTTGAAGAGAATCACAGAGTTGTGGGATGAAGAGAAGACGAACACAGAGAAGTGCTGTAGGGCTTCTCCTCTGGTCACAGAGGAGTGTACTGGGGGCTGGGTGGGCATGTGAATGGGGAGCATTTATCATTATTGGCTCGCACCTCCATCCCTTGCTCAACCTGACATCCCTCCTACCATTGACATAAATCATGATTTCTCCATAATAGGTCCCCCTCTCTGCCACGGAGGGGAAGAATGCACTGTTCATATCGATTTCAGTCTCTCATCACTCCACCCTCCCACATTTCAGTTCAGCACAGTGATGCATAATCATTAACAAACATTGCTGATTTGGAATTTGTGGGATGAGATGTAAAGTTTGTTTGTACATGGCTAAATTTGGATGCATGACAGGCAGAGAGGAGTAAACTATTGTTCGCAGAGCTCGTTTTCCTGATCATTACTGTTGGAGGAAATGGAGAGAATCATAGCCATCAGAAAATAAAGAGAAAACAATGATTAACCTGAGCAAGCACTTTAACAGTTTTCGGCCCACAGCCTCTGAAACCGAAGAAATGTTTGCCTCAGGTGCAAACACCCAGACACAAAATGCTAATGCAATGCTGATGTTTTCACTCTTTTTTGTTGTTTATTTAAAAAAAACAAGGGTATGTAAACACGACTTATTTTATAAGGGAGGTAAATTCATCATATAGATTAAAAATATAAAGAAAAATATCTCATAAACCTCAGAGTAGGGATCTAGTGGGCCAGAGGAGAGGAGATGCCTTACAGTAGACAAAGAGGAGAACTTACTTTAACTTTGACTGAGTTGTGCAGGTATTTACACATTAATAACTTCATTGTTGGTTTGAAGTTCAAATTAATTTGTCAAGTGCTCCACATTTAAACCATTAGCACGTTTTTGGAGGAGAGGATCATCTACAACTAACCAGGAATAAATGTATTTGAATTGTAAAAAAATTAGTAAACTTAATGTTTACCTTATATTAACCCATTTCATTTATTTCAAGTTTATTTAGCTGTCCCATTCAGGACCAAGAAAGTCTTCTTTTCTTCTCACAAATATTAAAAAGCTGTATTTGTCATCTGAAATCTTTGTTTTTCAAAGGCAGCGCTGTGAGCAGCGTACACACTACAAATAAGAATCATAATCTGCTTCTGAATCATTAAAAGTAATAAATATTTCATTTGAGGTCTTTTTTATAATTAAACATTAAAATTTAATAGATTCTTTAATATGTTAACCAGGAGGCACTACAGGACTATATTTTACAAGTGTCTTGATTAATCACTTAGCAGCAAATGCATTTTATGCAATTTATAGTATAATTAGTCATTTTGTGTTTCAGTTGTGGCTGAAGATATATGTGAAAAGCTGAATGAACTGTCCATGGAAAGAATTTGATTCTTTTTTTTTTTAACAATAAAAAGGTTTCATTAAAAATAGATTAATTTTTCACTAATCTACAGTGCACTGCAAAATACAGTATTATTTGATATTTCCTTTACTGTTTTAAATTAGGATGACTGAACTATTTTGTCTCTATTTTACAGAAGCAACACAATATCTCATTTTGGAATGATGCTTCAAAGTATTATATTCTATGTTAATGGAACATTCATAATGCCTGATGAGGAGCTTAAAGGTATACTATGCAGGATTTCTTGGTTGGTATTTGTAAACACACAGCATTCAAAGTTGGTCCCTCCTCCCCGGCTCAACTAGCAAGAGAGAGAGAGAGAGAGAGTGGATGAAGAGAGCAAGCCGCGCTGGCGAGAACAAATAAAATCAGACAAATATCAGACAAATATTAAAAAAACAAAATGTTATTTTCTGATTGTTTCATGGTGGTTACATTCTAAAGCACAAATAAACATGCCCACACCTCCGTGGAACCCTGTAGGAAGGTGCTGCATTACTGGATTTTGTGTGAATACAGAGCTTCATCCTGTCCTCAGTTTAGAAGGCACACAGACCTGCAGCTTTTTATACATCCATGACACAGACACAGAGAGCAGAGTGGAGCAGAGGAGAGAGACATGGACAGCGATGTAACCTGGTCGCTACTAGGGATGTGTGGAGAGCCCAGTGTTTGTATTTGTATCTGTATTTGTTGAGGTAGCAAAATTATTTATATTTGTATTTATATTTGAATAAAAGAGGAAATAGGTGTAAAAAATACAGTTTTTGTTTTTATTACGCTTTTAATTTTAGGATATTAAAGTGTTAAAATGTAACACTTCATAATATCTTATGAAGGAGGTCCCCATACTGGGTCTTGAACTCGAGTCTCCCAGATCATAGACATGCGCTGACTACTGAGCTAAAACTAAGTGCATCGCAAATGTGCAGACAGACCTCTACTTTATACACCCTTAACATAGAGACAACACAGCATGTAATGTGTAGAGAAGAACTTTAAAGGCGATTCTTGCTGTGCACTTTTCATTTATTGCCTATTTTTTTACAACCTAACTTTGTGGAGAGGAGAAGGGGAACAATAGGTTATGGAGAGTCCCTTGGGAGCACTTTGCTTGTGTCAGTAGCTCAGCTTTATCTCTTTGGAGTGATGTCCAAATAAGGAAATGTGTAACATGTAGCAGGTGGATGTGATTCACCTGGTTGAGACCTGCTGGTAGATGTAACAATGGAGCAGAGGAGACAGACTGAGATAGCAATGTAATTGACCTGTACACTAGTATTTAACATGTTTTCTTTTTTCTTCTCGAAAAACAAATCATTTTTAAAATATTTGTACAAAATAAATTTTCATAAAAAACCCACTATTTGTGCTTTGCCAAATAATTTGTAGTCAGGCACACCCCTAGTTGCTACATTACAAGTCCTGACCTCACACCCTGTGTGCTGTTATTGGTTGGGGGCTACACACCCACTGCCCAAAGCAGCAATACAGCAAAATTATAAGAAAATAAGAAAATACAGGCAGAGGGCAGGGTCTCTGTAGATAAATACACCGCCACATTTCTAGTGGGTCACAAATGATGACTGAGAGGAATACTTTTGTAACAGTGTATACATTGTTTTTTTTTTTTTTTGTTTTTTTTTAGTAAAATCTTGCTTATTGTACCTTTAATAGTGGCCTGATTTGTGAGTACTCATTTATCCCTTATGCCAGCTTTCACACTGTGTATATGCAATTCTAAAGTCATTTGTACAACAGCAATGTAATGTAAGTGTGTCAGGCTATTAGGCAAAAAGCTTGCGTCATCCATTTTGAAAGAAATGTCTAGATATTAATTAACTTTGGTTATTGATTGTCCTTTACTTCCTTAATGATGTCTGTTATTTTTATGTTAGCTGGTAAAGTAATATCCTTTCCAAGTTCTTTTTTTCTGCCTAACTGCTATTGTCAGCCCCTTTACAGTACACTTTTCAAAAATTGTATTATTACTGATACTAACATAATGCCAATTAATAATGTTTATGTCTAATGACAAGTAGTATGGTGGGCACTTACTGTTCTGCATGGCAGCTAGTTTTTGTCCATTTAATTGAATGGGTATGGCAATGTGAAGCAACCACATGATATCACACTAAAAGGCAGTGTGGCTACATTTAACAACACTTAACAAATATTGTTTTCAGTAATATCTCCTTTTTAACTTGAACTAAATCTTCTACAATTCCTCCAATTATTGGGTGAATGGCTCCAGCTTAATGTGAGCCCCCGTGATGAAGATGAATGGATTGTTGGTTCATGATCACACTGGTATTACTATTTGAATCAAACATAATTTAACTTGTGATAAACCATAGCTGGCCGGGAGAAAGGACTGTAAAGAAGTGGAGGTCTAGCAGATGAGCCAGACTAGATTTCTGACAGGCCTAGTTAATGATGCCCAGGCTTAACTACATATGTGGAGATTAAGGGTTGAGATTAAATATGAGGGCCATACATATAGAGCCTAGATAAATGATTTGAGGGGTAATTGCAGTGTTCTAGGATTTTGGTAATGGACTGTATTGCACTAATGATAAAACATGAGCATCTCCTAAGATCCTTCACTCAAAGTGCCTCCTTGGCCTTTTGGTTTAACGGCCCAGATCTCCACATTCCTCTAGCTGTCATATGTCTTTCCAAGATAACATGAGGAGAAAAGAGCTCTCCCCGCTCAATCATTAGCAGAGTTATTAGCTATTTTGCTATGAATATTATCATACGGGGAGAGGGGTTGAAAGTGGATGTCCTCTGGGCAATTGGATCCCTGTTATGAGACTACTTCGATGTTGCTGATAGCAGAAACATGAAAAGGAAAAAGGAGACTAGCATGATATGTTTTCCTTAAACAAACAACAAATTAGAATGTACATTTCCTGAAGTAAATGCCTGTAATTGCTGCAAACTGATTTATTTTTACTGTAGTGCCACCTATGGGTGAAACTGCATCCGATTGTACAGACTTCTTCAGCTTTCCCTTCTGTACAGCAACCCCAAATTTGGATTGCAATTGGATGATGCATTCAAGAGTTATGGCTCTTTAAGTGTATTTCAGTCAGTGAAGGGATAACAAAAAACTAAAATATATGTTTAGTGTTTTACATGCCATGGTAATCCCTGAAGGTTTGCATATTTATTACAAGCTGAATCGTCTTTATCAAGTAAAGCAGCCCTGTTAAGGTTATTGAGATAGTATAGAGCATTATGAAGGCCAATAAAAACTCTCATAATGCATGCTTTATAATGTGCTAGGTACGTATATAGTAATGGATTGATATTGGCTTGATAAAAAGTGTTACAATACTTCTGTTATAATCAGAGCAGGATAATGTTTCACTGCCAGCTGGCACACATTCCAGCTAAGCTGCTAAACAGCTCAGAAGGATGCTGCTTAAGTGCTTGGGCACACATTTGTCAGCAGCCTTTTGTCTCATATTTGAGTGATTATGAATGGAAGTCACTGAATGGAGAAGAAATTAAATAAAAATAAATGCTTTCATCTCATTGCCTGAAATGCACGATGCATGAGGTTGACAGAGATACTGTAACATGTTTAGAAAAGATTAACTGGTTAATGAAAAGTCAGGGTACACATTTTGATTACCAGTGAGGGAATTCTTGTAAGACGTGTAATGAAAAAGATAAGATACATTAAGATGAAATTAAGATTGGCCAGCATAAGGACAGAAATATAGCAGTTATGTACACTCAGAACTACTCATAATTATTTATGTTTGACTCACATAACTAATTTATTATTTTTTTCTGAGAAATGTTTTGTGTGGGGAAAATACACATACAAACACACCCACACACACAGAGTGCCTCCGTCACAAAATACTGGAAAAAGAGATGTTACAAACCAGGCATGCACTGCTTGTGAATCACCAAGTCTGTGTCTGAGACAAAGGCCACTGAAGATTTGAGGTCAAGGCCAGAGATGAATGATGATGGGATGCTGAAACTGGCAAGCTACAAATTGACTAGAGAATTGTTTGATGCATTAAATGCCACTTTGCAAAAATTAGACACCACATCTGTCAAGTTTGTGGTCACACATAATTAAAAGTGCTTGTGAACACAAATAAAACCAGCAGATAAGCTATGAGGCTTCATTATATTAATGTTTTCCTGCATGTAACATATCTGATAGTTCTCCTTATGATATTATCATTCTAGCAGTGAAAACAGAAGGTGCAACAAATCTCCAATATTTACATGTGCGTTCATTTTATGCGACAATTAATAAGAGGGTTTTCAATGGCAGGCATAACAAGGCTGTGCATGTTAGAGTGGATCATTATCACACCTGAGAGAATCAACCCAATAATGAATACCAGTGCATCAGAAGTCCAGCTAAAGTTCATAATCTGAGCGAGCTATGTACTCCACTATCATTATGGCTATAGTGTGAAGAGGAGACAGTAATCAGACAGAGGGTCATATTACACTCTTTTTCTTGTTGAGGACAGAGTGCCACTTTGCTTGTGTAATTGTTCTAATTGTACCATATCCGAGAGGAGTGACCACAGAAATGGGAGACTCTCTAAATCAAGAGCTCTTACTGTTAATTAAGGAAAAATGCAATGGCATGAGATGTACCCTATGATTTTGTCCAGTAAATGTGCATGTAACATATCCACTTAGTTTACTGAAATTCAAAAGATATGAACTATAACTAACTACTTTAGCAGTTGGCAATTTAAGAAAACCTAACAAAAATACAAAGTGCTGAGCAAAATGTTATATTAAATACTCACCTTATGGGGTGCAAGAAAGATGCAGCAAAACATGATGACTTGTTATTATTTCAGAATAAAAGTAATTTAAAAAAGCATTTCTAATACTGTACAGTACAGTTTAAACACAAATAATTTACCTGGTATAGATAAGAAGATAAGTGGACCATCTAACTTCAGAAATTGTCAAAGTACTTCAATCACGCAGAAGAATGGGGGTTGGGAGGTGTTACTAAATGGAAGGGTTATTATGTCAGATTGTGGCAGCTAAAGCCTGCTGCCTCTCCACCTGCTCTCTGTGCTGTGTTACAGTGCGCAGAAAGCCTCCTTACCTCTAATGGTAGTTTACAGAACGTTTACCCACAAGTGTCATAATTTGCACTAACAACTACAATTATGCCTTTTTTTAGACACACAGTACAGCATATTTAATGGGGACAATAATATATCTCATTATTACTGCTGAAGAAAGGATGTGGCTGAATTGTTGCTTGACTTGGCTCTGAATTTCACCCTTAAAGTGCAATGTGTCGCCAATTTTATGTGTGTAAACAAAAAGCAGGGCAAGTGCTGTTTCGCTTCTCCTAACAAAAAGGGTATACAACCAGGTGAACAAAAGCCAGCAACGGGAAAATGGATTGTTGCTGGAGTGATGTCAACAAATTTGAAAAGGGGCATTTTTGAAGCAACCGCTTGCTTGTTTGAAAAGGGTCAGAGTCTGTTATTTTCATGTATTTTAACTTGAGGAAATGTCACAAACTGAAGTCAAACATCACAGCCGCTACAATGTTTGAATGGAAATTGGTTTATAATGTTGTAAAATTCCTTTACAAATAACTTGGATGTTAACAATTTGACACTGCTGGCTGGCTAAAAATACACTGATACACAAACTGCTCTCTGCAAACAATGGATTTTACTTATTTGTTTACCCATTGAATTTTTTGGTATTTTCATCCAAACCAGTTCTTAAAACAGTGGTTAAAATCTATTGTCTACCCTTATTTACTGTGCAGAAGTGTGGCGGGGGAGGCACTTGAGTCAGCATTGCCTCTTATTCACAAGATGGAAGCTCTCTGCTTCTAATAATGGATAAACAAACAAGCGTGACGAGCCCGATATGTATCAGTTTGTAATTTAATTACATTTTGATGGTAAGCTCTGCAGGCGTAAGAATAACCAAGACAAGAGGGTATGTTGCTGTCAATGTCATGCACTGATATGTACATTAGGACAGTGCAGACTGAACTGGGTTTGATTTCACCAACAATCTAATCTATTTTGGATGATTTAAAATTTGTTTCAATTGTAATTCTACCTATAGTCCCTGTACATTATCCTCCAACACTAGAGACATTTTTAGTTTTGTTGTTGAAAAATGCCAAATGTGAGCGAGAGGATGTGAGAAGGGAGTTCTTGATTGTTTTTTGAAACAGAATAAACATATACAGAATTTGATATGTAATTTACAGCCTCTTGTCATTATTAAGAATTAGACAGTAGACCCTCTAAATATGATGGCAACAATTTGTAGCGACAGTCTGAATTGCTTTTTATGTATGCAGCTCCGGCATTTGCATTAGTATTGATGTTGACCTTTGGGCTGTGAATATGACTCCCACAATGCTCTCTTTGCACTGGTGTGAATGGACAATACTGAGCTGCTCTGGCAGGCATGTTTCTGATAAACCAGTGATCTCCCAAAGGCACTTCAAATGAGCCTGACTTCATTTGCATGATAGTATTGCCACAATGTCTCTGTGAGCATGCTGGGGTCACACCAGTGTGCTGTGGCATTAGATGGAAGCACGTTGTTGTGGCGGTGGTGTTTGGGGGAGTGGGGGTCAGGAGAAGGTGCACACCCTGAAGAATACAAATAATATTTAACATTGCTATTCCTTCCTTATCTGAGGAGAGAACACGTGTACAGTGCTGTACAATGACAAGGTAGTCTTTGGACAATGCTGTATTATGACACTGACACACAAATGTGTGTGTGTATATATATATATGAATATGTCTAATAACTGTTGCATAGGCACACTAAAATACTGTTGGTTACTGCTGGTTAGATCAAATCCTAGATTAATTTCTGATTCTCAAAGAATGCAACAAATTGTTCTGACATATTTCTGTAGATGGAACTGTACATTTAGCTATTTTACTTACTCTGCACGAATGATAACAGAGAAATGTGAGATATTTATACACTGTTTACACAGATACTTTTGACACTGTAACAGGAAATATGACTGTATATTTGCCTATTTACCCATCTGATGATGAAACAGTCAGTGTCTCAGGACCATGGACAGAAGCTCTGCATTAAAGTGTACCTTTTTAGCATCTGCAAATTTGGAAATAAGCTTTGTCACAAGACATTCAACTCCAATCTTTTATCTCCTCAAAATTTCACTCATGATTAGATATTTTTTTGATTAGTTCCTAATATTGGGACTCATAAAAGCCAACTTTGCAGGTGTAATGAAAAAAGAGTTAATGAAATGTCGGTCTTTTGCTGGTAGGTTTCTGAAAATTTTTGACAGTGTGTATGGAAAGATTCACATAAACCAACTAAATGAATATTGCTAAATTCCAAGTTAATCAGTGTCACTGGATCTTGGGAAAGGAAACAATGCATTATGTCTAGCCTTGTGATGACTCCATTCAAGACATAGTCACAGATGAGGTAGCAGAAACTTGCACTTTCTCCAACACTATCAATGGACAAAAAACATAATTTGTATTTATACCCCACTGACACAACTGCAAAAATACTCCTTTTGAAGCTCAATCTATTCCCGCCTTTAAAGTCATGCATTAGGTCATTTACTTGAGGGCAGTTGGCATTCTTGGGGAAACATTAATCCCTTTCACCTACCATCACAATTGTGATGATGGAAAAAATTAAAGATTCCAATATAAATTATACAAAAGCCAACACTGCAGTGAGTCAAAGTTCTCTCCCACTTCCCACTGAGGGTTAATTGTCTGGAGCAAAATCTGCTCCTGAAAGAATTCTCTCATCTATGTTTTTCATCATGATTAATGTGATAAAGGTCTGTTTAAGTGGAATAAAGCTGACTTTCAACAGAGAATCTGATGGCCTGCCAGAGGCTCCAGGCTGGGCAGAGGGTGGACAGACAGAATCTTAAATAATAGGTTATTCACAAAAGCATGTCTGTCAAAACACTCCAAGCATCCACAACATACTGATGCATATTAGCTGTGATAATTGTCTGGTATGGAACTGTGACAGCAAAGAAACAAACCAACAAAGACTAAAATAGCTTTATCAGCTGATATAAGTCTCTTGTAGTCTGAACATTTGAATGGAGTTGACTGCCACACTGTGTTTCCATGGCGTTGAATCCTGCTGAGAGGCCAAAGAAGAGGTCACAGAAAACAGCAGGGGAGGGAGAGGCTTTTCCGAGGACAACAAAGAAGAAAAACTCTCACAGCAATTACAAAAGATTTGGAAATTTGTAACTGTGAGACAGAAAAAATTATAAAATTATACTGACAGAGACACTGAGAAAACATTCATCCAACATAAAGCAAGTATGTGGAACAGAAGTCTGTTCACTTCTCTTTAAAGTTTTGCAACTAAATCAAATAAAAAGCCTGATAGATTTAGATAGATAGTGCCTGAAATTAATGGTCGAAAAGGTTTTGATGAATGAAATCAGTGTTTCATGATGCCAATTTTGCACATGTTCCAATAGAACTTTCTTTTTTTCCTTAATAGGCCTACATATAATTAACTTTTTTCAATCATGTTTGTGTGTCTGAACACGTATGTGCACAGACACCTTATGTGCGCCAGTGACTGTGCTCTGCACTTCATACTTAACGCCATGGAGGAGGATCAGAGCACAGCCTGGGTAACACCCATAAAGAGCAGGGGGCCTTTATGAGTTTTCTTGATCCCTCATTCTCTTCCCATTTGCTTTCCCCTCCTCCTGCCATGACAGCATGATTAACCATCAGCCACACAATAGGGGCACATGTCCCCATAGCCACGACCAGCTCCCTCAGACCTGTACATCCTAATAAGGATTAGGCAAGAAGTTAACAATGAATGAAGAAGTCCTTCAGAAGCCGCTAATGCTATTCCACTCTGTGTCACTTTTCATCCGTGGCTATTCACAACACTGTGTTTGAACATAAGGTATAATCCTCTTATATATCAGAGGTGGACAAATCATATTAATTTAGACATTGCTTCCTCAGGCTCGAGGGCACATTATGCACTCAACACAGAGCCACAAATGTCACCATCTGCTCTACTTTCTCACCTGCCTCTGACTGACACCCCAATGCAACTCCACTAAACTCTTTTTTTTTATCACTATTTCTAATTTGCTTCCTCTTTGTTTGTTGTTTTTAATATTTCTCATGGAAAGATGGAAAATAGAGAAAATAGAGACATTTCCTATATATGGTTAAGAAAACCATATTAATCATTGATTCTTCACATGAATGTCTACATTTTACTAGTTGCTGCAATAATTTAATATAACAAGATAGAAAATTGTGTATTTATTTATTTATGTTGGTAATATCTATTAAAAGACATGTGGATGATTTTGTCAGAGGCAGTAGGGAAGGATTTCAATGGTTTAAAACCAGATTAGAAAAATATATAATCTGTGTTATATAGAACTTAATTCTACATCCCAGACAGTTGCATTGCATTCATTAATGAAGAGACCATACATCATTGGACCAGTATTAGATGTTTTCCAGTATTTTAAAGCCCCAACAAATAAAATACAACATATGTGTGTTTTTATGCAGATGACTACTTTTATTATCTCATAGATTTATCTTGTTATTTAAGAATGACATCAATGACAGCAAATACTTTCCTGCATGTGTCAGCTGTATTAATCACCTTCACAAGGACAAAATCATTCTTATTCTCAATGTGGAACAGGTTTATCTCTGAGCAGTCGCTCATTTCTTTCAGCTGCTGATGGATTTATGACTCAGGTTTCGTTCCCTTCTTGGGCATATGATGCAATTCAGTTAACATTTTCAACTCCTCCTCACTGTGTAGCTACATTTATAGTATTTCCTTTTTTAAATCCCTTAACTTTCATACACTGCAAATATGCAAACTTATTGTGAACTTGTTCAATATTCTTTTTATGAGCAGAATTGAATAGATATGGAACAGAATGCTTTTGCATTTTAAAAAAGGAACTGAGTTTATAATTGGAATCACCATTAAAAAATGTCCATCCATTTTATCTTTTTACAGTAAGGGGGCTCTTACAAATATATAGGAAGTTAGAAAGAGGCCAGGTCTGGTCTAAGAACAGAGAAATGTCAATGAAAAGTGTAGCAGCATCTCTTTCCTATTCTCTTCACAGGTGTTATATCTGTCCACTTGTGCAACCAACTTCATTTCCACTTGAATTTTATCAACCTTCTGCTGGCCTCTCGAAGTGATAGCATACACCATCTGACATGAATTAGCCCCAGAGTGACTGATACTGCCTCACCCCAGGGAATTCATGTTCAGTGAAGTCACTGTTTTTTTTTATAGTCCTTCACTCTTTTTTCTCTGCTCTTTTCCTTTGCACCACTGCTTCTGGTCGGTTTTCTCCCCAAGTTTGTCCTTGTCACTCACCTGTCTGTGAGACATCAGGTTTTCCTTTTGCTTGACAGACAGGTGCTAGCAATGTCTGATGGAGTCATTTGCCACAAATGTACAAAACATGACTGATCAAAGAAATGTCATCTAAGGTGGTGGAGAATACTGGAGTGCTATGGTTGGAGAAGAGAGGTCCATTTCCATTAATCACAAGAACTGACAGATGGTCCCAGTTCTCATTTTCCTTCTCTCTATACTATGTCCCTCAGCTCATTAATGCTTTATATCCTCTACAGGTTGATTTATTTTCCACTTCAAGTTGGTGCTCACCACTGCTCGAAAAAAACAACCTGTGCATTTGAAAGTATTGCACCAATCATAAAATGAGTGATTAGAGCAGGAACATGATATGACGTAAACAATGAATGTGCAAACAAGTACATAAGCCCTTTTTACTGCACTTAATATTGAGACCTCTTGTTAAATAACATGCAAGGGTTGAGTTTCTTTATAACAGTGATTGGACTGTGCTTCATTTCCCATCCTGGAGTTAAAAACTAAGATACTGGCCAAATAAAATGCACAGTGATGACTATTGAAGGTTAGGCTGAGCTAGTTGCTTCACTTCTGATGTCTGCTGGTTTGACCAAATTAAATTGTGTTGACTTGTAATCATCATCATATAAAATGTTTTAAATTTAGATTAATGAAAATGATACGTTGCTCATTTCTGTCCATACATGGCCACTATTTAAGAGATCTTGAAATGATCGTCTGCCACAGGTAGACAGTTGATTTTCCCTTCAAAATACTTTTCAGCTGTGGTGCACACATTAGCCGTATCTGATCCTGGTCCAGTATTCACATACTGTCCATATCTCAGAGTAGCCAGTGGTTTCTAATGTGGAGGTGGTGGTAATCAGACAGCAACCTGTCTACTGCAAAGCTCTGTGTGATATCACCTGTCAATGTATTTGCATCACCTCACCAAATTTAACTGTAGCGTGGTGGTGACATCAAAAGAGTCACACCAATTGTATTATTGAATGCATTGCAACAAAGATGCGATTTACATGAAGAATAAGACTAATCTATTCAAAGACAATCATTTTGAAGCTCTGTTCACATGATGTTAACGCTTCAGAGGATCATACCATGCCAATCATGGATTATCTGAGGTTCCAAAAGACTTTGAATGTTGGTAAAAACTAGTAGGCAGGTAGAGGTGTGTCAAATCATGGGAGGTAAACAACAGATGCAGTGGGGAAAAAGGCAACCTAATCCTCTGAATGAGAAATAGAATTAAGAATTATTTTAGGGGATTAATAGAAAATAAAAATGGAAATCTTATATCAGACAAACTCTGCCAGGTGAATATTCTGCATTGGTTTATAGTTTGTGATAATCATGACGGTCATATGTTTATATTATATTATATTATATTGCTTTTATTAATCTTTACCTAATATATTTATTAGCATTTTCTTAATGCAAAAGCAAACTGTCAGTACTGATTGGTCCTGTCTGGATGATATTTTCATGTGTTTGTGTACTATACATCTGCTGCAGTAAGCAAGTAAGCAAGTAAGTGAAGTTTATTTGTATAGTACTTTTCACAGATACTAAATCACAAAGTGCTTTACATTAATGAAAAATACACTAGTTGAAAGTTGAAATCACAGCAACAACAAACAAATGACACATAAGAGACAGAGACACATAAGCAAGTACAAAAGTTCCAAAAACAAAGCAATAAATAAAGTGGAGTAACTATTCACACAGGCTAATCAAAAGCCTGTCTGAATAAAAACATTTTCAGCTCTTTTATGAAGATGTCACAGGAGTCTAGGGATCGCAGCGATAAGGGGAGAGCATTCCATAGATTGGGTGCAACAGCTTGAAAAGCATGGTCACCTCGGGTTTTATAGCAGGTTTGAGGGACAACTAGTCATTTTTGTTGCAAATCTAAGAGCCCGATTGGGCGTATAAGGGAGGAGCAGATCAAAAATATACTGTGGTGTTTGACAAGGCTCTATAGGTTAGTACCAATATTTTAAATATTGCAAAACTTAATTAGGAGCTAGTGCAGAGAGGATAAAATTGGTGTGATCTCTTGATATGTGATCTCTTGTTATTTCTAGTTAAAAGCCGAGCAGCTGCATTTTAGACAGTTTAGAGATGATTCAGAGAAGTTTGATTTAAAAAGGTAAAAAGAGCTTTCCAATAATCTAAATTAGAAGAAATAAAAGCATATTCATTCTAAAAAAGTCATCATCTATGATAGATTCTGTAATTATACTCCATTACTGTACTACACCATTCATGACATACCAACTAATCATGAAATATTGTGTCGTTTTGAAGTGGAAACTCATATATTTATATATTTATTTTGTTTTGTTTTTTAATAATTAGACATAAGATGAAAATTTGGGGTTTTCAAAGTTGTACTGATTCAACTGATGATGTGACATCCTTTCAGATTCCTCAGCTCTTCAAAATGGGGAAACCCATGGAAAATGAGTGTATACTTGTTTTGGAACATTCTTAAGCTCTGGGCAGAGAATTTTTTTCAAAAGAAGGAGAATACAGCAGATCTCAGGTCTCCTAAGACTACGAAGAGACATAAAGTTGAGCAGCCATGAAGTGATCATTTGCCCCCTGTATATTTAAAAGAGCCCAGGTTCCTGGAGACACAGAGGATGAAAGAAATCAATACACGACACGACACTCAAGATCCAACATAAACACCTCAACCGCAGGCCAGCACCCAGAGTCTGCTGTGACCCTGAAATGACCATATTCCATTATTGTTCCCTCATCTCCATTGAGAGGATAAGACCCACACAAAATTGATTGTGTCTCCACAAAGTAGAGATAGTCATTGATTTTTCCCTCTCCTTTCAAAAGAAAAGGAAAGCTTTGTTCAGCTGACAGATACGTCTTCCTTTTCACCCACAGGGAAGATACCCAAAAGCATTCTGGGGAGAAGTAGTGTTATGCTTGATCACCTAGCTCATGCTTGAGCCAGAACAGAAAAAAGCATAGTCCCAAGTAATAGTACTGTTCTTGATGAATGCAGAAGAGTGGATCAACTCTGACATCAGCGCTGCAATATTCAGAGACTGGTAGGCCTTCTTTCTCCCCAGGGTTTTGATTTTGATCTCTGACTACTCCTGATGAGGGAGTACGGTGTCATGGCGTCTTTTATCTCTCACTATCTCCAGAGAGAGGAGCCAATAGGTGAGATGCAGCTAGGCCCCTGTGAAGAGCTGATCACAGGTCCAGTGATATTATCTGGGGTCAGGGGTAAAGAATCAACGATTCTCGTTCCTTCTGCTGGTCTCTCTCTCTGATTCTCACTCACGCCCTCGTGGGAACCAGGAGCTTGAAACTGATCAATTGCCGGCAAATAGCTTTATTGACATAGCAAATGTAACATCTGCATTGATGAGGCTGTTTGGACAAATAGTTGGCATGGTGATGTAGCAATGGTGGTGGTGTCTCAGATACATAAGACCAATCAGTGGAAATGAGTTTATCAGTTTTTTCATCATGTCAGATTTCAGATTTCAGGTTAAGATCATGTAAAGTTAAATAGGGCTTCACTAATTGTATTCACCCCCAGTTGCTATTTGATTAGAACATACAGTACAATTATTTTTCTTCTGTAAGTAGTTGACTATCATAATAGATCTGAATTTATATTGAAAATTACTCACAGTGAGTAGACAAAGTACCTGACTGAACATAACATACAAGAAAAGTGAAGTGATTTAGCTCCTTCAGATAATTTATAGTGTGAAACAATGTTGTTCAGAGAGCAGTGAGGGTGCCCGAGCTACATTTGAGATGTGTTTTGTTATGAGCATATGTCTTATTCAAGAGGCAAGAAGCATTCGGCTGACAGACACTCGGAGCTGTGATCAGCTGCTCTACTGTGTCCATTAGCACCTTCCTCTGTGCATTCCCTCCTGACTCTCACTGCCCCACTGACTCTGGCACAAAAAAATCTAATTACATACTGTCATCTAAACTGATTTCTTTTTTTTTTTATTTAACAGACAAATAACCATCATGTAATTGATTTCTGATTTTGTGATGGTGTAACCATTTTCCTCAAATAATAGCAGTTGGCATTGTCTTACAGGATCATATTTCACGCAGCACATAGACACAGCAACATGGTGTGAAGCTTAACGCATCTCTTTGAATGTCATTCAGAAGTTCTTTTTAACACATTTACCTGCCCCTCCCTGTCGTGTGACCAATTAACTAATTCAATGTAAAAACTATTTTGTGGCCATAATGCTGTGTAAAGCCCCAGGGCATGCTGGAAGAAAACAGATTAGCACATTAGCATTGCAGGGATTGAACAGGGACTTCTGGCTCTGCCTCAGGCTCTCCTGGCTATTAAAGCAGCTGCTGCTCACTGACATCAGCAGACAATTATCCAGCTCATGTTGCCTGAAATACAAAGATTTTAATATCAAAAACACTCTCTCTGTTTTTTTTTCATGTTTGTCACAATTCCTGCCACAGTTCTGTGTCTCCTTACCTGTTGCCACTTCCTCGGTCGCTCTCTCCCTCTCTCTCCCTGTGTGTATGATTTTGTGAGTGGAGACAGGTGTGCTGGAGTCAGAGCAGAGCCCCGCCAGCTGCAACCCGTTCTATAATCAAGACCTCTACTTGTACTCAGCTCTGCCAGATCCACACTGCCAGATTGTAGCCTCTGCACCAGTCAGTCTATGTGTCAAGCCATTTCTCCTGCTTTTGTCATGTTACTTTGATGTTGCCTGTTTTCCTAGTCTAACTCTGTCTCCTGTTCCATGCAGTCCTGTCTGCTCTGTCTCCGGTCTCTGTCTCCTGTTCCTCATCTTGTCCCTGCAGTCCCTTCTGCTCTGTCTCCAGTCCCTCGTGACAGCCCTGCTTCCCTGATATTAACCCCCATTCCTCCCAGCTTCCAGCTCAAGCCTCAGTCCCAGCTGATGGAAAGTCACTTTTAACCCTATTCCTCCCAGGCCCACCATTCCAACCTCCTGTGTTTCCTCAGAGTCTCCCAACTCCTCCCTGGAGCAGTCAAGCAGTTTGTCAGCTAGCTCCAATCCTGTGTCTTGTGTAGCTAACCTCCAGTTTGGGTGTATCCAGCTTGCTAGCCATCAACCTGTCTCCCAGTCTGCTAGCTTTGGGCCTGCTGAGCCACCAGTCCCTGTCTCCTGTTCCCTGCAGTCCTGTCTGCTCTGTCTCCAGTCCCTGTCTCCTGTGTCTTGTCTCCTCAGCCCTGCTTCCCTGCCCAACTTCCAGCCCAAGCTCAAGCCCCAGCCCCAGTTTCCCAGCTACAAGTCCAAGCTTCCCCAGGCCTGCATCCCATTTCTCCCCTCCTGGTAATAAATACCTTGTCCAACTATGTCCCTGTCTCTTTGCTTCTGAGTGTCTGCACTTGGGTTCACCTGCTCTGCCCCCACATAACAATGTTAATATGGAACTGTACATTTAATACACAAGATCCAGCAAGCCAGAAAAATCCAGAAACACTGAAAATGAGCCCCCCAGCATGAGGGAACTGTCCACTTTACCCCACCAATTCCTGATGAAACTCCTGTTGTACTGCTTTCAACACTGCTGACTACCGTCTCATTCCAGAGTTGTGAGAATTAAGAGACTTCAGTGCGTTGTTCTCTCTCTGTGCCCTCTGGGCTTTTATGCAGCCACAAATGAGAACCCACAAATACACTACATCAGCACTCCTGTCTCTCTCTCTCTCTCCAGGGATATTGACCCTGCCAGTTCAGTTCTACTTGGCTGCGCACTGCAGAGATGTTGGACTGTCAGTGGAAATATACGGTCCTTGTCTGGAACCCAGGTGTACTGAGGCAAACTGTTAAATTTGGTCATTACTCTTGTAATAGTGCCTTTATGTTTTGTTCGCAAGGGTCATGTGTGCAACCGCCCCAGCAGGTCTTTTTTGAAAGCTCTGCAGACAGAGACATAGACATCAGTTGTCAGAAGGATCATATTAAAAAAAGCTTCCTATGTCCATGGATAAGGATAATGGTGAATATCAGGCAGACGTTTTGTCTTGTGTGTGTGTGTGTGGTCCAGGTATTCCTCACATTGTGTGGATGTAAATCTGTTTACACAGTCATGTTGTGGAGACTCGTCTCCCTAATTTGAATCATTAACTTTAGAGTGAAGACTTGGTTTAAAGTTAAAGTAAGATTAGGGTTATGTTAGGGTTAGGCAAGTAGTGGTTATGGTTAGGGTTAGGATAAGTCTCCAGGAAATTAATCTGAGTCAATGTAATGTCCTCTGAACTGATGGAGACACGACTGTGTGTGTGTGTGTGTGTGTGTGTCTGTGTGTGTATTTTTTTGCATGTAACAACATACGCACGCATGTGTTGATTTGTGTGTGCCGACTGGGCTGGGGGCCGGGCCAGGGGGAGGAGACGGCAATTCTAACGGCTTTTTGATGTAGATAAATGGCTTACAGATGGCCGACTCAATATATTCAAATGAGATATAAAAATAGGAGGGGCTGTCAATAAGGGGATGGTTCCAGTTGTAGCATCATGTGACAAGAATGCATTGATCAGTCTATGAGCCAGACACATTTTCAGCTACATTTTCAGAACATATTCAATTAAATGTCTATGAGTGATTTGGAAAGCAGGTCAGTTTCGAATCCAACAATGTTATTTTAAAACTTAGTCAGATCTTGAAATAAATTGCTGTAATAAGTGTAATAAGATTGAAATTCAGCATTTAAATATTTATTATTTCATGCCAATTGTATCTTCTTAGAGAGTCAAATTAATACTTTAAGAAAAATTATAGCAATTCTAAAATATTAATTTGTAAAGTCGTACTGCTGATATAAACAAAAAGATAAACAACAAAAGCTTAATTCATGCTATAATTAGCATTTTTGTGTCAACAGTTGCACTGTATGAAATTAATACAAAACATGAATATACAAATGAATATAAAACCATCAAATAACAAAGGGTAATGCACCATTGAAAACAGCCTTTGGTAGCAGTATTACAACTCTCTAAGATCCAGCAGCAGTCAAGGCAGTTTATGACTGAAGAGATAATCCTCTTAATTCAGTCATCTCAGTCTGCAGACAATATCCTGGAGGTAAGAGCTGCTAACACATTCCATACCATAATGTTCGATCAGTATAAATTGTATTTACCCAATTTTCACCTTTAACATTGGGCTGGAAAAGAAGCCCAAATGCGATTATGCACATGAAGAATTAATCCGGAGATGAGCACAGGGTAATGTATGGTAATTATCCAACAGGATATTCTTACATAGCGATTAGCATATCTGGGAGGCCAGACAGGGATGGGAGGGCAGTCTGAGAGGAAGGAAAGGACACAGCTGCTGATAAGAAGCCTGGTTTGTTTTTTTTTATGTTGATGAAAAATGTGGATAGTCTGGCTACAGGCATGTACTCACTCCCTTCTTTATGTTCCTCTCTATCTTATGTGCACATGCACAGCCTCAGATGAGAATGGACATGTGGATGCACACATACACACACACACACACACACACACACACACACACACACACACACACACACACACTCATACACACACACATACTATCAGGGAGAAGGGGGGAAACTGGATTTGAGAAAGAAACTCTGCTCACAGCCCTACAGGGAAACGTGTATGTTTATGCTTATGCAATATAGTTTTACAGACAATGCATTGTATATTTAATTGAAATAACTTTATTGTAAATCAACAGGTGTATTGAAAATAAAGAGTTTGATAATCAGTAAGATGTAATTCACAATGCATGGATTGTTATTTAATCTATGCAATTCATGTAATGCATTCAATATAGTAAAAAAGGAGAGTTATGGCAATGGTGATGTCAATTGTGACCTTGTGATGCTTTGACTGAGTGATAATTTGATTAAAGGCTCCCAGTCTTGATACTTACTCATGAAGATGTTATATTAAGTGTTGAATCTGAGTTTAGTTAGATTTACCCTCCTTCTATACCTGTATCAAACATCTTACAAACTGTGAAAAAAAAATCTTGTCTTTATGTTTTTCTATTGGTCAGTCTCTCCCTGTAAGTCACTCTGTATGTATTTGCATTTCTTTCTAAAAGCATCAAAAGTGTAATTTTATGTGTATTCAGTCAGTACATGCTCTGTCACCACAGCTCTACGATATAATTATAATCTTGGATTGGAGGTGTGGAGCGCCTATATTCCCCACACAACAGAGAAATGATACCGTATCAAAGTATTGTCAAACACAGATTATCCATCCAACATAAAATTATGTTTTAGCAAATAAAATATGAAAATGTTCATGTTTGTTTCTACTGTTGATATGTATGCATCTCAAATCCTCCAGCATCTCCTAAAAGTTAGTAGTATTTATGAATTTTTGCCAACAATACAAACAGGTTTCAACCAACATTATCTTTTGTTTTTTTTATGTTGGCCCTGTAACCCCATTGCACAAAGTGACCATGAGCCACTGTATCAATTCTTGGTTTGGTATTTAGGTGTAATCAGCCATGTAGGACACCAGCTTGCCAAGAAGCTGGGCCCTTTGTGAAACGCCCATCTGCTTTGTGCATTGGGACGAGCCCAGTCCCAAAGAGCTGCTGGAATGAAAGGGTGAGCATGAGAAGGCCCAGCTGAAAAGACAAGGGTGGGCGGCAGCATCAGGACACAGTCTGTCTGCGGCACTCCTGCAGTCCACTCTTATTCTAATGTTGCATCCATGACTCCCCTGCTTGCATACAACTCAGAGATCAGAGACTGACAGATGCACCGGGGGAAGCAGACCGGGATGTGTGTCTGACACACGCGTGCATCCTTTCATGCGTGTGGTGTCTGTGTCCCCCTCACTCCCCTCTCTGTTAAGCTGTTTGGCTAATATTTTCCTATTGACTCGCCAGTGTACATAATACACAGTCTCAGTGACCTCTTAGCGGGACATATCTGTGGGAGTGCAGATCAATTCATACAGTGCCCCCCTCCCCATCCCTCCTTGTTGTCAGTATTCAGCGGATGGACTGGGCAGCGTGGGAGCAGGTGATAAGCTGCTATAGGCCAGTCGAACCGTTCCACCAAGAGTCGTGACCCTACTGCAATAGGGCTGATTATACCTCACCCGGGTCTGCTAGGTCTGAAAATCAAGGGTCTTCACTCCAGCCGGAAAAATATCACCTCAGACTGAGATCACAGCAGCCACATTAATGAGTTTCATTTCAGACTATCTAATTTAGTTTCTTTTTCTTATCCTAATTCATCTTACCATTATTAGTATAATTATTAATTATTTATTATCATAAATGTGGGGTTTCAGCATGTTGATGTAACATACAGAGGCTGACTATCTATTTAACTTTTCTGTTGTGTATAAAAAGAATCCAACTATTTGTCTTCTGTGTTGAGAATATGACTAAAATTTCACAATATCGCAGATGTACAGGAATTGTTGACTATCCTGTACATTTAGAACTTTTATTCTAAATTGTTTGTTTGAAAAAAACAATTTCAAATGTTGTGAGGCAGGTGACCCGCATATGAAAGACTTGGCATGTGTTTGTGGAAGAGAGCTCTTTTCCTCGGGTAGGACGACCATATGCCCCCAAGCTCCAACAATCCCCCGTCTCCTGCCCCTCCACTTCCCCCAAACTTTACACACAAGCATGCTCCTTTCTGTCAACGCAGCCTGAGCCCCACCCCCGGCCCACTGTGCCTCCCCTTGCAAACACTCCTGATAACTGACGGCAGCTGCATTGATGAGCACAAAGCGTGGGCCAAGGCAGCTCAGCTGGCCTATCTTCCCACTTGACACTGGTTTGACCCCTGGCATGTGAGTCGTCCTCCCCAAAGGCTGCTCTGCCTATAGCCTAACACAGTCTGTCTCTGTATCTCCTCTCCCCACACTCACACACACACACACACACACACGCTGCTCCCAGGCAGGACACACACCCAGCAACGGGTGCATCCTCAGGTCAGCTGGGTCAATTAAATTCAAATTGAGGATAAATGATTTGTAAATCATGTACAGATAAGGAACTAATGCATAGAAGAGGGAGGAAACACTGCTGCTTTCCCTCTTGACAGTTGAGAATATTCACACTATGAGTTTTCCCCATGGATGCTTCATCAATATTTACTTGTTGACTTTCATCTACCGACTTATAGATGGCCTAACAGTGCCTCTCTGGTGCATGGATCCATATTTACCATCCTTCCACACATGCACACACTCATACACACTCCCATATGTGCACAAGCAGCATCAGTGGTGTATCCAGTATGAGTGAGCGTGAAAGGTTTGTGATAGCTCACCCCCCTAAGGGACTGATGACACCAAGGAAACTAAACAGAAGCTGATGGTGTGACAGAGCTGAGGAAGGGAAAGGGAGTAGGGGGGTTGGGGGATCATCAGTCCCCTCTGCCATTCTGCTCCTTTACAACTTTACAAAATAGCCTTTTAATTTGCTGCAGTGTCTGGGGTGTCTGAATTGTGCCTACATCAATCACCATCATCACCAGAGCCGTGGGCACTCTGTCCCTTGGGCCCTCTCACTGAGCGGCCCCTCAGGCAGATCACTCTCTCTCTCTCTCTCTCTCTCTCTCTCCCTCCCCTGGCATGGGGTAGGTTTCCCATTCCGTCTCCCCTTTGCTCTGCCTATACTCTTCCTCACACCTCGCACTCACTCATGCAAACAACTCGATACTGCTTGAACCCCACCACTCGCCGCTGCAATCGTTTTTACCAGCTCTCGATAATCTAAAAGTATTGCGCATGAAAACGACCGTCTTGCTGCTTCAGTGCAGCATTAATGAATCGGCAATGATTTTTAATAGTGTTCTGTGTTCTAACAGAAAAGACCCATGATCAGCAGGATTGAATTCTCTCTATCCACAATAGTTGTTTGATTATACACGAGGGAGTTTTTACATTAACTTAATATAGACTACTCTCTCTGGGAGGCTTTAAGACATACTGTAGTTTGGGAGAATTATCCCCACTCTCTCTGAATCACTATTGGTACAGCTGTCAGTGAAGACCATCAATAATATCAATTTATCAGTGTAGACTGATTAGGTTGCATAAAATACCTGATTTGATTGTGATATGATGTGTGAAGAAGCTACCTTTCTGGCGGAGTGTACATTTTGTGACTTTTAAACTTGACTTTTTGAACCTCAGCCCACCATATTCACCACTGCTAATATCAAATGGGTAATAACCAGAATTGATTTTTTAAGCACAACATGCCCACACTGTATGACAGCCCCTCTATATCTCCCTTGCACTTCTGTGTTATGCTAATTCATTCAAGCACAGGTTGCTCAAAGATAATAGCTGTGTGTTGTATGCTGTGCGCCGTAAATGTCAAACCAAGCTGTCCCACTTCTCAGCTCTAAAAAAGTATGAAGGCTTTGATGTCAGTTGGCTCAGAGCAGAGAAGATGCAGGTGGTATGATCCTTTGCCAGAAGTGGATATTAACCTTTGCTCAACGCCAACTGCAGATGTGCTTTACCACATATACTTAGTTGCCGTTTATTAGGTCCACCTCATAAAAACTGGTGGAGTCTAATAAATCCCAGGTTAAGTTTTTAGAGATTTTGTTTCACTTTTTTGTTCATTTTGCATGCTTTAGTTTTTAATGCTGTTACATTGTACTGCATTATACAGAGTTGTTTCTCATATTTTGTTCCAACACATTTGAGGGTAGACTAAATATTATAAACACCTCTCTGTATTATGCAATGCAAGTATGAAAATACATAGTTTTACTCTTACTTTAATAGTAAAACTGGGCACAAATTGCATCATTGACTTTAAACTGATGAGATAGGATGGAGAAAAGAAGTGTGGCTGGCAATGAGTCTTCTTGATTGAACTTTTGCTTAGTGTATTCCTCATCCTAGTATTTTCCTAGTTAAGCAGTTATCATGGATATCCTGAAGTGAGATTGTGATTGAACAATGGACACTTCTGTTAAGCTGCATTCAACATATGGGGAGTAAAGACGATCCTGTTTCACAGTAGGGAGCTCTGTGAGCTGCCAAATACATTATGTTTGTCATTTTATGTTATGTGTTGCCAGGTATTTTCATCCTGTCTATAACTTTCCCATTCTACCACTGCCTAATCAGCTTTAATTGACCTTAATTAGCATCTAGTAATTAATTTTGTTTTCTACAAATTATTTGTATGAATGGTCCCAGTGGGTGGGCCGTTCATCTCGTTAGGGCCAATTAGCTACAATTAACAAACACTAATGACATGCTTTTTTTTTCATTCCAAAACAAACAGTGCGCACCCTGCCAGATTCCAGTGCTGCACAGAGACCTCTTGTGTGTTGGAGTGGAGCTGGGGGCCAGCTCACTGGGCCAGGCTTCTAATCAACACCTCTCATGGAGAAACACAAACACAGAAGGAGACACTTGTCCAAACAACTCACACTTAGTATACCAGGGAGATAATTACTCTCCCCCTCTGGTCTGTTCATTAACAGATCACAATAGATGTGAAAGAAGTCTTGAGCATTTATTCTAATTATTATTAGTAGTACTTCTACTTTTCTCACATGACAACACATTATAAATCTCAGGACAGACTTACAGTGACATTATGAGGCATTCTTCTTTATGCAGGATTTGTACACCATCATTTTTCAAAGTTTACATAAAGGGATGCAAGCAGCACAGGTGGGTGTGAATGAAGGATTTAAAACCAAACATGTAGCCTCTTGGGTATATTTACAGTGGCAATGTGATTAAATTCTACCTTTTTTGGCAATTGTGACTGACTATAAAAGTTTACTCTTAAATAATTCACCAAAACATGCAAGGTGCAAGGTTGCATATATTATTTTGGTCACAGGTTACCTTGTTTTTTGCTCATGCTATCATGCTGTTTTATTTATTTAAGTACTGAAAGCATTCATGAGTGCATCAAGGTGCTGTCCATGGTGCTTAAAGAATAATCTCAGAGTAACCATCCTCAGACACAAATTGCACTACATGTGGCACATTGTAAAATATACTTCAGGATATGTGAGCCCACTGGCAATTTAGAGTTTAGAAGAGCTCATTTTTATCTAATACAATGATCTTAAAATTGTTATGAGTTTGGGTTATGGGTTTTACTTTAATAAAAACCGTATGCTTGGGTCTTTGATTGCAGTATCCTCAGTTTTGCAATTTTCTCCTGTTAACAAACAAACTGAACAACTGAACCAAAAATTGATTATCATGTTTCCTTTCAAAAGGGAAATTAATCTTTTTTTTTTTTTTATATATTTGAATATTCAATATTCATTTATGAGATTTAGGATCACGTTTAGATAGATTACCCTTTTCCATATTTTTATTTGTTTGACTGATTGATTTTAATTAATTGGTTGATTTGTTTTGGTAACTGCTTAATATAAACTGCTATAAATAAACATTAGAAAGAGATAGGCAGAGACATGGAGACACATGGGCAACCAACACCTTTTACTCTTTTTATTTCACCCATTCTTTTTTTATATACCCTAAAAATCAGCTGTCAAATAAATAAATTGACAATACATTTCTAAGATGAATACTATTAGCTAAACCCATAATAGAACAAACAAACAAACAAACAAAAAAAATGCAACTCCTTCGCTCAAGTTCAATTTTATAGTGTCGGAAGCTTCGATATCAGGGACTCACAGAGCTGGGAGCCTGTATGGGAAACGCGCTATCTCCGTCACCAGTGCACCAGCAGAGTGAGATAACATCTATAAGAGAGGCAGCCTATCGCTAGAGATTATAACCATTAGTGATCCTTGTCCTTTCAAAAAAAAATGAAGAATAATGCTGGGACACAACATTAATCTGTGTAGAAGGCTTCAACACGTCCACGGGTCCTCTTCCTCTCCATACTGCAGGGTTAGGCCTGTACTGACATTTGTCATCTGCCACTCTATTCTCTCAGAAAACCCAGCTTTTTCGCAAATATATATGATGATTTATTCATATGATGTCATCATCGGCCCTCAGTAGTTTATCCTTGATACTGGCAAGCTGATCCGGCATAAAGAAAAAAAAAAGAAAATTGTAATGATGTTAGAGGGTGGAAGATTAATTATATTTAATAGTTTCTCAAACTTTCTCAAACTTACCTTGGTTTATTTTTTAAATTATCTAGTTTAACTAAAATTTGCATTAATGTCTCTTTATGCAAAGTTCTTCTTTCTCTTTTTACAACGTCCTTCACAGACAGATTTTTTTTTTTAATTTTGAGGTTGAAAACTTTATGTGAGTCCAGCTCAGTTTTAATTCATGGCACTTATGCGTTTTATTTAATTTTATAATCCTGATATTTTTTGCTTTCCTTTGCACAATGCTGAGGTGCATGTGGTGGAGTGAAATGAAAAAGGCTGCTCATAGGTTTTTTCCTGGAGCTGACGTCACAGATTTCTTAATAGGCAATTGGCTGCGCTTTAAGAGGTGCGATCATTACAACGCTTCTCTCAGCCTGAGATCACATCAGAGGAAAAAATGGGACACTAATGACAAGGTTGAGCGCGCCGACAGCATTTCGTCGTTATTTTTTCTCTACTTTAGACACCGCTCAGGATATATCGGGCAGCAGTGAGTTGGTGTAATAGTCACTAATGGGTATTATTTTCTGAGCTTACCCATAAAATCGCGCATATCGGATCATCTTGATGGGCCCGTTAGGTTCTCCAGTCAATAATTTTGTTTCAGAAATGCTGTCTGCCAATTTCTTTCAACAGTTGACCTGTTGTTCGGAGCTGTTGGCCAGATGTGGATTGTTGTCCTCTGGAACAGAAGAGCTGCATTTAATCTCACGGATGATGTTATAATTATTCAGGTTCTTTTGGATACATTTGATTTCCTGGATCATACAAGAACATTCGAGCAAGTCAACACCGAGGTGACCGGGACATTGGAGGGAAAAACAAACAGAGTAGCTATACTGTATATTCCTCTCACTGGGCTGGGAATAACTCCAGACAATGCTTCAGTGTGCCAGCTGCGAAAAGCCTATTCTTGATAGGTTCTTGCTCAAAGTTTTGGACAGACCATGGCACATCAAATGTGTCCAGTGCTGCGAATGTAAATGCAGTTTGACAGACAAGTGTTTTTCACGAGAAGGGAAACTGTACTGTAAGAATGACTTCTTTCGGTAAGCATCCAACGTGTTTGCAGTTTGGTATTAATTTAGAAGGGGGTAAAAGAGGAAAATACAAATGTTGTCGCAATTAAATATTTATTGAGCCAATAAAAAGCAGAGGATGGAAAATATGGAGTTTGAAAATGCAAGCTGAGGTAGAAAAACAGAAAAAAAAAGTGAATGTTAAAAAATATGGATTGTGGTTCCACCAAACTTTGATGGGGACTATATTAAAACTACTGGAGTTCTGCTATGCTGCATATGTCCGAATGTAGTTTCTTTTTTTTTTCGAGAATCAAAAGAAAATCTGAAAAATGTGACAAAGTTTATTTACAATCTGTTCAAAAAACAACATGAAAGCATGGTATAAGCAAATACGTTGTTTTTTATATTACAATAAAGCAGCTGCAGCTACACTGCTAAGATTAACCCTAATTGCACGTGTGATAGATATGCTGGGTTTGCACTCATAATGAGATTAAATTACACTATTTATATTGTATATTATATTGTTTTTTCATGTTCTATGTAATTACATTGTAATTAAAGCAGGGCTATAGATTATCTAGCCTACTAACATTTAGTTTGATCATGAAAGTTGAACTAGAGTTATAATAACGGTTAATAGCAGTTCCTGGTTTCATATGTTAAATAGTTCTGCTGGGTTGTTACAGCCATAAGAAATTCACTAAACATAAGTCCAAAAATATATGAGGAATTATTATTTTTATTCTGACTGTTACTTCTCCTTCTTGAACAGGAGATTTGGGACCAAGTGTGGAGGTTGCGCCCAGGGGATTTTACCCAGTGATCTCGTCCGCAGAGCCAAGAGCAAAGTGTTTCACCTGAACTGTTTCACCTGTGTGATGTGCAACAAGCAGCTGTCCACCGGAGAGGAACTGTACATCCTGGATGAATTCAAGTTCGTTTGTAAAGAGGACTATCAAAACAACAACGGGAAGGACACCATCCTGCTTTCAGGTGATTTCATTTTAACAGAGACCATGAAGACAATGGACATGTGTTCAGTGTCAAAAAGGGGGAAAGATGCTCATTAGATTTTCTATTCAAATTATTTATTAGTAATTATTATTTTTTGATTTTTAGTTTTAATAATTCCCTAACAGGCATATTTTTATAGTCCAAATAATAGTTTAAAATTCTTTTAGCGTTTAGAAAATTAATTGTACAGACATAAATCTACTGCTGTATTTATAACTCATATATTTGTTTTTTTCATGTGGGTTTTGCAGGTATGATTGAGATTCTCAGATGCTGAAGCGTAAATATATGTTGTGCTAATATACAGCATATCTTTCTCTCAGTCACTACATGCAGCGACCCCAGTCTGTCTCCAGACTCCCAAGACCCGCAGGACGACGGGAAGGACTCTGAAACTGGACATTTGTCTGACAAAGACGTGTGCAACAACGAGAATGACGAGCAGAGCGCCGTCGGGAAGAGACGCGGGCCTCGGACCACCATAAAAGCCAAACAGCTGGAGACCCTGAAAGCGGCTTTCACGGCCACACCGAAACCCACCAGACACATCCGAGAGCAGCTTTCACGGGAGACCGGCCTCAGCATGAGAGTCATCCAGGTACTGTGGAAGGCAAATAGGCCCTATATTCATTATAGGACACCACCACGATGACTTCAGTCAAACAGGTTACACAGTTTCACAAGAACGCACAAGAAAGGAAATAAACTGGGAGCGTAATCGCTGCCAAAACGCCTGAACATAAGTGAAAGCAATTGTGGCTCTTGGCTCTTATCATTTTTTCCTCAAGGAGTTTGTCCTTAATGTTTTGCAGATTTTCTTTCCAGATAGGCTTTCCAAACCAATTTCTGGGGTTTGTTTTCTTAATCTGTACTCCCATCGCGCTCCTAAACCCCTTAAAAGCAGGACTCACTTGGCACTGATGTCCATGTACATTTTAAAAAGCTCCCTTTTTCCTTTCCCTTGGGGGCGAAGAGGGGGGGGTGGATGCATTGTTTTTGACTTAAAAATGTTTTGCAAGCGAATTGTGTTTCACGAGGCTAAACAAACACCATTTCACGTGCCAAAGAATTGATTTTACGCATTTACAAAATCTTTATTCCAAACAGCTTATTAATATTTTTGACCTGAACCATTTCCATTTTTGTGGCAGAATTTACAGTGATTGTATAGTTCATCGCATTTTTACCTTCAAGAAATCTAAATATCATCATTTTGATCTTAAAGTAATCTAAATATTGTCAAATAGGCCAGCTTGCTGTGATACTTTAATGGCCTTGCGAGGCATAGACATATATTAACAGGATGGCGTTTCTTCTTTGTGTCATCCATGCTGCTCCTTTTGTTGACTTTGCTTTTTTTTTTCTCATTTTGTCCTTAAGGTTTGGTTTCAAAATCGGAGGTCTAAAGAGAGACGCATGAAGCAGCTGAGCGCGCTGAGCGCCCGGAGACACGTGTTCTTCCGCAGCCCGAGGAGGATGAGAGCGCTGGGAGAGAGAGTAGAGACAGGAGAGATTGGCCACTTTTCTTATTATGGAGGTGAGCTATGTGTTGGGATTTAGGATTGATAACTTTCTAGATATTTACTCTTGATGGTCCTTTAATGAACAGATTAGAATATTAATATAATATTAAGGTTGATTTGTTCATTCATGTATTTTTTTTGTGTAATATATTTTGCTAATTTTCTGATATTCTGTATCTTTCACTAACCCAGATTTTTATTTTTATTTTAACAAATGCAGATTATCCTGGTGAATACTATGGCTCAGGAGGGAATTATGAATACTTCCAAGGCCCACCTTCATCCCAGGCTCAGACACCAGCAGACTTGGGCTTTGTGCCCTCCTCTGTCCCCGCTGGTACCCCATTAGGAGCCCTGGACCACCACCATCCAGGGCACCACTGTCCTGGCGAGGTGCAGTGTTTCTCTGACACAGTATCTCACCATCCTGCGGACTCACCTAGTCCAGAGCCTAATGGACCAGGCTCAATGCACAGCATCTCCAGTGAGATGTGTGGTCCCAGCACACCCTTCACTACTTTGTCTCTCAGTGACAATGGATACACCAACCAGCTGTCACAACCCTCCTCAGACATGAGCGAAGGCACTGTGTGGTAACGCAGCTGACACTGAACTACAGTACAAGGCACACTTGGATTTTGAAGGCAAATCAATGCTTTTTTTTTGTTTGTTTTTTAAATGTACACTTATTTATTTATTTATTATCTATTTATATATTTATTTGCTTTTCTGTTAAGCTCTATTTAACTATTTATAAATCTCTATATTTGTACAGTATGTCGGTATAATTGTTTATTGTCTTGCCAATCAATAGATTGTTTTAAATAATCCATGTGAATTTGACTCATTAATACATTCTCAATGCTGGGCCTCATTGATCAAGCAATAAACATTTACACGTGTGGGCTGCAGAAAGTGTTTTCTAGCGCATACAAAAAAAAACCTTTTCTGTCACATATTTATTTGACATAATTGTGTTTAAAAGGTTAATGCGAGGTGTCATGCTAGCGTTTTTTTTTTGTCACCTTTCAGTATTTTACACACACTGACAAACAGCACCCTCAAGATTCTGACATCTTATAACAGATTATGATTGTGACGTTCAATACATTTGACCAAAAACCTCTCTCAGGACTGTGGAAGCATTGTTTTTGTTTATTTCTATTTGTTAGGCATGTCCTTAATTATTTGATTGCCGACACAGGTTTGCCTTCTAAAGGATATCTTTATAAATCTGAAAATTTTATATGTAATAGAAATTGATTTGACCTCATATATATATATATATATAGAATAATGGACAATTGTACAGAACAGTCAACTGTTTACTTGAAGCTCCAGTATTCAGGGGTTTGAATATCAGCATTGTATATAAACTTCTTGATTCAGACCATTTAAATGCAAACAAACCAAACTTTTGTAGTTGTTCTATCTATGTGGTCGCTCACTGTGCTAGTTTGTATTATGTCCTCATTAAAAAAAGACAGAAAAATTCTAATAAACTGTTGCCAAATGAATAAACAGCAAAACTCCAGCTAGTGCTCAGTTGTGGGACACAGCAAGTGTTCTTGTTCTAATTCTCTGAGAGTAAAAACCTGAACAGCCAAGACACAAACTGGTTTTGCCTTTTATGCATCAAAATGTCAAATAATTTACATTGATGGTCTCATATACTGCCAGCAGCAGCAATGTTTCATGACATACACTTGATTGTTCTATTCAAGACCAATGTTTACGACCATCCACTGTATAATAAAACACATATTGATCATTGTTATTTGTGTATCACTTTGGGAAAAAATATAACTTTTTCTTAAATATTCTTAAATATAAAATGGACGGTGATTTGTTAAAGTACCTTTAATCTTTTGACATAATTTTATAAACAGACCAAAATGATTATGTAAGACTAAATACGTACTGTATATCCAGATCAGTACACTATTTGATAGTGTTGTAACTTTCATGAACAACCTTATCCATCATCCTGCTCTTGAAGCTTAAAAGTGGCTTACTTCATTAAGAAATATATATATATATATTTACGTATAATTAGGCTAAACCTCACATACATATCTTACAAAGAACCATATAGAATGATTTGCACCTGCTGTTTTTGCCTGATAAAGATTATTCATAAGACACACTGTCAAATATCTGCTTCATTTTCACACGTATGCTGATAAAACTGACAGCGGCTTATCATTACTTGAAAAATGTATTCCCCATAATTTATTGTGTAGAGTGTTAATCAATTAGTTGATCAACAGAAAACTATTCTGATAATTCTCCAATTCTGGTTTTTCAAACATGGGCATTGGCTGCTTTTCTTTGCTATGTGTGACTGAAAACTTAATATTTTTGGGTTTTAGACTACAAAACAAGCAATTTGAAGACATCATCTTGGGCTTTAGGAAATTCTGATGGGTCTTTTTCACTATTGTACGAAATTATAGACCAAACAATTGTTTGCTTAATTGAGAAAATAATCAACAGATTAATCGTTATGAAAATACTGTTGTATGGAGTTTTTGATTGTTTCAGACAAGAGAGAATTTCATACTCAGAAAAATATTTTGATGCTGTATTTCTGGGTTGAAAATGCTAAACTCTTCAGCACAACTGACATACAAAATTAAGACTTTTTTGTCAATCTGTAATAATTCTATTATTACAGATTACTAGATGATAGCCCTTCATCCAGAACTAATATTGCAGACATCTTGATGACTTTTAAATGAAATTACATGGAGGGGTACCTACAGTGTTGGCTGATCAAGACGAGACATCTAGCCAGCAATCAATGAACTTTCAAATCCAGGAGCAATTGGTCAGCATTCTATGCAAAGTGTTAGTGTACTGTTGAGTTTATAAAGCGGCACTGCATGGCTGATGTCTACTCAGTACTGTGAGGAAACATACAGCAAGACAAGAAGCTAAAAACCCAAATTTCAGTTGTACTTGATGTAGTCAAGACTCAAAATTTCTTACTTTTTTTCCTTCTTGGCTTATCCAAATCAATTCAGCGTAATGTTCTTCAAATACTAAGAGCAAACAAAAACAAGCAAAGTCTATTAAAAAAACAACATTTCAGAGAAACAAATTGCGTAAATGAAAAGTTATCAATGCATATACTGTATGTGTATTTAACTATACATATGGCTTCATCATCCATTTGGGAGTTGTCCATTTGCTGGGTATTTTGTGGACAATTTAGGAAGTGCTTCTGCAGGGGCAAATAATAAGCTTGTCTGAAATGACAGCTAAGCCATAGCCAAGAGGCTGATGGCAAGGTGAATATTTTAGAGTCAGGGAAAGGTGAGAGCAGCACAAAGACAGGACACGACAAACGCTGAATATTGAACCACTGAGCAGTGAAGCAGGATGCTGAAGGAGCAGATCAGTAGAGCTGTTTGGGGGAAGGGCAGGAGAGAAAAGGAGCCTAAAGGGTCACAAACTATAAACTCCAGAAAAATGCGGGTTTGGATCTGTAATTCCTCACATAGGTCTCTGAAAGGATGTTTTTAAGATTTTAATCACAAAATATCATAAAATAACAATGAAATCAAATTTGAGATATCTGTTTCTCATGTAAATGTAAAGTCACACTAACTGGAAGTCAGTATCTGGAAGTCATGTTGAAGATTTCCTCCATGGTTTTGTTTTACTGGTTATGTTAGACGATGTAAGTACATATGAAGGCTGTACGATAGTTAGTTAACATCCTAAAGTAACCGTCACTTCTTATCATGACTTTACATTAAAAATGTTAAATCAAGCAGCAACCGTGCCCTGGGTGGTTAGAGCAAACCCAATATGTGGAGGCATTGTCACTGCTTTTTAATTTGGTGCTGTGCATTGTTCTTTCTGTTGCCAGCTGTGGTGAATAGTTGATGTATTCTCACTTATGAAACTCCTTCGTTGTCACATATTTGTCCACATAATTGAATGTGCATGGAAAAGAGAAAATAGCACAAAGTTTGGTAGGAGCAGTCACAGTCATTTGAGTCAGAATGGTGATTAAATATATTACAATAATATTACATAACATTTAAGGATGCCAAAAATGAACAAGTATAGAATTTGAAATAGGATATTTATATAACGACAAAAATGCATCTAATATTTTAAATTGTGTCATATTCTGTGAATTTAAGGCTATATGTCTAAAGCCTCCATGTTTAAATGTTCCCCTCTCTGTTAGGAGATAATGTTATGCTGTTAATCAAACTAATCCCTGTTTATCTGAGCAAAATGCCTTGATTAAGAGAGAGATTTGCAAGTCAAACATGAGGCCAGCAAATCAATTTAAATCTAGCTGACAGTGATTATGGCGACTGTTAGACCATGTGCTGATTATTTGCACAATAAAGGTTATTTATCCTCTGAGGAGTGATTTGTATACAGCTTTGTTTTACTACAGAACTCATTTAACTGTTTCCAAAATCTAGAAATACTGGCCAATATAGCAAATCGTTCAAACTTACATTCTCTTTAAATAACATCTTTTTAATCTTACATAAAATAAGGCCAAAAGTAATCATAATATAATGTTATAACACAATATTAATGTTATTAAATATAATTCAAAAATGAATAACAGGAGAAATTGTTCATTCTTTTAACTGAACAGTCAGAAGCATACTCAGACAATACTGGAATATGAGGGTACCTTCCAAGGTTTATCCTAATAACCATTAAATTTATTATAGTGCGATATGTGCAATATACTGTATATATAATGTACTGTATCTCAAAAGGAGAATACACGTTACAACCCTACAGAGGTATTAATATCACAGTAAAGGCCTCACAGGAAGAGGTTAAATTCACAGTAATGTAATATTGCAATATATCAGGAGTAAAGCCTAATTAGCTGCAGCCATAATCACCATGGAATGTGAAAATAATGCCAATATTTGTATCCAGTCGGCTGGATGGCCACTTTTTGAGTACTATTGTGGACTGACGCTTGAATTGGCTGACAGCTACAGTCAAATGTTTGGACACACTTTCTCATTCAAGGAAATGGGAAGGTGTGTCCAAACTTTTGACTGGTACTGTACATGGTTAGATGCCTGCAGCTATTATCTTTTTTGTTGTGGATGCAAAAAAACAGCTCCTCAAAACAGGATATTGTTCTTAGGTAGAGTCTGTTTTGATCATTTACGAAAAATAGTTTTTGTTTTTGTCAGGTCTAAATGTCATTTTGCTCAATTAGTTTGTAACAGTGAACATAATGAAACCTCTTTCCCTCAACATATTTTTGTTTGATATATTGTTGAAGTTTATATATGGGCAGTGTTTGCACTGGACCAATATACTGCCAAGCAAATTCTGGATTTTGTGATTTAATAGTATGAGTTGTTTCTTTAAGTTGTGATAATCGATGTTTATTCTATTCTATTTCTATTTTGTATTTCTATTTTATGGCTATATTGTCAATGGATCAAATGACTATGTGTGATGTCAAAGGAGTTGCTTGTAGTGTTGAGACCCTATAGTTCCCCTCAGAGTTTCAGTGTCTTTCAGTCTATTGTTTTGGTTTTTGCAGCCTGAAACTTTACTTTTTTGGTCCACTCTCAGTGCTCTTATCACTTTCATGCGCAGGCAGCTGTTATCAGCAAACAAGCTCTGATGAGTGTATCTAAACATTGTATGCCATGTGGTGGAGACCAAAACAAAGCTAAAAGGAGAGTGAACATTGGATTTACATGCACCATTTGGACACAGAAAAATTAATGCATACTTTGCCTTTGAAAAAAAGAGGATGGTAGCCTGTGACCCATTCTCCTATAATTGTGTAACTGCCTTATGAGCTCGATCTTGAATGTACAGTTGAACATTACAATTGTAGAAATGTTACGGCTGTATAATACTTAATTGTAATTTGAGTTAGAAATCCTTTTTATTTTATGATCTAAATCTTATTTGAACTTAGATTTGGCCTTTTTGTCGTTGCTGTTTCTTTTTAGTCTCTTGGACAATCTGGCCCAATTTGCTAATTTGACTCTTTCTTCACTTTTTGCTCTAGGCTTGGTAGTCCATTTTCTGCATGAAAATCATTCACACATACAGTTTTATAACCAATGCCCACAGATTCCTCTGGCCACGGGCAATTAATACAGTTTTTCCCTTTTTTCCCTCCTTGTGCTGATCTCAAAGCTACGAGACATTGGCTTCTCCTCATTTACATATTTATTGCATTGGACTCAAATCTGGCGAGTGATTGATGTGGAGCCTGCCTCCTGAATTTTTAGCGGCCCATTATTATGAAAGAGAGGGAGGGGGCTGCAGCACGTCAGTGTACTTCTGATTAAAGTTGAAGAGGACAGAATCATGAGTGTTCTCCACCTACTTTCTCTTCCCGCATGGTGCTTAATCTGTAAGGCCAAGTGTGGAGAAGATTTCAGCATGTTATAGATGTTGACAAGTCATTTACTCACAAAAGGCAAGGCAGATATGCTTGTTAAGATTTTAATCAGTGTTTCACTTGCGGTTAATTTTTAGAGAGTATAATGACAATATAATGAATCTAAATGTAACATTTTCGGTTATTCTAGGATCAACTTTTGGAAAGCTTAGCATGATTGACTTATACAGTAACATTATACACCTGTAATGTAAATTGACAAACAGCTGCCAGTTCTGGTCTTGATAACCTGATAACATGATTATAAGCTGTATAGCTGTATCACTACCATTCTGTGAAATCAACAATTTATGATCTTTCTTCAGCAAAAGATGTTGCCGCACAGTGCTTTACATAGAAAATAAAAAGGATCCAAAAAGACAACATGTGACATAAATTCTGAAATATCATACCATATTTGGACACTGAATGGTTTTACGCAGTGTGTGTTGCAATTGTAGTTTATAGTGAGACAGAGACAAAGACATGAGACACAGAAGGTTGAAGCTTCTCTCATTTGCAATCAAGCACATAATGTTTGAGTGTAAAAAAAAGTCTCCTCTGCAAAATGTATGTGTGTAATGAGGTGGAGAAGCATGGTGGAGGTGTTGTTAGATATCATATGGGGGAGGGAGGGGGACAATTTTGATAATTGTTTCCAAGCCACCAGTATAAATACACCTAATTTTGATCCAATGATCTTTCCGGCAAGATAATAAGTCTAGGAAGTGGAAGTTGTCTTTTTCCGTGTCACTAGTTTTAGCAATCGGCAATAAACTTCTACGACATTGAGTGAAGGAAATGCCTTTGTCTAAACAGGTATATGAGATTCATTCATCAAGTATATTAACCTAAAATGTAAGTCTTTCTTGCAGCCAAAGCAAAGACACATAATTCACAGGTCAGACACAGATGAAGCAGTTTTGCAGCAGTATTAAATTACAATCATGGCTTTCCTTGTGCAAATTGTCATTTATCTGAATCTAGAGTCTTCTTCTGGAGAGAAAAGGTTCGTTCAAGTCTTTACTTTCTCCACCTCACTGATGGAGGTGGGACAGCTTCTTGAGAGCTCATTAACATCATTATCAGTCTGATTTGAATGCAGGACACCAACACTGTTAGATGACACTACGCTATATGCTATGTTGTCGAGAACAATGATTTCCCTGGTTGGTTGCCTTTGTCCTTCAGAGGCAGAGGACACTGGTCACAAATCCAACCATTCCACAAGCCTTGTGAGAAGCAGTAAACCAAAATTTCCATAGGGAGTTGGCTTTGCACGCTCCACTGATATGCCTGTAATGCATGCATTTTAATGTCGCTCACCTCTCAAAACGGGCCACTGCTGGCCCGATGTTTGCATTCACCTAAACTCTTTTAGTCAGCAACTCTGTGCATACTATAACTCATATTAGTATACAGTGCATGCATGTGTAGCAGACTGCATGTTCTTAAGTACAGGTGCAAGCTTCTTTTGAAGCCATCAATCAATGAGAATTGCTTTATGTTGGTATCCTACAGTACATGGTAAGGACATGAAACTTTGCACCACAATAGTGCAAGACCACCCGCCAGTGTGGTGTATGTGTAGGTTAGACTTAACAGATTTACTTGCTATATTTAAAACTTAAACTGGCAACAGTGCAGAGTTCAATACCCCTGTTCAATGTGAGGAGAAGATGATGAACATGAATATGGTCCATACTAGCCTTCATATACTAGTAAATGCAGTATGGTCCAATTAATGAACATCTAAACATTTCTACACTTCACAATGACAATGCTAGCAAGTTGATTCATAAAAGTACATAATGTTTACCATGCTCACCATCTTACTTTAGCATGCTAGCATGCCAACATTTGCTAACTAGCACTATAAACGCAACTGAGGCTGATGGGAATGCCATTACATTTGTAGGCATTTGGTCATAAACCAAAGAAGCCACACAAACTGAAATTTTGACCTGATGGTGGCGCTATATGAAAGGTCAGGGATATTACAATATAATATTACAATTCAACCTCTGGGGACCATGAATGCTTGTACTAAATTTCAGGGCGATCCAATCAATAGTTGACAATCAATAAAAAACAAAAATGGTAGCACTAGCGGAAAAGTCAAGGGATCACCAGAGTTACCAGGATTCATCGTTTGGGAGCCATAAATACCTGTGCAAAACTTCTGTCCAATAGTTGTTGAGATGTTTCAGTCTGGTCCAAAGTGGCCAACATTGCCATCTCTAGACCCAAGCCGCACGCCTAAAAACTACGTACTGATATTTACTGAGAGATACAGTTGTCAGTGATTTCTTGCTAGCCTGGCCTTGCCCACTTTCCCACTTGCCATGTGGATCTGTCACTACTCCTATCATTTCCATACCAGTCAATGACCTACAGTAATAATTGTGATCTATGGCTGAGGATGTAGCACCATGGTTGCTGACCTTTCCCACAATCTCATACTGGGCAACCTTCGCACCATGCCCCACACCTCCACCAACCTTATTCAGGGCCTCCATCCTCCCTCTCCCCCCTCATCCCTGCATCTCGTTGTTGGCTTGATGTACACGGTTCGCCACAGTCCAGTGGCTCCATGAATGTTAATGTCAGGACGGTGGGAGGGAGCAGAGGGGAGGGAGGGGTGGCTGCATGGTACAGGGAGAAGCACTAGTCTGCAATGTACAGCTATAAGGACTTTTTGCATATTCTTGTTCACATCAGCTAAGCTATTTTTCTAATGTTAATATCACTGATAAATCTACAGTCAGGTGTATGAGCAGCAGTATTAGGACACATAGCAAGCTAGTTTATTGTTTACTCAGCTACAGCATGATATTGATTTCTTCTTGAAGATGAACAGGATGCTGGTGGATCTGTTTTATGAAACCATAAAAACTGTGATTTTCAATGAAGTAAAGATTGAAAACTCCAGACCTCTGTCTTGTTCTAACACCTTCTTCCTCCTCCACCTACAGCAGGTTAGTGTGTTCCTGAATTAGCCCTCCTCTCCGTCTTCCTGGTGTCTTCCTGCATTATGTGGTGATGATCACAGGGTGTTGTAATCTTTGACCCTCCTGGCACGTTTCAAACAGGGGGGATCGGAGATTAAGCCTCTCATGCAGCCTTCTCCCAAGAGATTCACTGCCTGACACCATCCTACATTAAAGATACAAAACATCGTTTAATTTTTGATCTATAGATGGAAATTTCTTTTCAGAACCTAAGTTTGCGCCTCATAATTTGAGTCTATCAAAACATTTTCAATCATGAAAGCCTTGAAATGCATGAAGAAATCTCACTCAAAAGGACAACCATCATAAAACAATATGCAAACAAATCAAACAATGTGACAACAGTGTTTTACTTCATGCTATTAGAGATTCAGATTAAACTCAGCTGCACTGTACGGCAGCATTGTTGTGGGTACTAAATTTAATGGAAATGGACTGCATTTATAACCCATACCCTTTACTTCACCATGTTGAGTAAGATGCGACTAATACATATGCATTAACATGTTGATTTACATGCATTCTGGTTGAAAAGCAAGTGGTATTTACTGCCTACATCAATTATATTAGCATAAATGCTTCTGTTTACCTATTCTTACCACTAGTTCATTTCTGATATGCAGTATGTTGTGCAATTTGTCAGTTTTGTTCAGTTAGAGATTGAAAATAATATGGAGGAAATTATAGGGGCACAAATGTGCTTGTGTAAAAAAAAACAGGTGTTCTGCAAAGTAATGAGGTTGTTGGTAGGATATGCAGGCTTATGACTCAGAGGTCATCTGTTTCTATCCTAGACTGGCTGGAAAAATCTGCCAACAGTTACTCAACTCATAAGACATCTGAAAAGCGTCTTAGTGTGACTGGGCTGCTGTACACTTTGCAATATGGTTGAAATGTAAAAAGGCAGGCAGGCAGGCGGAGATGAGATGAGCTCTTCAGAATCCTAAGCCTGAAGAGAACTAGAACAGCTGGAGCCTCGCACTCCCTCTGTGTCGGTCTACTCTTTGTCACGGGCAGAAGACTTTTGTTTTCAGGCAGTAATCAGACAACCCTAGGGCTCTGTAAAGACCCTGTACGCTTTTCATCTCAACTGTTGCATACACCCCGCTAATTGGAATCCTGCAACTGGGTCATAGGCATTGTCTCTCAAGTGCTGTCAAGTCATTGAGACGCGTGAATGTGGAATTATGGTTCCCTCGGATGCATGATTGAGTCTCCCCTCTGCGCTATCTTAATGCCTCCATTTCAATCTCATCACAGACACTGATTTTCTCCTTTTTTTTTACATGAATATTTCTTGCTGTTTCCTCCTCCCTTTTTGTCACAGTTCTGCCTGGAACAAGCAGCCTTTGGGGCTTGGTAATCAGAGAGTAAAAAATATAAGTCCTGTAAAAATAAATGGATAATAGATAAGTTTATAATAGGCCTTGGGTTGAGTTGTGACCTGAGCTTGACTGCTATGGCCAACCATTTTGATGCATTTCAAGATTGTTGTGTGCTCAGGCACATGGATTTATCATTTACCATTTAGCTTACCAAACCTTCTGTAGGGACATCAGAGATTTGATGCTTAAACATGTCTCAGCTTGGTTCTATTATTTTAACTTAAAAGTAGCTATTTTAATCGAATAACGGAAGGCCAACACCGCCTTTCAAGACTGATGTAACTAAATGTATCTGATTGTAAATCAACACTTCTGGCCAAAATTGTAAACCAGAGAAAGGACAACATTAAGTTTCACTAAACAGTCCTCCTCCCTCCACTCCAGTGGTTTAGGAAGGAAACTGATTCTGCAGTTTGTCAGTGATTAAAAGAAGAATTAGCCAGCCTAGCATGCCACCACAAATGAGCAAAACCCTCTGGGAGACCAGAGAGACCAAGCAAGGCACATTTCCAATTATGCCGCCAAATGACTCATTTTCTTATTGGGCCTCCTATAATTGTGGTGGGTATTGGGTGCATGCAACTCAATTTGTCTTACATATTTGTTGGTAGGATGGTAATAGAGTTGACAGAGCCAAGGGGATAATATGAAAGAACGAGACACAATAATAAAAAAAAAAGGATGAGATAGATCCCTCAATATTTGTTTGATCTGCTTCATCCTCCTTAAGACTGTTGAAGTTTAAAAGCCAGGGGAAAAAAATGCCACTTTAATCATCTGTGGGTTGAGGAATGGGAAGACTATCATTTTCGAGTAATCAGAAAATGTCTCTCCAGAGTAATAGACTTTGTTCCAACTGCTAAAATTAATGAGGCTTCCAGTGATGTGATTATCTGTCCTGAGGATCATCAATATATTCAAATAATTGACAAATTAAATTAGTGCAAATTCTTGGAAACTTGAGTTGTTTTTTTTAAAACCACATTCTTCCTTTTTTTTAATGTAACAAAAATATGGCTTTTAAATACTTTGCACAAACACACTTCAAACTAAGTTGGGTAAGCTTTATTAAATTTGCAAACACATATAGAGATCATCACTGTTAATTCATTCTCCATTCTTGAATAGGAAAAAAACAGTCACTTATAAAGCAACTGGACTACGTGTCAATACAGGCACATAAAAGGCACAGCACTGACCATGAAGCCATTTCACATTGCTAATGTTGCTTTTAAAGCAGAGCATATGACACAGTGAACTACATAACTGGATTCAACATTATGTTGCTGTTTTCATATTATGTACTCTTCCTTTTATGATACAGTTGTCTGGCTATTGGTAACAAACTCAAGTAGAGAAGTAATATGTGATTTAAGCATTATTTTTCAAAAAATATTAAAAATAAGTGACATTTCATATACATAAAGTACAAACTTTAAATAAACAGTTAATGTGGATTACAGTTAAAATTAGATGTCATATGTGACATGTAACATGTAAGTCCAGTGAACAGTGGCCTTTGTTCTTTCACAAACACACATTTAATGATTTAGCCATCTAATTGTAAATTCAAAAATAGTTCTTTAGTTTAAAAAAAAACAAACAAATAAAAACCCTTCAACATCCAATGATTGGTTTTTGGGAGTAACACAATAGTTGTCCAAAAAAAGAAAAAATAATGATAATAACCCAAGGGAGAACAGAGTATTTTTCTAAACAAGCATGCTATTATCCACTCTGTGTGTTATCAATTCTCATTTAAATTATGACCACCTCTGAGTGTATTATTGTTTGCATCACTTTGTGCGTGTATGTGGGTGTATGTTTGTACACTAGATGTATACCAGAACAGTGGAAACTGTGCAGGTTTGGTTCTGGATGCAATGTGAGAGAACAGTAAGCAGTAAAGTGCATCTGAAGCAGCATGTGTGAGAGTGAGAACAGAAGGGACAGCTGTTATATTGTTGTGAGCCGAGCTGCCCATTGCTCACTGCAGGGTAACTGTGAAACAGCCAGGGTCTAAAAGGGACCTTGTCTCTGCTCCCTGCTGGGCTCTCCTGTCCAAATCTGTTGTAGTGTCCCCCCATCTCTGTTAAGTAACTAAGTGCTCCCTACTTAAAGGTGTAAAACCCCTTTTCTTGCTAATGCCTCCAGCAATGTGTTGTCATTGTTGGTCATCAAAACACTTGCAAATCTGAACAAGCATATGTCAAAAACCAAGGTGCATTTTCATATGACAACAACAGTCTAAATGGACTGTTGTGTACACTCCAGTTCAAAAGAATGGAGGCCACTGATTATCATGGAAGCAGAAAACATCCACTTGGGTCAAATGTGTAAACTCCAAACATATTATTACATATTAGTAACTAGATATTTCTTTAGTCATTTTTCAATTGCACTTAATTACAAAATACACAAACTGATCTACTCACTAGCATACGTGTAAGACATTTACAAAATGTTATAATTGATGTCAGTCGTCTGCACTCTTAGCGAGCTTAGTGAGAATCATTGCCAACGATTCATCAGTAACCTGGCAACTGCCAAGGGCCATCACGTTGGCTCATCCAGCCTCAGTTTCCAGTCCAGGTCCCCGTCAGGAGCCAGGCTCCTTTAGCTGTGGTTGTGGCCTGAGCTGTGCTTCAGCCAGCCAGCCAGGCAGGGAGGGAGGAAGGGAGGAGAGGCTGGGCTCACACTAGGAGGAGGCTGACGTCTCCATAGTGGACAGGATACGGACCACCTCAGCTCTCTGTGTGGGTGAGATGTGCTGGGTCATGTGCACAATAGAATCCATGGCAACCTCGGGATTGGCTTGAACGAGGCTGAAAATAAGAAGGGGGGAAACAAAAGAAAACAACGTCATAATCATGCAAGGAAAGCTGGATTTCACATGTTTGTCAAGTTGGCGGATGGGGGTAATGACAGGTGAAAATGAGTTGCGCTGTATAACTCTTCACCGCTTTGAAGAAGCATTGCTTAGAAGCATCACCTGCGAATCTGCTTGAGGATGTGATCTCGGCGGATGTACTTGATGTTCTCGTCGATGACAGACCTTGCGCCCTCTTCTTCAGCTAGTTGTCTCTCCAGCCATCCCACCACCTCTTCATTGTTATCCCACAGATAGGCCTGTTATGAGCGAGATTCAAAGTATTTATGGATTAATACAGCCTAGAAATCACATTTACTCTCATGGATTGAGTGTGAACAAAAAAAGTTCAGCAAGTAAACAATCTTGAGACTTATAGATAATATATGATAAAATATATTGAATATCACACATAAAATAAATATCAACAGCAACAAAAGAGATGGACAGGCACAAAGTGGGGGTCTGATGTCTTGTTGACTGGACCTGATAAGGTAATTAGTATTCATGAGTGCTGGCATCTCTGATCCCAAACAAAGCCAGGCTGGAGGGCTTAGCAAAGATTTAAGGGTGGAGGAGTTTAATGGGCTCTTGCCTTTTTATGAACAGTCCTGCTTGAGGTCCACAAGAACATTTAATGCCCTTATTAATCATTTTTAATCTGTTTGCTTTTAATTAAGAAACAGCGTGTTGCTCTCCTATCTGCACGTGCCAGGGCCGTGATTAATTGTGGCTTAAGACAGCCAGTCCTGATTGGGATAATATATTAGCTAACAAGAAGGCCACTTCTTAGGAGATCTCTAATGCTGGGCCGGCTCTTGTCACCCCCCTGGCTGGTCCTCTGAGCCCTGAGACTGGGTTGGAAGGAACAGCATTTCTGCTTCTCTGAGGGATGTTTATTTTCATATATTACCAGTTATCACTCCATCTGTATTTAATCACGAAGATTTAATAGGAATGCCAACTACTTCTTTATCTGGCACACCTTGTAAACAAGGGAATGGAATTTCAGGATAAAAATAACACCTTCTGTAATTATTCCCAACAGCTAGGAAGGTGTTTACTTGAGTGCATCTACAAACTTCCCTGAAAAGAAATAAACTAATTTAGAGTTCACTATCACCTATTTAATACTGGCATTATATGCCGAAAACACAGTTATCTGTCAGTGACTCACTCAATCATTCATCACAGGAGACTGAATGACTTTTATTATGAGTAGATAACAAACTATGAAATCTATAAATACATGAGCAAACATGACAAGTTTGCGATAAAGGACTAGTGACGTGCACAATCTACTGTTCTGATGTGAAACATAACAACAATATAATAACATACTCAATAATGCTGCTTTGAAACATTTTAAATGTAACTCTTAGTTAAATTTTTAGTCCTTAAAGTCCTTAAAATTTCTACATTTTCCAGCTCAAAGTCACTGAATATTAAGCCCAATAAAGCCTAAAAGTGTTGGGTGAGTGTTACCTTGACAGCCCCCTCGGCCTCCACAAACCAGCGGCGCAGCATTGCCTGGATCTGGCCGTCTGTCAGCTCGCTGTTGGCAGCTTGGATCTTCCTCTTTACTGTGTCCTCCAGGAGCAGACGCCGCAGACGCCAGTAGAAGAACTGACGGCAGGTTTGCCATTCCAGGATATCCTGTGAGAGGCACAAGACAAAAGAGCTGCTATTATCACCCACATTTAACATCTCATTTAATATCATCACATGAGAAAATGCGTTTCATTCCTTATGACAATTTAAACATAGATATGGATACTTTTTCTAGCTTAACACTGCTGGACCACATAAAAAGGTACATTTGATGTGAAAATTCCTGACAGATACTGTCAACAAATCCACTGATTACACAACCGTAGGCTATATTAATATGTGTGGATTCATAAAACAAACTGTCTGATTTAACTCAAACTACAAACAACTTAAAGTTAAATTCAGGTCTATGAGAAGTCTGGTTATAATATTAATTTCACTATTGATGTGGATTTAGTGATTTAAATACAGTACTTATAAAACTGATATACTTCATTAGAAGATGCAGACCAGTACAGTTATTGAGTATTTACAGTCCATAGTGTGGAAATACCCTGACTACCATCCACCCGTAACACACCTCTGGTCATGTGAGCAAAGTGTGTGTGTGTGTGTGTGTTTGTATGTGAACAATGGGACTGGAAAGGCACAGACTGAGATGGTGCCTGAGGCTGCTCTGTGCTTTCTAAGGTGATTGACCAGGGTCATCAGAAGATAATTATGAAGACGAGCCTCACAGCCTGGTGAGATGAAACATTATTCACTGGGCAGGTGCAGCAGCAGCAGTTAGACTGATACTCCCCCTGTGGGCTTTTCAAGTTATTCACATACTGCACATTCATACTGTAGCAATACATGCACACAAGACAGCATAAAAAAGAAAAGTGCTCACCGTGATTACGCCCTTCTCTTGCATACGACCCGGGGTGTCATGGAGGTCTGCAAACTGCACAGCCACCTGGTGGTAGATGGGCAGCAGAAACTCCTCGCGTTCCTTCAACTTGGTCTCCAGCTCTTTACGATCAGGAGGGCTCAGCTCTGGGGTTCCTGTTGGAGACAGTGAACAGCAAAGTACAAGGAGTTTTAAAATAATACTACTAAACGCTATATGGATGAGTATATGGATAAGAATTTGCAGTTAATGCTAATTGGTATGACAGGGATTGGGTTTAGGTGCTAAAGCCAAAAATTCTATCTTCACATGTTTGACCTTCACTTATAGTCCCATTACCATCAAATCAGGTTCTACATGAGTATGCAGCTGTGAAGTAACTCTTGCTAACAGCATTTTGTTTTAGCGCTCCCCCAAACCCCTTGCTGCTGTCACCAAAGATTGATTTCTGTCAATTCCAATCTGTAAGCTCTCAAACCCTCTATTTCACTAGTTCGCCCAAAGCGCTAAACCCACACAGCATTGGACCACAGTTTCTCTGAGCCCCAATGAAAATCAATAAGTTGCACAGCAGAGCTGGTGATTGATCCAAGCAGGCTGTGATTGACACATCTCCCAAGGGAGTGCAGAGAAGATGATACAATCAACACCAAATAAAGAACAACAGTGAACACACACATGCTCCCACCTGATATATTACTTCTTACTAAAACAGTAGGGGAGAACGACACTACAAATGAGGACAAGGCTATAGTGGACAAAGACGCTGGTAAAGAGCTATAATTAGAATTGAACCGAGGGACTCACCCAGTCTTTCAGCCAAGCCAGTGTAGACCGGATCAACTCTTCTCATGGTCTTCACCAGGTCCTTTCTCCTAAACTTGATCTCCACTGTTCCTTCAGGCTCCAACACTCCACCTCTGGAGACAAGAATGGTTTGAGTGGACAAAGGTGGTTTGATAAAAATTACAACTTAACCTTAACCCTCTTTTCCGTCGAACTCACCGGCTGTCCTTGTCAGCGTACATCTCCATGTGACGAGGGTTGATGGTGGGATCTATAACCACCCAGGAGCCTCCCCTCAGCTCAGCCTGGGGTGGAATATAAACCAGAACTGGCTGCTTGTACTCTCTCAGCCCGTCCACAATGTAGGCCCCAAACTTCAACACCTGGTCGTACATATCTAAGAAGGAGAATTTCATATGAGATACTGAACAGGTTTAATCCCACATTGACCGATTACCATGAAAGCAGAAGTACCTTTCATTCCTCCGGAAAAGCCCCTCCAGTTGGCAAATACTATAAGTGGAAGGCCCTCTCGGTTCAGGTCCTTAATGGCTTGAGCGGTTTTGAAAGCAGAATCTGGGAACCACACCTGTCCTGCCTGCTGGATGATCTAAATATACAAATCACAAAGTCAGCATCACTACCTGGGCATATTTAAATGTCTAAATAGTTTGGTGTCTGTTCACTCTTGAGTATATGCACTGGGTGACCCCCCCTTACCTTAGCCTCTGAGTCCAAATTGGCTGGATCGGCTGGGATTGACAGCTCCACTGACCTGGTTTCAACAGCAACCACTCCAGTAGGTATACCACCCAGTCTGTGAAGAGAGGCCACTCAGCGCTGATGTCTACATTTTTGAAAGCTAATATGTTTCTCTATGGTGTAAACTGATTCATTTTTTGGCAATATGTCATGTGGGTTTAGAGTTTTGTTTGGGCACTTACCTGGCTCTGCCTACCACCACACTCTGAGCCCATGGCTGCATCATCTCTATGAAGGAGCCATGGTCAAAGAAACCGCTCTGCCAGGAACCCTTTGGACCTTTGTATACAGAGAGGACAGAGATTGCATAATGGTAAAAAAAGGGTGAAACAGGAAAGAAAGCAGAGTTAATTATTGCAAAACTTTTTTTCTTCTATTTGTATAATCCATAGCTTTCTTTCTCATAGAGTCCAAAGTTGTGTATTTTATTTAAACTCAGAATGTGTAATCTTGTCAGCAACCATGATGGATGACTGTATAAGGAGGTTTGCTCAGCTATTTTTCTGCCTGCATACCCTGAGAAACATGCCCAGTCTATGAGGTTACCATTCAATTAAGCCTCGCCACTCATCACTACCAGAGACGTTGACTGGCTTCCCACACAGTTCCCCCCTCCAATCTCTTTGCTGTTCCTTGCTGTAATTACACTGATATGGAACCTGCTCAGTCCTGACCTGCAGTGTAAAACACACTGCATCCATTTTGGTGCTATCTTGATCTTGCCTTTAGCAGCATGATATTAAGCTTCACCGTTTCTCTCTTAGTTTCTTAACAGCTTCTCTCTAGTAATGAATTCTTTCAACCTTTAAACCAGGAAATATCAGGCTGAAATGATAAATCTTTATATTTACTTTAAACAACAACAAAAAAAGAGAAAAATCCAGGCTTACAACTGCTGATAAAGCATTTTGGATGGAGAGAACAGTAGAGGAAATGAGCAAAAGTGAAAGTGTATGAGTCATTGTCATCATAGCTTTAGCCAGGATGCTATATAAGGCAATACAAGCTTTAGCACAACTGGAGCAGAGGATGTCCTGAATGTAGGGCTGCAACTAACAGTTGTTTGAGTATTTGGTCATTAACATTGAACATTTGGTCTATAAAATACATATAAAATGTAACCATCACATGTTCAGTTGACATCTCAAAATTGCATGCTTTGTCTAACATACTAGTAATAATCCAAAACTTAAAAATATTTAATTTCCAATTATTTAAAAACAAAGAAAAGCAGGAAATCCTCACACCTGAGAGCTTGATCATTGATTGCAAATGTTTGACATTTTGCTCCATAAATGATAAATTGATAAATGAGTTAAATGATTTAATTAACTGAATTTGACACCTGATGACATCAGATGGGTAATGTTTTGTTAAATGGGATCCAAGAAACCCCCCAAAAATAGTTTAAAGAATAATTCCTACTTACTAATATTTACGTAATCAATAGTAATACATTATGATATAATCACAACACGTTCCCAAAAATAAGTTTCCATTAGATTTTTCTCTGGACACTCAGACAAGGCACTCACTCTGGCTGGGACGTCCTGCTAACATCCAGCGAGGGTCATAGGGAGCCTTTGTAGGGACAAACTCCACTGGCCGATCGATGGGATCCTTGGAGTTGAGGATGGGCACCGGACTAGATTTACACTGAAGAAAAGAAATGTCCATATTTTACAATAAAAACCACACAGCTCTAAACATGGGAATAAATGAACTGTACATTTATCACACTGAAAGCATCTTATTCAACACCACAGCTAAATATTACCTTGGGCATGTAGGACAGCCACTGCAGGAGAGTGAAGACTCCCTCAAAGTCATCACAAACAGTACTGTGGGTCACACCATTGTTGTGCATGATTTGAATTCCACCAAGCTGGTTATTCGATGTGTACACTTCTCTGCCCAGCACCTAGCATAGGGGAAATACAAAGGTGTGGATTTCATATTTAATGATAATATTTTTCTTTCTTGAAATCTCAGACTTTCAGACATTTGACTCTGGCTTTTTAGGCATACACCATTGACAGGGTATATGCCTAAAAACTAAGGCTTTTGAGGGTAAATCACACTGAGTCATATGCAGCAGAAAATTGCTGCAGCTCTTCTAGTAAGAAATACTTGAAAATCGGAGCAGCAGTTTTCTGCCCAGTTTAATTTAGTGTGAATTTACCCTTTAAAAGTCTCCTCTTTCTGCCCTCCAATGGAGGAAACAGAGTTAATCCACTGCTCATGTTGTGCAACCTTGGCTCAGAATGGAAGGTGTCACCAGGCTTCTGGTCTGGGGAACTGTGGATCAATGTGATCGCACACAGACATGCCAGGTAACAGCAGGGACCCTGCATTACATTGCCCCACTGCCTCGTCAGTACAGGTGATCAGCAGCCAGAAATCTCTATCACAGCAGTTACAGGTGGGTGGCAGCACCTGCCACTCTTTCTAGGGGATTTTCTAACAGACGGTGTGAATTAACACGTGCCCTTTCTCCAAAGGACTTCATTCATTCACATGCTTGCAAGTGGCTCACATTCCTTTTTGGTTGCTGTCTTTATTCAGAATTCTGTGATGATATGAGTCTATTGTATCATGGTGAGATAGAAGCCACCAAACTACTTTTGCCCTCGAAAGTGCCCCTGTGCCAACCTGAAGCCATAAAATCTCACTCCCAGCCCACCCTATTTTCATAAGCAGGCAAGAACAGGTGGCAGGGCCCTGACATGGCTCCATAAAAATCAGAGAGGAGCTCAATCCCTACCCTCCGCTCTCACCTTTTCAGCCATCATTTACTTTCTTTATTACCATTAATGGTTATGTATCTGCCTACAAATCTAGGGCACTCTCCTAAAGCTGTCAGGAAAGCCTGCGGCCCCAAGAAACATTGCAGTCACCTTGACATACACAAAGCCCCTGTGCCTCCGGCCATCGCTGGCTTCATTAAGATTTCACAGCAGAGAGAAGAGAAGGGGATATAGGAGCAGGGACAGAGGGAGATGACTGGGGGGAAGAAAAGAGAGGCCAACTGGATGTAACAGCTCACTGGGGTATTTGTGCTAGTAGTTACTATCCAGTCCCCATGAAAATATGAGAGCTTTCCAGCAGCTAATGAAATGATGATCTCTGGGTGGCAGCCTCCTGCTCTCCATTAAGTTTCAGTTAATAGCCAGGAAACTACATGATGATGAATGAGAAAAAAACAAAAACAAAAAAAAAATCCTTTGTGTTGCCAATAAAATCACCATTTTAGAATTAAGACAATCAGTTGTAAACAAAGAATATATTGCAATACATTCCACATTGTGTATTTTCACAAATGAAGCTAAACAGTGGGGACATCTAAAAACAATTCAGCTTTCAGCAAATAGGTATGCCATCATTGGGCCATTTGCATGATTTGTCATGTTGCTATCTGTCATCTAATTTGAAATGGAGTCATCTTAATGCACTGACAAGGACAGAGAATGGAAAGCAAGACAAGAGGAGGTAGTGAAGCATGTAGGCATGCACACGCGCACACACACACACACCGATCAACTGCATGCAGGAAACAATCTGCCTCAGCAAAACTTTTCATTTTGATTAAAAACAAATGATATGGGTGTCCTGCGCTGCAGCCTCAGGCATGTCAGTCTATTTCTATGCAAATACAACTTCATGCTTCGTTTTCAATTATTCCACTATGAGTGGCAGGCAGGCCTGTGGTTGGGATTGAAAGGGAATCCTAGTAGAACATAACGAGGCAGAAGGAGGCCTGATCGCCGAGTTGGAACAAGCATCAAAATCATAGTACACTTTTCCAATTTCTTCATTCGACCCCGTCATGTCCTGGTTCACAATCTGGAATTCCTGTTTCTTCTCCATATATTTATTGTAAAAAATAAAAACAGACCATCAGTCGCAAAAAATTGTTTACACATGCGCACACAGCTCCTTTCCTTCCTCTCATATAGCAGAAAATTTTAATAGCCAACTAATGAATATTTATAGTGAATTCCTCATTAAAATGCAGTCGATTAATTGTCTGAATTTAGAGATAACTCATTTGGTGCTCATTCGGTGTCACAGGAGAAACACAGTGCAGACACACACACCAGCATCGTATTTTCAATTAAAAACACTCTATAATACTACACTCTCTATAATGGACTGAAATCCACATTTATATTGGAAATTTTACCTTGTTGAGTGCTCCAGCTCCAGTGAGGATGATGTGAGAGTTGTCCACTTGAATGGTTCGCTGTCCAAGCCTCACCAGATAGGCCCCGATCCCTATGGCTCGGCATGTGACCTTTAGGGCAAGACAATCACGTTAAGGCTTTTAATAAGTGTAAAGATACTGGATGCAAGCTCGCAAGCAAATGAACTCTTTGTATGGAACACGTCAGTCATTGATATCACACAAGCTTACAGCTCAAGGCTAAGGAGGAGACTACATGTATGCATGTATGTGTTTTTTGTACACAAGTGTGCCTACTTCAGTCTTACCAGGTTCATGGTGATGATCTCCTCATAAGCCAGAGAGGATTCTCCAGCAATCATCCCAGACCCTTTCAGATTCTCCACACCCAGCCCCTCATCCTTTCCTATGATGTCAGTGATCTTGTACCTGCATGACAACACATATATTCACTCACAGCTAGACGTGACCGTCTAATAGCTTTCCCTCCCGCTGTCACCTTGGTTGTAATCTCGTGGGCTTCAAATCATCCAGTCATGCACACTGATACAACGCCAGTTTGCACAATCATGTCCTCACAAAATTAAGTGTCCTGATATGTAATAAGACAGATGTACCTGGATTCTCCCTCATCCTCCACATGCTCGCAATGCACGGAGTTCAGGGCTGAAACCTTCTTATAATCCTGAGGTGTAAGGTAGAGATACTTGAAACCCTGCGGGGGAATATAACAATCAGCTTAGTTATAATAGACAGTGATGTGGATGCAAAAGAAAAAAGGCCGATAAATATTTTTAAAGGCAAGAAAAGAAAAGACTAAGTTGGGGAATTTTGGATAACAAAATCTAAAATGGTTATATCAAATTCAGTAAAGGAAGCCCACAAATGCAATGGTACGTGACTGAGACTTTGCTGGCTGACCTTATAGGGGTCAGCTGGATCTTGCCAGGCCACATGGAACATGTGTCTGATCTCCTCTGCCAGGCCAATGCGGGCACCGCTGTTGGCTGCGATGTAGATTCGAGGGATGCCGCTCTCTCGTGCCATCTCTGAGGCTCGCAGGAATAACATGTCCTCCTGGGGCCCAAATGACCCTATCTTGTGTGTGATGTCATTACTTATGACGATGATCTCACGTCCAGCTGGATATTCTGGCGTGCGCAGGGTCATCCGCCATGCCACCATACCAATCTGGACAGACAGAACAGAAAATCTTACTTACTAGAGACACATTACTGATCAATCTATAAATCATTAGTTTATAGGTTAGACATTAATTATGTTGTGTAATTTGGATGGAGATTAAGTCTGAAATTCTACATGGTTTTCGAGCTGGAATTCAGACCCAAGCATTCTATTTTATTTTATATAGTATATGCAGAATTAGGTTTTATTTCTCAATAAACTTTCAATGATGCATGAAGTTTTACCATGTGATAACGGTATTAATCACGCAACAACAGAGCCGAAGAAATGGAGTCACACCGACAGTAAAAGGGAAATTGCACACGACATAGGAGGTGGACAGATGAAGAAAAAAGGTCATGTCAAAATAAACGTCTTCTTATTTTTATTGTTCATGTATCAAACTTAAAAAACAAACCTCGTTGCCTCCTGGCAGTCGATTCATCTGCACCAGCTGACCCTGGGCATCCAGAACCAGCTCTGTGAAGGTGAGCAGCTCAGAGGGAAGAGGGCATTTGGGCAAGTTGGCATAGGCTTGGCTAGAGTGCCACAGCTTTTTCAGAGCCTGGATAAAGAGATGCAATAGTCAGAGTCAATTTATTCTATCAAACTCCAAGCACAATAGTCAAGATCTAAGTTAATAGTTTTTTCTACTTTACCTGTCTGAACATTTCTGGAAAGTCGTAGACATAGGTGGTGCCCAGAGACTGCGCCTGGAAGCGCTTAGACTGCAGCAGGTCCTTGGTGACATAGGGTGTGTTGATGAGCATGCCATGCAAAGGACCCTGCTTGTCTCCATATGCTTGGAACATGATCTGGACAAGAAAGGAGGCAGGGAGTCACTTTACAGATGTACTGACTTCTTTAACAACCTTGGCATTAAGGTAACAAAAAAAAAAAAATCATGATTGTGACAATGATGATGTTGATGATAAAGCACATCTATTATACCCACTGCTACAAGATTAACCAGTACAAAGTGGCCTATGTAGCAATCGCTTGTACTATACACTAGTGCACATGTTCACACAGAAGCACAACTCAGATGTTAACAATGTACACAGGGAGTGGTGACAGCCTTAAGAGGACATCAAGCCACAGCATCATACATTTTCAGGGCTATCAGACAGACAGAACCATTCACTTGCCACCTCTTATAAGCAGGCTCTTCCAATCACTGACTGTTATAGGCCCACAACACCTCGTTCAACAGTATGTTGTTTTGTCCCAACAGCATTGCACTTCACACTAAAAACATCCACATTATCTTGCAACTAGACTTTGGCTTATTCTAAACTCCCAACATTACTCATTTTCTTCAAATTCAATGCAAGAAATGCTACCAGTTCATTCCCAACCATGTCTTGAATCTTTAAATGGAAACTTAATTCTCTCACATTCACTATTATGAAACTAAAGTGACCACCCAGCAAAATTAACAAAGACAGACAGAAAAACAACAGGTGAAATATGTACCAAGGTAATGGGATTTTTTGTCTTTTGCCTCATGTAGAATTTACCAAAGCCTATTACAGTTATTCAACACTGACTTACAACTGCGTGGATGGATGTAATGATGGATGTGATGATGGATGTGATGATGGATGGATGGAGGGATGGCTGGATGGATGAAGTGTAACTTACCAGATCAGCTGCGAGGAGAAACATATTACTAAAAGAAAGTCCACCAGGCTAAGGGCAAGACACCATACTGGATCTCTAATCCAACTCAGTTTTAAAAAAATCAGAAATTCTATATTCTACTGCATAAAAATGACAAACGTCATCTTTAACTTTACAAGAGAGGCTAGTAAATTGCATTCTGGGAGCTGAGGGTTCCAGGATGGAGCAGAAGCCCTTTGCCAGTGACTGGATAGTGAGCAGATGAGATGGAAAATGTATGAGTGCCCCACCTGTCGGTCTTTGGGCCCCACCTGTCCCGTTCGGGAATCAGTGACCTCCTTGTACAGGCTGATGTCCAGGTAGTAGCCTGATTCGTTGGTGAGGAAGAGGCGGATGGGAATTTGCTTTCCTGTTGGAGTCAGGCGGATGTTAATTTTCAGTTCGGCCTGCAGGACACGCAGCTTCCACAGGCGGCTACCGTAACGCATCACCATGGAGCGCACAGACTCCTCGATCTGAACATAAGTTTGTAGAGAAAGATTAGTGAGAAGCAGATGTTCAACTCATTACTAACAACGTGAGCTGTGGTCCAACAGTGAATCAGAGATGTGCATGTGTGTGTTTGACTGTTTCACAAACCTTTGATGGGTCCATGATGACTGTGGGGACAAAATTGAGGAAGATATGGTTGCAGTCTGTTCGTACAGTTGTGTTGTTGAAAGCCACCTCCAGCTCATCCATGGCCTCCAGCAGCAGACGCTCTGCTTCATTGTGAAGGTACTCAAAGGAGGCCTCCTAGTGAACGAACAGATAGAAACAAAACAGTCAGTAAGGAGCAGGTGTGATTAATTTGTATTTTATATTTGAATATGATAAAAAATCATCAAGAATACAAAACTAATACAAAAGTTCCTTTTTGTTCTTCTGTGGTCTCACCTTTGTGACTAGATCAGAGTGGCGGATAATGGCTCGCACGAAGAAACGGTAGTCTGTAACCTCTGTCCCCACCTCCACACGGGCTGCACCCAGGTACAGGTGCATCTTATGGTTGGCACATGGAATGGCAGTCAGGGCGAAATTACGCATGCGGTTGAGCTCCAATTGGAAAGCTAGTGCCGGCTCCAAGTGACGATAGATCCTGTCCTCTTCGAACTATGGAGACACAGGCAGGACACAATCACCAACAGCAATACACTACACAAGACTTTCCAAAGGAACTTTTTCTTTACAATTAGTTTTCCCTGCCATCATCTCTTCAATTAACAAAAATAGCTCAAATTGACAATTTCAGGAACACTGACTTCATACAACAGAAAGATGCCTGTGAGCCACACACTGTATTAAGTAAATGAAATCAGGGGCAATCTCAATCTCAGAAAGCTGCTAATGGGTGTCATTTCTCTTAAATGGGAGACATAATTAAAGAGTTCATTACTTTAATGAGTTTTGGTGGTGTCATTGTAGTGAAACTATCAGGGGTAACGGAGAGGAAGAGCCATCACTAACTGTGATAGAGTGAAATTCAACACAGCCAAAGGGTTGAAAAGTTGTTTCTTATAACCACAACATAGTTTTGAATGGTCTCCTGGCTAAATGAAAAATGTGTCCACATTGAAATTTTCAATGCCATAATAATCTGGCAAATGTTTTGTTAATAGACTTAATAAACACATATTTTTTAATAGACTTGGTCTTTTCCACATGGGCCAACACCAATTTGGCCATCAAAAATTTTTACAGTAGGAGTGATGATTTGACGCTTACCTTGTCTCTGGCACGGAATGTGAAAAATTTGGGAAATTCTCTCTGTGTGGAAGATAGTGAGATAGAGATGGAAAAAAACATCAACATGTCTTCATAACAAAAACCTTGGTTGTAAACCAAAACAACAAATACCAAATTAGTTAGACATGCACCAACTATAAATCTAATCACAGGTGAAGATAAGCTATTCTGGGCATGTCTTAAATTGCTACACCAGTATATATGGAGTATTATGCAGTGATCATCAGTTCCTTGTTGTATATGCTGTGGGCCCCGTGCACCTTTACTACGGTAATTTATCTATCAGGGAAACACTGTGTATTCACTCTGACGACAAGCTCACACAGTCATGGTAATAGGCTACATATATAGCACCACTCACTACACTAATGAATAAAACATTTCCTTTTTTCAGAGACATTTGATTCTCTGAATAATGCCTGCTAGCCCTGTTGGACGTTATTAGATAAAGTGTCCCACTTGCCAAAACAATGCCAAACCGATTGGAGATGCTCTCATCAGCTCACAGCCTTCATAATAACGACAGAGCAACACACTGAAAACCTCCACAGCCATGATTTGACACTGTGATTACACATCATATTCACCACCTCTACAATGTAGTGAAATGAGAAAAACATTTTAGGGTGAGCTTGCAGAATGGTGCAAACTACTAAAACAAAACCCTCCATGTAACAAGGGCCACATAATGACAGTCACACTAGCTAGCATAATAAGTTCTCATCAGAGACTGTGGTCCCATCAAAAGAAAAATCAAAGCCCATTGTCCAAATAACACCAGAGGCAAAAGATCAGGGCATTTCTCAAAATGTAATCCTTTCCCAAATCCCTGTCATTATCGCCATCATCTGAATGCTACTAAGGTGTTGATAATGGGTCAAATCTGGAAAGATAAATGTGGTCCAGTGTACTACAGTACAATCGGCAGGGATTGTCACAAAATTGCCATGATTGTAGGTTCAATTCCTACTTGGCTTATCATGCTAAAAATGTGTGCACACATTACTGCAGGGCACTAACAATTGTGATTTCAAGGTGACAAAATCTAAGCAATGAATTGGTACAGGGGCTTTAATGAAGTCTTGAAGCTGTTGCTCAAAAAACAAACAGTTGTTAACCCAAGCCTTTATTGATTTAACACAACGGTGGGTTATGTTTCATTTATTCATGCTGGCACAACAGAGTTGAATAAGCGTCCTCTTTCCACAGCTTCTAACGAAACGATGAACCAGTCGCTGCTTGATGAAACCTATGAAGAATCAGTATACTATCTTCACTCATTTATCTACTTCTAGTGGGTTGTCAACTATGAAACAATCTGGAAAAGGTTTCAGGTGTGCTGGTGTCAGCACACCTAATAATATGTTGCAGCTAGCTGTCTCAATATTTAATGTGCACCTTCCTGGTAGGGCCTTTTGTAATTGTGAGATCACCTGGGACAGAGACGTGAATAAGTCCCAGGAGTCTATTATTCTATTACTGACTTGTTTTTACCAGATGCAACAAGACTTGTCCAATAATTAAAATCAAGGAGGCACCTGTCCTCAATTCCTTTGTCTTCCTCTACTTACATGAAACCTTTGGTCCACCTCACAGTTGACTTGCTTCCTGAAATCCTGTCATCATAAATGCAGCAAAAGCAAGGCATGCAGAAGGAGATACAGACAAAGAGGTATTAAGCTAAATTTCAAATGCAAATTACCTCAAATTATTACAATTAAAACATTCATTTCATTCACATATAGGTCATTAATAAAATATTAGTATATTATATTATTTTTGATGCATGCTACTCAAAAACAATTGAATTGGTGACATGCAAGGCGGCAGATTGTGACAAAACAGATTGACTTGGTAAACATGACTAAAGACTCTCACCTTCTGAGCCACAAGGAAAGTCAGCCTACGGATGCCATGTTCAAACAGCAGAGATTTCTGAGATTGACAAAAAGGGAAAATGTCAGGATAAAAAGATCCTTCTGAGCTATTTCCAAAATTTAACTTTCTCTGCTGGAATTTCAAATAAAACAAACAAAGGCTTTGTTGTAGACCTTTGACTGAGTGAACTCCCTGAACATGGCTGCCAGGCCATCGTCATCAATGTCGCTGTCAGTCTTTATAGCCACATTCAGGATATGGATGGGTTCCTCCTGAACACTCTGGATTACAAAACAAATTCACATTTCATTCAAATATACACATCCATACAGGTCAATGACCAGCCTGTATCAGAATACAAGTCTGTTTTTGTCACCTTGTTGTCCTCTTCACCGTACAGGACAGGATTACCTCCCTCTGGGAAGGTTGGACTTGGAGGAGGAGAGTCAGAGAAGCAGCTCAACACGTCCGCTATGTTCCTGTAGATGAGAAAAATCATACATGGCATTAATCACACCTGCAAAATCATCTTCACCTACTGATGAAAAACATCGAAGTTTAGAATTATTCCATTCAAGGACTGACCTGGTGAACTCCTGGAAGGAGCGGAAAGCGACCATGGCTCCCATGCGCTGACAAGGTGGTGTAAAAGATGTGTCAAGCAAAACATCACTCACACTGGCCACGTGCACCATGCCATAGTGGTTTAGGTTGGATGAGAATGACATCCTAGGGTGTTGACAGAGAGCGTTTACAATGAGAATCTGCCATACCACTAGACTGGCTCTGTGAAGACGTCCCCCATTCACCTTTAAGAACCTCAAAAAAGTTTTGATCCCTCAGATTTTCAGCAGTATCAAGTTTGAGTTGCTTGGAAATTGGAAATTCTATATTGGGTATAACCCCTTGAGATGTACCATCTCGTTTTCAAGGGGGGGGGGCCTCAATGACAATAATACATAATAAGCACAATTAGACAAAACATTTAACAAAAACAAAATGTACAACTGATCCTATAATAAGAAGACAGGGCATTTTTGAACAAGTGAAAGGATGATATGGATTGAATATTTACACTTATTCCAATCAGAGGGAGCTTTAAACATAAAAGCTTTCTTAACTATTGACTGCAGGAACAGAAAAAAAGAGCTGTATAGAATTGATACTCAATTGATAATTAGAGGACAAAGGTAACATAAACTTTTATACATAGTGAGGTTAATTGAAATGTATACATTTAAAAATAAATTGTAGCCAATGTCTCTGTCTTCTTATGATGGGAGAGGGCCAATTAAGAGTTTCATACATTGTACAATGTTGAGTTATGAAAGGACAGCCAGGAACAAATCTGTATAGTCTATTATAAACTATATTGAGGGGAAGGAGATTAGTTTTGGATGCAGCCTGATATACAACATCAGCATAATCCAATATTGGATTATTAAGCATTCTGGTGTCCCATTCATATGAATGAAATGCAATTGTAGGAGATTATTTAGTATAGAGAATGTAAAAATGAATGAGATTCAAATTATAAAAAGTAAGTAGTAACAAAATTCCACTTTTATAATAACTGAACAGAGTGAAAGCAGCTGTACAGTATGTGAGGGATTTTTGACAGACCACGTTAGTCAAATTTCAACAAAGAAAATATTTACTTCACAAGAAAAAGGGAACATAAAACCACCAGAAAGACCCCTTTAAGTATTCATGTTGGGTGTTAGTCCTTTGATTGACAGAAGCTGTCCCAGAGGTTACACCCACTGAAAGTACTCTAGAGGTTTTATGTGTCAAACCTGTCGATAGATTCCAAATCTGAGGCATTTGTCTTCTCAGCATTATCATCCAAATCTGAGGCATTTGTCTTCTCAGCATTATCATCCTTTGATTTACTATCTGGTGCTTTAAGGTCCTGGGGTTTAGTTTCCTTTAATTTAGTGTCCGTGGCTTTTACAATGTCCGGGATTGGAGCAGACATTTTCCTGGTAGGACAGTCACAGCTAAGTTTCAGTTCAGGGGATCTGCACTAGTGTAAAACATTTCCTCAAATGTATTTTTAATTATCTTACACCACGTTGCATCCCAAGTTATTCCATATCTCCACTATATTGAAGGACATACACACAATAGTCAGGAATGTAACACTCTTTCACATAGACACACACACACACATACATACACACAAATTTATAAAAAAAATGTTAAAATGTTTGACACCGAGGCTGAATGTCAAGGGCCATGCTGTTGTCAGTAAAATTCAGAAACATTGTGCTCATCAACCAGACTATACCCGAGCTGCTAAATCAGTTTCATTTTTTTGGAGATTCAAAAGCATCAAAAGCAACAATTAAACAAACACTTAATTACCAGAGGGTGAATTACTATTTTGACCATGCAGCTAGCTAGTCTACGGTCACTAGTAGTCTACGCAATGAAGAGAATGTTTACAATACCTGTTTAGAGTGGGGATGTTCCCTCTGCAATCAAACAACATTGATTACTAAGTGGTTAGTGGCATATATCAGGAGAGGAAGACAGTCAAGGTGTAGTAATGTGTGTGTGTTTGTGTGCAATGTTTAACAGTAATGAATTTATTATGTCTTGATTGATATCTAAATGAATGCACTTAATCTAAAGATGGAAGATAAATTGTGAAAATATCTTTCTAGTCATTCCGACACACATTTCACTTCCTGACTGCTCCCTTTACAACATGCATCAGGAGATCCTGAGGCCTCCTTTTGTTGAGGCATATTCCCAACAAAGACAGGATCATTTCACACTCTCATGCTGTCTTTAGTTCACAGTGATGAGCCACACGTGAGGGTTAATCCAGATACATGAAATCACAAGCATGCAATAAAATGAGTATGTGATGGCATATAAAAGATTTCTATGACTAACTGTGTAAACAAGTTGAAACCAAAACAGCTAAGACACTTATTAGCGATGCAAAGCGAGCAAGCAAATACACATACACACATTCGAACACAGACAAACTGAACACAATCACGCAGGTAGGATGCGGAACACAAGTGCAACAGAAATGCCACAGAACTGTGTCTGTTACAAGCTTTTTCAAATGCTGAGCATGTACAATACAAATCCCAAGTTTGTCTCTGGTTTCTCTCTGATGCTCCAGATTTATAGGGCATAAGAGCACCACCTATGTTTTTCCAGGACTCACAAGGAAGAGTAACTGACATGAGACTCTTGAGGCTGGGGGGCTTTGCTGCTCATGGCTCTCACACGCTTTTGACAAACCAAAGAAAAGTATTTTCAGTCTTGCAAAATACCTTCTTTTGCACATGAGGAGCATTTACATGGAGAAAAACAATGAACAATGACACATAGCATGGGAAGGTGGGAGGGGGTTTAAAGGACTCAGGGCACCATGGATGATGTATAATTGTGAAGCACAGAACTTCCAGCTCCAGCTTTTCATTGCTGCACTTATTTTAAAATGTACTTATGTAACATCACTACTCGATATTCATCTGATTACAGATATGTGGACAGGTCACAAAAAGTAAGGCAGTGAGTAGGAACAACAGAAAATCCTTGAAGGTATAGGTTGACATAAAACTGTGACCATATATATGGTGGTGCTGCCAACTTGCCAGCATCACTGCCACCAGTGGAAAATTTGATATGCATGTCTATTATAAATACTGATTCCTGTCCACAGGTGCCATTAGAAGGGGGAGGGGGGGCAGCAGGAAAGGTGATGCACAGCATGTGAGCATTGCGGGGATTTTGCGTGTGTGATACCTGTTGGGGTGTGAGGTGGGAAGCATGAACTGGAACTCTACTATACATGTGTTGTCCCTCAGCTGCCGATGCTGAACGCTGTTGAGTTCATAGGCAATGTATGCTCTGCGAACGTACACCTGCGGGTATTCAAGATAAAGCCACAGAAAATTATATTAGTTAGATATGCGAATTTCCTGCATTTTAACATCCATTAAAATGAAGTAAAAGTAAAGTGATTTGTGGACTGAGATTGTTATTCCTCTCACCTCAAGGGCAGCCATCCGTACTACCTGATTACTGTGGTAGAAGAAGTTGGGCAGAACATCAAAGATGGATGTTTCTGAAAGGATCAGTTTCTAGAAGAAAAAAAGGAGCCGTCTTTAACACTTGTTCTCTTTAATAAAGTCACAACTGCTAGTCCTTACTTTCGGGCCTACCTGGAGGTTCTCGATGCAGAATTGGTGTCCATACATATCAATGGCAGAGAGGAAGATGGACTCCACCTGGTTGTGTCGGAGCTCATAAGAGGGGAGGTGGGAAGCTATCAATACCTGGGTAAAGAGGATTGATTTATTATTTAATCATTAGGTATGAGTTAGCATACAATGCTTCTTTTTTTCCTTCACATTTTCTAACAGTGTCTATCTTTTTACAGTTTCAGTTACAGACATTTTAAAATGTTTAGGTACATTTTTCTATTGTTTTGTTTTAACCCATACAAATGAATATCACAATCTACTTTCTGTCAGAGTGGATAGTGACATCTGGTGGTGAAATTGTCACCATGGATAATGGAAAAAGAACTTAAGTCCAATGTTGAGAAATAGATGGTCAATAACTTCCCTATCTGATGCATCTTTGCACAGTATGGTAACATTTAGCCTGGGCTAATCCACATTTTAAATTCTAGATTTGACCTTACCCGAACATGGTTATAACTCTAACCCTACTTCTGACTCTCTAATCTCACTTTATTATATAAGCTTGTGATGGTATTTTTACATCCTACAGAAAATCCTACATAAAGCAAAGCAGCTATCCACTTCAGCAGATTTTTTTCAACCCTCCAGTTTAAGCAAGCATAAGTCCATATCCTTTTTGTTGACAATACACTTTTGCCATGTAGCATACTTCTTAGTTGTTACTTAATGTTGAACATGGAGTCAATGGAACATAAAATACATTTGTCATCCAGAATAAGGAACGAACATCTGACCTGCCGAGCACGCAGTGCCACTTTGGCATTGGTTGTCTTGCTAAGTTGGGTGAGTTCAGTCAAGATGGCCATCAGTTCATCTGTCAGTGTGGGATCACGGCCGCACAACTGGTCCTAGAGACAGGATAAGAAAACATTAACACAACATATAGGATAACATAACATAATGTCACACACATTGCTAGTACACACAAACCTACATGTAATTACATATCCATGTGTCAATAAACATGAGCAGTGCCTCAATGAAATGCCAGTGTACCCTAAATTAGACCTTTCTGTTAATTGACTGAAATATGAATATAGATATGATGAACGAGTCAATATCTCATACAAAAGCAGAGGTCTTGAAAGGGAAATCTGTCTTTATCACACAGTGAGGAGGCACACTTACAATCAGCATTGTAACCAGCAGGTTCTTCTTGGTGACTTGGGCATGGGAGAAGATATAGTTGAGCACATTGGCCATGTCGCCTTTGTTTTCCTCACGCAGTGCAAACACACACTTGTCATAGTGTCCTGTTAACAAGCCAACACAAAAGAGCTTTAGTTAATGCTGCTCAGAGGAACGTTTATTATGAAAGAGCTCCACCCAATGGAGAAGATGAGTAACTGCATCTCTCCTGAAAAACATGGAGGACAAGAGGAAAGCTCAAACCACGTTGCTCTTGCATATTGTGATATGTCGCAACAATGAACCCATGAAACCACTAAAACAGTGTGTAGCTGCTGTTCCTCACCATTCTGAAACTGAATCTCTACTTTCAGGTACTGCCTGAGCAAGTCCATCACCACCGCCTTCATGTGACCTCGGATGCCACTGCGATACCTGTTGGAGACAAAAACAGTCTTGTCTGACACAAAGAAGAATGCAGCTATTGTATTGTAAGTAGGCACATGGACAAATAGAAGATCCATCACTCTGTGGACCGAAGGATCTAGTGACTAGGAAAACAAAAAATATACAGCAAATCAGGATTACAAAAAGTTGTTGCAGATCTATGATGTTCAAGCAGCTCGTCTATGCATTCCAGTCATAGCATGTTCTATGACTCATTGTGTGGAGTTTTTCATTATACTTAGATATAGACTATAGTACTCACTTCTGCACCAGCTGAACAATGCTTTGTGTGTTCATAAAGAAGACTTCTCTCTCTGACTTCTTGTTAAGAGTAGCAGCATGGCTGTCCAGGATGTTTGCAATCTGGAAACAAAGGAGATCAACAATATAAGTATTTAATCCCAACAGCAGTGGAAACTCATAAGCATTTAATCCCAGTGGCACTGAGGACCCCTCCGTTAACTTGTTATATAATTAAACTGTGTACAGGAACCAGCAAGAGAATGTGAGATCCTAACTGGGCGTGACATTTGTAATTACATCTAGAGCTAAATATCATTTAAGGTGTATGATAATACTCTTGCTCTGCTCTTCATAAACTATGCATAAATACCATATTCCTAAAATATGCATAAATATCAAAGCATATCAAACCCAGTGTGTTGTTTAAATAATCCAGCAAAGTCTTGTTGGACACACATCTTTTCTCAATGTAGACTGACAATCTGAATAATCACACAGAAGCACACACACACAAAACTCAGACAGATACACAGACAGACAGTACTAACTTTCTGCCTACTTTTTCTTGGACAAAGATGTAGTCATTTGGATATATATTTTGAAATAATCTGTTTGCACAAGAAACTGTAAAAAAAAAAAAAAAAAAGTCAAGAGGGGGTAGACACAGTATTTTTCGAGCCAATGGGGAAGTGGAGCGCAACTGGACACTACAGTTGAGAAATCCCATTGCCAAACTGAGAAAACCTTTAAAATACTGTAATCACTGGAAAACAATACAACCTGTTATTACTATTTTAACGGATTTTAATGTTGTTTCGTAGGTTATCTAATGTGACTGGGTAAAAAATGTGCTACATTCATCACTCTCTGACAATTTTATTATTGCTGACATGCTCATCATTTGTGCAAACTACATCTAAATCTGACCAAGGCCTTAAAATTCTCTATGGAGGAAAATCACTGCATGATTTTAATATTATATCCTTTAGAAACAGCAGCCTTTTCACTGCCTGATGTCCCTAAAAACATGAATCCTCACATATTTTGCAGCCACAAGAATGTCAAATAAAAAAACAGTAACAGTGAGGTGCTTGACAAGAGTTTCACTGTAATCGACAGGGTACATTTAAGAGGAATGAGGGTGTAGTTAGCGAGGTGTGTGCATGTGTTGCTGGGCACCTGCTGGCTTGGGAACTGGCAGAGCACAGAAGTGATGTTGCTGGCATACTGAGCCATCTCCTTCTTAATGGCCTTCTCCACAGCAGGGGGGATACGACCCGACACACTAGTCATGATGTCTTGAAGCTCCAGCAGTGGCAAAGAGGGATCACGCATGGTTTTCATCAGCCTTTCCACCCACTCTTTCAACTGAGAAAGACACAAGGAGTATATCTTTAAAAGGACCTGCTTACGGTTGGAAGAGCTGATGTTGTGTGTACCCAGGTGTGTATGATTTCTTGCCTTTGCGCTGAAGAACGGCTCAGGAAGACAGTAGCCATTCATGATGTGAACAAGGTGATCCAGTGTGTTGTGGAAGACTCTGTGTAGCTTCTCCCCTCTCAGGGCTACTGCCTGGATAGAAGGCAAGGCCCCTGTGTGCAGCTCTGCCTACAAGACAAACACAAATATTTCTTAAGCATATTTCATAACCATGTAGCTGAAGAAATTTGTCGTCACCCAGAATAATGTCTGTTCAAGAAAGTAGCCTAAAATTTGTAGGCTACACTTTCTTCTTCACTTTGGACATGGTTATCTAACCAGTCCTGACAAATTTACCAGAAGCGGGCTCCCTCTCCATCACAATGCTCAGCTGGTCCTTTTGCCTCCCCTGACTTTCTGACATTACATTGGGTCAGACGGATGCTGACTCACACACACCAGTTCCCCTCGGATAATTGAGCCTTTATCTTTGTTGGCAGGCTCAGTTTCCTTGTCATCAACACAGATCCGTTAAAAGGCTTGTTGAGCAAGTGCTGCTCTCATGTATTAAAGTCTGCCTGTTGCTTTTGTTACTTTGAATAGAGGGATTGTAGGTCTTAACTTGGGATTTAAATTTATATTGTGGATTTAAATGAGAAATTACATGTCATAGGTCATTTGGTAGCATATGGAAAATCCTACTTGGCATACAGCATCTACCTGTGTAGATAGCATTAGTCAAACACACAGTACCTGTTGCACTCTGCTTGGGTCATCCAGTTGCAGTTTGGCAATGACACAGCCAGGCTCCAGTGCTGCTCCAGCCCTCTTCACATAGTGAATACAACCAGACTCTGCAGCTGTGAGGGTCATTACCATCTTCATCACCTGGAATTTAAAAGCATTGAGTTTACATCTACACAATCCATTCAACAAAAGTGAAGTACATTTATACTGATCACTGATTAACATTCTGTACCTCTATCTCAGCGTAGCATTGGCCAGAAAACACATGCCCACCATCCTCCACTGTGTACTGGATGATTTTTCCTGCTGAAGGAGAACGCAGCAGCGAGGGATCGTTCTCCTTTTCAAAAACACAAGTCTTGTTTCCAATTGTGATGCGATACCTGTAGAGAAAAAAAATGACTTAGTCTATGTAAAACATCAGAGCCAGAATCAGAAGACTGTAATTATGTCCATCAAAAAAGGACAATGCTTTTTCTAGACAATGAGTTAGCAAAATTAATACTTTTCTTAAATTCTCTTTCTCTCTTTCCAGTGAATCCTTATTCTATTCTTCAGTGCAGCCACATTTTTCCATTTGGATCTCTAATGATATTCATTCTTAATCTTAGTTTTCTTTTACCTGTCAACTTCCTCCTTCATGTAGGTAGTGTAGCTGCTGCCATCATAGGACAGCAACAGACCTCCATCACTGAGCCGATGGACGTCCACTTCAGCTGAGGAGTTGTTCATGATAACCACATAGGAGTTAGGAGACTGGCGTGTCACCGTCAGGACGTACTTAGTACCTTCATAGATCAGCTCCACATCCACAGTGTTGAGTAGTGTGTGTGCTGGCAGTACCTGGCCCCTAGTCAGACAGCAGAGATCGTCTCATGTTTTACATTCAAACACTGTTTTTTTGTTTCCTCTAGCTACTATTTGAAATGAATTCATTTGAAATGAACGACAGGGCGCATTTTTACCTTTCCAAAGAATGTAGGAAGTTGGAGACACTATTCCTTAGATTGACATCTGCCACATGAAGAGCCCCACTCACAATTCCCAGCATGGTATCAGGACGCTCAGCCTGCATGCAACATACTCATTACTTTTTAGCCAGAAATACAGAAACCTGGAATTAAATTGCTGTCTACTCTCGAGTCAAGTTTAGATTCGAACTGCATGGTGCCAGAAGGACGAGCCACTATTATCTCAAAATATATTGTAGCTTACAGTACCGGCATTATAATGTGGGTCAGCATGTCAAACATATCTTCTCTTATTATAGCTTATAGAAGAGCATGGAGCTACCACAGCGAGAATATCTCTGCATACCTGCATCTTCTCTGAGATAAGCCTGTCCAACCAGCCTGTGTCGATGCTGTTGTGCTGAAAGCTTTCAGTCTCCAGCAGCTTAATGAGGTATTCCACTGTGGTCCTGAAGTCTCCTCTGATAGACAACTCCTTCAAAGCCACCACCATGTTGCTAGAAAAGATTAAGACATAACCACATGTATCAGCTATAAAAAGAAAAAAAACTGTATGATAAACATTGAACATTGTAAATATGTATTACCATTAGCAATAAATAAATGTTTCTTTCACTTAATCTTTCTAATACAGCAATGCTTTAAAAAGAGTGTGCTCACGAGATGGCTTCTTCACGATTTTCTCCCCAAGAGAAACAATGTCCAAACTGGGAGTCAGCAAACTCGTGCAGTCCACCAGCTGCTGCAACACTGAAGTAGCCCCACACGTTCTTATTGCTGCGGAAATTCAGCTCTTGCACCGTCCCGGAGCTTGGCTTGAAACCCTGCAATCAGACCATATTTTATTTTTTCATAAAACAAAATAATAATGGCCTTTATTTATGGCACAACAGAATTACAAAGTGAAAATTGACAAAACAAAAGTAACTGAACCACAACAGAAATCATAGACTTTGTGTAAACTTTCGCTGCAAACATTTTGTGGACCAGGAGAGAGTGAAACTTACCTCATCAGGGTTTTCACTGGTGATACGTGCTGCAATGACATGTCCCCGTGGGGAGGGAGCTGTCGACAGACCCTCAAAGTCAATCGGAGAGTCTCCCCAAGGCTGAACCCCATAAAGCATCCTGATGTCTTTGATCCGGTGAAGAGGAATACCCATAGCAATCTAACAGCGGATAATGGAATAAGCACAACACAAGTTTATGTATTTGAACTGACATGGAACCGGCTCACACGCCCTGAACAAACGTGGCTAAGAACACATTAAAGCACATATATGGATTACAAATGCTTTGAATGAAACATATGTTCTCTCCACCTTGCTTGTCTGACTGTTGTCAACATGACATTTTCAGTTTTATATACAACTGATTAACGATATCTTGCTGACAGAGACTGAGTTGCCAGGAATAAGACTGTGGGTGGTTGACTTCCTCTTTGCCAGAGAGAGCGTCAGTCCCACAATAACACCCAATCAGCTTTGAATACACAGCTTTCCCAGCAACACTGCCCTTCAGCTTGACTGCCACTGACCTACATACACACAATCCTAAACACTGCAGAACAGACCACGTGACCAATTGCAGCTACAACCAACAGATCTACTACAACGTTACTGCTTATCGCCCCTTTCTTTTGCAGTTGGTTGCCATGGAGACAAGGGGGCCCGTCTAATGCAGAGCGGTGAAGTCGGTGAAGCATGCTAACTTTGTAGGCTGCTGGACAGTCACAGACTCAAACGCATCGTACGTGATGTAACATGGAGTGTGCTTATTCTACCAACACAGGCGTGTGTGAGACTGACCTGCAGTTGGGCAGCAGGCAAGTTGACGTCAGCCACCATCTCAGTACAGGGGTGTTCCACCTGCAGACGAGGGTTGAGCTCCAGGAAGTAGAAGCTGCCGTCTTGGCTGTAGAGGTACTCCACTGTACCTGCACTGACATACCCTACCATCTTTGCCAGCTTCACTGCACACTGAGAAGAGAAAACAGTTGTATTCATATCAAGATTCAAATGTGTTCAAGCTTCAGTTAATCTCAATTTACTTAGCCGGTCTTAAATCTCCATTTATGAGCTATATATAAGTACAAACAATGCTAGATGAACTGTACCCTTTCCATATCCTCAAACACATCAGAAGTGGCAATGGTAGCAGGAGCCTCCTCTATAATTTTCTGGTGCCTCCGCTGCACAGAACAGTCTCTCCCAAACAGGGAAATGGCATTGCCATATTGATCAGCCAAGATCTGGACCTCCAAGTGGCGGGCATGCTTAGCTAGCTGCATGACGAAAATAGGGGATCCTGGAACCTCTGCCTGGACCTGGAGAACCAGAGAGAAAAAAAAATTCAATTCCTCATTGCATCAAGTCCTGCATAATGGTTTAAATCAAATACTAGATTTAGTTTCTCCTCACCTGTCTGAAGAGGTTCGGGAAATCATCAGCACAATTGACCTTACGGATGCCTTTTCCTCCACCTCCCTCGGAGGCCTTCACCATTACAGGGTAGCCGACCTTCTCAGAAGCCTGGCAATGGAAACATACAACTTTCTAGCATACACGCAGATGGGCACAGGATACTAAAGCACATGTGACATTAATTAGGTGTAATAAAGTTTTCCTTAGGTGCTTACTTTCAGGCCATCCTCTACATCCTGTATACAGCCAAGCTCGTACACGTCAGACGGAACATTGATGATTCTCTTCTTTTGGTTGCTCTCTGTCCACTCTACTGTCAGGGCTGAGAAAGACAAACAGCTAACATTTCAGCATTTATATTTTTCCATGACATTGTGTAATACAGTATTAATATTTTTTTGTATCTCAGAAAGCAGACACCAGAGCATTGACTGTTTTTTTATTGGAATCCAGAAACACCCTTTATTTTTTTCAAAGCTTGGACACAAAACAGAAGCTGATCCTAAACAACATATATGGGGACTCCACACAAACTGTGACCTACCTGTTCCACTCCAGGGCAAGGTTGGAATGCCAGCAGTCTGAGCCACAATAGAGGAGGCAATCTTATCTCCCAGAGCCCACATAGCCTGACTTGGAGGACCTGAGTAAGGAGTAAGTGATAAAAAAAAAATTGCTCAGTAAACTGATATTACGTAGGTAAACTAAAGGGCCAACTAAGTGATAAGTAAAACAAGAAACTTATCTTACCCATGAAAGCAATGCCATTCTTTTGAAGCAGCTCTGGGAGTTTGGGGTTCTCTGAGGCATGACCCCACCCAGCCCATACAGCCTGTAAGGAACAATAGTATCACAATGAGCACTCAATAAATGATTAAAGTTATTAGGTACGGTGGGATAACTATGGATAGGTGTGTGGTGGTACCTGAACAGGTATGCGTTTAGCAATGTCCAAAATGAGCTCGACATTGGCATAGTTGTTGTTATTAGTCCCTCCTGGCACAGGCACGTAATGATCTGCCATTTTGATGTACTCTGTGAAAGACAGAACCATGGAAAACTTCATTTTTATCCTAAATCATCTTGCTGCAGTCACATCTACAACATTCCTCATGGATTCCGTTGTATTGTCTTCTTAATTACTTGAAGGGTTTGGATGCACTGCAACAGCTGAAGCACATAAACCGTTCAGTAATTCAGTGTCAGTCTTGCAGGCCTTAGCTGAATCTGGTGTTTTGTCATGTCGCTGACACCACAGTTGCACAGTTGGTGCATTTATTCAGATGTTATACTTGTTCAGAGATGTCATGGCAAAGTTTACCTGCGTTGGCCTTCAGGTCCTCTGGGGTCACCATTACAACAAAGCGGATTGCCCTTTCATTGCGAAACATCTCATAAGCCCAGCGGCGGATGGACCGCATGCATTTGACCGCTGCAATGCCATTGTTGGCAATAAGCACCTGGAGAAACAAAGTAGTTGAGTTGTCAATGTTGATTTGTTCACATTCACATTAATAAAAAGCATCAATAAGTGGCTAATCATGTTACAGCGTGAAAGGTCATTGAACATGAATTTAGCATCAACTGTCTTCAGTTGCTGAGTGGCACAAGCAAATAAAAGACTACATGAAAAAATAATATCATGCACATAGTCTTATAAATTTTGTTGAGAATTGTATGGATACATTACTGACTTCTTCAAAAAGGGAATAATTTAAAATATTTCCTGCAAAAAATATCTTTTGATTTCCGTAGTAGCAGAAGCTGTGGCACAAATTCTAATAACTTTCTAATAATTTTACTACAACTGTGAGACATGGAAAGTCAGTGAAACGGGATTTGGCAAATCCCAAAGTAGGACATTTTCTCTAGTTCTCCTAAAAAAATAGACAGAATTTGCTGTGTCTATATGCATAAAGACTTAATACATCACTGTGTAATGCAAAACCACAAAAAAACACAGTTCCCTTTCTTTCAGAATTCTTCACTGGTTTGTTTTCATCATGAAATACGCTGTAAATGATTCATTTCTGAATATAGCATGATTGGTTTATAATTAGCACTTTTAACATGCTTTCAGGAACATGGTAGATAAAAAACAGTTACCTTCTCGATGACCTTGTTGCCACCAAAGCGGGTGACAAACTCAGCAGGAGAAGCCACAGTGAAGTCCCTCTGCAGATCAATACGCCGGCGATCTCTGCCCTGCTTCACCAGGTGCAGCCCTGACATGCTCGGCCTGTTTTAAGAAATATGAAGAATGCATAAAATGACCTTAAAATGGTAGCCATGCTGATAACAAGCAGAAAATGTATTAGCTCTCATTTTGACAGTGCAAAACATTTAATAATCTGCATCTTACAAAGTCAAGAATTTAGAAAGATGTGAGTCTTTCAACAGCGACCGTGCTTTAAAAACAGTTCATTTTTTTCAGCCCAGAAGATAAAAAGACACTGATATCACCTCATATTGATAAGAGACCTACTGGTCTTAGAAACACAGGATTTGGCTACTGTCTCTTATCTTGAACAGCAAAAGTGAAGGGTCATCAATAATATCCTTGAGAGGAAAACAGTCTGCTTATAGTATATCCACTGACAGAGTAGAGCATATTGTGAACAATAGGACAGGACACTTTCCCGTCCTCACATACAAGCTTGGGCAAGTATCTTAACAACAGGATTTGCAGAGCTCTTTCACTCAAGCTCCACCCCAAAGGGAACCATTCAGGGGAGAGGGTAGTGCAGGGGGAGGGATATTACTATCAGCTGGAGGGTGTGGCAGTGCCTGAGCTCGTTTGGCTGGCTGGCGTCTGTGGCCTGATACTGCATTATTGCAACACTGTAGACGTTACTGGCACGAGGCAAATGAGCTCCCACTGAATGGAGGCTCTAATTTGAATCCAGCTGTGGAGCTGCAACACTTTGTTCTGTCCTGTGAGAGAGAAAATTACGGGGGCGGGGGTAGGCAGGCACCCCTATCCGGTACTTCAAGTTTTAAAACCGCTGTCCCAACTTCTTTCAGTTAACCCCCAACTTCCCTCATCCTCTGTCCTTATGAAACTGATTATACAAAACCAGACTGTACAAAGGAATCAGTGAGATCTAGGAGTTCCCAGTGTCTTATAATGATAATGGGGTTCTGAAACTCAGTTGCAAAGAAAATCTAGCTTTCCTGACAAGTAAACAAAGTCAGCAGGGGAATAAACAACAATGGCAACAAGTTTGGCTGCATACTATAATCATGTTTAAATCAAATTTGCAGATAATTTTTTTTGAGGGGAAGGGAGAAGCATGGGATTAAGAGTATGATATTCCCTCGGCAGTTACCTACATCATCAAGACTGCACGCTTTATACAAACTTCTGTTAGTACTGAATAGCTCCTTTCGGCTGTTGGATTAGGAATTTCTGTTTTCCCAAGCCAACATTCTGAAGTCTATGCCCACTTTCCAGGCCAACCTCACTGACTCACAACACAGAGAAAGCCTTCAGTAGCGTACAGCTAGCGAAACCATATTTTTCACATGTGCTGTAAAAAGGGGCTACCCAGCGACAGATGAGTCTGAACGGAGTGTACTATAGGTCATTTTGGACCACAGGCCTGCCCTGATTGACTAGTCTTATAAAGACAGTTTTTCTTTAAGTTGCAGGTTACTATATGTATCTCACATTTGCATCCTTTATATGGAAATACTGTAATTCTAAGCTGTAAATGTGATGTGCTCATAGTGTAGAAATGTAAGGCATAATTTGTTGATGTAATGCATCCCTATGGGAAACAATAATGTAAAACCCTAACAAAGCACTAATATTTTCCAAGTTAGGGAAATGTTTGAAGCAGATTTCTAGACATGGTACATTCTCAATACAAACTAGTCTGCATGTCTGAGAAAAAAAGATGACACTTGACTAAAACTGAGTGTGAGTACCCACGTTTTCCCTAAAGTTCCCTAAAAAATAAACTGTTTTAGAATATCTAAACAAATAATCACAGAAAAATCTGTATCCGTATATAAGATAACTAATATCATAATCACAGTATACTGCAGGAAATGCAATGTACTATTTTAGCAGTACTGTGCAGACAAATTGTAAATGAACGCTGACAGACTAGATGGTGATGCAGACAGAGCAGGTCTGGATTCGTCTAACCTTAGATTGTGCATGGGTCCATCGATGTGGTCGAAGCCCATTTCATAGGTGCTGTCTGAGCTACCGGATGACGGTGACAAGGAGCGTCCCTCCTTCTCCTCCAGCTGCAGGTCTGCCTTGCCTTGGATTTCATCCTCTGAGTTCTCCTCCGACACTGATCCCACAATGAAGTGAGAGTGCAGCGCCGCAACAGCGGGGTTCTTCTTGGCAGCACCATCCTGCTGTGCCATGGCTGGCCGACACGAACAGGCTGCAAATACTGACAAGGAAGAGAGCAGAGGCAGCAACAGTTATAAATGACATAGAGTCCAAACATCAGGGTACAGTGTGACACTGTATTGCATTGGCTAGCACGTGATGCTGTTTGTCATATTGCAAAAGTGGGTTACATAAACTTAAGTATCTTGATAATACAACAGATGTTGCAACACCTGGACCCACATGGGGAGCATCAGAACATCATGTGCAGGTTCTGAAGATGTGCCATCATCAAACATATCAGTTGTACATCAGAATCCAAGAAAGATAAAATGCTGACATCTGCAGTGATGTTGTTACCAGTAACCATACAGCCAGAAGCAAACAGTGGCTCCCTTTTACATTTATCAACAATTAGAAGTCCTGCTGTCATGTGAGATAAGTGCATGGCTACAATTGAATTGCAGGTTGCACACATTGATTTTAGAACACAGTTTACTGAAAGGACTCACATCACTTACTCTAGTAATAGACTTCTCCCCTCACTGCTTATTTCAATAGGAAAGCTAGGTTACCAAGGACAATGTCCTATGCACGCTGTGGAAACAATAACATGTCATCTAGTTAACTGCCACGATGCTGTCAAACCTGCCTTTCTTCCTTTAGCTTCGTTGCTACAACTAAATTTTTTCCACCTGCTTGTGCAAGAGTAAAGAGTAGAATCCAAGGTAAGTAAGGCACACCTTACCTATCGAAAGCTGCTTGCGAGACCAGAAAAACAAGCCGAGCACTCCTGCCAGACACGCTGCAAACGTGAGCCAGGGGAACATCACAAAATGATACCGAGAATGTAGCCTGGAAACAGCCCGAAACTTCTGACTAAAACCATATTAATTTAATAGCAGTAGACGGCTGAGTGGACATTTCAACCATTTTTCTGGTTTTGTCTGCTATGTTAACGTTACCTGTCAAATCAAAGCTAACGCTAGCTTCCTAACTCACCGGCACCAACAGATAAGCTGGGAGTTAGCTACTTTACTGGCAGTAGCTAGCTTATACAATTTTAATGCCACAGTAATATCACTAATACAGTAGCTGGCTGCACTGCCGGCCGGTGTACTGTACTGCAGCGTGGTCCACACCTTTCTGAACGCAACTAACGATAAACAGAATGGTCATAATCATAAAAGATAGCGACTCACCGGTGGAGATAAACCGACACGTAATCCTGAAAAGTTGAGTCCAAAAGATCGATAAGTTAATTGAGTCTATCAGACATCCCTGTTTCCAGAGATGATGAAAAAAATCACATCATGATGAGGTCACTATAGCTCCAACCATACAACAGACGCTTTAACAGCAGAGAGTGGGGTGATGCGATGATGCGCGAGCAGGTTACTCCTGGACATTGACCTCTGACCTCAGCTTCCGCTATAGAAACAGATTAGATAGAAAATACTTCACACCCGAGATGGTACCATGGATGGTAATTTACGCCTGAAATCAAGAGATCCTGGCTGCAGCGAAGAGTATATAGGGAGTAAGTAAAACAAAATAAAAGTGTAAGAATTTCAGTACAGAAAGTGGAGATGAAAATAACTACAGCTTCCCCTTCAGCTAAATTAAAATGCTCACAGACGATTTAATGTTTCCTGAAATTGTGGTATTAATATAAATTATTTAACCAATCTAAATCGTAAAGATTCCAATACGCTTATGAAAACATTTCCTCTTACCTGTTTCTAAATTAAACTATGAAACAAGACTTTATTAGTGTTATTACTTAATTGTTGCGTTATTATTGTGAAGAAGTAGAACTTGAATAACTAACTGAAAAACATTAAAACACACTGAAAATGAAATAGAGTTTAGAAAAGAAAATAAGAAAAAAGAAATAGTAAGTGGTAATGATGATAATGTAGTTTAATCAATGCAGTTCAAATTAAGCACTTTTCCACACCAATAACAATATACTAGACTTGCACTGCTAAGATACAGTATATTACTAGACACTGTCATTTTATATATTCAGTGTGGTCCTAGTTTTAGTTTGGTTCAATTTATTTTCGTTTGAACAGTTTATCTATTTTATATAGATCTAGGAAGGTCTCACTCGCAGAGAACCAATCAGATTCCAGGGGATTTTTGTGGGCGGGTTTGGTAGAATTGTAGGGGGCGGGTCCCGGAAGAGGCGGTCCCTCTTCATGTACTGTACAGCATGTGCTTTTTTTGCGACACGGCGGTGCAGACGTCTGGATCACAGCCGAGTCCAGTGAGAGAAAACTATACAGGTTAAAGTCTTTGTTATCCAAGTGGATCAGTCATGCTGAAATTGTGAACAAACTTAGCTTACACAATATATAACGGTTAGACTGCCTTTGCAAAATCACTTTTTTATCATGCAATTATTTCTGCAACACAGCAACAGGGCGACTTTTCCCCCCTGTAAATCAAGTTTATGAGCGTTTCAAAAATATGTGAAATAATAGTTACTAATAATTACTTTATTATTACTGCACGCTATGTTGCTGAAAACATTATATTGTAGGTGTCATATTAAAGCCCTTTGAGGCATTGTATTTATTTATTTATTTATTTTTGCTGCTGTCTCTGTCTGTTTCATTTCAGAGCTTCTCTTCATCTGGTTAAAGATCCAAAAACTAAATTCCAAAAGAGAGAAAAAAACATTTAAAAATTAGGGAAATGGTACACTTTAATTTTTAAAAAATAATATTAGATTGCTTGAAGTTACCAGCCTGTTATGTTAAAGTAATATATGTAATCAATACTGAATTTCACATTTACCCCAGCTCATTTTCCTGACTAAACATGTAATTCAGAGGATACTTCAGGTTTGTGGTTCATTTTCAGTCGCAGAAGTAAGACATCAATAAACCATTAAACCAGATCCATGTCATAAAGAGTGAAGAGTTATATTTAGTGAAATAACCTCCCAATATTGGAATATCCAATCACAACATTTGGAGTACTCCACTTAAACTACTACTGTTTATGAAAACTGATAGGCCCTAAATGCAATGCAATTCTGATCCACTAGATGGCCTCAGAGGCCATTAGTTTGCCATCTCTTTGGGTCAATGGACAGAAAGTGGTAGAGATTAAAATCTTTTTTTTTCTCTTTTTGTTGAAACCTGTTTTATTTTGTATGCACTGTTTCTTTCAGCAACTTGTGAAATGTCCTTATCCTCTTAACAAATGTACAGCAACTTACAATAACATCTTCCCATACCAGCTCTACTTAAATGGCATTTGCGGCCTGACACTACTTTTTGTTCAGCATCAGCAGTGTGTGTCTCTGTTGCTATACAAACCAAGACACACTGTGATTTCTACAGTTCCCTCTATTTAAAGACCTCAGTGAAAGTAAAGAAAGCAGTACAACCATGTCAAGATTCTCATGGAAATCGAGTCATAGGGACATACTGCACAGTATCTGCCAGTATCCTCTGCAGGTTTAGTTGCACTAGAAGACTGGCTGCTGTCCTTGGTACTGAGAGCCTAATAAATAGTTATAGGGTGTTAGAAATCTCCTATCAAAATTAATTAGCAATAACAGAAGGTAAGATGTTCTTGCTGAGGCAAGCAACCATTTGTGTTCACCTTCCCTTTACAAGAATGAACTGGAAAGCGATTTACTGATGAGAAAGTATGAATTGACAGGATATTCACACGCTCAATATAGTCACCAGTAAAAGTGAAACAAGTTATTTTCCCCTTTTGTGCGTTCATGTCATATTTTACACAAAATCATCTATCTGTCCCTCTCATAGAGTTTTTTAAGGTTTGACTAATGGATTCATAGGAGACCTTGACAGCAGCATCTACATGCCTCCCTGTATATGCACTTTAACAAAGCCCCACCAGATAAAAGTAGTGCTTTATTCATGATAACACAAGCTAACACAGGATGATATCCCTGTAAAGTGAATTATTTATATTGTATATTACAGTTGTCTAGTCTCTTTAAGCCATCTGTGTTGACATTTTTATCTCAACACTTTCTTTCAGAGGAAATTTAGATGCACTTTGTTGTTATGAGAGCATCAGCAGCTTTACAATCTTGAGAAAGTTTGGACCCCTCAGTACATCTCAAGGGGTTTACCCTAATATAACACATTTGATAAAGTTTATGCCTCTGTTAAAACATTCTAGGTTAATTATACAAGGACAGCAACGTGGTCAGATTTTGAACTTATCAGAGTATTCTGCGAACTTTGGAGTGTGAGATAACTGCTTTCAGTCCACCTCTGTGTTATTGCTTTTCCATTAATTATGCCTGTAGAAGAAATACCTGGATGGGTGAGGAAGGATTTTGTTGCCTGGAGAAGAACTCTCCTTTCCTCTTGGTGCTGAGGGCCACCCCCAGATCTCTGCAGCACTGTAAGAAGTTTCCTGCTGACTGCTAAACTTGGCAGTTGACCTCCTTGCCACATTTCTGAGCCAGTGGACATGTCCACTCAGTATGAGGCTATGCTCAGCCAAGGAGAAAGGCACACAACAGAGGTTTGAGAGGAGCTCAGCACATGCAGGGGAGAGTTTTCAGATCAATCTTCCTCTTAGGAGACCACCTAACTTCTTAGTGCCCACAGCTACAGTGAAAAATGAAGTTTTGAGTATGGTTATTTTGTCGTAACTGAAAAACTCAAAAAGATTTCAAATATGAAAGGCAAATTTCAAAGATTTTTGTCTGCTAAGATAGAAAAGCACTTAAATGCAGCCCATTTGCCATTTAAAAGATTAACTGAATTTAAAATATTTCATGTAGATTAAACTTTTAAAAAATTCAGTTTGTTTGCATTGACTGCACTGAATATCTGTAGCTCAGCATCTATGTCTCCATAATATGAAGTTAAACTGCACATATTCATATGAGCTTTTTTATTTTATTTTATAAGGTAGTGCCATGTGTCAGTGTAAAAGAGATTTACAAGTGACAATGAGAATCAGTGTTGCATATTGCTATTGTTACAATTGCACACATTTAAGATTCATCAGGGCATTGCACTGTTTTGCACAATACAAAACAGTGAAAGCAGTTTGTGTTTTTATTTTTAAGCAACTTTCCAATGGCAAAGATTTTTAACACATGCACATCAGATTACATTGAATGACCTGAATTGGGATTGGAGAGGTGGATTTTGGTGGTAGGCCACACTTTTTCTCTAAAGCCATTTGCTCACATAAGTCAAAAAAGTTCTTTCTCCTCCTGAATACCCACTTTTTCTGTAACACATCTCTGTAGCTTTTTTAGGTTCTTTTTTTTTTTTTTTAAATAATGGCAAAATCTTAATGAGTTGAAAATTAATATATGACCTTGTGTGCCTTTTGATACATCCACACACTGGCCTTTCCCTTTGACTCCACACTGGGTGCCACATCCCTGCTGGTGTCAGACACAGATCAGGAAACATCAGGAAAACCAGGTGCCTTTTATGACTTGATGGTATGTGATAGCTGGAATGGTTTCTTTGGCCACAGAGAATTTAGCCTGCGCTATACATTGAGATAATATGCCATGGTGAACTTTGGCTTCTGTTTAAGAGTAGATGTGTGAACCATATCTTTTGCATATACTGTACATGTGTTAGTGAGTGGAAAAGTCCAAAAGTGACATAACCTTTTGTCACAACATACCACCATTCACCTGTGAAGCTGCTTTCCCTGCTGAAGCTATAAGTGTTTCATTTTACTCCCTGTCCTTAATCAAGAATGATATCCTGTCAGCTCTTATATGTGTGAACTGCCTTGACTATGTGAATCAATATGCCATTTGTAGCCTTTTCCAAAAAAAACATTTTCAGATGTACTGGGCAGAAGAATTAGCAACTCAAGTGTAGCTTTGCTGTCACAAGGAGAGATGTTTTGGGAATTGGACAATGCCCTAGCAGGCAGTGAGCTGCACTCATGCATATGGAATGAAGTGCACAGGACTGCAGACTTGCTCATTCACCTTTATTGCTCAGCCGCCATCGCCATGGCCAGGGGCATGGCAGCAGCAGCTGTTGCACACCACCACTACTCACTTACTGTGGTAAAGCTTCAACACACGTCTAGAAAACATAAAATGAATCCAGATCACTGTTCGTGCCAACTAAAGAATGTAACATAACAAATGCTGTAGTGTCACTTTAATTAATTTGCCTATTTAAAATAATGAATACGGTCATCATTGGGTTTCTGGAGAGAAAAGGCAACAGTGACAAAATATATTCTAAGATTGCTGTCCGAAACTATTACTTCATTAGGATCATTAGTAAAGCTGCCTTTGCCTTACAATGCACTTGAAAGTCAATGCCTTTGGAGTAGCATGCCAAGAGTGATTGATGTGTTAAGAAGAACAGCCAAGGTCACACGGTACTCCTTTAATGGTAACGACAGAGAAATCAAGGACAGGCCAAAAGGTAGCCGCAAGGTTAATCTTGCCAGAACAGTATTTGGAAGTACACAAATTAAATAAAAAGCCTAAAATATACCAAAGGTACTGCATAGGCATAAACATTATTTTTTTTAGCACGAGATAGCACTTGTATAGCCCAAGAAAGTAGCAGAAATGTGCAGAAAGTAGTTTTGAATGCATTTTATTGAAGGGAAACAGTAACAGTCAAACTTTTTTGGCAACATACTGATATATTCTTATATACTTTACAATGAGGAATTCAACCACAAAATACTAGTCTTCTTTTTGAATCATTGCCCCCACCCACAAGATGAGTAAATAACAACAATAAATAAGAATAAAATAATAGAAATAAAACAAAAACGTGAAGAACATAAATCAAGGAGGACAGTATGCAAGTGTGTGTGCATGGACTTTGCAGATGTACTTCTCACATGTACAGTACATAGTATTTGTTTTACAGTCCTTTGGGAGGCAGAATTGGCATCTCCTCCTCTTGCCTGCCCCAGCTGCAGTCTCAGGTGGATCAGGACAAGATTCAGTCCCCTGAAGAGAGGTGCTCCCTTCTTTGAGAGTGTGGGATTACAAGCGCCTTTCCCAGCTGCTCAGGGTTGTAGAGGTATGGTAGACGCTACACCCACTTTCCCAGACCTCTCTTAGGGCCGCCAGTTTGTCTCCCATCCTCTGCATCCAAGAGACTAGATATAGCCTCGACTCAGGACCTCTACACACCCTCTAAGATTAGCAGCCCTATGTAGGTCAATCTCATCCATCTTTTTCCAGTTGTCTATTTTACAGAAACCCTCATTTGTCATCTCCAGGATGATTTTTTTCAATGGCTGGTGTGATGAACATGTAGAATGTTGAGGCCTTGTCCTTGGCATGGGCAACTGCAGGTCTTGTGGGCCCTGGAGTCATCCTGCCCTAACTGTCATATAGTGACAAGGATATTATTTTGCTGTTTTTTGATAAAACCTTGGAGGATTCCTTATTCATCTGAAGATGAAGCATTATGTTCTGGGTTGTTTTCTTCCCCATCTTATTCTTCAGATTCCTCCTCCTTTTCTAAATCATTGTTCGCTTGTTCCTCTTGAACATCTGAAAAAATCAGATCTACAACCTGTTGGGCACTGAAACGTGCACTCATGGCTTCAGCAAGCACTGGGGGTACTCTCATCTGCAGCACCTTTATAGCGTCTGACTGCATTCCCCACTAGTAAACAACGCTTTCAAGAAATGTTTATTTTGTCTGTGGACTTGAGTCATGTGGGGTCATGGAGGGGAGATGCTGCACATGCACAAGAAAGTTTTAGCTTTGTCTGAGTTCAATCAGTAGCACACATAATCTCAATTTCTTATTGTGTGTGTGTGTTTGTGGTTTTTGTGCTGTGTAAATTATTTTTATAACAGCTGGGTCAAAAATTACCAAACAAAGGCAATGTTTCACTTTTTCTAATGTTGGGGTCAATCTATGAAAAGTCATCCAATTTCAAATTGAAAAAAGACCATTTAGGGGGGTTTCTCTGCACATAGTGGTGGGTCATTTCTGACCCATAAGATAACACCAGGGTTATTTTAGTTATATTAACTTAAAGGATTAGGCCCAGCGTCCTCACAGATCCTGATCCGCACCTGATCCGTACCGGAATCTAGTTCTATTGAATCTAGCTCTTGAGTCAAGTTCAACTCTTAAGATGTGTCTGTGCATAGACTCTGATAATCTGTAAATGTTATTTTGGTCTAGGCTGTACATAACAGCAAGCAATTACCAATTGCAGAACAGTGTTGAATATGGCAGATAGGTAAGCAAGATTTTAGGCTTTTTTTTAGAGTGAAATGCACAGGTATACCTGGACATTTAATGAGCAATTAAATGCTAACAATAATATATCCATTTATTGTCAACATATTAAGACAACCAGATGAAATGTGAACACACACACAAAAAATACCTGAATAATTTGGCAGTCAAACTGCCAGATTACCTGTACTGAAGACATTTTTTTTAAGTGCTGGTGAAAAAAAAGAAACCTGAGTCCTCTGTGTTGCTTTGGTACATCAACAAATGAAATGTGAAACTGTGTGCAGGTAGTATACAATTTCCTCATATCTCATTGGCAGGGTCAGATATCTGAAACGTGTTCAGTCTCAAAAGGCTTTGATTATTCATGTTTTATACAGTATGTGGAATGACAAAGACAACATATTTACACAATTGTACAGAAAGAATCAACAAAAATCTGTGTATTATTCATATTTAAAGCACATTATTGTCCATCTATAGAGCATTTCACACTGGGCTTTGAGTGTTGCATATCTCATTTTCAACAAAGAAATTCCAGTGAGCATCCTTCATTTTGTCCTTACTTCATCTGTTTTCATAATACTTTCATAAGACTTCCAAGTAAGCATTGATTTGGTGATGTATTTTATGAGGTTAGAACCAGGATACATTTGGTTAAAATTAGATGGAAGTGAATAATTTTTAAAAGTTTAGGTCAGAGTGTTTTTCAATCCTGGTCCTAGGGCACCCCTGCCCTACATGTTTTAGATGTTTCCCTGTTCCAACACACCTGATTCAAATGAATTGGTCATTATCAGGCTTCTGCAAAGCTTGATGACAAGCTGATCATTTGATCTATTTTGTGTGTGCTTAACTGCAGAAAATTGTAATTAAGCCATATTTTTAACACAGACGTAGGTGTTTTTTTACCTGCAAATCACCAAATCAATGAGAAATAGCAGCAATATACTAGCAGTATTTGTTACAGTGCAACTTTATAAAGTTTCCCATGTGTCTTTAATTATAAACTCACAATTAGTGAGTCTATAATTGTGGGGGAAGTGGTTTATCAGGTCCGTTTACAAAACTATGCATGTGTTGCAGTTCATCAGTGGAACTCTTAACATCAGGTTTGGGTGGAGTTGTCTTCTGCTTGGTCTTGGTTTTGTAACCATGATTGTCGGACACCGGACTTGACTCTCTGCTGGCTGATTTATACAGCTCAGACTGTGAATTTGAACTGGCAGGCAATCTGGTTGTGAGTAAGTTTTGGCTTGAGGTGACAGGGGTGGGCATCTGATAAGGGCTGAATCGTGACCAAGGCCGCGAGCTGCGAAAACAGTGGTTTCTGGCGAGCGTAGAGGTGGCAGAACACGTGGGGAGAGCTGGAGCAATTGCAGTTGGTGCTGCCATGTAGTGGTATGGATATGAGAACAGTCCTCCCAAGGGTGATAATGAGATTCCCTGTATGAAACAACAATAATAAAAGTTAGAATGCCATGCATGCTTCTGTGATTTGATTTAGTTTAAACAGATTTTATAGTGGAAACCCAAGGTGTTAGCAAATTACGTCAATAAGGGTAATTCATCTAATCCTATCACAGAACAAGAGTAGTATTTAACACTTATGCTTTACTCTAAATTGACACTGACCTGCCTACTTTAAAGATCTTGTACATAACAATTTTATGTAGGCTTATTTTAAGCTTGCAGAATTCATGTTATATATATTTATTCTATTTATTCTTACTGTTGTAAGATAGTGACCAATTTTTACTCTTTGGGGAAAATTTAGTTTAGTTTAGTTTTTCACCAGGAGTTCAGCCCAGCTCCTTATCTGAGCTTTTATGCCCAAGTGTATTCCCAAGCCTTGAGAATACACCTTCCAAACCCCAACCTTCAACAGCATGTCTTTCCCCAAACTTCTTTCCCCAAAATCCAGACTGTGCTCTCTGTCCTGCTACTACTGGCCAACTGACTCTCCCTTTTTTGAACCAATGAGTTACAGTAACACACAGTATGAATCTTCCCCATCTATGGTTCCCCAGTCCAAGCAGCAGAGTCATGCATTTTTGGTCTAAAAAGTAACTTCTTATGCAATTTTTTCGCATCTCCCTGCTAAATGATTTCACTTCTCTACTCAGTTAATGCTAAAACATGGAGGAATACCAAATTGATGAGCACTAAAAGCCCAGTCACTGCACCCATTAAGAGCATGATCTTATGGCTCTGTCTGGACGCTGTTATCATTACTTCACAGAGAAGAAGAAAATATAATGTACAATCTAAAGGGAACTGTAATTTTTCCCAAATTACAAAAAGACATATTCTACTTACCCTAGAGGAGCTAGCCATGTATATAATTTCAGTTTTATCTGCTACCACCCCAATACATGGAATTCCATTTATGGCGCTCAAAACATTAAAAACTTTTACTCTGGATAATCCACAGACTTCACGGTGAACAGTTTTCACTGGAGGGAAAGTGTAACTGTGTGGCTCAAGGTGGCAAGTGAGAAAATATGTGCTTAGTGCTTTTTATAATTTGGGAAAACTAACCCTTTAAGGAGCAAACAGGCTTGAATATCAACTCACGAAAATCGATTCCCTTAGAGTATTAAAATATGTGTAATATGGGAGTACAGTGCTCCTTCTGAAGCATACCTGAGATGCCAACATGTTCTGTGACAGGTGAAACATGAAGGGAGATGGGGAGGTGATGCTTTGAGATGAAAGGCCCCCATTTTCTAGGTCATTTACTCCTGACAAAGAGGAAAACGGATGTCCTATCCCTGTAGTGGGAAAAGTGTCTGGCTTCACTGACAAATGTCCAGGATGAAAAACCCAAGGTGATCCAAGCTTAAGAAATTGTTGACTGTTCGAGAGAGCCAAGTTCTGAAGGTGACCAACGCTGAGGGATGACGTGCTCCCTGTTTGCATCATCATAGGAAGGACCCCATCTTTGACTTCACTCGTGTGGTTTTTTGAAGAATCCACCTCCGTAGAATACTTATCACCTGATGTTCTAAATATTGCTTTGTCTTTTGCGGTGTCCTGATTGTCGTTGCTCTGATTGACGGCAGACCTGTTCCACAGTATGTCCTCGCTCTTCAGACTCAATGTAGATGAATATTCAGTCCTTGAGCAGCTGGTCTCAGTAATGTCCTCGTCTTGTAAGTCAATATCTGAATCACTTCCAGTGTTCTCATCTGTGGGAAAAAAAAGTCATTATTTTCATTAAATGTATTTGTAGTGAAAAGTAAAAAGCATATATAGGCCTTGTTAGTATACTACTAGTATAGAGTGGGGATAGAGGTGATAGACAGAGAGATGATGTAGTGCAAACATCTTGAGCAAAGAATGACAGTGTGGCTAATCCGAAGGTGCCGGAAACTTACAGTTGGTTCATTAAAGCAAACTATTTGTCAAATTGAGTCAGACAGTGAATTGTGGTTGAGATCTACTTCTGAACAACCTCTCCATGTCTGTGTGGTTGATATTGCTGGTTAGAATGACTCAATCATTCATACCATGTAACTGCAAAGTCCCTGGTTCACTTCCTGCCGGAGACCTTTGTTTCATGCCATACCCCTCTCTTTCTCCCTGTGTTTCCTGCCAGTCAATTTTCCAATAGACTCTTTTCATAGCAGACATTTTGACTTGTCAAAGCAGGAAAAGCACAGGTGGAATTAATAACATTAATGATGGCTGAATTCCATACAGGTGAACCAGTTTCAGGACTTTGGTATTGTGCATGCTCACACACTGACACAACTGTGACAATTAATGGAATGGAGCAATCACTAATGTTTTTATTTACACCTGTGCTTTTCCCATGAAAAGGGTCCATAAAGGCAAAAATGATTAAGGGGATAGGGGATACTAATGACCATCTCATTAGTAGAGTGTGAAAGTTTATTCTTGATCTTGAAAAAAAAATGTAACTCAAGGTTTGCATACTACTTGATGAAGACCATGAGATGTGGTCGAAAGCTCATGAAATAGCTATAGTGGATATTGAGTTAAGATTTTTTTGTTGTTGTTGGTCAAATTTCATTTTGCTTCAACATATTTGAAACACTCATCTCATATACTATATAAGTAGGTACATCATAGGACTTTTTCACAAAAGACATTTTGACAGGTGACAGACAGTAAAATCACGTGGAAATAATAAAGATAATGATTGAGGCTGAATTCCATTTAACTGCTTCAGTTTCAGGGTCCTTTTGTTGTGCACGTTGGCTTATTGGGACACTTAAATAGAAGAGAGCCATCGCTGATGTTACTAGTAACACCTATGTCTTACCTAAGGACAAGAAGGTCAGTTTTGTTAACTTCTGCAATCTGATGTGATAATGATATACTGCGTAGAGTTTGCATGGTTTTAGAAAATGGATGGCCGGATGGATAATATCCTGTAGACCTATGTTATAGATAACTTTTGAGTTCTTGAATACAACAGTTAAGGTTGAAAAAAGAAAACACAATAGTCACTTAAACCACATATAATAACCATATTAGGCTAACGTCAGTGAATTTCCTCCATCGTCAATGAATACATCACACATAAGGATCCCTTAGTTTATATTATTAGATATTCATGAATCATTTTCAACACATAGGCCTTATATAACACTTCAACTTGCCTGCTGAAAATCATGATTAATTTGCTGCTAAAGGGTTACTGAGTTGTTTATAAAAATATAAATGAGCACTGGCAGTAATGTTTAATAATTAAGATCAACAATAGAGCAGTGTTAAATAGAAAAACTGCCATGAAGGCTGCTTAATGACATGATATAGGCTACTGTATGTTAACCCACCTTGGCAGGTTGGCGTAGACATCAGGGGGCTGCTCATTGGCTCCTGAGGGGAATGAAACGGATCACTGGTGCCGGGCTGTTCATATGAGTCGTCAGAATCCGCACATTCCCGATCCGCTTTGCTCTGGTTCTCATGCGAGGAGGAAATGGGTAACTGCTTAGTCCTGTGGATCACGAATTGAGATCAGGTCTATATATATGCCCATCCCTCAGATCTATTCTGGTGGAAAATAAAATAGGCCTACCTCTTTTCTCGTCTCCCATTTCCTGTGTCTCTGAACCCTTTGGCAAAGGGATTGTTGTCGATTTTTAGCTGTGTGATCTTATAAAGATGAAGAAAAAGTTTGCAAGTTAGTCACTGAAAAAATACAGGTACAGTGACAAGTATAAAGTGCAACATCAGTATCCACAAAGCTCATGAGTGGGATGAGGGGTCAGTTAAAAACAAAAAAATTATTATAACCCTAAAATTTAAATCTCAATTTCCCAGACCATCCCAACAGACAACAGACTCGTTTTCTCAGTTTTCCTCCATCTAATAAAATCTGCATCACTGCAAAATTGTTGTCAGGTGTATTCCATGCACCATGCACTCACGCAACTAGATTAGATCTACCCTGTATATTCGTGGGTATAGATGGGGGAAGGGGAAAGGATGGGGAAAGATGAGTGAGTGATGATGGAGGGGCTACCTTTTCATTCTGATATGCTGTGACAGCGATGAACTCCGTCTCGGGGAAAACATACGTTCGGAAGGTGCTGTATGGAAGTTTCATTATGTCGTTGGCTCTCACGATATGAAATCTGGGTTGGTATTTATGCATTGAATTCAGAATTGTCTGGAAAATTAAAGACAAAGAAAGTCGAAAATTGATGTTTTCATTTGAATTAACGTAATTAATGACATAATTAAAATTACATAGTTACATGAGTAAAAATATGAAACAAAGTTGCTGTAAACTCAACACTGACAATAATTTTTCAGCCAATTTAGAAATGGGCTGTAAACAAAACAAAACAAAAAATAAATAAAAATAAAAAATAAAAATCATATGATTGCAACAATTAAATTAAAATTAAAATTATTAATACGTACAAATCCATGCTTGTCTGATATATTATTGGTGAGTTTGAGTTTATGAAAAGCAACGGGCTTGCTCATCCAGTGCTCTCCCTTGGACGGGCTGTCCGGGTGGATGTACATGCGCTTTGGCATCTCCGGGTCAGCTTTTCCAGCCACCATCCAGCGGGAGTTGTGGAACTTGTAGCGACTGTCATCAACAGCGACTATGTCCATCAGCAGGATATATTTTGCTGTTTCGTCCAGCCCCTCTACCCGCACTTTGAAAGGCGGAAACATCCTCCTGTAAGAGGACAATTACTGAAAAGTTGATGTATGCGTATTAGAGAGTTTAAGTAACTTTTTTCAAGGATCCTACCTACTTTTTAGTTTATTATGGATAACATTTTCATTGTAACTTTTTGAAGCAACTGATCACTGGAACTAATATAAAGGGCCCCTGTAATCCGACCTATATGAGGATGCTTTATTGACTTCATAAAGATCACAAACAAATTAAGATGATATAGACTTTTCCTTCTCTGAAATGTTAGAACCAATGAACATAAAGATTAGTGTTTGTTGGTGCTGTAAATACCCGAAAATTAGAGTAGTCCTTGGTGATAGAGACAGTGACAGTGACAGAAAGTTGTTTTTATCTAGAGAACTCGAAGCCTGATACCACAATATAAAATATTGTTATCATGTTGGGAAATAAAGTAATGTCATTTCAAACACCTCGACTGACTGACGACTGATGGATAGAATTGGCAACCTATTTACTTACCTTCCTGATTTTGTGATGACCATCTCAGTCCCCATTTTGTGAAATTCTTTCCACAAATTCTTTGATTCTAGGGTAACTTTCGGGTCATCCTCCGGGCCTTCTTCTGGCTGCATGCCCTTCAAGGAGAGCTGGTGGACGGGCTGGTGTTGGCGCCCCAGAACTGCGTGCAACCGCGCGTCAGGGGCAACCTGCTCCGACAGAGACTCGGAGAGAGAGGCGACGTCTGGGAAAGCCACTGCAGGGAAAAACGAGGGCTGAGCAGAGGCAAGGAAGGCTGTCAAGGGCAAGGCACCTGGTCGGTTATTTTGAAAAGGATGGTAAGCCATGGAAGCTACTCTGTGAACTGGATCTCTCATCAGGGCATCCGAACCCAACAGGTCGATACTAAAAAGTCTTAGCACACCTGCTGCAGGCGCACGGATATCCACATCCAAACAGCCAGAGTTTGTCAGTTTTGGAAAATTTGAAAAAAAACAAACAAAAAAAAAAAAACACCGAGAGATCCTAAGAGGGAATGCAAATGTCCGGTGGTCTCCAGATATGGGGACGAAGACAAGGATGTAGCCTATCCACTAAGGAAAGGACAGCGCACTTTGGCACCATACGGCAAGCTTTCTTCGGATCTCGCTAAGAAACTGCTGTGACACTAAGGAGTGAGGGCAGAGAGGAGCGAAGAAATCCTGTTTTAATGAAAATTGTCAAAGGTCTGTGCTGCCTAGCACATGGTACACTAATGAGCCGAAGTTCTTTGACAGCGCCTCACTGTCCTACCAATGGCAGAGCGCTGGGCGTGGTTTCAACTGCTCATTCTGGGGACATAGCTGGATGTTAGGGTTAGATGGGGTCAGCATGGATAAACAACTTGAGTAAGGTTTCATTAAAAAAAAAAAAAAAAGAAAGAAAGAAAGAAAAAGAAAAAGCTCAGTTAATTAGTTAAGTAATGATAATAATAATAACCTCCACAACAACAACACTAATTACAATAATAGTAACAATAATATATATGTGTATATATATTTGTTTTACACACAGGTTCAGTCTGTGTATGGGCTAAGAAGGTAATATTCCTCCTGTCAGTCATAACGTATTCAAATATACCGTCGAAATGTGTCTGAACGTCCTCAGGACAACTGCTGTCGTGACACATAGACCTGATTGATTCCAATGCAAGCTTTGGAAAACACCTGAGGTTTTTGATTAAGTGAAACTGCATGGATCTGTTCATTAAGGCGGACTTGGCGCCGGTATGCTGGCGTCCCACAAAGAGCCAAGAGCTCTCTCCTGTCACTTCACATTTAGGCAATTCTCCAAATCCTCAAGTTCCCTGCTCCAGTTTTCCGTTTACAGGCTACACGTGCTTAGCCTTTGTGAACCAGGGGGAAAAACCTGAATTAAGAATGAACACGACTTAAATTCAAGGATCAAAATGAAAGCAGCACATGTCGTTTCTCCATTTTACTGAAGTAGTTTTAGTTTGTTGAACTCCCTTGTTCCTGTAGACCACTTTGAGATTAAGCATTGGAGTGTTCAGTAATCCATCCACCAGTTAGAATAGTAAAATCTACAGAGTTTCGTAAAAAAACAAAAAACAAAAAAAAAAAGCCAAAGTCTTCACCTGAAGTCCAAGTCTTATTGTGTTCTGCTTTTATTAATTAATTAATTGATTTAATTTAATATAGGACTAAATGTCACATAAAGTCCCAATAAGCGAACCGTTTTGGAAAATGTTTTATGAAATAACCTAAATTAAAACCTCCATATCTTTCATTTCATTGATATTATTTGTTATTTATTACTGCACAAAATGGGTATATACTACAGGTGAAAAATGTATATTGTCTATTATGGAGATTCAACAGGTTCACTGGTAACATCAAAGGACCTTCCTTTTAAGAAGGGACTCCTGATGCGACGATTTGTTTGGATGAGAATGTTTTGTTGTTGTTGTTGTTTTGTTTGTTTTTTATATTTAATTTAATTAGTATTTTTATCTCTTCATTTTTTAGCCATCTATTTTTGAAAAGTTGAAATGTCCTCATGGCTTGCGTGCAATATAGGCTATAATGAAACAAGCTTAATGAAACTTATTTTCCTTTCATATTCCTTTCAAATGGTCATCATGATTTTCATTAGCAGAGGCTTGGGCAATGTCTTTGTGTCTATTCTCATTTTATAGGCCACGGAAAACCAGATTTCCTAAAGACTTGTTTGTGTATGAAAGGCCTCACGACTTCCCCAGATGCCTTTAGCCCCTCATACTATGCCAGTGTTTCTCAAACTTTTTTCACGTCAGGGACCCCTAAACTGACACAAATTAGACCACGGACCCCATCTGATAAGAGTTTTGCTCTTAGATGTTTTATTACAGAAAGTGTATAAAATCCATGACCAAAATATTCATACATTCTGTCATTGTCTTATTTATGGATGTAATAATAGTGAAAATAAATCACCCCCCTTTTTGCTGGGGACCCCCGGAATCCCCTCAAGGACCCCTGGGGATCCTGGACCCCACTTTGAGAACCACTATTATTATGTAACAGTATCAGCAAAACAAACTAATAAACAGGGCTAATCACTCCTGGTGCTTCATGTGTCTCTTAATAGTTAATCCCATAACAAGATGATGAGGAAAGTTAAGCCACCAAATTAAAGACTATCATTTAAATATTTGTAATTTTTATATCTTGTTTGACCATGATATATTTCCTCTTGTGACAACTTTCAGGTCAATTGACTGATTCATAAACTTTTAAGTGGAAAACTATGGATTTTAAAGTCAGTGCATACACTGACTGAATTAGCATATATAAATACAAATAGCTTACTTTGCTTGGACCAATTCACCAATTCTAAAATGTTTTGCTTTTATTTAAATTTCCAAAAATATATTTGTACAATAGTGCATAAAAAGTAGAATATAACAACCCACTTATTAATAATGTAGTCATAGAGGGGTCTGTTCTTTTCCTTTGTGCCATACCATGGGCTGAGCAGTTCAGGGTGAAATGGAGTGCTACTTGACAGTTACAAGGCAGGAAAAGCTCTGGATAGGAAGTGATCTCACAGGTCCCACAAATGATGAATAGCTCCCTAGATAGTGAAAGGTAATAACTTGTAATCAAAGCCATAAGAGAAGTTCAGAGAAGCATGATTGAAGGAAGACAGGAGGGAAGTAATATTTTTTCATTCCTCTCTGTAAATATTCACAGAAATGGCGTGCATGAGGTTGCCTGTAATAACAACACCACAATAAGTTTGGGGTTGAAGAGGGGAGTGGCGGTGGCTGGGTCTGCTTTTCCTCACTCACTGCTACTGTGAGGGATGGTCTATGATACGCCACCAGTTTTCTCTGGTGAGGCCCAGCCATTCACATGAGAGAAGCGCCAGAACAGGAAGGAGGCAATCAATCTGAGTGATGGTGCATGAATTTCACCTCTCTGGTCACAGTCCACACCTGGGATCAATTCAGAAGAATGTTAGGCCACTGAGGGTTCCTGGCAAGTCATCCAAAGGGCAAGCCAGGAAAGTACATATCACATCTGAAGGTTGGAGAATAGTCTTAAATGACAAACGGGAGGATGAGGAAGAAAACTTAAGTGTTTTAAGACTGGTCACCTCAACTGTTGTCTCCGGTCTGTAGTGTCTTGTTTTAATCATGACATCATACTGATAACATAACAGACACAACACATGGATCTGACTGTAAGACCTAGATGCTGAGATTAGTGTACTGAGACTACCACAAAAAATACTTTTATTTCTTCAATTATGAGTATCTTTTCTGTAATTCACCTTTTATTTGTCATTACAATATAAAAAATGTTCATGTACATTATAACTACATTATAACACATGCATGTGTTGTTACAAACGAGCAATTCTGTAAATTAGACTTGCAGCCAATATAAGAGACATTAAAAACATATCACACCACTTTGGATTTGGAATAACACAAGTCCAGTGAAGTTAAAGTGCTGATTTTTAAGCCTGAGTGTTTACATCCACATCATATTAGTAGCACTTGTTGCCCTTTTACATAATTCCCCAATCAAAGATGACAGAATGGAATTGGACAAGATAATAGATAATATAGACTTAACAAAGTCTTGATAGTTAATATTAAATGGCTGCTGCTAACCCTAATCCTAACCCTAATCCCTAACCCTAACCATTTTTTGGTGATGGCTGTGTTATTCAGCATTTGTTCTCCAGGCCAGTAGGGGGAAAAACATTATGGTGGTGGCTTTTACTGTCATGTAATATAATGCACCTGTACACTCGGTCTGTGAGATTTGATGGAACTGTAAGTCAAACTTCAAGTCAATGGCACTGCAAGTCCTCTGCAAGACGTAAAAAATTGGTGCTTCAGGATAGTGTTAAGCTATCCATTCACACTGTAACTGATCCATTATTTTTCAATAGAAGTAATTTTACTTAAGAGGGCATTGATGGCCCTACTAACATGTAGGCTTCAACAATGCCCAACACGGCTGTCTTTTTGAAAAGCCTGATATTCATATTGAAGGGCAATGTTTAGATATACATACATATGTGTACATACATGACCTTTTTCTGCACTAAAGGCCACCAGCCTGCTTGAAGCATACTATTATCAGCCATGTCTGAAGTAATTTACTCAGAAGCAGACTGGTTGGAGGTTATTACTCTTGCTCAACCTGAATCATTACAAGCTTCACTTTTGCCATACTTATTTATCCCAATGGTAGAATGAAAGAGGAGGATGTATAGAAATAGCGGTGTGTTGCTGCATTACAGAGAAGTTTTCTGTCTGTTCTTACACTCTATTGGTGCATTATATTGAAGTTCCTAGAAAGAAAGGGAGAGGGACCCAGGAGAGAATACGTTTGTGCTTTCAGGGAAGAAAACTCATAGCTGGGTTTTTACACTCATTCAATTTTAACAGCACAATACACACAACACAATACACAAGATCAGCACCTATGTTCATGTTAGAAGCTTCTCTAACATAAATAAATGCAGCCATTTCTCTGCTCTCTCTTCATTTTCTTAATGTCTGTTGGTCCACTACTTTGGTCCCATTGATTGGATTTCCATGGAATTTTGTACAGATATTCATGGTCCCCAGAGGATCAATCCTACTGACTTTGGTAATCTTTCAATTTCTCTTCTAGCATCACCATGAGGTTGAATTTTTTGGTTTGTAGTCAAATGTTTCAACAACTACTGGATAGATTGCCATGCAATTTGTTCAGACCTTCATGTCCCCCTCAGGATAGATTGGAACAACTTTGGCAATCCCTTGACTTTATATCTAGCACCATCATAGGTCAAATTAGTTTATTGGCTTCAAATTTGTTTATGTGAAAAAGTCAACATGAAAGATAAAAGTTAAATTGTATTTTCAGTATCAGACATTCCATCATTTTGATGTAAAAGGAAAATATTGCTTGGAACCTTAAAGTTGAGACAGAGGAAGACGGCGAGAGCTGGATGGCTCTTACAGCATTTGAATTTATGTGTTATTTGGTGTGAATGGCTTGTTTGTGTAGCCACTGACCTCTGAGAGAGAGACGTTTTGTCTACGAGATAAACCTAATGTTGTAGTAATCAATTTTAGGTTGCATTAACCCATTTGTAGCAGTGTTTCAAGCATGGACTCTGAGCGTCTGGGATTCCAACCTAATCTAATGACACAGAGGCAGAGACACAGCTAATTTTAAAGAGAGGGCCAAGTCATTGTTCTTGCTGCAAGGACTATAAATATATAGCCCCAAATTTAATAAAGGCCTAATACACACAGTAAGAGACGCCAGTCAATTCTAACCATCTTAAAGCCTCGTGAACACATAGTGCAAAGTGGCACTGGCAACAAACCTCCAATGGCCTTCCAAAAAGCCTCTTTTGTTCGCTTAATGGAACTAAGAAGTTAAATATTTGACTCATTGGCATGGGAGACAGACTTCTTATGTAGGAAATAAATTGTTTAAAGGCCTAATGTTTTATAGACTTGAGTCCTTGTTGAGACACTGTCACACCACTACAGAATTTGTTTGTTTAGATTCATTGGCTTTACAGGAAGATGTGTTTTCCTACAAATTCATTTAGCAGCACCTTTAGAAAGATGACAGTCTGACCAGCATCTGATGACTATGTGTGTGGCTCTAAACTTGAAGCACAAATGTTTTTAACATAGTAGCATTGAAGATGACATGGCTTTCTCACTTTTGTGTTTGATGTACTGTTTGTGGGATGTACTGTACTACACTTGCGATTTAAATTGCAAATGTAGTACAGTACATCCTAATTTAGTTTTGAACTTAAAAATAAATAAATAATAAAAAAAACATAAAATAATTAAGAAAGCCTTGTCACTAGAGGTGAGACCAGATGTAATTTGCCTGCCTCGATGTAAAATACTGTAATTATCATAGAATGTTAATCTTATCATGATAAAACCTTGAACTCAAACCTTTTTGTACTATATATGAGAACATACTGTTTAAAATAGAGCCAGGAGACACAACTTAGGATACTCAGTGGGACAAAAAGTTGTTGATAATTTTGACTAAAAATAAACCAGGTCATGTCTGACTGAGGACATTATAAGTTACAGAGTTTTAAACCTTTATCCTGTAGGGCGCTGCAGCTCTCTGGCTGCTTTGCTGCATTAGATTTGCTGTTAAATCATTTACTCCTTGGCTTTCTAAGCCTCTCACTCCTGTGGAGTTTCTGGGTTTCAGAAGTGTCAGAAATCCCATCAGAGACAACCAGCAGAAGGCTTTCGTGGAGCTGATTTTCAGCTTATCTCTACTCTATCCAACTTACCCAACACTTTTGAGCAAACAACAGTAAAAGACATCTGTTAGTGGCACTATTAGGGTCCTAAGTGTCTACTATGCATAACACTTTCAACACTTTCTGTGTGCTTCTTTTCTGAGAGCAGAAGGGACCTTTCATAGCCAAATAAGCCCGCCTCCATGCCCAAGGGCATCTGACAGTAGTGGATGGGACGTGAGAGGACAAGAGGGCTCCACAGTACTCAATATTACATGACACTGAGTGTAACTGCTTGGCACTTGAGCTCACTATACAGAGAAAAGCTTCAATGTTACAGTCTCTGATTATACTGTGCATGTTTGCAACATTAATACAAGTAACTATTGTGCATTCTTTCAAACCTTTCGGGTGACTTACATGATTTTTTGTGATTGTACATACAATAACACAATATATAAATTACTAAGTAATAGAGTTATTATGGTTGCCGAGTAATAAACTGGGATGTCATGGAAGTAGTGAACAACTGCTGACATGCAAAAATAGTAATGTATAGGCTGCTCAACACATAAAATGACTGCCACAATTAGCATTATTTGAACAATTGCAATTTTAGAAATGATAGTGAATAAATTAGTGGAGACAGCAGCTGTGAAGTTGTGTCACTCGCATCATTAGTGCTGGTTTAATTTATCAAGTCTCTTTTTTATGTTGGCTGCTACAGACATGGATAAAACCTAAACCTTTAACTGTAATATTAACAGTGGGTTAAATGACTTGTGATGAATTTAAAAGGACTAATAACCGTGAAAGAAAATTGAATAGTAGGTTATCATTTTATAAATCTACAAATGTTTTTAAACTAAAGAGTCAATGTTTGTTATCAACTGAATGTGATGTAATGTCATTGTCATTTTGGGGACACGTGTTGGTGAAGAAGTCCTACTCCTACACTAGCTGAACTGTTGAACCTGTTTTCTATCTGAAGGCTGCTTGCTGATCTCTGGGGTTAGCTACAGATATCTCTGTCTTAAGCCCACTGTTTTAGAGACTGTGTGGATCATGAGGTACCTAGACAAGCTCAAGCTGAAGGATGTCCGTGTGACCATGAGGTCTCTGTTGGATTGTACGACCATACTTGTTTGTAAGGTATAACGGTTTGTGGAAGTGTCCATTTAGGGACCAGACTGTTTTTAGCTTTGCTTCTGGAGAGGTATAAATCTGTCTAGTTTGGGTTCACAATCTTTAGAGAAAGGGCTGGCTTTAGGGAAAGGGCCAGCTGAACAACATGCTTTCTCTCCAAAAATACAAGATGATTGTATTTTTGTAAAATTGTTTAAAAGGTATTATTGTATTGCAGCAATGATGTAAAGGCTAATCCTGTATTGTGCATTTCCGTAAAGGCTTATGATGTATTGTCACTGTATAATGAAACGAAGACTGCTGAATTAGACTTTTCATGCTCCAGCGTGGTCTGAATATAGTAACACTAGCTGAGCCCTGGGGTTGAAAGTTGAAGACTGCAAACTCCGGTCAGGGCGTGGGGGTCAATTACGTTAACCTGCCATATGGTAGTGCAGCGGCTTCTCAGCTACCGGCGGTCACACTTAATAACATAGGATACACGGTAAAGTACAGTTTTTCGGAACTACAACTCGTGAAGATATGCTTATTATTGCTATTAGATATTCTTATTATTGTTATTTATTCTTAGTATAGGACTAATTATTATAGATTTTTTAGACTTATTGCATTGTATGCTGCTGGACCTGAGTACAAATTTCATTTCATATGTAAGCATGCAAATGACAATAATTTAACTTTGAACCTTGAAATTAACCTTGAACCTTGGGCAAAAGTAAGCACAAGAAACACAGATTTGGGGTGGCCACCTTTGGGGTCCAAAGATCAGGAAGACAAAGATAAGATCTCTTTTCCCTTACCCACCTACCTGAAAGTCACGTGACCCACAGGCAGCCTGTGACCACACAAACAAACTATGTAGATATGGTCTTTCCTTCAATTTCCAGCTAATCTGCCTTTTAGATTTTATGTCCACAGTAAAGGCTATTAAGCTATTGAGAGCAGTGTGGCCTATTGCTAAAGTAATCTATACCAGGTGCTATACCATGTACTAATCTTATGTCAGGATCCTTACTTGTAACAAGTGGGTTTATTTTTTTAGCGGTTCACAGGGTAATGATGTCAGCAGTGCAAAGGTTCCCGAGAGGTTGGTTTACGCTGACTTAATCCTTTGCCAGTGGGAGCACCTCATTGACAAGCTGAAGGACTGCAGAAATATAGTCTGAATGGGTTTAGCTGAAAAAACACATGTTCCCTACATGATCCTATGTACATTTAATCACTCAACGGAACAAATTCTAAAGATATAACTATGTACAGCCTCTCACTGGTGTTCGTCAAGTGTCAACTCACAAATAATCCTGTTTACAGTGTGTAGTTAAGCAAAGTAAATTCAGTAATTCATTTGTTATTGCTAATGACTTCTATAACTGGTTTACCAGTTCCCATTATCTAGGTGTTAATTGTTTGTTCCAGACTGATCCAACCTTGCTGAGGTAAATTTGTTTAAATTCTAAATATTCCCAAAACATTTTATTTTATATATTCATATAACATTTTTATAGCATTAAGTGTCAATGATTGAATGGAGAAATGTTCATCAAAAATAATAACATATGGAAGCATTTTTTAACCAGACATAGGGACTAGCTATGCCAAAATATATATCCCAAAGCATTGCCAAACTAAGTCAGAGGTTAATCAAGGCTAATCATGATCAGTCCCGATATTAGAGTTGCAGAGATCGAGACGTATCAGACCTTAATGGGATATAGAGCGCTGAGCCAAACAAATGCCTTGATTTACCATGTTAGTTTACTAACATGGTAAATCAATTTGGTTTTGTTAACTTGCTCAACTTTCGTTGATTTGGTCATTTTCCTTGATTTTTGTGCTTCTACTATTCAGGGGTCAGAGTTGAGTTGTTGTTGTTGTCCACAAGAGTCATTGTAGATTGTGAAAAGCTTTTTTTTTTTACTTGTCTTAAAGGAACAGATTCTTTTTTGTCCTGTCAGGTCTAATTTCTGTCCTGTTATGATCCTTCTTAACTTGGTTCCACATTTCAGGCTGCATCTGTGCTCTAGGGATTGACCAGCGGTGACCCTGAATCCCCCTCTACAAGATTATCGTTTGAGTGCAAAAGAAATTTCTACCCAGCTAAATTTAGTTCTTTCTAGGCTGCTGTCAGCCATCATTTCAGCGCTCTCTTGATGCAACACACCTTTCCATCTTTACTTCCAGTGTTCCCAGCATGTGATTGGGCTCAGGTCCAGTCCAATGAGCTTCTCAGGAGCCCTGGCTCTTCTTCACATGTACAAGTCTCGAGTCAGACGTTTAATCTGTCTCTGCATTCATGACACACATGCCTTTCCTGTGGTGATAATAATTTCATGATGGGGTCAAGGAGTGGACAATATGGATAAAATCCTCTATCACTGTACTTATATGTAATTTTATATCGCGATATACCATATAGTGTGATAAAGTACATTTTCTTGAAGTCAACTGAGAAACTGTTTATTGATAAAATAACTAGATGAGAATGCCTGTTTTGGTGAACATGTTAAAGATTATACCTATTAATAAACTTGTGCATAGACAGAGACATTCTTGTCATTTCAGCAGGTCCCAACACACAAGCAGTTACAGATGTATCACTGTTGTATGTATGCTAGGGAAGGGCAGAGGGCCCAGTATTTGTATCTGTATTTGTTGAGGCAGCAAACTTATTTGTATTAATATTTGTATTTGTATTCGAATAAAAGTGGAAAGAGGCTTAAAAATCTTGTTTTTGTTTTTATTATGCTTAATTAAAGTGTTACAATAAGTGTTCATGAATAAACTACCTTGTGCAGAAGGTCCCCACACTGGGTGTCAAACTGGAGGCTACCAGATCATAGACGACTGCGCTGACTACTGAGCTAAAACTTTACTCATCGCCTCATTGCAAACAGACCTTTACCTATTTATACATTCATAACACAGAGACAGCAAACCGTGTAACGTGTAGGGAAGAACTTCAAAGGCGATTATTGCTTCGCACTTTTCATTTATTGCCTATATTTTACAACCTAATTTTGTGGAAAGGAGAAGGGGAACAACAGGTTATGGCAAGTTCCTTGGGAGCACTTCATGTGTGTCAGTGTGCGTCATGTAGCAGGTGGATGTGACTCCCCTAGTTTAGACCTACTGATAGACGTAACAGCAGAGCAGAAGAGAGACTGAGATAGTAATGTAACCAACCTGCGCATTGGTATTTGACATGTTTCTTCCCAAAAACAAATAATTTTTAAAATATTTGTATGAAACAAATATTTGTAAAAAAACAAACAAAGAAACAAACAAAAAAACACTATTTGTGCTTTGCTGAATAATGTATTTGTATTTTGGCACACCCCTAATGTATGCAAGAGAGGGAAACCTAATTGTCATAGGAAAACATTTGAAACGCACACATACACTATCCTGTCTTTGCCATCTGCAAGTGTACCAAGATTGTGGTGGAAGGCATGGTGGCACCTGACTGTAGTTACCATTCAGTCGCACCCTGCCACCAACTCTTGAACTACTCTGCAAAAGGCTGTGCCAATGTCAGTAGCTTATTAGTCTTTGCAGATTAGCTGGAGCTGAGTGTGTACGGATGTTTGGCTCTGTGTAGCCGGAGTCTGCCTTCCTTTACAGGAGATTGTGTTGAGCATGTGAAAGTGTAAAAAGCAGCAGGCACAGTAGCAGTGACAGAGGAGGCGTTGGACAGCTCCCAGGCTACAGCATGTCCTCCTGCCTTCACTCTCACCTTAATCAAAAGTGAAAAGACAACACATTCTAGCGATACAAATTCAGTGACTTGAGAGCTGCCTCCATCGCCAGCGGGGAATTAGGAATGAGATGAGTCAACTGTTTCTTTTTACTTTTGCCCTCTGTGTTTTTACATCTACGAGCGTCTGTGTGTTTGTGCACGTATCCAAACTTGGCATGTACACAATGACGAAAACAGAAAAAGACAAACAGCAGCAACAAGGACGATCACACACTCCTATCTTATCGAATTAGTTCCTTTGTAAATGTTTTACAAACATTTACTAAAAGAGAGCCTTTAAGAATTAAATAATATGAACATTTGTCTGTGTCTTGCCAGATTTAAAGTAATGATTTCACTTCGACTTAGCTTCTGTTATTTGCTCATATATATATATATATATATATATATATATATATATATATATATGTATATATATATATATACACATATATATATACACACACACACACACACACACACACACACACACACACATACATACATACATACATACATATATATATATATGGCCACACTTTAAATTTGGCTACTAGTCTAGTGTTAGGACAGCTTTTTAAAAGTAATCGTTTGAGGATGACTCCTCTGATTTCTTAAACAATGTTAAGAATTTTGTGTATTCCCTTTTTTTTAAGTTCGACCAAGAGTTGCTAACTTAATTTGTGTAATGTTATGTGTAATTTAATCAAATACAATATAGACATTTAACCCTCTCTGTACATCTTCAAAATCAAAATATGGATTTCATTATAACTCTGTTTCATTTTACTAGTGCTTGAGTCACTTTATCAGTGAAAAAGCACAATACCACTACATATAAACCTCATTTTGGACATGATACAGAAGGAGCCATAGTAGCATTAAGACTCAGCGGGACTTCTTAAATACTGCTGTGACTCAATGAGTATAACTGGATAGCCGTGGTTAAACCAGAAAATTTTAATTGGTTCGATGGTCAGCCTAGACACCTTGATCACTAACCATATAATGGCTTTATTGTGAGGTATAAAGACCGACTGACTATGATGACAACAACAACAACAACAACAGAGAAAGCAAGTGTGTCCACATTTCACATGTTAGTGCATGTGAATAGTGCATGAAGGGTCTAAGTCGAACTCAATTCAGCATAAGGATATTACTGAAAATGAAAGGGCAACAGAATTTTCCCCTTTCTTTGATTCATAATTTCTGGCAGTTTACCATTTATTCTTGATACACATTTTCAACCAAAGTCAAATAAATTAACAGTGTTTTCTGAGATTAACGTCTGCACACTGTTTAATCAGGTCAGTGGGATTACTACTAGATCTTATTACAAAACACAGTGCTCACACTGGGTGTGAGGCAGGATGACACCTCTTCTCACCTCTGGTTCTCAGTAATGACCCTCTATGGCGTTAAAATCCGGGCTTCAGAAGTTTGATCAGAGTAAGAGCCTTATAAGCTATGGGAGGTCAGATGGATGCCTGAGAGCAATGATGGCCAACAAGGACACATTAGTGGAGGATTACACCTGGTCTTCTGCCATGGTTACATATGGTGACAAAACTGCCTTAACAAAAAGAAGTACTCCCCTCACACACCATACACTTCTCAAGAGGTCACCAGTTCTTCCTCATAATCTCCTTAGGTTTGACAGTTAAAGGCTTAGCTAAGGTCAGATTTTTGAAGCATTTTGATGCAGTTTCTCCAAGTCCTGCATGCAACTTGGCTTTTGTTCTAATAAACAAGTAATACTTATTGTTTTTAAGCTTTTTGTATGCTTTTGTCATATCCTTTGATAAGAATAACTGGTTCTTACCTCAACTGACTAATACAAAACATACAATATTTGTACAATTTAATGATCTCCTAGACACCGGTAGATTACTAAAGCCCCCGTTACACCCGGACATGTCAGTCTGCCTTACACTTGCTGTCCTCATGTGTGTGAGGTGAACGGTGGTCTTAAAGACATTTAAGAATCTTAACCTCAACAAACCTTTAAATCCAGCTCTAAAATGAGAGCATACAATCTTAGGTGACATTGCTCAGCCACTCGTTGTCAAAAACAACAACAATGGTTTAAACTCATCAAACACAAACAGGCTCAGAGAACAGTTGGCATTTTGACTTGCCACTGCAGCGGAAATGGAATGCAGCCGTTGTTGATGTTATTGTTTACACCTGTGTTTCAGGAGTCAAAGTGTCCACTGTGAAAAAGGGGCATTACAAGTAAAGTTGTGAAATGTAGTAAATTGACTTTATTCTATTTATTTAAAATTTACCATTTCGCAGATGATAGTTTGCCAAAAAGTGCTCTCTCTAGCCACTATCCACTGGAGTAATCCATTTCTTTGAGACCAGCCAAAGCCCATCTGACCATAATGTGATGGAGGCATTAATTGTGGAAATGTGGCACCTGAGCATGTTCACACCTGGCTCAGAATTAAATGGATTAAGAGATCAGCCCTCAAACTTTCTTTCTTCATACAGTTCACTTGTTCCTGGAAAAGCAAATGTACTTAAAGAGCCTGAGGATAATGAATAAATCACCTGAAGCCAACTGTACCTTGCTTTTTGGGTGTCTCACTTACGTACAACAAACCATCACCTTTGACATCAGCTGCAAGATGATGATTTGCCATAAAGTGCTCTCAGTAACCACTATCCACTGGAGTAATCAATTTGTTCAAGATCAGCCAAAGCCCATCTGACCATAACGTAATGGAGGCATTAATTGTGGTACTATCACACGTGAGCATGTTGACACCTGGCTCATAATTAAATAGATTTAGCAATCAGCAGTCAAATCTTCTTTCCTCAAACAGTTCACTTGTTCATGGAAAAGCAAATGTACTTAAAGAGCCTGAGGATAGCGAATAAACCACCTGAAGCCAACTGTACCTTGCTTTTTGGGTGTCTCACTTACGTACAACAAACCATCACCTTTGACATCAGCTGCAAGATGATGATTTGCCATAAAGTGCTCTCAGTAACCACTATCCACTGGAGTAATCCAGTGGATAGTGGACACTACATAATTCAAATAGGTTTTCAGATATGTAGTAATTGATACAGACATTCTGAACCTCGATTAAAAGGCAGCTGTGAACTTTACCTAATATTGTGGAAGCTGTTAAAATGCATCACATTTCAGTCAGTGTTGAGCTTCATTAACTTTCTCTGATACCTTGAACAACAGCTCAACAGTAGAATTAATACTCACCAAACAACCAAAAAATACATATATATATTTCAGATTCACATTCATTTATGAAAAGTGCTTACTGGACTTTTAATAAATTGAGTAACGTACTGCACAAAGGGGAAAAAAAACACTGAGCTGTAGAAAGGTATATGCACAATTTATTTTAAAGGTGTTACATTTTAACACTACCGTGTATAACAGGGCTTATCGGCATTTTTTACAAGATTGATTCACAGCCAGTGGAGTGGCTTAGTTGGAATAATCACCTCCAGAGCACCAGTGCAATTAACTGTTACACCAATCATCAATCTAGGTCACTCACAGGTGATCTGAGCTGTGTGCCCTTTTGGCTCACCCCAGCTATTTGTTGCTTCATGGTGACCACTGTGGTGCCTCTCTCAGACCGAACCCCTACTTTGTTCCCAAGAACACAAGGAGTTAATTTAGGTCAAGAACTATTCAGCTAGAGGCATTTTGTCCTCCATCCCATAGGGAAGTCAGGGACGCAGAACTACATCTATTGTACCCAGTACGTGCGTTGGCATGTTATGTTACATGCACGGCCCCCTTTCGGTGCACTTAACAGCTGTTCCTGTGCAATGGAGAGGGAGTGGCTGGTAATGCCCTAGCCAAGAAGCGCTTAGCTAGTTGGCTTTGTGAGTGCATCTCCCAAGCCTACACGCGGGTGAGTAAGGACCCCCCACTGTGGTCTAAGCGCATTGCGTGGTGTAGCAGCATCAACGGCCTTATTCAGTGGTGTGAGTGTCGAGGACATATGAACAGCAGCATCTTGGTCTATGCCTTGTCTGTTCATAAGCTTCTATCTCTTGGACATGACGGGCTCCTTGTCATGGTCTGTGCTCGCAGAGGTGACTCAGGACTTGTGAAAAGAGTTGTGTGAGTGTCAGCTCTGGTACACCTGTCCCCCACCACCCCATGATTTTTGACCCCTGCCAGGTTAGGCCATGGTTATACCCAGTTTCATGTTCATGCTATCTGGGCTGGGCCCCCTACTGCTCCACTGAAGTGGCTTGGATTATAAAGTAGTAGGTGGGCCATGGCGACTAACCTCTAGCCGGTCGTTCTCAGTAAGGCAGTCTGATGAGATGTCGTGGTAGGGCGAACATTCATCGGGCTCCACCCACTGTACCTATAGAGTCCATTAGAGGGTGGAGCCTGTGTGAGATAGAGTGAAGGTTATGATATTGTAACCCTAGTTGTATAAGCACAGGCGGAGCCCTCTACCTCTGGACCCTGCCACTCCTTTGCCGTCCACTGAAGTGGTTTCTGGATGAGAGTGGCAGCGAGTTGCTGCCTTATATACTGTGTGAGACGCACATAATCAGTAGGTGTGTCTTGATTGGCCGGCTACACACATGCAAATTTCAGTGGGTGATTGTGTGCATGTGATTGGAGGAGAGTCCAGTGGAGGGTTCCACTGGTGCTTACAGAACTAGGGTTACAATATTGTAACCTTCCTTTCTGGCCTTTGTGAACAAGCAATGAGGTCACAATGACCTTATTAGGGTTGATGATATCTTCAGTCTAAATGAGTGACTCAAAAATTGACATTGTGAAAGTGCCTTTACTGTGGAGATCCATGTGATCTTAGCCAAGGGCGCAGACCATCCAGTTTGGAGGCATCAGTGTGGAGCCAGACCTCATGACCTACTGCCAAGTCAACCCATTGTTTTCCAACAAGTCCCCCTATTCAGTAGCTATCACCAAGATCAATAGAAACACTCTGAGTCATCACAAGTTGCCTCTAAAAGAGACCAGTGCCACAAAGCAGGACCAAAAAGAGTGTAATTACAACAGGGCATTTGTCACAGAAAAAAAGTCTGGGAATTGCTGTGAATCATGTATTTATGATAAAAATAGTATTTGATTAGGGTCCAATCCAGCATACCAGTTCAACCACATATCCTCCTGCCCCCTTCTTTGAGTTGGAGAAAGGAGAGAAAAGGAGGGCACGTCATATCCCATCATCTGGAGAAGTCTTCCTCCTCATAGCACTTACTCTTGAGCCTCCCAAGAGTGGCAGTGGGCAAGCCATTTAAGGCCTGTTGAAACACTACAGATACTGTCAGAAAGAGACAGAGATGTGGGGAGAAGTGGGTTAGACAGGTTCCACCGAAGACTGTGACACTCTCACACTCACAGCTCTCAATGCTACTAAGAGCGTGAAGGTGCCAGAATAACATCAGTTTTATTTAATCAGCAACATTTCATGGGAAACTCTTGTGGGAGATGCAAAGTTGGAATGTAAATGTTTATTGTATACTGTAGGTTGTAAAGACAGAGAGTGAGAGTAGGAGTCAGATACAGGTGGGGGACATAAAGTATCGTAGTAAGGCATTGGATCATCAAAATTAGAACAGCTTTGGTTTCAAGTTTCTAGAATTTTCATGATTCACATGATTTTCATACTCATCAAACCAATGAATTACCCCTGTTTGGAACTATCTCCACTACTTATACAGGTTTCCTTTAATTTGTCACTAGTCTATCTGCTTGACCTTCCCAGTAAGCATGGTTTCAGGGATTTGAGGATGAAAGACATCTAGATTATACATTGTTTCTTTAACATGTAGCAGATCCCATAATAAATATGCTAGATGTTGAAATATACTGTAGTCATTAAAACACTGTTTAAACAATAATTATATTTAGACATCTAAAAAAAAAAAAACCCCAAAAAACCCCTGCAGGGAAAAAAATGGAAGAAACCTCAGGAAGAGCAATAGAAGGGAGATCCCTATTGTAGGATGGATGAATGTGCAAAAGATGTTGTGTGTACAGAATAGACTAGATAGCAAAATTACAACATGGAAAAACAGGATGACAAAATTAAAGATAGATTAACATTCAGCCCAGTTTTAACCAAGAGACCCAGATTTTTATCTCCTACAATTCACAAAAAATATGCTGACTGCCTTCACTAAAGCTGCTGAAATGGGTCAAAAACCGTTCTTGAAAATATTTGACCTTCATCTAGACAGGGGTCCATCACATTCATCTATCTTTCCACTGAATACTGTTACAGACATGTGAAGAGAATGAGGTTAGCGTAGTTTGCATGTAAGGAATGGTAAATCAGAATTGTATTTGCTATGTTAAGTTTGCTTTCTAAATATTTCCTAGTTCGCTGTGAAGATGCTTATTTGCAGGAAATACAAGGAGGGGAGTAGAGGGAGAAGTGGTGGACACTGTGACGCTCCACTGGCTGATGCACAGTGACAGACTGTCTGCCGTAAGAGGGGAATGTTGCATGTTAGGCAGGTCAGCAGATGCTGGGCTGACAGTCAATGAAATATTCAAGTCAAGACACTACTATCATGGATCTGATGTCTGTAATGTCACAGAAACAGACTATGAGTAAAGACAAGAAATGCATTCTTTAAGTACAGTATCACAAAGTATCATATAGTACACAACAAGAAAAAATGATCATTTTTCATTTAAGTCTATGTGAGTCACGTTTTCAAGACCAACTTACAACAGGGATGACAAGGCTGAAGTACAATCTCATTAGCACTGCAAACTACAGTATAATATCCAATGACATATTTTGAAACAGCGTATCACAAATATTGGAATGCTCACGTGTAGGAAGGAAAATTAACATGGATCAGTTAATGTTGCCATAACTGTCACTGTCAATCAAATACAAATGTCAAACAATTTCTCCTACTTGAGTGATTATATTTGAATAGTCTTATGACCCATTAATAGGAATCATTTAAATGTGCAGTCAGATTTAAACTGATTTATGCTTTTCACCAGCCAGCACCTTGTTAATCTTTGGCTGTATTAAATCTTCTTAAGGTAATGGAAATAAAATAAATGGCAAACATTTTCAAAACAGTCTCAACTCAAGGTCCACTTTCACAGCAGCGGATGGAGTTTGCTTGTAGATTATATAACTGTCCATTATACGGATAACATTTAGGGCTTCTCTCCCATATTGGCTTAAAAGATGAGTTTGACAGCTTACTCTTGACCTTGGAAACAGCCACTCAGGGTTCACTGTCTTGTTTGTTAAAAAACAAAGATTTTTGTGACTGCAATGGAAATGTATTTAACGCAATGCCTCCTTAAACAAAAACAAACAAACAAAACAATTTTAATATTGCAGAAGATGGTTACTGTAAAGACACAATTTAACCCATTTACATTACTGCCATCTACTGGAACATGATGCAATTGCCAGTGCACCCCTCACAACTGTGAGTAAAAGTTTCAAACAACACAGTAGGTAAAGGCAATACAAACACATTCTAAAGTTGATTTACAAGTTAATTTATTAAACAGAAACATATTATGTCATTAATCATGAAACCAGTTCCACAGTGGGCTAGATATAGTTGTATAAACACAGACACCACAACAGACATGTCAGCACCAATTGGAAAATGAAAACTTTATTACAACACACAGACACTGTATATCCAGTCATTTTCAAAGCATGTAACTTATACAGTTAGTCCTGAGAACTGGCTGCAGTGGATATGAAACCAGACCCAAGTATTGTAATCATCAAAACACACCACATGCCCAATAACATCCATTACCTCTGGACACTTCACAACATACAGAGTAGATCTGAGCATGCCAGACTCCTGAAAAACCCAATTACTTTGCATAATATTAATGTACTGTACAAACTTCTATTGCATATTAATGTACTGTACAAAATCAACAAACTGCTCTGTAATATAACAGGGAAACATTAACCACATGGAGCAGGGTTAAATACACAGCAGTGTCAACAGTAATATGACATTGGTGTAAAACTGAAGGTGCATGATTAATGGTTGAGGTTGATGCATCTTAGAGAAGTCCCAAATATGAAAAACATGTGAAAAGCACTCCTGACTCATTTGTGCTAAGGCAACCATGACAGTCTTATGTAAAAAGAAGGCAACAAAATCAGCTAAAACAGTAACTGAGCTGCCACACCAACACAAGTTAGAACTTTGATTACCTTGTAATTTACTATCTACCATGAACATGGCATTTATTTGACATTAGTACCATACATTTATTTACCATATAAGTTATGAATGCAAACCATAAACAAAGATACCACATATGAGAAGAAAGAGGAAGACATATTAGAATTGTGTTAGTGCCTAGTGAACACTTTAAATGAACTTAATCCAGTCAGGCACAGGTATTTAATCTTGGCTTTTACACCGGCATTCAATATAGCCAACAACCTGTACTTCTGCTTCTACCACTGAAATACATGAGATAGTTTTAATTAAAATAACAGTAATTTAATTGACCTGATAATAAATGGGAGATGCTTGGAATGGATCAATATGAGTGCCCAGCTAGTACCATTGAAGGGTCAGTTCACTCAAATCACACATATCTATGTATATGGATAGATGCCACTATGGTAAGTGGGAGAATGTTTTTTTTTCTCTGGTTTGAGTAACTTGACCCTTTAACACATCCTCAGATGTGTATCAAATATTTTAGATTAGTTGAGTAGCAATTATGATCATGACAGTACACAATTGGCCACCAGAAAAGACACAAAATAAAAAAAAGAAAAAGAAAAAAAAAGACTTAAAATCAATACCCGCATAATTAACATGACGCTCCTACCTCAGACCATTGCGTGTTTGAAGTTTTCCATGATTTTCAGCTGTTTACTACTACAAAGGGCCTCTATTGTATATCCTCAGAGCTTGAAACTCAGAATCCACAACATGAGATGAATATGACCCACCAAAGCCACCTTTTTCCCTATTATTTTAGAAATACAGTCTGACAGAGAAACCCTTTGCAATGGCTTTGTAGCACAACTCATCTGAGAGGAAAAATCATAAACAACAGGTCTGATGTATTTACCCCAATCAAGGAAAGGCAGGCATGTTAAAAAGATCCAACAAGACAAAACAATTTATAACAGTTATTCATTTATAAAAATCTAAACTGGAAGATTTCACGTGTCACAATTCTACATTAACTGGTGAATTGATGTCATCTCAGATTTTTGTCCTTCAAAATACGTCTTTTGGATATACTGTACATACGTTTAAGTATGAAAATAGATTGATTGATTGAACAAATCTAAAATTTCCACAAACACTAAAATTTTAAGAGGGGGCAAGAAGAAGAGCAAGAAGAAAAGGTCAAAACAGAAACACATATACAATCTCAAATTTCTCACATATTTACAAAAACAAAGACTTTGTATAAAAGTATACATCTAAGAATAGGCCTGTGGCACAACAGGGACATGTCTCAGGGCAAAAACATTGTTTCTATGAGACAGGATTCAGCACACACACAAGGCAGCGTTGTGTTGCTGTGGTAGGACTTCCTCAGAGGAGCTTCTTTCTCTCTTTTGAGCATGAGTTTGATGGGACTGTTCACTTTGTACTTTGCTATGAGGCGTCTTGTGGGGAGAACTTTTGTTGGGGGACCTGCCAAACCGACGGTGAGGAGCTTGAAGTTTGGGAGCAATGTGTGGAGAGCGGCGAGACCTTTTTAATGGAGGAGCAGAAGTAGCAGGGTCCATTTGGGTTGTTGAGTCTTGCTTTTCGAAAACATTCACCGAACCATCTGAGGGGGGCTGTGTGGCCCTCACACAGTCAACATCAGGTAAGAGCTGTGCGGTGGCACAGAAGGCTGCTTCATACAGCCCAAATGCCTGCTCCAGAGCGTTGGAACTGTCTTTAAATGGGTAGGGAGCATTCTCTGCATCACTCCGCTGAAATAAAGAAATTAAGCAAATAAAAAAATAGATTAAAAATTACTCTTTCCTTATTATATTTACTTACTAATAAAAAATAATACATGCTTATTTGTAAACTGTAATTAATTAAAAATTAGTCTGTTAATTTCATCAAGAAAATAGAAAATATTTGAGACACAACTTGCCATTCATTGATCTAAGATTAACAATGGAACACAGATGATAGCTGTTACAAATGGACGAACACTAAAATCATGGACATAAACAATAACTGGATTAAAATGTGTTTAAATGATTATACATTGAGTTTTAGGTGTGCTGCATACACACAGCACATAATGTGCATAATAGATAGGATGTAAATACAAATATATGACCTTCACTTTAATAATTCGGGAGGTAGGAGTCTCAATGCTCTCTGTCTAGCATCATTCACTTTTTTTTAATTAATGGTCTGTTCAAAGGTATTAAAGAGAGAAAATAAGAAAGATCAAACAGTCATGTTCTTCTTTCAAAGAAAATCCTCCTAAAAGGTTTATGGAAAGTGCGTATCAAGTCTTCTACTACTGGCTTTCATCAAAGTTTGATGAGGGGGCAGAATTCATATTTGCTTAATAAATCAGTAAATAAGTACGCAAAAATAGTGTTTGTGCCATTTGTTCATTCAACACCACAGTCCTTTATGAAAACCAATCATGAACAGAGCCTCTGTCTTCTTACTTGGTACATACTATGACTGAATACAAGACACTGTAAAGGGTGTGTTACCAAAAGGACCAGATGGGAAGAAAACGACTCAGCACTGGAGATTTATGCTACAGAAATGGCACAAACTTTTGGTAGGAAACCTGTGACATAATTTCTTATTTTAGCTACATAACGTAGCTTTCTGTTGGGCATTAGTAGATATGGTCTGGCCATTTTAAAAAAAAAAAAAAGCCAGGAATTTCACTGTACCCCTCTACCGGCACACATGATATGATCTTGCATTTAGCCTTTTACTTATAACGTGATGATAATGTCTTAAATTAAAAAAGATTGTATTTTTGAATTGGTTATGTCACTTTAATGAGTAACTGGTAAATGTTGGGCAACACATTTGAAGACGTACGGGATCTACAGCAGCATAACATCAATATCACTGTAGCTAACCATTGTTCACAAGCAGAGAAGACTAACCAGCTGTAAGGGAATTTTGATATGTTTATATCCAAATAGCAGATGTTTTGCCAACAGGTTCAGCGAGAGGAACCTGGCTATTCAATTAGTTCAGTTGCTGACACTTTGATACATTTTTATGAGCAGTCACCTCACTACCACTCCAGGCATGGCCATCCCTCATGTTCTTCTCCATATATCTCATCTTCTTCATAAAACATGCCATCCTCATGCTCCGCCTGTTGGCCCCGAAAACAAAGAGTGATATGGTGAACCAATGGGGCACTGATGGAAACCGCTGGTATGACCTTATGTCAGCACCTATTGGTGTCTATGAACCTTCATATTCTAACTGGTGGAAGTTGAAAGCAAATGACAAAATTAAAAAAAACTGGACTTGAATATATAAAGGACAATACAGTGAATAGGAAACAACAAACAAACAAAAAATATATTCAGTATATTATTCCATTGCCAGAGTGGTCATGAGGTACTTTCTCCAGCAGTGACCAGCTCTGCATTTGGAAAATATATGTTATTGTGCTTTATGGTTTCTATGGTTCATCCTAATGAAAAGTTAAAAAAAAAAATCAGGATGAAGCAAAGAAATGGCACTGACCTTTGGAACCTCACATGTGTTATAGGTAGTTCCTGGGTAGGGAACATGGTCAATTCCTGTAGCCATATCAACAACAATCTCATCTCGATGCATAGGAATAGGTGTTCCATGCTCTTGCAGTGCCAGGACAATCACTGTTGTGTTGTCTGCTCGAAGCATGCGTTCTTTCCAAAACAGTAGGGCTGTGCATCCCAGCCGGCGGGCGCAAGACATTCCCTTTGGTCCCTAGGAAGCAAAAAAAAATCAACAGTGGAGGGAGAAATAAAATTATGTTTACAATAATAAAATTTATTCTGGGCTCAAACAAGCATAAAAATCAAGGCAAAATAATCCTTTTCTCATAAAAATTGAAACCATTGTAAATCCAAAGTCACACTGATTGTGTAACGCTGCTCTAAAACTTATTACTATGTATTAGTTGTACAGTTACACACCACCATTTTATCATGGCTATAACACATATTGACAGCATTCTTGGGTGGCATCATATTCCACAGTCCATCACTGCCCAGGATAATGTAGCGATGCCGTTTGGGGTCAAGGGTCATCACAGTGGTATCAGGCTCCGGAGAAACCACAAACTCCCCACTGTAGAAATCGTAGCTCCAGAGATCACCTTTCAACAGATAAGAAAATAATATCACTTTTGGAGGAACAATTAAACAGAGAATATACATTATCAACATGACGCGGAATCTTATGGACACATAATCTCCAGAAAAAGGGTGCTATCTTTACCGAGAGATCGAGCCACAGCCAGGAAGGGGATCTGGTCAATGACTGTACTCCTCCTCACAGGGCCATTATGAGTCAGTCTGGGCCTCTTCCACACAACACGGTTCACCCCGGATTTTTTCATTACACTACAGTTACAAGAATAACACAACAATAAACTTCGATACAGAGGCAGGCTTTTGATCCAGACAGAAAATACAGCAACATGTCTCTTTGTTTACAAAAACAACAGTGATGAATCACAGAATTCATAGATTTATGTCTTATATTTATAATTGGAATATTCCTGCATATTGTCTTGTATTATCTCATTGTTTTGATTCCATAGTCTTGATTCATCTCTCTGCTTAGACAGCCTAAATGTGACTATATTCTCTGAGAGAGGTGACTGTGGGTTAGTGTGTCTTCTTCCTTTAGCTGTTCACAGCTTTCCTCAAAGTAATTGTGTCTGCTGAGTAAAATCCACCTGCACATACTTCACAGGAGTGCACTACATAGTGATAGTGTAGTGTTAAGAGGATAACTGTGAAAAAACGCTTTGCCACGCAAATGTTATCCCCCAATATACAGTACCAGTCAAAGGTTTGAACAAGCTTTCGCATTCAAGGGAATGGGAAAGTGTGTCCAAACGTTTGACTGGTACTGTATATACCAACATAGATTATTTTAGTTATATAATCATACTTGCTTTTCAGAAACATCAAGCTTCATTTTGGCACTTGTAGTGTAAGTGCAACTCACCTGCCACCAAGTCGTTCAATCCTTTCTTTTTCTTTAGGAAGTTCAGGTTTATGGTCTTGTGTGATTTCAAGTGCCTGGAGCGTGATATCAGAGTCATTTTCTTTCACTCCAACTACTACTGCTGAATCTCCTACATGGGCGACATACATGTGAACTCCACGGATCACAATTACGCTGGCTGTAGTGCCTGATGTGCTGGGCAGGCCAGTAATAGTCTTTGGCCACTCCGCTGTAAGATAAAGAAAGTAAATTAAAATGATTCACAGTTGTTAATGTTACTCACTGGTCAAAGATGCTCTAAGTTTTCAAGTGGAACCCTGCTGGTAGTATCAGTAATTACAATAACACAACAAAATGTTGTTTAACTAGTCTATTTACCACTTTAGAATACTCAAACTGCAACATATAGGCTACTAAAAGCAACTTGAGTAGGGGACTTTAGATTTTAGTAACAAACAATATGGTTTAAGACAAAAGTAGCACTTTTATCAAGAGCATCACTGGCAACACCCTGTGAAGAATGTACACTGGAGGTAGAAATACCTCACTGGACTTGTGTCTGATTTACACAACACACCGATGGAGGCATAAGAAGATTATAAATAGCAGAAAGAAGACAGTTAAGAAGCCTTTGCATCCGTCACAAAGGTCTTAATATTGTCTACCCAGCTTAGGAAGCCTTTCCTAATTTTTAAGACTACCACAAGATATGTTATCACACACATGTAAACAAACAAATCAACATTAGTTCAGCCTGCATGTCAGTCAGAGGCAAATGTGCACCTTTGAACCTGCTTAACGTAATTTTGGCAGCAGCTGTACAGCCTGTGGCCTTAAAAGCAACCACAGGGAATAGTTTGGTTCTGTATTCTCTAATCCTACTGAATTATACCGAGGTTTCTTATAGCAATCTTTTTTATACTGCAGAAAAACTAGCCAAATGAAAACAATGTCTCTCATTTGATGAAAAAAAACACCCCTTCAAACTATATGGGTATTATTTTATACTATTATTTCATAAAGCATGGTGGCCATATAAGCCAGGCTTACTTGACTGAATCAGGCTTATTTGTGAGATATTTTGTTTAATAAAGCAGGGTTAAATAGGTCTGAATCATGTTACCATAGAAACATATATTCCCACAGAGTAGCCTCATTGTGCTCAGGCTGGTTTTTAGACTTCACCTCAGGATTAAAAGTTACTGTTTTCTTGTAAACAAACAAAAGTTTTGTTTACACTGAGCGTTACTCATCAAAATACATTGTGTGTATTCTTGAGGTCTGACAAAAGTGTTGAATGTTTTTCCTTCCTGATAAAACATTTAATTATTTTAATTCTGCACTGTTTACTTCCATGTTTACTAGCTTGCTGTTGTCTTCTTCCCCGACCTTGTTGGTGCAGTACGAGACAAATAAAGCAGGGACCCACTCCTAGAGGCCAGAAACTCAAAAGAGTACCTTTAATCAGATTTAAACTCTACCAATCAGACTGAAAGTATTTTCAACCAACTCCTCCCCAGCAATCCTCTTAATACTGTACATCTATACTACTAAGAATAAGTGTTCCCTAGTGACCTACAACATGCTGCCAAAGGTTCTCTTTGGCTTTGTGGTTTTGTCCATCTTGACTTAAATATTTAATTCTTCATATCACATGTTTACTACGTGCTGTTCTGTGGTTGTGAATGTCCTGATTTTTTCTTTACCTCTTTGTTTTTGTCATAGTGAATTGATTAGAGGTGCACAATCAGATCCACCAGATCGGTGTCTGGACTGATACTGACCTTGTTAAGTAGGTTGGGTATCAGCCAAATGTGTGTCTTCATCAATGTCATAACTACATTCAGTGTTTCTGAGATCACATTCATGAAATCACAGAACTTTTTCAGAGAAGCGGCAATCCTTGGCCTCATGTCACCTTACATAAAAATGATCCCAGTGAGTTCCAGTCATTGAGATGAACAGATTTTACAATTGGGATATAGGAGAGCACTTGTGTTGGATTGACACTGGGTTTCAACAGATACCTTGAGCTGAGGTATAAGATTTTGTATTGGGAGAGAAAAAAGTTGGATTGATGTGATCCAAGCTTCATGTCTCAATTCATGTAGCACTGAGTTGACTATATGAAACAGTTTCACTCTGGTTCAGTTTGTTAGACTTTCCAAAGTCAGGCCTTTCACAATAAGTCCTGCTATTCTTAACCTCCTTTATGGGACCAAATCCTGATTCAGGGCTTCTTTGACATTATACACTACACATACAGGACATTATTATTTTTGTGGAATTAACAGATAGATTAATTAAATACACATGCTTTCTATGAGAGTGATGTTGAAACTGATTGGCCACCACCATACACTGTCAAAGGCACAACCTGCGATGCAGAATGTAAACAAAAGGTAAGATCACCACTAAACACGTTGAACCTGATTTAAACCCCAGTCTGATTGGCAGGATCTGACAGGATTACCTTGTTGTACACAGACTAAGACTACAAATCAATTAATTGAAGGTTTATTCCCTGTCAAATCAGATAGTTGTAGCAGAACTGTCTCAGATTTTGTTCAAACCTTGTCTATATCATGAATGGGTCCCAAAACCAAGGACTGTTAAATATTTCTGTTCAAATCCTATGCTTTCATATTTTTTCAGCCCTTGGTATTATTTCATTTTTATAGTCTCAAAAACACCTTATCTGGGAAGCCATGTTTGGGCATTAATATCTTGAGAGGTATTGTTCTTAATCTCACCAAACTTTGTACGATGGAAGACAAATGTGTTCTGTATGCGAAAACCATTAAAAGCCCATACTGCATGCCATTTTATTTTTATAAGGCTGTAGATTTGGAAAAAAATGCAAAATTCCTAAACAAGAGTGATATTGAGGGTACTACAAACCAACATTTTTGCACCAATATGATATCAATCATTATTCTTTTCTGCAAATACAATCTTTTGCCAATATTTGAGGTCTCTACCAGCAATGGACATTAATATATTATGAATAAAACAAGGCATGGTAGCATGTTGGTCATTTTCATAGGACCAAAATGGTATTTGGGGCAGGTAGTCGGAACATGAAATATAGATGGAAATTGCTTGTGTATGGTTATTAAGGGTACAAAGAGCCAATGTCCATCCATTTTTCCTTCATACAAAAATAGACACAGATTTGAGAGATATTTTACCTCTGGCAGAAAAACATCCATTTCAGGATTATATTTTTTTTGCCTCAGTATCTCCATGATTATTGAATCCTGTGTCATAGGAATTGTAAGAAATAAAGGATAAACATGTTTTCAGTATGTTCATTGGAATAGAGGGCATTTGAGATGGGAATTGTATCTCCAGTAAGGTCCTGGATATTTAAAATAAGTGAAATATTTTGATAAAATCTCTGGTATAAGGAGCAATAAGTGGTATCCTACATGGCCCTCTCAAGCTACAGTGGGAGTATCTAGCCTAAATGTGTGTCCACATAAAAGGTTGGTTGTGTTTATACATATAATTTTACAGTGTGCATGTTAGAAAGCTTTAAGCATTAATGACCTATAGTAAAATGAGCCTACAGAAAACATGTATTTCTTTCTCTAATCAATATTTCAGAGGCTGGAACACACATACAGATGATAAGTGAAGACACTGCTTCTTCATTATGGAAATGTTTTTCCACCTAGAGTTAAAGCAATGCTAATTATAACTATGTGTGGGAACTATGAAGGGAACATGGAAGGACATTTGCACTTTGTACACTAAATGACCATACATTAAGCTATTTCTACATACATTTTCATGTTTCTACTAACTACCCCACATAACATTTTTGGATGTATGAAAATGACCGAAAAATGCTACCACACCTTGTTTTATTCATAACATCTTCATGTCCATGAGTGGTAGAGACCTCAAATATTGGCACAAAATTAATAAAAGATTGTATTTGAAGAAAAAATAATGATTGACACCGTATGGATGCAAAATAAATGGGTGTATAATGCCCGCAAGATCACTCTTGTTTAGGAATTTTGCACTCTTAACCAAATCTAGGTCCTTATAGAAAATGAATAGGCATGCAGGACAAACTTTTAATGGTTCAGTCATACTGAGAACATGTTTGTCTTCCATCCTACAAAGTTTGGTGAGGATAGGAATAATTATTATTGTTATTCATGTCCAAATATGGCTTCCCAGATGATGTGTTTTAGAGAGTGTAAAAAAAATAAAATATATCAAAAAAAAATATTTAAAAAAAAACATTAGAATTGTACAAAAATATCTTACAGGCCTTAGTTTTGGGACCCAGACATTATATAGACAAACTCTGAACAAAATCTGAGACGGTGCAGCAACCACTTTTCTGGATTCTGTCTGATTTGACACAGAATAACCCTTTAATGATTTATGTTGTCATTATGTTTGCATTTTTATTTGTAAGCCTTAATCCACTAACATCAACTGCTATGACGCACACATTCAGAGTTATACTGTGGGTGTCATGTCAACGTTAAAAGCTGTGCAGTAGTCAGATGACGGCTCAGTCTGTTTATTTGTGATGGGATGAGCATCATCCTACCAGCTGAGTGGGATACTGCCTCACATGACACACTTTACAACGCTGCAGAGAGCGTGACAGCGAGAATTATGCAGCAATATATACAAACAGCTATACATATGAGGCGGGGGCTGCAAGTGAGGTTAACTTTGATGACTTACGTAGCTCTTTCCACATTGCATGGTGACAGGCGATGAACCCTTTACGAAGAGCAGCACACACTTCACTGTGATCCTTCGACCAAAAGCCCCGCTGCCTTTTCAACAAATCCCACAGATTCTCTCTGGCGAAGTGTGCTGCTTCCCGACCCCCGTGACCATCGAAAACTGCGAAAAACGCCACAGACTTCCGAGTGTCGACTACATGCTCTGCGACTTCTCTGTCTGATGCCGGTGCACTGTTGTTGCCACTGTCCTCGTTTGATAGACTCTCTACCCACATTGCAGAAACTGGGGCAGACTCAGCAGCAACGTTATGCCCATGTGTCTCATTTTCAGTCTGTTTACCAGGTTCACTCTCCGCTTTTTCCTGTCCTCCATGTCTCTGCGACTTTGGATAATCTTCGGCTTGCGACGGCGTCGGCTCGTACTCGATTCTTATCTCGACAACATCCTCCATGTATTTCCTCCCTCCTTGCTCGGAAAATGCACTCATACGAAATGTTATTGCGTCGTCCATGATTGTGAACGCGTAATACTATCTTTCTAAGCAACAAAAGGACACATGTAGTTGCTAACTGTAGCTCGCAAGCTAAAAATTTTGAACCAATTTTGCCGCGACTGTATGGCCGAAGGCTTCCTTCCTTTTTGTTTATCTTCACCGAAACGTCCCGCTGTACGTAATGACGTCCTGATTTCCCACCTATCAACAACTACGCGTGGCACGCCTTACTTGCGTTACTGGCGCTCGAAAAACATTTGAAATACAAGTAGGGGTCACTTTGCAGACCCAAAAGACGAGAAGTCCTTAACCTAGCACGTTTTGCACAGAATTCCCACCAGTGTGGCAGAACAGCAGCCAGAAGTAAGCAAACAATGAAAAACTTTCTGTTGGCTCCATCATTCATAAATGTCTTCATATTTTGAGAGGCAATATTACAGCTAGCATGCATTAAATAGGCTATTGGGAAAGTGGCCCTTAGGCTAACTAGCCTAATTACAATTGTAAATAAATAGAGCTTAGTTAATTTTATCTGTCTTTAAAATGAAAATGTTCAAAAGCTGTTTAATTTTAATGGTCAACATTAAGACACTTGAAAGACTTGTATCTTCATTTTCAATTTATTTATGAAGACTTGACTTGGACTTGCCCCAAACGACTAAAAATACTTGATTTCAAACTTGCTCTGACCGACTCAATTAAATGATCTGGAATTGTCTTGATGTAAGTCGGTTCAGAGGAGACACTTTAACATGTCACAGTTGGAAAAGCACAGGTGTAAATGTTAAAAATGAATTATGGTTGAATTCCATTTAGCTGCTTCAGTTTCAGGGTCCTATAGGGCATGCTGGTACACTGTCATTGTTAACGTTATTAGTAACACCTGTGCTTTTCATTTGCAAAATCAAGAAATGTATAATAGTATTTCAGCACTTTTAATGTTAAGATTAATTTAAAATTACAGTAATTATTTTGACGCTGTAATACAAAGGATTCCCTTAACATACTTGTTGCCTTATAGACTGAATTTAAATTTTGCTTGCATTCAATGCCATGTAGCTCAGCTTTGCAGAGTGCATGAATTTATGCTAAATCCATATTTGTACTTTTAAAAGAAAAGGAGGTGGAAAATGTCATAGCAGGCATTATCCATCATCCATTACAGTACAGTTGGTGTGGTTGTGGGAGCTCTTTATCAAGTAGTGCTACAGTAATGCCATATGGAGGCAGTATTAATGTAGTCAAATTAACTATTCCTAACATTCTCCTCCAGTTTTCACATAAATTCAATATTTTAAACAGACATTTTTACAAACAGCATTATGCCAGCACACATATCTCTATTTTATCAAGAAAAAAAATATACAAGCGATCTCATATGTTCTTATATCTCATTTGGTGAGAATTAGATCATTGTGATGTATGGTTTTCATATGGGGAAACTACTTTCACATTTATTATCATACCAAACACATTGATTCAAAATTTGACAAGGTAATCCCTGCTGTGGTATAGGTTGTTGTCTGTGCACTGTATGTGTGTGTGTGTCAACCACAGGTCTCTGTGGAAGTTAACAATCCTTTTCAAATCTTTATAATGAGCACAGCAGAGAAATGATTACCACTAACAATAAGTTATTACTCAAGATAAATGAATCTATGGTGATCTCGTGTTTTTCCAATAGAGAACACATTCTTGTATTCAAATATTTCTCGTTTCAACCTTACAAAATCCCGAAACTTATATGCATTCCTCTCAGCACCTACTCAGCTGTGTGCTTTGCTTTTTGATTTCTCTTCCTCTTTCAAGGAAAGTCTTTACATCTCTTTATCTCTCTTGTGTGTGTGTGTGTGTTTGTGTGTGTGTGTGCATGTGTGAGAGAGAGTGAGAGAGAGAGAGGATACCCATGTTTAAGTGGAGAAATAGGAATTTCCCACATTATGCTTTCCGTCAGTCTCCATCCCTTCTTCATCCCTTCTTCATCCCTTAATACCCAAGGCTCTGACCTTGGCTTTAATGCTGAAACCTTCCTGTTTTAGTAACTGCCCTCCTCATTTTCTTTCTTTCTTTCTTTCTTTCTTTCTTTCTTTCTTTCTTTCTTTCTTTCTTTCTTTCTTTCTTTCTTTCGTTCTTTCTTTCGTTCTTTCTTTCTTTCTTTCTTTCTTTCTTTCTTTCTTTCTGTCTGTCTGTCTTTCTGTCTTTCTTTCTCTTTTTGCCTTTCTTGTTTATGTCCATTAATAGTCTAACCCTCTGAGAGGTCCTGTCTGCACACAGGGCACTATTACAGATGAAGAGGCAAAGTGATTTCCATGTAAATGGTGTCAGAATGTCATTTTCAAGTGAAGATGCTGAGAAAATGAATTCCTGAAGACGAGAGAGATTACCAAGAGGCAATGACACCTGGATTGCATTCTTACAGATTCCCCATGCAGCTCTTGTATAATGGTCCATCCATAAAAATAGCTTTGTTTGGCTTCCTGTGTAAATGCTGAAGTGTCAGTCAGCCCAGTCAAAGCAGAGAAAAAGAAAAAGGGAGGGATTCAAATATTACCATATAAATGTATGGTAATATAACCACTGGTCATTTTTGATGTGGGCAAATCACAGTGAAATTCTGTACGTGTATGTAAGAGAGAGAGAAGGATTCACACAGCATCTTATTGAAGGACCTTTTACCCTCATCAATGTGTAGTCAAGTTGCAATGATTAATTGGTTAGGGGACAAAGTGTCCAGGATAAATAAATTATATTTGGGGTTTGGTAGACCTCAGGGCTGGCCATTAGTCTATGTGACAAGTTCATCATACAGCTAAAGAAACAAATATTAAGACCAATAATGCAACAAAGCAAAGAGAGGCCAGGGCCAAGGGTCGACAGGTCTCTCAGACCTCAGCCCCAAACTACTTTCTCTTTTCTTTTTCTAACAGAGAGAAGACACATCAGGAAAATGCCAAATGCCAACACTGTCACAGAGGTTAGTACAGTATAAATGTCCCGGTTGCTGCTGAAATAACTTGATTGTGAGAAATGAAAGACATTTCTAATTCTATAGGTGAATTACTTAACACTGACACATTTCAACACATATTAATGAGCTGGGAACAATTGATCGAATTAACCAAGCATGATCTGCGTTAACCATGAAAATTTGATCTCAGTATAAATATGTAAGTAATATGTGGAAGTGATCTCTGCATATATCTACTACATTGCCTCTGATATATCATGCTGTTTATGTTCTGAGAAGGTCATGGTTGATGAAAGTAAAATGCTGAAGGATTGATTTTGTAGATGAAGAAGTGCAAAGTTGTTTCACCAAAACTGAACTAAAATGCTCCGCAGTTACACTTGGGAAATACAGATACAGTCAAAATACAGTCACTGAATAATATTGATAACACAATGTTTGTCCTCATCCAGAGTTTGATGTAAATGTAAAGCTATCATTCATGTGCATGAAGTCTTATTCTGTAACATATCATAAATGGCATATGGTTATTGTAGTAACCGGGGATATATTCATTTATGAAAATATGCGTATCAAAAGATCAATGAAATAAAAAGGTAATGTTTCTGCTGAATTACTTATTAACCTAATGTTTCAATGTTTAAAGATCCCCTCCATACAGGTTTTAAGACATTTAAAATATGATTTGGATGATAGATTGTGTCTAGTAGTTCAATTACCTCCTCCTTCAAAAATTCTTAAAATACACATATTCCTTCTCCTTAATTGAAAAATCTAGAATCTATATGAATATGCAAATATTTTAACTATCAGATACAAGACGTCACCTACTTCACTTTAAAGTCTATTCTCAGTTTATGTAGCCCTGGAGGTTTCAAGCTTCCTGTTCACACTTGTGCAAGTTGCATATCTGGCCACAATAGGCTGCGAAATGAGTTGTGATGTTACAAATGATGCTCGTATGTATTTAGATTGAACTGAGATTTAAAGTGAGCACAGACAAACTTTCTTCCGTTCAGCAGATGAACAGCCTTCTCTCTGCACATACATCATCCCTCACAGTGAAGATTAAACATCCAAGTAACAAGCAAAAAGCAATTTGTAGTGGAGAGGGACTTTGAACACTGAGGAAACAAATTTGGGTGAAAGGGAAGTACATAGAAAGGGAAGTAACTGTCATTTATATCACAACCAAAGTCCAAATTCAAAACAATGTTTTGTCACAACATATGTCACATAGTGTTCATATTTGTGTATCTCACCCCAGGTTCAAACCACAAGTGACTTGGTCATACAGACCAGTTAAGCAACATTCTTGCAAGAGAAGACTACATTTACTCTTGAGATGATTATCTTTCCAATGTCAGACTCTCAGGTCTGCTTCTGTCAGCATGATAGATCACCATGATATTGACTTAAGGTTAATTCAAAACCGCACTGCAGAGTTTGATGAAGGATCTCGATAAGAGCTCTGTTGATAAGAGTGCAGTTGAAAAGAAAATTGTTTTGAGTCACATGCCCTGATGCTCCTCTATTGCAGCATCAGGCTCTATACATTTCCACATCATTTTGCCATAGTGGAATTATACTTAAGATTAGGTGTTCACCTTTTAAATGTATGAATTTATTAATGCAGTTAACCTCTGTAATGTGTCTTTTGGTGTACGGTGTACTGTGTACTGCACAGCTCTGAGGTCCACTGAATTACTGTCAGTTACAAACAAACATTTGCCTCTGGAGGTAAATATACCTGCACAAAGATCAACCTTTCCATAAACTAAATACAAGAGGAATCAGTACATAGACAAGGACATATGTATTCTCCTGGTTTGTGTAATCCACTGAGCCCATCACAGTGCTGCATAGGGTAGATTGAATTGAATAAATAGCTGCTGAGCAATGTTGCAGATCAATTCTCCTTTTGTTACACACATCATTACACTGCAGAAGATTCATCAGTCATTGTGCACATTGTTTTCAATAAATGAAATGGAAAAAAACCCAAATCAATTAATAAATAATTCATTGAACGTGGGCACAGGTGAACTGATGATCATGGAAAATACACAGAGGAGTGGCTAGTTGAAGACACTAGAGAAGTAGAGTTCTCTCCCCTTTCTCACATTTTATATTCCACAGACATGCAAGTCAGATGAGTTGAAAAATCCAAAATTTCTGTTTGTGTAAATGTGTTTTTGCTATCTCTATGATGAATTGTGTTTTCCTGCCTTCTGGCCTATGCATGCTAGTTTCCAGCACCCACACTGTATATACCTGAATAGGAATAAGTAGGTAGCAAAAATAAATGGATGAAAACCATTTCAATTCCACTCAGTTAAAGAGACTGTGGCAAGCTGGTTTTGCTGCAGGTAAATGTAGACCCTGTGGGATGCATTTCTCCAGATTGTGAACCACAATGCAGGGATGTTGCCCCATATTGCAGCAAAACAATCTGTGATTCTCTACCCATTGCTGCAGGTACCTTGAGTTGTGATGCTTCATTTGCAAAACCATCAAATATAGACAGTATATATACTGTATATATGAACACTGGACTCCAAATAGTGTCAAACCATGGGTAATAACTGCTCAATTTGCAATTTTATAATGAAAAATAGACAGTAGTTATGCTTTATTTAATACAGACACACAAAATACTCAAATACACTCTCCATTTAGGATAGTCTTTAACATGTCACATATTAATTGTAAAGTCCATGCTGTTCCCAATGTGTAAAAAAGACAAAAGGGAGAATGAGAAAAAAATCTTGTTTTTAATAATCTGAGAAAATAAAATGAAAATGATAATGTTGTTTCTGAAGTTCACTGTTTTCTAATGTCCTTGAGTGTGTGAGCTGTCAGGCTTAATCTGTAAGAGTACATTGTCTGAGTGCAGCCTTAGGACCCTGAGGATATTGGACCTAGGTTGCTGCAGAGGTAGGTTTGTGATTTGTATGCACTCCATCTGATAGCGTCTCTTGGATCACAGATGGATTATTTAGGCTTTTTCTTCGGCATAGGCTCCTTCTTTTGATTTTTTTCTCCTCTTTTTACAGGTCCACATTGTATCTTCTTCTCTCTTTCTCTCTCTGCTTTCATTGTTGGGTACTTGGATGCCTCATAGACAGACACTTGCAGAGATTTGGCTTTACCAGAGAAAATGGAACAATAATACTGGAGGAATAACCTGGAGGGGTAAGTTTTGAAGTTGTGCTCATTGATATTAGTTAGGCTTGGTTTGCATTTTTGGTAATATCACTATTGTGAGTGCACATGATTTTGGCATAGGTGGATTGAGAGGGAATTAAGTCCTTTCCCTGCCCACTCATTTAGACAGGAGCGGATGCTGTCCACGTGCTGTAGCGCTGAAAGTTATACCACAAATGGTCATGAATGTTGTTTTTATTCTGATGATTGCACTTTGCCATACAAGAAATAATGGCAGAGTATTATCTCCTTTGTCCTTCCATATAGACCTTAAAGGTTAGGTCTAAATTAATAGAATCATCATAGAATTCTTTACTGTACTTTGTGTTAAAGGTTAAATAATAGCCAAATCATAACTTTACATTTAATTTAGCTATATCTACTGATTAATCTGAATGTTATGGAGGGAAATATGCATATATTTAATTAATATAATACCCATATGCAAAGAATGTATTATACAAACCTACCACATAATAATTTTTGAAAAATTGGTAAAATACCTCATAGTCTGCATTTCTACAAAGTCTAGGCCTGTAGCATTCTCTCTCTTTGGTCTTTGTTTTTAATCCTATTTCTTTGGCTTCTTATTCTGAAAATCCTTCAGTGGTTTTGAAAACTCTTAAGGGATTAAGTTATGGATGTGCACAAGCAACAGTTGCTAGAATTACATTCAAACAAATCCAATCTCATATTTTAAAGGATCACTTAATCTAGTGGGTTTAGTTTGTTTGGCTGTACTACCGACTGAAACCACTGTAATTGTAAATATGAAGTTGCTCTTAACTGACTCGCCTGGCTGAATAAAGGAGAGGTATGAAGTTTTCCTATTGGTAAGCAGAGAGAAGGCATGGTGAACAACATATAGTGCTCTACTAAGAATGAGTACAGTGACTGAAAATCACTTTTCAGGTTGAGCGGAGTCAGTGGATTAATTCCTGATCAAAGTCTTTTATCTGTAAATACATTTTGCTTTATGCTCTGTGGTCATTTGGGTGGTCATCAATATTTTGTCCTTTCTTCACAGTTCCATTACTTAAATATTTTTTTCTATGGTTTTTAGATACTGCTATTAATACGCTACACCAAACATATTTTTTCTTCATTATTTTCAGATAGAGAATCCAAATGCAGCTAACAGTGCGTTTAGTTTTGTAAGGTCTTATGCTGACATATCAGCGTCCTTTATCCTCTGGGGCAGAGGTCACTGCCCCTTGTGGCTGGTCCATGGGATCATCTGTCTAGTTTTTATCTTCCACAATGCCTACTCAGCCGACTATGACTTGTTACTATGAGCCCTGACAGAGCTTCAGACATTGCCTCTCATACTTTTAATATCCTTTGTCTTGCTCTGATAGCTCCCTTAATGCATTGTAGTGGCAGTGATGAAAGCCTGTATTTGTCCCCCCATCCATTTCCCCAAAAGACACATCCATATGTCAGTGATAAGTGCCAGGTGTTGATAAGAACTCTTCAGTCTTATGTGGCGAGACAGCAAGCCTTGTATAATGTTAAAACGTGATGTATGACTTTACGTGATTGACAGTAATATATGCAGGTGGTTTGTGTGTTGTGTCTACATCAAATATTGGAGTCTGTCTGTCTCAAAAGCACAAGCCTCTCCCTCCACATACCTCCCACTGTGGTGCTGATTTAGACTCCAGTTCTTGTGCAGAAAATAGTCAGTGAATCATACTTCCTGGTTGTACCCCCTGCTTTCACTCAGCACCCCAGTGGTGTTGTACTACAGAGCTGCTGATTAGTCATTACATCTGAGTCTACAATGCACATAGAAATGCACACTGATTTAATTATGTGTAGCCTTAAACACAGCAGTAAATAAAACTAACCAGTACAATATTACATTTATATACCTAAAGCCCTAATCCTCTTTAAAAATGGACTAAAATAGTTTTAATATGTGGGGAAATGCAAGTTTTTTTTATTCCTGCAAATGCTAATTGTGCATTGAAATGCAGTATGTCTGCTTTCACTTAATTTGCATCCAAGGTAAATATTCCAGTTAAATGATGGCATCTTCACCTGCACTTTTTGACATGGTATACTTGGTATAATATATAGTATTGCACATGGAACTTAGAAGGGAGAAAAGATGGAGGGGAGATACTGAAAGCTGATTCTGTTCACGCTCCAGTGCTCTCTACAGTATCCGTCTGCTGTTGTATAGGGGGAGCTCCTGCTCCGTCTTATTGACAATATGTTAGATGGTAAGCTGTGATTATTCCCCCAGTGGACAGAATAAGGAAGGGGAAATCAGCAGTCCTGTCTCCTTTGATCTGCAGACTCTCCCCATTAGTTCAGAGCATGTGCAGATGAGTGTAACAGATGCTTTGTCGTCATTTCTTTCAGTAAGGGCAGCTTAATGTATGTTGGGTGTAAGTGCATGCATGGTCAGTCATGAGGGAAGGGCCTATATGTACTAACAAGGGGGGGGAGGGGGTACAGGTTAATTTGATTATAATAATGAGATAGCAGAACCAACACAGAGCTCAATGGAAAAGTTTCATTCACTGAACTTATATTATTATATTGCATCTTACACCTCCTTTCCTCTCCTCTTCTTTCCTCTCCTCTCCTCTTCTCTCCTCCCATTTCACTTAACATTTGATCATATACTGTACACAAAATTGCAAGATAAACTACTGCTGCTATTTACATAGTGCAACCCTGACTTGGTTTTCTAGAACCATCTCTAGTCTTTTCATGTCAGATTTTAGACGTCCTAAAGTAACATTTTGTCACTGGAAATGATTACGCACACTTTTTCCTGCCATTGCCATATTACATTGTGCATATTATATTACATATTCAATTACATCCTGTATTTATTGTTTTTTCCCTCTACACCCACTTTCTGTATTCCCCCAAAGATACAGTGTTTCATAAAACCAAACAGTGCAGTGTTATTATTACCACCCACATTTCATATTCAGCTCTCTACAAAATGCAATTTTCCTCACTCATTATGTTAGTAATATATCCATGTAATATATCTAAGATTTTTGTAACAGCTGTAACAGATTTCAGTTATGGATGTTATTCATATTGAATATTATATTACTGTTGAGTATTGTTTGTTCTGGCTTTCATAGCTTATAAAACATCAGTATCTTTACTAGATCGACCAAATACAGGTAAAATCTGTGGTAGATGATGTTTTAACCAAAAGTGACAACAGGATTGTTTTGAAGTTTTTTATTGTTTTTTCAAGCACACAGATATGCCAGAACTGCACCGGCTTACATATTTCACAAATAAATATAAACCAGATCCAGAGTGAAGCACATATAATATAACCAAATGATGCTACATAAAGTCTTATAAGATTAGGTCTACAGGGGGAATGTAAAATGGTGCTTTGAGCTAAATGCTAATGTCAGCATGCTTACATGCTCACAGTGACATTACTAACATGCTGGTGTTTAGCAGGTGCAATGTTTACCCTCTTCACCTTCTTAGTGTAGTGTATTAGCACGCAAACATTATCTAATTAGCACTAAACACAGCTTAGACTAGGCATCAGCTTAAGCTTAGCACACTTTAGGCTGATGAGTAATGTCATTAGTTTTGCAAACATTTGGTCATAAACCATTACAATTACATTTTGACCAGACAGTGGCACTAGAACATTAAGGTTAAAAACTGTTAATTATGAGGGTGACATGAATATGTGTACCAAATTTCATGGTTATCCGTCAAATAGTTGTAGAAATATTTCAGTCTGGACCAAAGAGGTGGAACAGCTGACTGACCTAGACTGGCCTGTCCCTAGAGCCATGCTGCTAGCATGGCTAAAAATAAAGATTCACATACCTTTATATAAATATATTTTAGACCTTCATATCTACAACAGATTTTGATTATCTGTAGACCAGAATATTTCAGGATTTGAGCCATCTCATGCTTTTAATTTACACTAAACTAACAATATATTAGTTTGAAGCTTAATCTAAATTCCCAAAACAACAATGGTGCCTACCCTTCTCTTCATTGGTTGCACAGTCTATTCACTTTTTGCTCAAGTTTTTGGCATATTTACAATGTTGGCTGTTGGTGTTCATTTTTCAGAACAATTAAAGTGGCGCATAGAGTCAGTGGCCACTGGATGCCAAGACATCCCAGGAATCTGGCTGTCCATCAGACAGCTAGGATGGGTTGCAAAGCTGTTTGTACCACAGATGGCTGATCAGTAGAACTGACATCCCATTTCTCTCGCCTGGCACTGTCACTGTGTCTCATCACCATTCCCACTTGAGAGTAAGGGTGTGTGTTTTTTTTGACATGTGTGAAGGTGTGTATTTATTTGGGGGGATTGTTGATTTTGGAATTTTCAGCAGGTAAATGTGAGCATGTTTGTATGGATGTTTGACTTGGATTATGTATGAACACAACACATTTTGATGCAGTTGAAGATAAAATGTACACACACACACATAGTTTTGTACAAAGCATATAGAGAGCAGAACATATTTGAGATGAACTGTAGGGGCTCACCAGTGAGTTGGGATATGGGTGGAAAAGCAACACTAAAGCATAGTAATCTGCATTCCCCTTGCTATGTGTGGATTCGGTCAGACTGAAACCGAGAGACTCAGAGTTTGGCTACATGCTGGGAGGGTTTCAGAGGAAAGTCCATCTGTCTGTCTTTCCTCTCTTTGGTGGAATTTCACACAGGAGTATAGCTGTGCATAGTGCTCGCCAGCAGGGTAGTTGGTGGACAAGGAGTTTGTTTGATTTTAATATGTGAGAGGAATTGTAGGCCCTAAAACTCCTCAAAACACAAAATGGTTAATCATTCTAGGACTTTATTATGCTGGTAATATTGTAATAACAGTGTAATGTAATACTGTTGTTTTTCTTCCTTACTGTTGTTTTTTCTTCCTTACTTATTTACAACAAGGGCTTAATGGCAGATATACTGATATGTAAAGTGCAAAATCTTGCACCAACTTTGAAGCATGAAGCCTGAAAATGAAAAGCAAAATGTGTTGCTGTCTGACTAACTTTGGAGCACAGTGTATTGTTATTCTTTATTCTTGCAGCATGTCTCAAAGTCAGCTCGCATTTTTCAACTACATGTAATGTCCTAATAATTGATATAGTTTGACCTGTCTTTTGGTTCTAGGTTTATTAGGGCCTTCTTAAAGGCAAGCTGGGCCACCAGGAGCCATGCTGGCATCTATGACATTTCTTCTCATTAGCCTGCTCTGTGTCAACCAGCTGCAGCATGGCCACACCATGGACATTTCATCAGGTCAGAAACTCTTCGATGAACCGACATACATGACATAGCAACATCACGAGTGCTTATTCTTTAACTTCTCTGTTGTACTTCATGTGTTGTAACTAAGTCAAAGTATTAGTTTATTGTTCTCTTATGATAAGACTGTTTCCATGACTATGAGTTGTAATATTTCATTGGGGTTATTCACTATGAAACATGTTTTGCAAATGTACTTTAGAAGCGACAACCATGAACCCCCAAAGCCCATTTTGATGTCCACGTATAAGAGCAGTTTGCACACTGCAGGTTAATCAAAATGCTGGTGGGCACTATACTTATGGGAATATATGAGTATATATGAGAGAGTTGGTCATCCAACTCTGCTTACCTGAACACAAGGTATGAGACTTATCTTTCAAGGTGCAAGCTTTGGGTCTGAGTGGATGAGAGAAATATGAAAAAATAAACCTCTTTACCAATACTAAACTGTCTTAATGGCACAACTTCAGCACCTCCTGAGTGTAGTTATACTGACCTCTTGTGGCTGAAAACATTAAGACACAGAACTCAGTATGTAAAGTATAATTGTTTTCTTTCTTTGATTGAAAAATCTTGATTTGATTGAAAATGTTCATGAAATACCCAGAGTAATGCTGAGGGAGGGTTTTCACACTACAATCAATCTGAATGTTCTTTTACTTCTATTCTTTGAGTTTCCATGTCAAGTTTTCAGCTCTGCCTTCATACTGGTCTTTGTGTGCAAACTCTTCTTTTGTGCTTGTTTTTCCTCTACCTGCATTTATTTCAAATAAAACAGATCTAATTGTTTCAGTCATATCTGTGATGATGAGATACAGTATGCATAAAGACCAGGTGTAATTGCCACAGGCAGAATGTAATTATTTGAGAGGAGAAAAAGATTCAGTAGTTGTTCATGAGAGGTTTAATGCTTCACTTAATAAGATGATTAACAACATACAGTGCCATGGCCAGCTTTATAACATGTCAGTAATATCATGCCATGTATAATAATGTCGCAATATTATTATTTATTTCATGCAGTTTTGTTTAGTTCATTCAGGTTTTGGTTGATTTTAAGTCAAATTATTAACTTTTTGTCATAGGTTATTAAATAGCTACTTCTTTGGCTTTAACTCCAGTGACATGATGAAGTGGTGGCACCCTCTAGTGGTGTATTTTTTTAAAAGAAAAATATCCATGAATATAAGCCATATAACAGCCTAGCACCCAGGGGTGCTTTTGACTCTTTGGCACACAATATCATGGTTGGTGCATGTAATGTAATGGCGCATAGTACACATATTTCAGATTGTGTTAATAATTTAATGACTAACAATTTTAATTCTCAGTAATCTTAAGTGCAAAAGGTTTATTGGCTGCTCAGCTAATTTTCCATTAGCTTTCTGTATTTTCAAAAGTGTGTTGCGTTAGATTCATTTTCTGCTTACACAGAGATCGTGTTCCTCCTGTGACTAAGACATGAAAGCAATCATACTCCTCACCTTTCTGTGACTGCTTGATTAAATTTGTTTACACCTCACAGTGTTGGCATTACAAAAATGTGCTTCCAGAGCAAATTGTATTCATCTTAGTGGCAAGGGAAATATCTCTGAACCTTCATGTATTTATAAAACAATCACAAACTAACTCCAACTTGATGAGTCATCATTTAAATCAAACTGAATAATACCCCAGTTCCCCCTTTCTTCAGCATGACTACTCCTTTAAACTTTCCACATCATTCATCCATCAGTGAGATTTATTCATTTAGATTATTGTTCATGTTTAAACTTAGGCCACATAAGAAATGCGTTTATGTTGCATATGGACAAGTTAACCAAATGTGTAATGCTCTTTTAATTGTGCTACACACTGTTGTGTTTCCAATACAAACAGACACAGATAAACACAGAGGGAACCGTGAGGTCATCACTCAAACACCTGCATCTGAGCCTGCAACAGAACAAGACAACAGCCTTGGATACAAAGGTACGGTCCATGTGCTAAATGCGATTTGTGCAAATTCACTCGATAAGTAACAGTAATCATTCTGTCCTTTAACAAACCAATGAAGAGCTATGCTGTGTTAATGAAGTTTAGGGCTTACTGCCTATAGCTGTCTACACAACATATCCCTGCCATTCTTCAGTCTCTTGTCATGCACCATGTTGTTGCCACTGCAGTCTGTGCTGGTGTTAATCCAGCAGTAGGTATTATCCTGCCCCCTCTTTATGTTTCTTACAGCAGAATATGCTATTTCTTCTCTTGTTATTTTTCTTCTAGTTTTGTCATTCATCAAAAATAACAGATCTGTTATTTGTTCTGTTCCTAAGCAGCCTAGTTTCGGTTTCCATTCGATCTGATAAAATGCTTTTAAAGAAATGTCTGAAATAAGCCTCGACAAAGCCGTCAGTGAGTAAAGTGGTGCTTCAGGTTGTGCTGATTCTGTATTTGTCCTTTGAAAGATAGAGTGGTGAACCCAATTCCCAGGAAGAGGACTATGTTTCCTTTTGCTGACAAAGACTGTAATACCACTTAATGCCAGTTCAACAGCTGCAGACCTCAAGTACTGTGTCTAAAGCCAACATAGTTCAATCCCCTCTCCGTTTGCTTTGACATTTTATGGTGAGGTCTCTGACATGGGATGTACTAGGATAGAACAAAGTAAAACGTTTAAGAGTTCTTCTGTCTCTGTAGCCTCCATGGTGTTGGTAGATGACAAAATACTACTTATATGCTGAAGTTCTTCTGACACCTGGAGCAAATTTAAGTGACAGGAAGAAGAAAATGAGAGGCCAAAATAATTATGTTTTCTGTCTTTTATCTCTAATGGGCACTGTGAGGATGTTTTTTTTTCTTTTATGGAATCTAAATTGGAGCTTTTACTGGCTTCTATTTGATGTAGTTTATGTGGAGCTAATGGTTGAAAGAGGGATTTTTGATCTGTCTGTGTCCTCTCTCAAGATAAGAAGCTTTTTTTTTTTCATACATAAAATCTTTGCGGCCCAGTGGGAAAAAAATATAACAGTGACATTGTGAGTAATTGAAAGGTCGTCTAACAGTCTTAACGACTGATAAGACCATCCGGGTTGCTGCGAGTTTGTCAATTTGGAGGGAGATTGAGAAAGAGAAGAGGTATTGCATCAGCTTTTCCAACTGGGATGTGGATGTTGAATGCAAAGGCTGTCTTTCATTTTGCTTCAACACTTTGTATGACCCTGAGCAACTGTAGTGATGTGCAGTGAGTGGCGCTGACAAATAGGTAAAGATATAAACGAGTGGAGGTAAATGAAAGAGCCAAAGAGCTGTCACAGATAATAGGAAAAGGGGAGGGTGGAGAATCAACATGAAAAATAGAAGCTAGAATGGGGAAAACTATAATGTATTGAAAGCAGTTAATGGCAGTGATGTGTTACATACACAGCCATCATGGATACGGCCACACATTCCATACAACCTACTTGCCCAAGTTATAAAAATCTGCATTTAACTCCACATATCAGGTACGGACACATCATTTCAGTACGGCTGGACAGAACAGTCACCGGTAGTCAGGGACAATGGCCCAAGTTTGTTTCTCTTCGGAGATTCCAAATTATTTATTCCTTCATAAATATATTTTGGATTTAGGTTTGTGCTTTTTGGAGCTATTTTCTTCCCTGGCTCAGACCCAACCACACAGCTATTTTGAAGTGAAAGAAATAAATAAAAATAGGTCTCAGCACTTGGCAAGGTTTCCTTCAAATCCTTGCCATTTATGTGCTGTGTTGCCATGAAAACATGCAAGTCTTTGTGTCCATTTTTCACCATCTGTTCCCTGGAAATATTGGTGTAGGAGATGCTTTGGAATGTGACCAATTGCGAAATGTTTGATATAATTCACAAACCCTGCATTTAGCTGTGTGCACTGCACCTGTTGTTGAAAACACACATGCAAAAAGCAATAGGTCTACTGGTAAATCTCTATCCTCTCGTTATTTGTGCTAGTTAGCTTATTCTATCAATGTTATGAAATGAGACTAATTATGCAGTTATTATATGACCATGTTGTCCTCTATTACTGTTGCAGTCATTCAGTCTCAGCCAACTGGGCTGTTAGAGAGTCATATAGTAGGGGTAATATTTATTCGGAAGAGATATAATAGTGTGAACAGGGACCCTTGTTGATTGTCTCAGGGAAAAAGAAACACAATAGCAATGCACAGCAAAGCATTATGACTGAGTAATTGGGAAAAGACAACTGTACACATATTTCAGTGCATTTCTTTTCCTGCAAACATTGAACTGCATATGGGAAATGCGAGAAGGCAAAGGTGTTTTTCAATTAAAAAAATAGAGCTGATTTTGTATAAAAGCAGAAACATGCTCCTAATGAGACTATAATTCCCATATTTTATTGGTTGTTTGCCAATTGTGATGGCTTGGTTTCGAGGGCTGGCACCATTCAGCAGAGCCACCAATGATTCACAATGGGCAATTAAAGGATTTGAGGCGTGAGGGCTGAGTTTCTTTTAAAAATTATGCATATACTTGACATATTAGCATCTGACTGCTTGTTTCACTGAGGACAAGGTACTCGGTGTGGAAGTGGACAGAATTAGGATGCAAAACAGAATTTTAACCATAATTTGTAACAGCCGTAGACGAAGACATGTATCATGTACAACAGGCAGTGTCATGAACAAGTTGCTGGGAAAAATCCAGTGCTGTACTGTAAGGTAGGCAATACAAAATGACAAATAAAGCTTTACACAATGAGCTTTTCCTTTACTCAGGACCATTGCCTTCACACCAGACTGTGTTACAGCTCTGCAGCCAGCAGATGGAGTGCTGACCTAAAAAGGATATTTCTGACGTTCACTAGGTCAACAATTTAACTATAACGTTTAAAGTACATTAATCCTTCGCAGTTCAAAATTTATTTTATTTAAGTAGAGTATCACTCAGGCTATGTGATTACTTCAACATATTTGATATCAAGACATAATAGGCATTACATTTCTAATGCACTTAAAATGTCATCTAATTTCCCAGTGGTATATTGAGAGGTCAGAGGGTGAAAACGTGATCGATTGTTGTCATCGAATAAAGCACAGTGCTGCTGCTGCCCAGTCTGGATGAAGGCACATTATACTGGCTCATTAAGAATACCCTTTTCCTATATGTGCAGCCTGGGCTGCTCCCTTTAGGCTTTTATAGAGATACAGTGAAAGTGCACGCCCCTCTATCTTGATAAGAAGATAAAAATAGTATAAATCATACATCAAGATCACATTATGCTCACTTTTAACGGCAGACACACTTTAAATGTTAAATACATTTTCGTTTGGGAATTAAGCAGTTCATAAAGGCCAATCTTAACCTATTTGATAATGATGAACACTTTGAACAAAGCGTTTAATTTGTGCAGCCAATTGGATTCATATTCTATTGCAATTTAATAAGAAACAGCTCGACTTACATTTGTGGTACTTAATATTGTGGCACATTGTCTACTATATTAAATCTGTTGGATATTACAACTATAACATCCACATCTCATAGTTTGCAGTATGTTTTATATTCTCTAACATTTACTTGGCTGCTGTAGCCTGGACCTTTTTCATAATAGGCGAGCTTAATGCAAACGTTAGTGGAGCTTCGTGTTGTGAATGTATCCTTGTGCGGTTAAATGGTGCCTGACTCACAGGAATCTCGTCTGTACAACAGAAAAGCCTCTGCCTGAGTAGGAAAACCAAACCAGCGCTGAGCGCAGAGACGCACGGCGCCTCATCCAACCAGCGCCAGTCCCACGAAACCGGAGTGAAAGAGGGGGAAAGTACGCATTTAAACCATTAAAGTGACTGGAACCGGACGCTTCTGCTCTTTTGGATTCTTGTGCTTTATTCAGCCGCGGAAAGCTTCTTTTTAAGTGGATCTAATAGTGAATCTGATCACCGATGAATTCCGCGAAGTTATCAGCATTTGGAAGTGAGGAGTTCGCCTGGAGTGGAGAAAATCCAAATAGTGTTGAGTGTATTACTTCTCGACCGCAACGATGCCTCCGACTGATCTGAACTTTGATTAAATAGAAAACCACCCTCTGAGGAGCTGCTCTGAACATTATTATCTGTATTATTGCGGAGTTCAGCAACTCATCCACCATCCTCATTAGCGGCTTTGCAGCAGAAGTTGTGATTTAGATGAAATAGACAACACAAAGCGCATTCTAAGTGTGGATTTACACCGTTTCCAGCTGCTCTTGAATGATGCCTGCCTGTTTCACGGGAATATACTGTCTACTGGCATTTCTACACATTTGTTCAGGTATGAGTTGGCTGGCGTGTTTATTGTCAATACAGTTTTTCTTATGTTTGGAAATGTGTTGCCTGTGTATGTAGAAAGATTAATTAAAAAAAAAAGATATAGAATAGAAAGAGAAACGAGAGGAGATGATGAATATGCTAAGTTTGATCTGTCACGGTACCCTGCGGGTATTCTGGTCACCCTCTCTCTGTGTAGCCAGCAGTATCAGTATGTGGCCCCTGACCCATGCTGTGTGCTGCCTCCTTGCTGAAAGTGACCCATCTATCTGTACCCCCTGATACAGTCCAATGAAACACAGCTTCTTAAGCAGCTCTTATCACACCAGTGGAAAGTTAATTGCCATAATAAGGTTTATGTGAGATCATGTTGTTTTATGCATAGGATAGGATCAAGGGCATGTCCAAATGCATGTGAGGAGTCAAAGTAGGACATCCACTATCATCCTCAGTCCTCAGTGAGTGCATACATCACATGAGCTGCAGGTTAATGAGGAACAGAGAGACTCCACTTGAACAGTCCCTTTGCACCAGTCAGACCAGTGAGGATGTATTATTTCCACTGGGTGGAAATAAGGCTCTCTGCTCTGACAATGTCATAGTTGCTGCATAGTCGATTCAATACTGGATAATTCTGTCACCAGACATCTAGTCTCAAGGTTAAAATTGAAGAAACATTTATATAAATTAATGTATTTATTTGAGAAGTTAAGAGATTCAGATGCATTTATTTTTGTTTCCTTTATATTTAACTTAATTTTTCATTGTGCCAAGTCCAGAATACACTCCAGTAGGACAATTATGTTGTGTGGAAATCAGAGCTACTGTCCCAAAACATGTTTACTGGGTGAAATCTGAGACTGAGCCAGAAAGAAAACCTTTGGATTAGAAATGGAGTGTGCCAGCCATATAAGTGCTATCTCTCTGCTGAAGGGTCAAGGTTCATTCCAGGAAAATGAACTCCAGGATAACATTGATATAACACTGATATTGCAGGTGGTGGTTGAGGTTCACATGAAAAGTTTTTGTTGGAGTGCTGACAACATACTTTCTATCCAGGATTTATTGGCTCACAAACACTTTCCTTTAGGCTTTATCACATACGCAGCTGATATTGTTCCAGTCAAGCAGCAGACCTCACAGGTGTAGGTACACTATGATAAAATAGGTAAAATAGGGCAACAGCTACAGTCACATAGATTAATACGTTGTACAGATTGCGAAGTTTCAGTCCACATATTATTAAATAACAATATTTTTACATATGCACCTGCTGTTGAGAATGGGCTGGTCTGCAGTGATGATTGTTAGAGGTTTGAGGGCTGAGGCTAAATACAAGGGACAACAGCACACCAAATAGAGAATAATGACTAAATCTCTCTCATATATATATATATATATATATATATATATATATATATGTATGTATATGTATATATATGTATGTATATGTATATGTGTGTATATATATATATACACACACACACACACACACACACACACACACACACACACACACACATACATATATATATATATATATATATATATATTTTAACTCTAATGTAATACTGTTTTATAATGTTGTTTTTAATTTTTGTTTTCAGTAATATAGGCAGCAGTTTGTTCTTAACAGGGAATTAGACCAATACTTTCTTACATATTGGGTTTTAATAAGATCAGAAGAAAAGCAAATAAAGCATTTAAGAAAAATAGGGAACTATGAAGAAGTAAAACTAATTTCAGCAAAACTAGGGTTAAACTACTGAGAAGATTTTAGCCTGAACCTGAAGTAGGAAACAAACAAAACATACAAAATTATATTTTTTGTCATAATATTCATCTGTAATTTAAAAAAAAAATCATACAAATATTCTTGAAACTACAGGGAAAGATACACAAGAAATCACAAATGTTTTTCAAAAGTCCTTCAAATTCCCTACTGGCGCCCGTCTTGTTCTGTCTGTAAGACAAAGACAGCTGTCAGTAACATAGCAGTAACAATATGTTTTCAACACTAGAGCTTTTTTGACACTGAGTGATGGCTTTATTTTTCCAAGCTTTTTGCTCCTATGATGGCTGAAGTAATGTGCCAACTTCAGAGTACATGTGGGTTAAACACAACCTCATTCCTCACACTTTCCAAACCAAAGATAATGCACTGAATGTTCTGTCTAGCTCCTCTGACTATAGCAGCAGTGGTACAGTTTTACAGCCTTCAACTCTTTTCTTAAATTTCAGTGGTGACTCAAAAGAGGAAACATACGAAGGCTTAACTATCCACATCAAGAGCACAAAAATGTGTATGACACCAATTTTCCAGTTCGTTTCTATAAATTTCCAAACTGACAAACTTAGATCAACCACCCAGTCCAGAGCATTTTATGAGTACTCTAGGAGGTTTGTGTTTCAGTCAGAGGTGTTGTCCTGTTGCATATGGTACTTTTAAAGAACGGTCTCTGATCCTTCTACATAATGTGAATATGTTCATTTGCAGTCAAATTTGCACCGGAAGCACCCCTTCATCACAACTTTTCTGAAACTGCAAATAGCAAGCTAGCAACATATACTTCAAAGTCCAATAAAATATTTTTATTGCTTAATTGCTATGGCTTTATTCACTAGCCCTGACATGAAACTAAGTATCTGGGTTTCCAGTATGGAATAAGTATTCAGTGCTCTTCAACACTGGGAGCTTTTTCTCTCTACAGTGTTCTTTGGTAAACTGGTAGAGTAGATACATTTCTCTTGAGACTCTTCTTTTGGCTAAAGGACCAGTGCAGTGGACCAGACCTCTGACAAATGCTCACTGACAGACTTCTGACAAATTCTCACTGATTGGCCCAGCGCACTGCAGGTTTTTGCCAAAAAATGTGTCGCAGACCTTGTGAGTCAGAGGATGTGATAAGGTGTACAGTAAATTTACATAGCAATGCCCCTTGTGTGAACCTGTGAGTGCATGTGTGTTTATCACATCCATATCCCACCATAGATTACAGGGATTTTAGAAATCTGTATACGACATAGCTGGGAGAGCTGCCAGGCTTACACGCCTGTCCTTGAAAATGATCCTTGCTTAATAAATTGCAATCAAAATGATTACAGGTGTTTGATATATACCAAATCACTCCCTTGTCTGGTATTCTGTACTGTAGCATAAAAAGCATACAATGGTCCATCATTAAAGCCTTGAGCTCTTAAAATTGTTTGTTGAGTGACTTAATTGTACAGAGAGGGGGAACCTGGAACTCCGCCTATTTGAGAGTTTAATCTCCGCATAATAAATCTGCCAACAGTAATAGCATGATACATAATAATCTAAATGGTTGCCATTAAAAGCATATGCTCACGTCGAGATGGCTTTGTCCCTTTCATCACACAGATCTTAATTATGCATCCCCAGAGTGATGCTGTGACTTGCCTCGCCATTCTACCTGTTTTGTTTGATGGTCTGTAAACACTGTCTAAAAAAGGAACCGGGGGAAAATAAAAGAATAGCCTGCATCCTGTATTTCTTTTTTATGATGGTTGTCTCACAACTGTGCTGTCAAACTCCGTTTTGTTCATATTTTAGTAATAACTGCAACTAAGCCAATAGCTAGGTTAATAACTTTAGCAATAAATAACGGAGGTCCTCTGAGGCTTATTTTAGTTTGAGATCATCTCATCCATGTGTTGCCAGCAGAGAAGTAAGTACAAGAGGGGCTTAGAGACCAGCAGAACACAGCCTAATTCCATCACTGGTGTGTGCAGCAACTCCACAGGGAACAGTTTGACTGAGACATCTGGCTGGCCCGCTGGAGTTAGTTGTATACAGGTCAGAGTTCAGGTGTACTTACTCATGCTGCTTTGGTGACTGACACTCATGGCTGCAAGTGGTTGACTGTTGTGATCCAAAATACTACACGACACAGAATACTGGACCTTACAGTAAGTAATGATGGCCTGATTGGGAGAAGCTGGTTTGCCGTGTCGTCCCCTAAGCTAACAAGACTCCCTGCAGTCTTTGTGATGGTGACAGTGATGAGCTGACGCTCACAACTAATGAGAACTTCTTCGCTATGGATGATGGGGCTGATAGGACATATTTTTATACCAACGAGGCTTCCTTTGTTGGTTGGATGGAACTTTCAGATTCCCTCTGTTGTTCCTTAGAAATAATGTGACTAACAAGCTTCACTGGAGACCAGTTTGGTTGGAGAGCATCTCCACTAATGTTGTTTATTTGTTGGAAATGTGTGGGGTAGCAGTAGAATAAGAAAAAATGTATTCACAATGCAGCTCCTGTCTGCTTCATTCAACCTGACTGAGAATTTGCTGAAATTACTCGGGTTTCAAAGAAAGGTGTGCTGGTGCTTGCTAATTTAACATCTATTCTTTCATTCTTTGTTGGCACAGTTAGCAAATTGCTTTTTCAGCTCTAAGTGACTTTAATGTTTTTAAGCTATTAATATTTTTCTCACCCATCATTGGAATCCATCAAACCTGATTTGAGGTTTATGTCTGGACTTCATATGCTGTTTTTATGTGTCAGTATTTAAAAAAAAAAGAAGTCTGAATGAACACCTCTATCCTTGAATTATTTGTCTATTGACATATAGAGCATCCACAGAGTCAGCCCATATAGAATGTATGAGCTCATGATAAATTCACGTTGTTTGACACTGGTGTTTTTCAGGTTGTTATTAGCTGAAAAATACTCTTGAGAACTCTGTCCACCAGGAACTGTTGAGACTGAATTACTGAGACTGTCTGTTGTCTCTCAAACCCCCACAGATGTTGCTGCAATTGTTTGGTTCTGAGTGAATGTGCATAAATACATATGTAATGGTGTTAGCGTAAGCTTGTCTTTAATGTGTGTTTCGGATTGTGTGCTGAAAGCTGTGATTCATGATTGCTTCCCTTGTTTACTCTCTTGTTTCCTGTGGTGCTGTGAGACAGAGCACAGTTGCCAGGCCTGTGGGACTGAAGCTAGCAAGAGCTTTAACAAGTGCCTGTGGGCCTGAAGTTCATAGGTCATTGCACCTTCACACAGACATGCACATACGTATGGACACATTCCAAGACATACATAGCCACATAACTCCTCATTTTGAGGAGGATCGATTACTATCTGCCTGCCCTACAAAAGTAGCAGGTTCCTCGCCTGGGGGATCCTCCCACACTCCTACTATACCTTCAGCCTTTCCTATCACGCATTTCTGTGAAAAAGAATCATAGCATAGTTCATCTGTCAGTCAGCTATTCAATTGTGTTGACTGACAATCTCATATTAAGACACAGTAGTGTCTTCATTAGGTGCAATGGCAACTCAAGCATGAACTGAAAAAAATAATATAGAAATAAAAAAAAAAAAAACAACTTGACTGTATCAAGCAGTGATATAGCAGTTCAAGTATAAAAGCATGTATCAAGCATTTAATTTAAATATTAAACACACAAACAAGTTTTACTGCATCCTCACTGCATCAGTAATGTATTAAATCAACCATGCACAGTTTGTACTAATCAAATGTGGTAATTAGACAGATAAAAATGTGGTTGTGTCTAATTATTGTCATCTTAAGTTGATTTATTTAATTTTTTACTGTCACTTTGAGGTGCTGCCCTCAATGCCCCCCCACCACCAGCACCATCATCTAGATAAACTAGCTTCTAAGCCAAGAAATTCCCTTGGGTTTGTGGTTTTCTCCGGGCTGTTTTTACTCTTTTGCTCTAAGCTTCCTTTCCTGAGGTCAGTGTCCAGCTATGGCTGTGTGCTGAGGCACTCTGGATAATTACTTCTGTAGATAAATCTACTCTTTCACAGTCTTGAGGCTTTATAAGTAATTGTAAAGACAACCCACACCTGCAATGTGTGGTTGATCTGTGAATCCAGCTTGTTTCCTCCTTTCACTGAGATGGGCTGACACTGGCAGATTGTTTCTTTCTCAAAAACTGTGCAAAAGCAAAGAGTTGTACCCATGTGACCCTATAACTTGTCCATCAATGACTGAAATGGTACAGTGGTTTCTTTCAGAATGATACTGTATGGTATTCCTCAGGGATTTTTGGTTTAAAAGTAATTGGGTGAATTCATATTTTGAAAGGACAGCTTTAAAGGTCATGGTAATAGTATCACCTCAGATGCTTCTTGAGGTTACATCTGTGTGAACTGTCTCCTCTCCAGTCAGGCAGCTAATAATCAATAGATAAATATGCTTTCTATCTTTCACAGTATTTCACTTTCATGCTCAGATACAGCCAGAGATGTATTCTCACACAAAAACACACATATCATCAATTAGGCTGACTATTAAACCTAAGATTAGCTAAAAAAAAAAAAAGAATGGCTCAGTATTGTGATGGAACACATCAGTAGTGCGCATTATCCCTCCGCCATTTCCTCAATCCTTCTCATCTCTCTCCTTCATTCGTCTCATGTCTCACTGACAGGGTTCAAAGCCCTCTATGTGAAGACTGTAGCATAAAGAACTATTTTCCCACTAGAGCATCTCTCACTGAAGAGCCCAAAACATGCATAAATTGCCTTAATTAGCAGATCTATTCTTAGCTGGCATTTGTATTGCTTTAGAATGGGATTCCCAGATAAGCAGGAGTAATCACTGAGGCTGATGGCACTAAAGTTTTGGTAATGGTTGGATTTACAACCATCCAGCTGTGATGCCTTTATCTGAACCTGTAATAAGGCAGGAATGTGAGTGCAGTATTGCGGTATTAGATAATTAATTGATAAATCAGTAATTAACGGGACTACTACATAATTAGTGTAATGCTAAATGCTTAAGGTTGTGTTATAGTTTTGGATATGTCACAGACTTGACAGCTTGTTATACTCCTCAATAAAAAAATGGAACTAGGGCTGTGAGTAAATTTGCAGGCTTCTAAATATAAATGGTGAGTTTGATGTAGTGTATTGTAAATGGATGTAAGGCAGTATGGACAATGTGTTGTAAACAGATTGAGAGGAGAGATTTCCCTTACTCAGTTTCTTGAAAGATTCCAAATGGTGTCCTCTTATGGAAAAAAATGTGAATATCCTCCAAACATATCTTGGAAGAAGTGGAAGTTAAGCGGGACTACTCATCAGGCTGGGTATTTCCTGACACTGGCATAATGACAGATGCATGGGGTCAACTCCAAGAGCCAATGGGGCCATGTCATGGGAAATTACTAATGTGTTCAGTTCAATTGGCTGTCAAAATAATTGATTATGAATCATTTTTTAAGCATTAAACTGAGTAGTTGGGGGTTTGATTTTATGACATTTGTTCTAATATTAAAACGGATCAGAACACATGTAAATCAAACCCATTCCTTAACTTGGCTCATCAGATCCCAGTAAGAAGTAGTGAGCCTTCAGTGAATGATGAGGGAGAGAGGGCATACCTAATGTAACCAGAGGTTGACGTTGGAATGCAGTCTCTCTAAGCATCTGGAGCCTTTTGACATACAGTCTCATTAGCTGGTGGGTGATCCAGTGGGAGATATTTGTACTATGTAGGAAGGAATGATGTTGCACACAATATGAATGAAATATGTTGTCAGAAAACACATAACTTTAGTCTGTGTTTATCTGTTTGGTTTATACATGGCTTCCAAAGCTGATTTGATACAGGGATGAACAGTCTCCGACAAATACATAAAATGTTGTAAGAGCTGAGAAGTTATGCAGTATGTAACTGGGTTAGGTTATACCATTGTCTTTGAAACTGTAATTGCCACCACTGCAATATTCCAAGCATCTTGACAGTATTTCATCTACAGTATCACAGTTCTTTTATTACTTTTCCTTCCTGCTACTTCTGATTTCTCACTGACAGTTCTCAAGGAAGCATGGATCTTATTTTTTCCCCACATTCATCAACAGTCTCCAAATGTTATATCTGCTAATTCAGCTCCAGAGTTTGTGTAAGTAAGATTGAAACTTATATGGTCAAAAAAAGATGGTGCATGCGAGCTGTACTTTCTTACAATCCATTTTCTCTCCTGCCGTGCAGGGTTACAGTGTAGCCGAAGGCCTTCTTTTGGAAGTCCATATAACTAGGGGTTGCTGAGTGGCAAGAGAGCCAATGAAATGCCTCAGGTTAGTGAGAGAGGAAGATGGAAAGAAAGTGCGGACAGGGATAATGTCAAGGTGTTCGAAAGAGGGGAACACAGAGCCGTGTGGTCTTTACAGATACAGTCTTTGGTTGTGTTTTGAAATACAGTAATTAACTCATGTTCAGAATGTCTATGTGAACACATAGAGATAAAAGGAAACTTCAGACAGTCATTAATCTCTGAGACATGTTGTTTCCGTAGCCTGTGATTTTCCACTGCAATAAGAACTAAAAGAGCAGACTTAAGCTTTACTTCCAATCAACCAAAATACCTGCACTGTTTTGCTCACTTCAAACAGTTGCTTTATTGCTGCAAGATTGTTATCAAGTGTGTCCTGTAGCCAGAGTTTTAAAGCTGTTTTATTCCAAAACAGTGTTGATTTGGCAGTGATATTTATGAGAATTGGTTGCCCTCAGCTTTTTCTCTCTTTTTTTTTTTGACCATTTCAGTTACATTTAACAGACAAATGGAACCTCTCTCTTAATTAGCAGATCATCAGCTGTTGCAGAGATTTTCAAATTGAAAGCAAAGGTTTGCACTCTTACAACAATTTATTAGAACAACAATTTACCTCAGAAACACCACTTGAAGCATTTTTGTCACAATAAAAAAGCAAATGATGGCCACAGCTCTTTTTGACCTTCAAGCTCAATCCATATAGCAAACCAAGCTGGAAAGCTGGACCTTAACCATATACCTTAAGTCAACAAGCAGCCCTGTGCCAGCATTTGTGATCAACAGCAGGACTACAAACAGTGCCAAATAAAAAGCTGTTCATACAGATAAATTCTCAAATGAATACCCAGATGAGCAGTTTCAATCACCTTTGTAAAATCTCTTGCAAAAGCTTATCAAAGCTTGAGATTTAAACTTTTCATAGAAAGAAAGGATTTAAGAAGTCTTTCGATTAAGACTTCAATCCTTCATGACAAACATGGAAATGAAAAGCAATTTGTCAAGAACACAGAAGATTTGCCCAGTGGAGGTGATTGACACGAGCAGGTTTGCAGTGAAAAAAGAGGTTAGGATATTATGGAGTTCCAGAAGCTGGTTCTCATCCTCACTGAACTCTGACATCTTGGCTTTTCCCACTGTAGTGATTTATTGCTGCTTGTAGTATTGCTTCTTCCTACAGGTAATAGACTGATGTCTGAAAAATACAATATAAGAATGGGGTTTGGAGGGTAATCTTTTTCCTTGTCTACACTCCATTGTTAATGAAACTCTGAGCTTTATGTATTAATTTAGTGATTCATGTGACTGAAATGTTCCCATCATCATTTTAAGACACAAACCTTTGGAATGGGGAAGACTCCCGTTTGTTTGGTTCTTTCCATAATCTTTTGGCCACTGTCCAACTCAACTAGCAGATTGCATTGGAATAATAATAATAATAAAAAAAGATCTATACATACGCATGGTATGCATGTATACATATGCAGATAAATGTCTATCAAATGTAGATTTTTCATAGCAATTGCAGCAAGATCTAATGTTTAAAATGAGAACTGTGTTTTTATGAACGTAACAATGGGGCAGCAGCAGCTGTGTTTTGATAAGATTTGCATTTGGTTTCTTGGCTTGGCTGCTGCCAGTGCGTCAGATACCCATTGCTGTGTTTGAAACAGTCAGACCGCTGCCTCAAGATTTAAAACTGTTTTTAGAAACAACAAGTCACATTGTTACTTTGTGAAAAAAGAAGTAACAAGAGTAACATGCCATGCCACATCAGAATCCAATAGGCTTGACTGCGAGGTAACACAGTTAGACACCAACAGAAGTAGAGGGTGTAGCGACTAACTCAGATGTGGACAGAGATGTATTTGTATTAAGCTTTAGTAAAATGTTCTTTATTCTGCATAAAGTATTTGTGCACACATTGTACCGAGAAGCACTCAAGTCAAACAGGTGGCAGGCAGCTCAGATAGCGGGACATTCGTATCACAAGAAAGTGTGATATGCTATGCTCTAATTTTGAAAGAGAAACCAAGATTAGTTTAGATTAGCACATGGGAAAAAGTTAATATGTTCTTTCCAAAGTTGAAAAAAAATCACCGACCGGCACCCTTAAGCTGACTAATTAACACATTATATATCGGTTGTTATCTTGTTTGGGTAACATTTTATTGGCCCTAACTATGTTGCATTGCAGTGACTTCCTGGAGTTTCTTTCTGTTCCCTGGCAGTGGATGACAAGACTCCAGGACCAAGAAATAATTATGACACTTAACTCCCTGTAAAATTACAACTTGTTTTTTCACGTTTCTGTTTGTGAAAAAAACAAATAAATAATAAATTAAATAAACAAGATATTACATGTTATTTTGTGAGCTGCTGGCTAGATATTGTTTTAAAATGTTGGACAGAGCTAAGCTAAGCTAATCATCTTCTGGCTCTTGCTTTATACTTAATGGAGAGTGTGTTTCCCAAAATGTGGAACTATTCCTTTAAAGTCAGATGTAATCCAACTAGATGGGTATACACTACCAGGTGTAGAAAGCGGGTATTTGCCGATACTCTCCTACACTTGGCCTTATTGCAGGTTCTTACAAAGCCATGAAAATGTCGATGAATCTACACAGTACTGACCTATAATCCCCTCAGGCTGAATATACCCTCTTATTAATGTCTATTAATGTCCTCTTTGACGTATAATAAGTTATAAGTTAAAGCTATGTTTGGTTTCAGTTTCAATACAGTTCAAAAACATCCAGGGCTGTGTCCATTTATGCAGGCTCTTCATCACAGAGATGGTATTTAAGAGTGGTTGAGAGCGTGTGTTTATACTGTGATATTGTCCATTGCATATTTACAGTACATGTATGTTTCTGTGTTTGCATGCACTCATTTATGAAGTGAGTCCTCAGCCACCAGAGTGTCCTGTGAGAGGGCTTCAGTTTTATGATGGGTTTGGTGCTCTGGGCAAAGTCTCTCTCCCTTCACAGTATGACAGTCAGTTCACATCTGGGCTGCCACTACCAGGGGCGCAATTAAGACCGAAAACAAATGTAGGTCATGCAGACATGCACTTTTGACATGCAATGACACAGCATGAAGCTAATGCAATATTAATGTATTAATTCAGTTAGTTTAGCAAAGTACAATTTAAATAACATTTTTTTGACTTACAATCCTCAGAGGAGATGAAAGAAACACAATAAGCTACAGATGGTCAAACATGCATTCTATTTAACTGATTATATTAAAGACAACATTGAAACTTTTTACCGATGAGAAGATTAGGCATGTAAAACAGTAAATCACATATTTCATCATCACAAATAATGACTATATCAAACTAGTATGTAAGATTAACCAAAAGTGGATTTTTTTCTTTCATAATAATAAACTACCTCTGTGCAACTTCAGTGACTGCCCTATTCACTGGAAGTTTGACTTTTAAGCTCTGCCTGAATGATAATCAATGGTCTGTACAGCCACTTTGCTTTCCACTGAACATTTAATGGAGTGAGGATAAGCCTTTCAGATGGGCTGCTGGCCTTTCCAGGCAGCGGTGCTCATAAGGTGTTTATCACCACGAATACACGAGGTAAGCTCCTCACTATCACACACCTCAGCTTGTCAGTATATGAAAAGTGAAACATAAATGCTGACAGTATTTGACATAAGGGATTATAATTAAACAGTACTGGCATTCCTGAAAATATGCCGTGTGTACTTGACCAGCAATTCAGTTTAATGTCTGAACTGAGCCCAAAAAATTATTATCAGATTATTCCAAATTTCAGGAATATTAATTGAAAGTAGCAATATGTATTGTGCCCTCCATTACACAATGTGTGGTTTTGACTTGAAAAAACAAACCACTGCCTGTGTGTCATAGACAGCCTGATGGATTTATTCTCCAGTTAAAAATGTCCTGGTGACCTAGTTGGCTCAGATGTTTATTGTTTACCAGCAATGTCCTGGTTTGATTCTGTCCTGAGGACTTCATTGCTTGTTACCATAAGCATTTAACAGATGGTACCCCAAAGTAGATTTTTTTCATAAAATTGTATTATGACACTGTAGAAAATCATAAGGGGCTTCATAAAGTAATTTGATGTAAACATAAGGACCTTTTCAGATGTAGATGCAGAGACAGTTTGATATTCTTTCTATTGATTTATTAATCATTTAATCGAAAGAAAAAGATTGCCAATAATTTTGATTGTCTATTGATTAAGTGTCTTTTTTTTAAGGAAAAATATGTTATTACAGTTTCTCAAAATGTGAGGATTTTCTGCTTTTTGCTGGGACAAAACAAGTTATTTGAAGACGCTCTGTGAAATTGTAAAGGGGATTTTTCACTATTTTCTGACATTTTAAAGACTAAAAGATTAATTGATTAATTAGAAAAATAAATGACAGATTAACAGATAATGAAAAATCATTGTCTGCATCTTGTAATATGATTTCTTAAGCCTGCGTTGTGTTAATCTTGCAAGCAGATTCCTCATGCTTACATCCCCACTCAGCTCATATCATGCCCTGAACATCTGGGTGCTGGGAGGTGTTATCATGTCCGTGACCTTGACTCTCCTCTCTGGGGGGGTGCTTCATTGTACATTGTGTTGTTGGAAGGGTGGTAGATGGAAGAAACACTGATTTATAATATTATAAGCAAAGTTTTTAATAACTTCCATCTAATTAACTTCACAAATGCAATTAAGGAGATCAAATGTATCAGCACTTAATGTAAAAGAGAGTGTGGTTACAGACACCTTGTCCTGGCCACACACAGGCATAGAAACGCACTCACATTCCTTCCACCACATACTTGAGTGAATGACAGTGTTCAACTGTTCCACTTAATTGTAGTTTATACAGCCTGAGAAAGAATGTCTGGCATTTATTGGTTCCCTGTGTTTTACTTTACAAATGAATGAGTGTGTGTGTACGTCTCCAAGAGATGAGCAACACAAGTAGTTTGACATTTTGGGGAAGTACATTTATTTGCTTTCTTGTGAGGAGTTATTAACTCTTGTCATTTAATACAAGAAGATTGATACCACTCTCATGTTTGTCTGTTAAATGTGAAGTTAGCGTAGCTTAGCATGAAGACTGGAACAGCTAGCCTTGTTTGGTCCAAAGGTAAAAAATACTCCTACCAGGACCTCGAAAGCAAACTAACCAACAGGTTATCTTGGTTATTTAATCCCCAAAACAAAGCTGTGTTTTTTTTTACAGGGGGTTCTGACTTGAATGGGGGCAGCTAAGCTAAGCTAACTTTCTGGCAAGAAAGCAAATAGGCATATAAATGTCTAATTATTTTAGTTGATGTAGAAACAAATAATCTGTTGTGAGGTATATCAGTCAAATATCCGAATTTTGAAAGACATGGTGAAGATTTCCTATACATGAATTTAGAAGATGTGTTTCAGTAGCCCCGTTAAAACCATAATGACCACCAAACAGTCTAACACATCTATTTTTAACCTTCATAGCAACAAAAGACTTTATTTTTGAGCTGGTCTGAAATATTCCTTTTTCCTATCACATTGTTAAACGGCAGGCCGATTGATATTAATGTCTATAGCAGACATTCATAATAATCATTTATGGATAATTGGTAAAGTTAACAGGGAAAGATGTGAGCTCATGTATGCTCATAATTTCTTGCTCGTTATGCTTCAATAAGGAGAAAATTAGTTTTAGGTGAACATATGGAAAGTTTTCACAATTTCTTCTTTGTGTGCATGTGAGCTTTTACTGTAGAGCCTGCAGAGTTTTATAAAACAGGTCCCTGGCCTGTCTTATAGCCCCTTTGATGTAGCACTGAATCCACATTAGTCAGAACTTGGCCTTAGAAGAGAGGATTTGTTGAATGTTTTGCTGACATTTCTGTATAATCAGATGTGCTTGAAATACCAAAGGTGGTGCAGTGATGCACAGCAAACACTTGCATAATATCATCCACTTATCACAGTTATACTTTGCTTCTGTGAGTTAAGTGTCAGAGAGTTAGACGGCTGTCTAGTCTGGGTCTGTGAAGTATATTTTAGGATGGAAATGCTGACAGCACTCATTTCTTATTCAGAGGCATGATTCATTCAGCTACAATTCATACTTAATCCACTATTTTTGTGTAATTGAGACTTTCACTGTACGTCATGTAGAAAAGTCGTAACATCAATCACCACTCTGACACTTGCTGACCAGTCTGACTTAAAATGGCATTTTTCTGAACTGACTAAAAATAAAACAACCTCAGTGTTTATTTAGTTTGGTTAAGTTGCCCTGCTGTACTCTTTGGTCCCATGGTGGTCTTTTGTCATGTCTGTCTCTCAAATGCTCTTTTAGTCTCTAAATCTTTCTATTGTAACATTTCATTTTGTTCTATCTAGCTTGTTGAGCTGGCCTTGGATAGTCGTCTGTTCAAACATGTGGTGTCATTTGACTTACAAGAGCGGTGCTGTGAACTTGGAAGCCTCTGGAAATCTCTGTCTCACCATTAAAAGTGTGGACTTTGATCCACGGTCTAGCCCATGGCTCACAAAAAAGAAACTAAATGTCTTTTACAGACTGAGACAAAGTGATTGCCTTAACAAGACATACAGTAGCTGTTCCATTTACTGCACACTCTTAAGTCTCCCACAAAATCTGCCTGGCTTTATTAGCTGTGCCTGACTGCTACTCTTCCAGAGTGGCGCTGGCACTTGAGCACAGGTAATCCCACAGTACCCCAGGTGTAGATTTACCATTTCCACAACTATGGCTCTGGTACCTTTGGTGTCAGAGTCACTGATCAAGCTGACTGCGTCTCACATCTGTCAGCAGCACCAAAGGGTGGCACTAAGTCTACAGCGTTCTGCATTAATAAATGTCATCCGCTGCTTTTCTTGTAATTGCTTGTTTGGGAAAACCGCACCGACAATTTTGCACATTCTTTAAAGTGAGTTTGGAGGGTTTTGAGTTTAAGTTTGAGTCTGAGTTGGTGCGTCAGTGTGTGTGTGTGTGCCTATGTGTCATTCAGCCTGTCTGAAGGTAATTTTTCATACTGAGCTGACAGCTAGAGGGACCTCAGTGCAGCAAGCTAATTTGATTGTGATATTTGATATTTTCTCTGTATATTTCTTTGGTTTGGATCCAAACAGTCATAGTAGGCTCCTTTCATGCTGTCTAAATACATACAGTATTGTACTGCAAATTACACTGGGGTGGGTCGATCCAAGACCACCAATGTTGCAGTAAATTACATTCATATTTGTCACATTGTGTTATTATGATCTCAGTGCTCATGATTTGTTGTTTTAAAGCCCTTGCCTTCCCCCTTTATCATCTCTTCTTTTCAGCCTACTTTCCTCCTATAATTTATCCTCTCATGTCCTCTTTTCTGCCTTGCATATTCACCAAACCTACTCGAATAAAATATAAAATACCTAGTTCATTATTCCAACTTATTATGGCTTTCTACTTCTCACTGACTGAGGCAAAACTACATAGACAGGCTCCTTTCTCTCTTGTATTTGTTGCTCTTCATTCCCTTTTTCTCCCTAGATCTTCACAAGACAACAGAGCTCCCTCAGGGATGACTGACAGAAAAAACATATTTGTAGGAGCACAGGTGCTACAAATGACCTTTGGTGTGTATGTATGTACTCCATTGTGCATCCCTGTGCATGTTTTTGCATACTGATTGTGTGCTGGCTGCTGGCCCTTTGCAGATAAAGCCTGGTCTTCTGGGGGCCCACTTGTGGCGGGCTGATATTGCCTTTCCGTAATGCCAGGGAGCTTAGGGAGCTGCTTGGACCCTTAGGCATCAGCCCAACACAATTAAGAACAAGGAAAGCAGCATGTGTGCTGTAAACAAGGACCAAAGGCCACAGTGGACACCCTTTTTATTTTGTTCTGTTATAGGTTTAAATGTCTAGACAATGCATAAAATCGTACTTAGATTAAATATTTACAATTTTTGACCACAGCTATATGGATGGTTTTACCTGTGTTTCTATCTTTTTTGGGGTGTTTTTTTTAAATTACAAGATTAGTTTAATTTCTTATTTAATTACTTATTTAATTTCAGAACTCTTTCAGCTTCAAATATGACAAGTGATACCCTGTTCATTCAGGTAACATTTTTTTCTTTTGCAAGTTAGGGGAGCACAATTTGTCTTGCTGCAGGTGACCAACTGTCTCTGTGCTGTTGCCCTCTCAGACTGTGCTGCTGAAAAATCAGATCACCTAAATTACAAAAGGAAAAAAGAAAAATAGCTCAACAGCCTTTGAATAGGATTCAGAGGATGAATCCTACTTACTTTAGGGATCCCCTGACTTTTCCTCTAGTGCAAAAGTGAGGCTGATAGCATGGCTGTAGACTCCTCATCTTGTTTTGATTAAAATTCTTTTCACCTCCGCTGCATTGGGGTAGAAGCAGAAGTCTCTGTGTTTTTGTAATTTGAGTGAACCAATCTTTAACTTTACAAAAAGGCCTGATAATGATGTGTGCATTTCCAAAATTGTTGCCTGACTGATTGAAATTTGGTCACCCCCAACCAAGTGTCATTCAAGCTACATTGCATAGTATCTGTGAAAAGAAAGTACACTCTGGTGCTCTTGTTAAAAAAAAGGTTCTGGAGGTGACAAACTGTTACTGAGGAGCATTTTTAGGTGTGTAATTACCTTCCTTTTGTACGACAAACACTACACGGCAGTGTGAAGGTATAAGTCAATTGGGGCAGATTATGAAGGATGGGGATATAGTACCCATTAACAAGTTGAAAATTCTGTTTGATTTGAGAGATGCTGAATTTTTAATCATATTTGCAATTAAGAGCCATCTTAAGGATTCTTACTTCAAAGGGCTTAATGGAGATATGGGCAATAAATTTAAGGGGAGTGCCTTGAGGAGGAGAGTAGTTTCAGCACTATATAAGTTGATGTCCCTTGCCTCTCCTGACAGCTTATCATCCATTAAATCCCTTTCAAATTTGTGCTGGCATTGCTGTGGAGAGGTGGGGACACTTTTGCACCTGTTGTGGCATTGTCCTCCAGTGAGGGGCTTTTGAAATAAGGTCATTTTAAGATTGTCATCTATTCTGGATGTGAAAATACCCCAATGTCCATTAGTCTGCCTTTTAGGCACAAGGTATACAGTCAACGCTCTCGCACTGCATCATCATGACCTTTTGACAGCTTTTAAGAGTAAAAATAAGAGAAATGAGGCAAATGGCAAAAAACAAACAAGCAAAATAAAAAATAGACTGTAGTAGTTGGCATTGGGAAGCCTTATCTCAGCAGTCCACTTCCATTTAGGCCCTGTTTACACCTGGTATTAACATCCGTCTTGGGTTATCCGATCACAAGTGGACAGCTGTAAATACAGGAGTAAACGCACCCAAGACGCATTGAGGACGGATTAGTCAGACTGCTGCCATCCAAGTTTTATGGTTCAAAAACTTGCATATGTCAGCATATCTTAAAGTTTTTAATGATAAGCTTGCACCCTTATCAAATGCCTAGTGTTCCTGACTTCTTGTGTGATGTAGGGGGTTGTACTCTACCTCTTAGATAATATCACATTTTCATTTTGAAGCTTTTGGAAAATACAGTAAATTCAGATTTGTGCAAACACACAAATAATCTACCACATCACCCAGTGGATCAAATTCTCACCCATTTCACAATGTGTGAGGTGTTATCTTTCTGAGTAAACGCTTGTCTGTGTGGGATTTATTGGTTGCAGCGGGAGTATAGGAGCTCATCACTCTCTAGCACGGTAGTGATTATCTGCTTTACAGGGCCATTGGTACATTAAAGCGTGACCTGCTGAAGGCTGTATAAGCTGGTGTTTGTACCAGCATGAAAGAACAGGAAAGTGTTCCCACAGCAATAAAACAGGTAAACAGTGGTTGCATGACTGACATTAAAGCCACATTTCCTTCATCTTCTCCATCTCCATTCTCCCTCTGTATTACGTCTTGCAGTTTTAACACAACTGCTTATGCATTTTGCTCTTGAATAAAAGGTGATTTAAAATCTCATCTAGACTAAAACAATAACACATGTAGCTGTTTTGCAGAGTCCACATCAGATTCAAACAATACTGGAAGGAGGAGAAGAGAACATGTGTGGGTCTGTGTGTGGACGGGGTTGGAGGTAGGGCTGGTGTGTGTGCTTGCTGGGGGGTTGGAAAGAGTTGGAGGGAATGTAAGATGTACAGAGGCATTGGAGGTGTGTACCTGGATCTCATTAGGGAGGTTTGCTGTGTCCTCTGCCTCACAAGGAGTCACTGTTACACAGTTTCTTTGAGAAGACCAGTATGATTGACATCTCAACAGTGTACCGGGAACTCAAGGTGATTTTGTGGTTGTTAGTGTGGGTATGGTTGAAGGTATTGATTTGTATTTCTATGGCTGGTTTAACGATTTCAGAGGCTGTGGTGAAATTTGCTCCAAATGGTGAACATGTAGCATAAGTGGATGTACACACAGAGACACACACACACACAACTTGATATACAGGCATGCTATTGCAGTAGGGTGGAGGGAGAGAGTGATGGCTCATGTTGAGGATGGGCATCCTTTCTCTTTTGCTGAGAATATCAAAACATTCATACTGTAATACACTTGGAATCTGCTGATTTTCCTGTACTGCTAGAAGCAGACATTTCTCCAATAAAATTGACCAATATTGAATATTTAAATAAGTGAAATGAACAGTTGTGTTGTGTAATGTTGTGTTACTGGAGTCACAGATAACACTATAATCCTTTCATAATCCAGCTTCAAAGCTTTTCTCAAAAGCTGTATATATTTCTGTGCAAATACATGTTTTAAGGCTAGACATCTTTTCAAAAGATATTACATCCTGAGGAATTCACATGTCAGCATTGTTTAGTAATTTACAATGCCTCATGGGGTTCCAACTGCTCAAAAAAGCAAAACATTTTAATTAAAATGACAGTAATTATATTGTCATGGATTATTGTTAATACACAGCACTTGAACAATAATAATAATGTGCCTTGTCTAATTCCCTCAGAACAGATGCTGTTTTGATTAGTACTACTCTTTATTGCAAGGAAGGATTATTTGGTAATTTCATTATGGCTCTTTGTGTTTTTTGAATTCCACTGACATTTACAGTAAGTATTATATTGCTAATTTGGCAGTAAAGTGTATACATAGAACTAATTTCTTCCCCTTTCATCACCTTTTCATTCGTTTTCCCCTCTAGGGTCTCGTCTGCGGCAGGAAGACTTCCCTCCCCGCATTGTGGAGCACCCTTCTGACCTCATTGTGTCCAAGGGGGAACCAGCCACTCTCAACTGTAAGGCAGAGGGCCGTCCAACCCCCACAGTGGAATGGTACAAAGATGGGGAGCGTGTTGAGACGGACCGTGACAACCCCCGTTCCCACCGTATGCTGCTGCCCAGCGGGTCCCTTTTCTTTCTGCGCATCGTCCATGGACGACGGAGCAAGCCCGACGACGGCAGCTATGTGTGTGTGGCCCGAAACTATCTGGGTCAGGCGATCAGTCACAACGCATCCCTGGAAGTAGCAAGTAAGTTACAGCTGTTCAGAAAATCCTGTTAAAAATAACGCAACACACATTACCCCAGCAAGGTTTATGATTAATATTAATCAGGAAATGCACCTAACATAAAAGCGGCCACAATCAAACATAATGACAGAAGTCTGCCAGATCTGTTAACCTTTGACCAAGAACAAACGATAAGTTATCAAATAACAACAAATAAGTTATCTCTTATACCAAGTCGTTTTATCCACATATCTGGGTATTTATTATCTGAGCTCTTTTAAATATCATAAATTATTTCCTAATCTCTCATTTTGCGTTAGGTATGATGATAACAGGTGTTTTATTATCTATCTTTAAAGAAAATAAATAGCAGGCTAACCTTTAGATCATTTCCTGCATAAAAAACTACTTTTACTAAGGTGGAAATACTTTCATTTTTACTATAATGCATCACAGTCTTTGTTATATTTCCTTTGCATAGAGTGTTTTGATGCTTTGTACTCCAATTGATCTAATTATACATGAAACACAATATTTAAATTGAAAAGCCTGTTTCATTTTGTTACTTTCCTTCCAATTATGGCTTAAAGGTCATTTTTATGGTTTAGGGACAGATGGAAATTCACTATGTGACACACCTGTCAGACAAACAGCAGCTGTGTGTCTGCTTTAGTCCCCAGGTTTAAACAAAGGGTGAGTGTGTTCCTAACAGGTGACACTGTCGACTCGCTGAATCGTAGAGTTGCAAGTGTCAAGTGTGTGGTGTTGCCAGTTAAACAGCCTTTCACTGCAGTATGTCTCAGGCTGGAATCTGCCAGGTTGCATGCAGCAGCCAAATGTGTGTGTGTGTGTGTGTGTGTGTGTGTGTGTGTATACATTAGCTAGAGTGATGGAATGAAGCCTGTGGAGAAGCAGGCAGAGGGCAGAGAGCAAAAGGTCAGGGCTTACGACCATCAGAATAGGGTAAGTGCAGATGGTCTGTGAATCCCTATGGAGCACAGGTTCTGCAAGTCCAAAAAACGCTGGAGTCAGTCTGGAAAATAACAAGAATGAATAATGCACTGAAAGAAGAAAGTGTTGGTGATAAGCAGCAATACCCTCATACTGCATAGTTTCACATCCTTTAGTTTCGATTCTTCAGCTCAGCTGTGTCAGCTTGCAGAGCCCTGCCCAAGCTCGGTCTCCTGGGCAGATATTTCGCAAAGGTTTTAAAATAATAATACCCCTCTAGTATCTGTTTCACCTTTTGAATTATAATGAAAGAGATGGTCAAACGGTATCATGGTAATGCTAGATCAGCACTCCTACCCTGAGAAGCTAAGCCCTCTAGGGGCAGAGTTTATTACTTGGAGTTCACTAAATTTACTGCCAGGTTTTTAAGGTCGAGCAGGAACACAGCGAGGACTTGTTGAAGCTGCCTGGATGAGTTATGTCTCCCTACCTCAACCCTCAGAGGTCACACAGATTCATGGATCACCCTGAGGCTGGATAGTAAAACAGAACCCCCTTTGGCAAATGCTGCTGAGTTAGGGAGTTTTAGAGGGGGCTGCGAAGCTGTGGAGTGTTAAAAGGAGGATTGACCTTACTCTGTCAATAGACAGACTTGTCCGATAATTTGTCATCTATTTTGTACAGTGTTTAAATAGCTTGAAGATTGCTTTGACAAGTTGTAAAGGAAACAGAATTCAAAAGGGTGACTGGTTTTTGAGACCACAAATTGTTGTCACTCTGTGTTGTGATATACAGTAAGCTACTGGGTCAAACTTTACTCAAAGTCCCTCTAATTAGCATTTGTAAGAAGTATACAACCAAATGCTAAATAGGGGGACTTTAAAGGACGGGTTCAAAGTTTTTCAAGTCTGTCTTAAAACAATAGTCAGGTTTCCAAATGACCATTGAAATAGGTTTTTCTTGCCATAATCATTCCTCCTGTTCATACTGACCATTAGAAGATCCCTTCATAAAGCATTTACAATGTAGTGATGGGGGCCAAAATCCACAGTCCCTCTGTGCAAAAATGCATTTAAAAGCTTATCTGAACCTAATATGAACCTTCAGCCATGCAAATTAGTCAAATTAAGTAGATCTTTCAACGTTACAGTCTTTTTAGTCTTTTAAGTCCCTCTTTTTGTTACTGTACTTTGCAACAGACTGTGGATTTTGGCCGCTATCCCTTACATTGAAAGTGCATTTGTGGGGGATATTTTAATAGCGACTATAAACAAGGAATGATTACAGCGAGGAAAACCTCGTTCAGTGTTCATATGGGCACCTGACTGTTGTTTTAAGACAGACAATGTGAAAATTGTGAAGCTCTCATGAGTTACCAGCTACTGTTTTTGAATAATTTGCTTTGCTATGCAGCCTGTGCACATGAATGCACACACACTACTCACACACACACACACACACACACACACATAGTATCATCACGTTAACATCATCATTCACATATTGAATGTTTGTCACTCAGAGATCACTCCGGCAATAATGTTGTAACAGAGCAGAGTCATGGATGGCAATCTTTTCCAGTATGAAAAGTTTGAATTGAGACTAAATTGCCATACAATTAAGGTAACATCATGCGCTATATTCCATGAACATATTACTATTATTACAATGTAACTGTATCATAACATGCTATCTTAAGCTCATATGCATCATAAATTATGAGGTTTGTATTCATTTTTCTACCAAACACAGCATCTTGTGATTCATTACATTAAAATTGGCCATGATATATATATATATATATCCTTCAGTCATTTTTCTGCTCAGAAATCAGTGACACAGCTACATATTGAATCCCCAACATCAATGTTATACATTGATGTTAGTCCAGTTTTGAGTTTCATATTTTCATATTCAAACTAAAGGATTACAAGCTACTCTAAAGACTGACAAGAGGTTGTCTTGGGCTATTGAACCCTTTGCCAAAAATGCAAAAACAAGGTTTTTACTCAAGATCTGGAAAAGTCAATATATTAAAGATACACGGTCCTCTGAATTTCTTAGAAGAATTGCTAAATCAATAATGATCCAAAATCCTATGCATTATAAATGAATATGCTAAATACACCAATTATTATATGATTAATAACAGCAATAATATAGAAGAATAAGGATTTAGTTGAGTTTATTAAGAAACCATCACTAAATGTTGCCTTGGTCTAGTCAATGAATATTCTATTCAAGATTCAAGATCTTTTTTGTTACCATTTTACAACACAAGGTTGCACAACTGTTGTCTGTAGCCCCACAATGCCACTCACAAAAAACAGAAACCACACAAATGGATCAACAAACAACGAGTCACAAAAACAAAACTATTTTTTATATTGTAGTGCAGAGGATGAACTGAAGTCCTGTCCTCACCTGTCCATATAAATAAACATTAAGTAGTCACAGTTCATTTAATTGATTAGCTGTCATGAATATCTTGTCACTTTGTATAATATGATGAGTTCATGGACTTGACTACTTAGGAAGACTTAGGGAAGACACTGCTGCATATTGACAAGAATCCTGCAGAGCATCACTCATTTGATCCATTTTAGAGAGAGTAAATATGAAAGCTACAGTGGGAAATTAATTACCTATAAAGGCCTCAACTCAATTCTAAATGAATTTACTGTATTATAATTTTTTTCTAACGCCGCTATGATTTAAGTGAAGTAAGGGAGAGATGATGAAAAGTGGGCAGACGGCTGACAAAAGACAGTGTTAGAGGCTGACAGATGTAAAGTGATGGAAGCAGGAAAGGACTGACGGAGCAGGCATAAGCAGAGGAGAGAGAGACGAAGAAGTGTCTGTCCTTCAAGGCACAGAAGTGAAACTTGTTTGCAGAAAATTGAGGTGACGTGGTAGAGACAGTGACAGATGTAGTATGTGCTGGTGCCTGAAGCGTGACCGCAGGGTTGAAATACTGTGTCAGCACACACAACACGCACACATACACGTGCACACACGCACACATGCCAGTGGAGCCCTTTCTGAAAGCGAAAGAGATTAAATGAAAAAAAAGGAAAAAAAAAGACATATAACTTAGTTCCTATCCTATAAATGTCACAGAAGACACTCAGCATATTTTTTTTCTGCCTGCAGGGACCCTAGAGGACCCTGGGAAATGAACATATGTCCTATTGACCTCAGCCACTTGATTCAATCATGAAGCGCTTTATTGAGGTGAAGGCAAAGTCACAGCCTGTGTACTCTAAAGGTTATTGGATAGTAGACCTGTTTTTAGGTTCAGTAAGAGAGAGGAATAAATGGTATTCTTAAACTAATTGGACACTGCCATTTGCGAGAGGAAAACTCGGCTTGTGGCTGAGATGAAGGTTAAGCCACAACACTGCAGTGTAGTAATGAGCCATAGGGAAAGACAACCATGCAGCCACACCACTCCTCATGCATGTGAAAGTATGGAGAGATAGGCAGAAATGTCCCGTCTGAGTCCTCTGTCTATGTATTCATTGGTTATTTTTTTATTTCCACATCATGACAATTCATTTGGCCCATCCTAGATTGAATTAAAAGACACAGCTGGATGTCAAACTTCAATTCAATTCAAAATATAGCAACATACTGGTATCTTCCAGTAACATATCACTCATAACATTAAGTATTTGTCTACATAATTTCAGGCAAATTCAATAGCAGAAGAAGAAGAAGAAGAAGAAGAATGAATGAAGCTTTTACAAAAAGTCTCTATCTTGGTAAAAGGCTTTTTTTGCTCATCTCACACACCCTCCCTCCAACCAGCTGGCTAACTTAAATGCTTATGTGAACAGCCAACTCGGTCTTTGTGCATCATCACGTACAGTAAATATCTCTGCTTCTAAAATAAATGATATAAAACATAATTCTCCGTACAGTGTAGGGATGCAGCGATTAACTGATTTCACTATTAACTGCTCTTTAAAACGTCACAGTTTTGTAACCGTAAAAGCTCAGAGTGTTTAAACAAAACTAGACAGTTGTGTTAAAAAAAATGTCCATAGGTGCAACTGGCTGACTACAGGCAGAAGTTCAAAACAAACTTGGTGTACCAGCTTAATCCTTTCCACTCCCCGAGGACGCCAGCGTCTGTGGGTGACGTTACTGTCTTTCAGAGGCTGTAGGGGGCCTGTGCTAGCTTGTTGGGAAGGGGGCGAAATAACGCTCCAAAGTTAGGCTAAATTTTGGCGAGGGAAAACCTGGCATGGCCATTTTCAAAAGGGCCCCTTGACCTCTCACCTCAAGATGTCTGAATGAAAATGAGTTCTATGGTTACCCACGAGTCTCGCCTTCACACCTTTATTTTCACCTATTCTAAAAATGGTGTATTTGAATATTTCTGCATACTAGGGTCCCTGAACAGTCTTGGAATTGCATAAATTGGGTATAACTGGAAAGCTGAGACTCTTGTGGATTTAATGGGCCCAGCTGTATTCATGTGTGATGATGTTTACTCATCATAATAGCCATTTCATCGTAGTGAGACCAGTTTTTGAAACTTGACCTCACTGTATAAAATTACCTATTGGGCTTCTAGGATAATCACAGCTTCATGAAACTTTACAACCACAAACTAGAGACTGAGGGCATTCAGAGGATGTATGGCTTTCCATACCAAATCACAGCATGAATTTTTCTATGGTGTTACTCAAGGTCTTGGTGTCTTAATATGGTATTCTGGAGGGATTTTGGACCACTTTTATCAAATTTTGAGCAGTCAAAAATGGTTAAATTTTGCACCAAATCTGTGTAACAAATGGTATTAACCCAAAAATTGCTGGAACAACTAATGAGACATAACTGAGCATGTGAATGGCCATCATATGCTTCCATCATAATGTCCTAAGCCCTTATACACTCTAAACTTTCAAAATTTGAATAGGCACCTAACCAAAACACAGTGTTCATTACAGATTTATTACCAGAAAAACTTGACACACAGTACTGAACTGCATCTCAAATTAATCTTCAGGCTCCCAGCTTTCTGATGATGTATACCAGTTCTATGTGGCATTTACTGTTGACCTGCTATCTCCCCCTAAACATCCCCCAACCCCGCCAAAAATGTAGGGGGGCGAGAGTGGAAGAGGTTAAAATGCTGTGCTGCAACAAATTCAGGTACGCAAAGTTACACATGTTGTCACGAGAGCAACCTTGTTTATGTTTGAGGGGGGCTACATTAGCTAAAAGAGACATGAAGTGTTCTGGCAATTGCTGAGGGACTCAACATTGAAGTCTGGAATCCACCGAAAAAAAAAACCGTCTTAAATCGTCAGTGTGGGAGTATTTTGGCTACATAAAGGATGGCCCAGGGGGGTGTTCAAGAAGACGGATCTCCAATTTGTAAAACTTGCCAAACTCAATGCAGCATCTTCCAGATCACCATCCAGCTATACACGCTCAAGTGAAGGTAGTACACCAAGTTATGACTAAAAAAAACATTACTTTAGTGGCAAGTTACTTAATGAAACATTGAGTTGGTGGGGAATATACAACCGATGAAGTAGTGGTGAGTTAAGAGTTGGGCTTTCAATGCAACATAAACCAACGGCAACAAAGCAGGAAATGGAGCATTGCATCTTTTATAAATGAATGCTCACCAAAGCGGCATGTAATCCCCTCAAGGGCTTCAATGTGATTATTTACATCCTGTTGCTTCCTCCCTTATGTGTTCAGTAAACGCTAGGTATGGTAGGTAGATATGCCACGTGTAAAAGACTAATGTAACATTAGGATCTTGTAGACTTCCAGCATAATACCATAAAATAAAATTAGTTTAATTATTTAAATAGATTATTAAGAATGAATTTAAAAAATAGGCATGGATGACAGTTGATGATAAAAAAAACACTCCAGTTTATTACCTACATTTGTAATATTTTCCCCTAGGGGATCAATTAACTTAATCTTAACCTTTATTAATAATAATGATTAAAAACACTATATTTTAAATATTAGAAATCACTTAAGTTATTACTGCAATGTTCAATCAAAGTTTATTTTAGTATGGATTATTTATTTTCATTTTTTCTTATTCACTTTTAGCCTAAGACTACCTCTGGTACTGCTGCAGTTCAACCCACTGTTGCAGAATCCTTGGTGAAGTTTGTGTCTTATGCCCCCTCTTCAAAACAAAACATGCTCATGTGATTTAATCCATCCATAGTGTTGTGAAATAAATTAATTCATCATAATTGTGAAACCATGATTTTTCCTCAGACTACAATTGTACCACCAGAATCTATAATCATTGCATTCCTAATACAGTGTTTATATTTGAACAGCCTAAATATATGCAGTTTTCTTTTCTTTTCATATCTTGAAAAGGGAAAGCTAGTGGAAGACATATGATGGCTTGTGGTAATTAAATGACTGCATTAACATGACAGACATGTTCACAGTAACACCATGCTCTCTGAAGTGGATCATGGGATATGTGTAGCTCAGTCAGACTGTGAGATTGACAGCTTGAGGTGGGACCCCTGGTCCGTCTCCCTGTCCGCTCCTCTTTGATTGTAATCTTATGCTGGAAAAAAGCGGGTGCAGGAGACGTACGAGGCAGCGAAGAGAGAGGCAGATTCTCAGAGGTCAGGTTCCCTCTCTGCCTGCCCCTATCCATTAACTAATGGCTCCTCACTTCAAATAGCTGTCACTGTTGCTGACAACATCCTGTCTGTAGTCACTCTGGATAAACGCAGAAAAGATCCTAAGTGGTAGTAGAGCGGTATGTTTCAGGAAAGTTGTCATTTTCTCTCCATATGGACGAGGAGTGATATTGTTTGATAGACAAACACTGACACATTGTAAATGCTCTTCACCCATAGCCACAAAGTCAGATATCAGTGTTTATTTCCAATTGTCTGTGACAGTCTGTGAACGCCGTGCTAGCCTCTTGTTCTTCATCCTGTTTTCCGCTCCCCTCTCTCCCAGTTGGCCCATGGTTAGATCAGTCAGTGAATAAGTATCACACTCCGGGGACAGCTGGTTTGTGTTTACAGTCTGGAGACTGGGGCGAGTGCACTGCAAGTATTGTCTAAACAATTTTAGTCGCTATATTCCCCTTGGCTCAGCTTTTCCAAGAGCCAGATTTGCGCCAGAGTGTCAGGACGTAGGGAAAGAGTTTGTTTGGCTTGCAGCAGCGTGGTGAAGGGAGAGGAGAGGGGAAGTACTCAAGAGATTCTGACAAAGACCATATGGCTCCTGGGTGTGTGGCAATATTATCAAAATGTGAAGCCGTTCCTTTTGTGTGTGTCTGTGTGTACATTGTCCTGTCGGCATTGTCCTGTATATGTATGTCAAATTAAACTACAGTTGCTGCTTTCACAAGAAAGAAAGGACTGACCTTCAAATCTGCATTATATGTCAGATAATTGAATTACACCATAATAATAATAGCCCCCTTAATATTTTTTCTTCTTTCTCTGGCAAAAGGAGGTTTCATTTTGCAATAGAGATGTGCTGTTGCCTCGTCAAGCACACAAAACACAAGAAAACAAAAAAAAACAAACAAAAAAAACATCTGCTGAATCTAGGTTTATCAGACATAAACCTAGATTCAGCAGATGTTTTTTTTGTTTGTTTTTAATAAGCTGGGAGGCATCGTGAATTTTCAGGGCTGTTAATGGTTCCTCTACATTACACACATGTGAAGCCTTCTTTATTGGCCTTGTCATATGTATGTGTGCATGTTTTTTCCCCCCTCTTCTCTTTTTGTGCTTATCTTTGGAGAATAAGTTGCTGACGAGGAGAGACAGACGGGCCACAGGAGGAAAATAGCAGCCTGGGAGAGTTAAATCAACAAATCCGTCTGTGGAGGATAGACTTTTGTGAATAGTATGCTCCTGTGTGCTCATATGTGAGCTACATTAAGCATTATGCTTTGGATATCCCTCCATTTCTTCTACATCCAATTCATGTTGGCTATCATTTTGTTGCGGTTAAAATATTCAGCTCTGATTGTTGCAGGGGAGACTCTGTTCGGCTCAGCCCATTTCTCCCGACACTAAATCTTTTCTCCCCTTTCCCGCTCAGAGCTGGTTGCATTTCCCTGCAGCCTCAGAGCTGTAATGCAACTAGATTTTATCCATTTCCAATAAGACTAGATGCTTGCTGTGTCAGGTTACTCTAAAGTCATATGCCTTTTATTCACTCCAGTTGCTGATTTGTAACATGGCAAGAGAAGCTTCCTGGAGGGCCAAATTACCGGCAATCATGTGTTTAGCCGCGGAGGTGTTTCTAACAACTGAAATTAATAAACAGTGAAAACCAATCATCAAGTCATAACTTGCAGCAAACCCGGTACTGACATAAACTGTGCTATGGTAAGCACATGTCAAGTGTACCCACTATTTTGCTTCTGAATTTGTCAGTGTGGAAGTATTAAAGGCTTACAGCATGGTTGAGTAATCCTGCTGTCATGGAGAGAAGAGGGATGGTTGTGCATTTGCTGAGATATTAGCCTTATCCATCCTCTATCTGTCACTCCATACCACCACAGTCAACAGCATCCACTGGTCGTATCTGTGCTTAGAGTTAATGTTATCTTCCCCTGAGGGTCAAAGGTTGTGTTGCTTTTTCATTTTGACCTTGTGTCAGTTTTCAGTCGCTAAAGTTTTTTACTGTCTCTGCTTCGTGTGGTATCACATCACCCGGTAAAAGTTAACTGTAATTTCATTTAAAAATAATTAAGCTCAGTGCAACTCTGACAGTCCCTTCAGGGAGTGACAGTGAATAATGAACACTCTCTCAGATGTGCACTGCGTAATTGTGGTTTGATGATTGTTGGTGTCTATGATTAAAATTCAAACTTTTTGGACTATCATTAAGCTAATCAAAATTCTTTGGTGATCAAGTACAGGCAAGCACTTAGCTTTTAGCATAATCAAATATTCTGGAGGCCAGACAGCCAAATTGCAGGGAAATTCAACTCAGTGTTTACTAAATGCTTTACAAAGTTTTAAACCAATATAGACAAACATATTTTTCATTACCATTTACTCTTTGCTTAAAAATAATGCCAATAATCTTAAAGGCCTTGCTTGCTCTTACTGCTGTATCCACTGCACAGACACGGAGCAGCTTTTATACTGATATACAGATTTGAACCCAAATTGTCTTTTGAAAAAATCCATTACCAAAAAATGCTAGTTCAGAATCAATAAATAAAACATAAATTAACTGATTGCACAATTGAACTAAGATGATGATTTAAAGGAGTGATTTTCTATATTTTTCTTATTGTCAATGAATCTCATGTGCAGAGCCAAACTAATAATGAACTGATCGTACTAGTATCGTGTGTGTATCCAAAGCCTGATATATCTTATTCCTCTGTGCCATAGACCTCCGTTGTTGTCCAAAAACTATTAAAAGCACATCAATGAGCCACACCGCTGCGGGGTGTCATGTTCCCTCACCATGAAGATTAAGGTGAAGTTTTCAGTATCCAGAGAGTATTTCTGTGTAATGCAGACATCACTGCGGAGGCAGGGAACACACCATTTATAGTGCTTCGCCAGCTTGTCGTGCTACATATCACAACTTCTTGACTTTGTGTTACATCGTAAATTTCTCAAAGAACTTCAGTACAAAGTCAGGAGGTTGTGATATGTAGCACAACAAGCTAGCGTAAAGTTGTATTCAGGTACTTTTACTGTCAGGAAGTTAATACATACACTGTATTTTATCATTATGGGTTTGCTTAGTTACAATTTTGTGAGCAACTTCATTTGGTTTATCTAAGACATCAGGCTAAATATCATCTCCATGAAATGAAATACTATTATGTAAAATGATATGATGAGAACATAATATTTATAAAATATTGCATTATAAACCTAAGCATTTGAGCTCACCATACTAAATAAAGTTGCTGCTGAAAAGGGGCAACTTAGAAAATGTTTAGAGACATTGTCGGGCAATCTGAGAGATACTGCACTTCACTTAATACTTCACAGAAATGACAGTGCAGAGAAGCAGTGACAGACACTTGAAATCAGAGATTCTAGCACTTGCTAGTGTAGCAGCAGAGTAATAGGCTGTTTATGCAGTATAGCTCCTACTGCTTACCCACCAAAACCAAAGATGCTGGTATCTTCACTAATGGGCTGCAGATGTGGTGATTTATAACATGCAGCAAAATATGGGACGACGAGTGAGAGAGAGAGAGGAGTGGTTCCTCAATGGAAAGCTGAATAATGAGATGAACAGTTCCAAAGCACCACAGCCATTCCTGTGCCTGCCTGGCTGTCAGTTCTGCATCCCCTATTTTCTGCCATTTTCCCCCCTCCTCCTCCCCCTCCTCCTTCTGGAGCATCGCTTCATCTCTCTCCATTGGGAATACTTTGGAATGTGCAGACAGGTTTGTGATGGAGCCTCTGTTGTGGCTGATTTGCCAAAGCTACTTATTGAAAGCTTTGATGACCAGTGATGTGTTCCCCATTATAACATTGTCATACACACAGTATACAAAGTGTATGTATGTTTGTGTGTGTCTATCTGTGTAAGGTGTATACTATTTAGAGGCAGACTGTAAAACATGTGTGTGTCTGTCAGATTTTTTTTTGACACTATATTACCTTTAAAAGGTAGTGTTGCTTTTTATTTTAATGTTAATAATGTAACATGTGTGGAAGATGCTAAAATAGTTTAAGTTAGATTCATTTTTGCAGTACTTAAAATGATTTAATAAATTGTAGCACTACGCTGCCACTTCAAGGGGCAGTGCTTTTTCTACCTTTTATCTCTTCAACATCAACAGCCTCTTGTGATGTTGACATTGCAGAATTCAAATAGGCAATTTCATTATTTTTCCAATTAATTGTGTTGCTATGTGTGGATGTAGTGATAATTCGTACTCACAATCTCTGTGTTTGCTTAGCTGGCAGCCTCCTTCCACACCCACAAACTAAATTCCTTTTTTCTCTGTCATCAAGGCCAATTTTCAAGGTCTCAGTTTTATTACGAGAGATAGAAACAACAAAATGAATGAGAGCCCTGTTCAATCAACTACTGCAATCTAGTACAAGTATCTGCAAGCAACAATAGATGTTTACAGGTATCCTTTCCATTCCATTCTTTCCTTCAAATATATTAAAGAATATTTATCTTAAAATGCCATAAAATATTAAAAGATAGAATATTTCATTATTCAAAACTCCTTCTACCAATAAAACCCTCCTCTGTGTTTGCCCAATCTCAATTTATGATCATTCTCGAAGGAAAACTCCCTTTACTCTTTCTCCCAGACTTCCCAAGGCTATTGGAGAGACATAACAAAGGAGCACAAATACAGACAGCATGAGATGAGGCACCAGGAGTTGAAGGAGAGGATGAAGCTGAGAGGTAGAGGAAAACCAGGAGACACTGAAGAGGGACTGGAGATAATTAAAAGGATCTTCAGAGCGATATAGCCCATAGCACTGGGACTTCTTATTCATTTACACACATATTAGTGCCCCTCCACACACATACATGAAAAACCAGTTAATGCACCTATACCCGAAGATGTGTTGTCTTTATATTTTTCATGCTACATTCAGGACATAAATCTGTGTCTCTTGCCCGCCCATATCGTTAATACAGGTTATGCAAAGCACGTCAGGCTTCAACTCATTTTCATAACAGCAATCTACTGGTAATTTATCACAATCATGCATGAAAAATATGCCATTATGCTGCTGAGATTAATTTTTTGGTTTAATGTAATATCTTGTGTTTCTAGGAAAACAATCCAAGAAGGTTTAGGTTTTAATGTCACAGTGAAAAATGTGCAGCATCTACAACATGAACAATTAAAGTTGTTTTTTTCAGCTCTCATATCAGACTAATGTTGTTCTGATATGTATTCATTGTTAAGAATGGCAGGGAACTAAGCTGACACATACTGTGCATAGTAATTGAGCCGCTTTTTTCTAGTTATCTAATTTACCTCTGTGAGGACATTAAATGCCATGTGTGACTTTCAGTACTGCCTCCCTGCTCTGATGACGTTGTGCTGATGGCACTCCGATTGTGTCTTGGGATTGTGATCATGGCAGTTCTGCCCCATGTCTCTGAGGTCAGAGGGATGAACAGCTGATATGGTTGTTTGACAACCTGCCAGCAAGTGGGCTGCCACCAGAATGTATGTGTGTCAGTCCAAGTATTGTATGGAAAATGAGACAAATGCCACCTGTTACTATGTGAATGGAACTTCCTGCCTGACCACTTACATTCTTCTGCTTGCTTGAGTATAAAATAAATTTATTTTGTTAGCATTTCCACATAGCAAAAATCAAAATTGGCTCATATAACCAAGAATCACTTTCCTCTCATTGTCTCTTTGGTCACAAGACTGTATAAACGCCTCTCTTACAGAATGCCACCTATTGATTTCTATTGATCATGAATCAAATTCATGATCAAATTTTTTTAGCATTTACAAATGCACATGGAGACTAAAGAGATGTGCAACCAGACTTATAAAGATGAGGAAGATTTTGTAAGGAAATCATGTTTTTATAATAGCATACGGTAAAATAATGACATACAGCTAAAATATCAGTATCTGTTCAAAACTTACAAGAGGAAAAGCAGCTTTATTCACTTGATGGCACCACCTTTTTCTAGAGCCACATTATGTATAGTAGCAGATGAATGACAGGTATGCTTTCCTACAAATTGCTTCTGCTGCACGGTGCCACTGTGGTTTGCCTTTAAGCATAACAACACAAGTATATTTAGATATTCCATTAAGTTGTCTTCTTTGTGGCACCAAATAGTTCCTTTTTTTCATTGCATCCTCCAGCATGTCCTTACAGCCTTATAGTTAATTGGAAGGAAGAGCGATAGTGCTATCTACTGTAGTATTTTATGACCAAGTGCCAATGGAGAAAAGGTGAGCTGATGTTGAATATCATTGATATTTTTAGTATTTCGTTGAGATGTACAGTATATTCTTTCAGATCTCATCCTGCACACTTGAGTCTGCTTTTCATCTGACTAGTTTATTGACTGTAAGCTAACTGGACCTGGCTGCTTTTGCATCTTCTCATGAAAGATTCACAGGCTGATAAAAAGGATGAACTTTTCCAGGCTCCATTCCTATATGTTATCCCAGTGGCCTCCAAGCAGAACTGGCTAATTAAAGGTTTACTGAATTCATCTGGAGATAGTGAAGCGAGCCAGGATTCATAGCTGGATTGATAATTGGATTGATCGGGTATACTGGGATTCCTGCAAATCTCCCACATCCAATTTGATACCGTGGGCTTTTTAAGTAGTGCAATAACCTCAACAAATGTTATCTTTGTATCCTTGCACAAAGGTCCCACAACATGATTTTAAATATACACAAGTCATTTTCTTTTTGCAGTAGTAAGCTTGCATGCTTTTTAGGGTGCATGTATGTTTCTGAGTGTTAATGTCAGTGATTGTTGGTCAGGATTTGTCAAAGCTGCAAAAAAAAGCTTCTAAATTCCCAATAAGACACCCATGGAAAACAAGTGAAGATTCCTGCACATAACATTCACCTCTGCTGCCTGTTTTATTGCCTGCTGACGTTTTGGTACAAACCCTTTTCTCATGGCCTTCTACCAAATGTGTGTACGACATATATGCCACAAGAAATGTCTCGCTATAAAGGCCTTGCACCAAAAAGTCGACAGGCAATAAAACAACACATCCACCCACCACAGACAGACACACACACACACACACACATATCTTTTTCCTCCACTCTGTACTGTAAGTGTGAGAAGCTTCTAAAGATGAGTGGTTGTTTAATTGACAGCTGGTTCACTAACTGGTTCCCGTCACTGACAGATGAGGAAGTTTTTACACTAATAGCCATCGGACACCTGCGCGTCTTGTCAGTTTTTCCTTGAGGTTATTTGACAGCATGTGCGGAGACAGAGAGTGTGATGTAGGAGCGCTGTCAGTCTGATTCTCGCTCTCACCTATTCTCTCTCACTCACATAAAGTACCATTTATAAATAGAGTATGACGAAGCTATGTGTTGTTTTTGTTGGCATGCATTTTCTTTTCAGTATGTGTACCTTTAAGAAAAAAACTGGCAAAAACATGTCAGTGGCAGAAACTGAGACATCATATCAGATTTAATTAGAGGTTTTCGTTTTTTTCATACATTCTTTTCATGCATTTGTTTTTAAAGCACATTTTATTATATTCACCTGCAGTTTTGTCATCTTATTTTTTTCTCACCTTTTTGATTTTTATTTATCTCAAATGCAGAGTGCCTTTTCACTTTCTGCATGCGTTATCATTTTAATAAGCCTCTGTGCAAATAAATAAACTATAAAATCGAAAGAATTCATATGAAATGTACTGTACACAGACAAAAGAATTGTTAATGTTTTGGGTCAGGCCACTCATATTCCCTCTTCCCTCCTTAGTGTATTTTCTTTCTCAGTTTTGCTTGTTTGAGTAGAACTTGGCCTTGGGTCTGCCTCTCTATCTGCTGCTGCTCTGTTGGCATTGATTATCACAGACCTGCGGTATCCTCCGTGTGTGTGTGTGTGTGTGCGTGTGTGTGGTTGTGTGTGTGTGTGTGCACATACGTGTGCGTATGTGTTTCACCGTCTAGCTCCACTTCATGCTGAGAAGGCAGATATCTCTAGAGGTTCTGTAATAGAGCGGATACTGTTGCCCGCCTCGCATTGCCATGGGGGATGGAGGGAGTGTTGGATAGTGGGAAGGGATGCAAAGGGAGAAATAGGGGAGAGGGCAGAGGATGAGAATATCCACTGCTTACTCGCAGATACGAATGAAATCCTATCTGTTTGATTAGCCCTTTGACTGCACTGTTCTCAAACCCTCCTAGTTGGAGCTAATTGAATGTTGTTTCTCCAGGAGATATCATAGTACTTAAATGTTTAATACACTGAAAACTACAAACAATGTATTTCTTCACTTATTTCTAGAGGTATCTACTCATGCAGATCATTTTCGTTTCATTACACCAGCTTTTAATATATATTCTTCTGCCTCAACCCAAATGTAATGGAGGTGAATGTTTATCATTGAAAAGTTAAATGAAAAGAATTTATCTATTTCCAGAAACAGTGTTCAGTTTGCAAAGGAACTGTGCTTTTACTATAAAGTAGTTTCATTTGGGTGAACTCACTCTTTAATGACAACAAAATAAAGAGAAAAAAACAGATAAAGGTGCTTGCTGAAGTCAGATATATTCTCCTCTTGCACCACTGCGTCTACAATTTAAACCTTCTACATGTCTTGGGAAAAACCAACCATAGTGGATATGAATGCCTCCTCGCTGTGTGTTCTGAGGAGCAACAGCACAGCTAGATGAACCAAATTGCTTCTGGTAGAGAGAAGTACAGGAAGCTTCACACTCCCATGAACACACAGTGGGGTATGTGCTGTACGTTGTTTACAGTATACACAGTCTGCCATGTTTAATAGCCCTCCCTGTCGCTCCCATTTGGTTACTGAACAGAACGACAAGCTCACAAACACCGGGACTTTAACAGCCCATGCATGTTAGTCAGTACGCTTCAACGGAGGCTATTAAACATGGGCTAGCTTCAGCATAGACACCTACTGGGTCTAATCAAGGGTTTCAGTACTAGTAAATCTTACCGTTCTTTGCCTTGTAAATAACCGTAAGACTACTGCAAAGGTATGTTCACCTCCTGCTATTCATTCAAACCCCCAAGCAGTTGCATATGTATATCAAGCAGAGCGGAATAAAACAGTGCATCCCACAACAAACCAATTAATTTGGACACATGCTGCGATATAAGACAATGACGTAAAATTAAGAAAGTGGAAGTCAACCATGGCTAGACAGAAAACCTTGATATGATCTGGAATTCAGTGTCTGTTGTGTGGGAGGTGGAGATGGTAGCACTACAGGCTGAAGCAGAAATGATAATTAACACTGCCCTCAACTCGGCCCTGAGTCTCTTCTCTACACATCCTTTTTCTCTCTATGGAGCCTATAGAGACATAAAAGAAACTCTGTGTCCACACACTGTGAAGGACAACATTTCATTTGATTCCACAATGCCAGAAATATCTTCTAAGAAAAGGTTATCCCTATCCCTAACTGCCCTCTTTCTCATTTCTTCCTATTTGGATCCAGACAGTGCTGAGTCTACTAAGAGAGAGACAGCTGGAGGGATTACAGTGAGCTAATTATAAGCTATCTATCCATAATTGCAGCGGATTACGCTATTATTCATACAGAGCTTAGCTGCACAAAATGCCTTAACCACCATTACGTAGCATATATTGCTATGTATTATTCACTATTTATACAGCTGAAACTAAATACCATATTTTAGTTTAAGTGGCCCTGGTAAGAGTAAAGAATAACCACACCATATTACCCTATTACAGCTATTTTCTCAGGCTGATGCACTAAGGGTATTGTTGGATTGATGAAAATGACATGGTACAATCAATCAGTGAAACTCATTGTGGAAGGAGTGTGTTATTTGACTTCTGGGCCGGTGTTAAGATGACAAACAGACACCTTAGTGGAGGAAATCACTTGAACAAAAACCAGAGCCTCGTCGGTCTGGTGAAGATCAATGGATATGTTTCTCCTCATTAATTTCGGTAAGATACCCTTGGAACAAAAAAGCACTGAATCATTGAAAAATTGTCAATATTTCAGTAGATCAATGGTCAGCAGCGCAAGATGAGTTGCAAAGCGTAGCTTTAGTACAGTTACATTTGAATGTAGTCCAATTGATTTTTTTTCTCTTTGCGCTGACATAAGTGTTCTTGTGTTTTTTAAATCTATGAGCCAAATAGTTGCTACATGAGAGCATGTAAGCTAGTAGTTATACTAAAAGCATATCAAAGAATTATCTTAGCTCAAATCATAGTAAAACAAGATAAAAAAACATCTGTCATCTGATAGCTCAAATAGAATCCTAACTCACAACAGATATTTGCTAATGTCATTTATTTTGTATTATGTTGTGTCTTAGTAATAGTATAAATAGTAGTATAATAGTATAAAAGAGGGTGGTGGGACAGAATCATTATAGGTGACACAAAAAGACTACATCTCAGTGTTGCCAGCATGACAGTATGTTGTTTATCAACCTTTCTGTTTTTTAAAATAATCTATTTAGCAATATGTTCAGTTTACTCCCTCCCACCTCCTTCCCGTCAGAGCAGCTGTCTTTGTACACATGGTGCAGCAAGCGAACCTTAACGTTTTCTTTGCACTGCTGCTAAAACCAATTAAATTTACGGCAAAGAAATCACCTGATTACGAATCACCTGATTATGAAGTCCCCCCTCCACCGCCCCCCCCCCCACACCCCCACCCCTCCTTTCCCTCTGGTGTGTGTATTCATGTGTGCATCCATGTATGCATGCCACCAAGGGCAATGTTAAGAGCTGATCAGGTGGGAATGTGACATACTTTCTAGTTGTGCGTGTGCCTGCCTGTCTGTTTGCTAATCCATATGGGCGCAGCGCTAATTAAATCCAGCGGCTCAACCATTCACACCACTGGCTGCTTGGCACTGAGCAAAAAATCTGTTGGTGTTCTGTCAGGTAATATGACAAAACCAGCAGGGAGAGTTTATGTGCGTGCGTGTTTATGTGTCAGTGAGAGAGAAGGCGGTGTGTGATTGAGGCTGTAAAAGGAGCTTGTTTGTGTACAATAGTGAGAGGAAGTGAGCTGGCTTGCAGAGAGATAATTATTAATTCTAGTCTAGTGTTTATAGATGGGACAGTACTGATTTGGCTGATGCAGATGTCTTTGTAAGAGGCGAGCTTTCGTCAGCAGGGGACAGCGTGTCATGCGAGGCCTCCTCACTGAGCCAAACCTGCTGGAGTCACTGAGACGGACTGGCAGGCTGCTTGTCTCTCTAGAAGTGGGTGCCTCTCTCAGCAATTTCCTTGCCTTATCAAATCTAAACAGTATAAATGTGTGCCTTCCCTCGCCCCTGACCCCATCATTCCCTCTGGCTTTCCTCCAGCCCCTTCCATCTCTAGAGCAGAAACTTATTATTGTGTTATAAGTGAGGTGGCTTTAGCCCCAGATTTATTTTCTGAGTACATTCCTTCCATTTTGCTCTCCAGAATTGTTTAGTGGGCAATGTTATTTTACATTATTTCTATGCTCACATGTGCATGAGTGAGGTCACTTGTCTGCAGTGATTTTATAATTGTCCGCTTGATGTGTGTTTGCCAGTAATTTCACAGCCAACATGTTGATGTTCTTTACGCATTGTGTAACAACATGCTTGATTAGTCTGTGCTGCTTGGGAGGGCTAATGTGTTGGTATATTGGTGTTGTGTTAACAGGATAAAGATTTATGGGGGGCAGACCTGCATGTGTTCTGTGGTCCACACAACAGATAGATAAATAAATGGAAATTGGGTCCATTTGTCACTGCCAGGGCTCGCCTGTGATGCCGTGTACCTGTGGAGTGCCGAGCCCAGCAGAGACGTGACAGTTTGTCCCTGCCAGTCCCTTATCGGATCGTCTATCACACTTGTCCCTGTGAGCCTGTAGCCTCCTGCACACACTACTACTGGCTCACTCCTCCACCAAAGGAAAGGCAGCAAGGCAAAGAGCTGTGCCTCCGTTTAACTTCTCGCTGTTTACGTTCACACCTTTTGCAAAAACTTATCGCCGGTTGAGTTTGTTGCTGTAATGAAAAGCCGCATGACGCTTGCCAGGATAACCATCATGAAAGAGAAAAACTGTGAAATTGCATTTGATGTAATTGATGTAAATCATAATTAGCATTTTTTTTTTCCAGTGCAGTCAAAGATGAGAGCACATTGTTGATAAAATAAAAATGGTTTGGCAGGGTGTAATGGTTTTTCATACACAACATGTATTTCAGCCTTTAAAAGGATAAAAGCAGCTCATTGAAAATCATACACTAAAATGCCTAATCAATCATAAGTGAGACAAGCCAGTCATCTAAGTGCATCCTTTATTTTTGAAAATGCTGTAGCCTTTTGTGGCTCAGAATGTCGCAGATTTTTGTGTCACATTAGGGACACAAGTACATAGGAAGTGGCACCGACATTGCTGTCTAATTTAAAAATCCTGAGTAGATTCCTGCGTGAGGTTAGGTTTAGGCAGCAAAAGCACTTTGGTTAAGGTTAGGAAAGGATTGTGGTTTTGGTTAAATGTTAATAAAGTAAACATGTCTCGTCAAGTGCTTCAAGTCATCGCTGACTTTTTCAGTATTTGACCCAGACCACAATCTTTCCCTAACCTTAACCGAATGCTTTGAGTTGCCTAAACATAACCATAAAGTTAGTCACAACAAGCAGATATTGTATTGTAGTAGTGGATACTGTAGAAAAATGAATGAAAGATGTCACTGAATACTTTGCCCATATATTCAGTACCAAGATTTTGTGATTTACCAGATTACATTGATTAGTAGTAGTAGTTTCTTTATTATGTTGATTTAAAAATAATCTGGGCAGCACTACATTTCTAAAAAAAACTTCTTTTTTTTTGCAAATATGTGGTATATAAATTTAATTTCAAGGAGACAGGGTTGTTTATTAAGCATATTCCCCCTATAATTTCCTCAGGGAATACAAATTGTGGCACAAAATGAGGGAAAATCCTCTCATGCACAGCAAGTGCTGAGTTTACCAGAAGCAACAGCAGTTTCTTTGGAACATAGAAGAACTGGATAATTATCATGTTTAGCGATAGCTTCCATGGCTACACAAAGAAAACTCAAACTTCAGCAATATTAAGCCCAACAAAGACGGTGCCGCACTGACCCCTTGTCATCAAATATGAGTTAAAGATTTCATCAAATAAAAGAATTAACAAAAGTAAAATCTCACAGGTCATCACTTTAATTGACAAATGTGTGTTGGTCACCATACAACAGAGAGTGCACCTGTAGTGTCATGTATTTTAAATGTTAGACTCAGCTTTTTAACTGAACTGTAATGCTCAGCCAGCAGTTTTTCTATTCTTTTTTTTTCACACACTTTTTTATACATAGAAGAGAGAGACATCGAGGCAGAGACAGACACGAAGCCGCAGTGCAGTTGTGTGGTTTACTCTGGTATTCTGCTGACATGGGATCCATTAGGAGGGTTTGGAGGGGGGGGGGGCGGATTGGGGAAGAGAATGCACAACAGGACTGGGAGAGAAAAAAGAGGGAAGCTTGGGCCTAAAAATCAGTGAGAGAAATCTAGCGTTGCTGAAAGACTTTAGAGCGGGCTTGAAGCAGCAGAGAAGAAAAGAATATAGGGAGGAGCAAAGCCTTGAGAGATGGTGAGATAGCTTGGAGGAAACAAAGGAGATGAGAGTAAGCAGAGATTGAAGTTGGAAGACAGGAAAGCACAAGGGAGAATGAAGAGTGATGAGGGCGTACAGTATATGCAGGAAAAGACGGCAGAGATGAGAAGAGAGTTGGCGGGGGGCTGATTCAGCTTACTTTGCACTGGTGGAGAATCAAAGCTGCATGATGGAACATATATAAGAAAGCTAGAACTTTCAACATCTCATTACAGTAATTGTCAAAAAAATTATTCAGGTGTGCACTTGCCTCAACCAAAATTGTCGATGACACACACTATTTGACCTCGTCTTGGTCTGTTAATTTACTCACATCCAGCCAGGTGAGTCATCAAATGTAGCAGAAGATTGAGTCAGGATAACTGCTTATATTTCAGCAGAGCTTATTCATGACATTCCTCATACTAATGATAAGGCAGGGTGTCTATACACATACTTAGTGATCTTTCCTGTGGTGCCCAAATGATACCCTCCATCCCTGTCATCACTGGAGTCTGGCACGCCAAACCAATGGGAGTGTCATTGTCAAGGAGATTGAAAACACCTGGAGGCTGGCATCATCCAACAGCACATCAGTCAGTCATATTTACGTGAAATCAAACACTGACAGATGAATGTTTGTAGCCACAGGGCTGCAGCAGTGTTTGTGATAGGGATTTACAGAATAACACAGAGGGGATGGAGAGAGAGGATGACAGGGCTGTGTCTCGTTGTATTAACGTTATTTTCCGCCGTGCTTCATGTAATTACAGATGCTTCTTGGGGATGTACTTATCTCACTTTGCTCACTTTTCCAGCTGCATCTTATGTTATATGCATATTAAGCTGACATGCAAATGTCCGCTCTCCTCAATTGTGCCTCTGACCACAACATCAAACAGAATGAGCTATCAGAAATAAGACGGCCGAAGCATCCACCATCCATTTTTTCGTATAATCACGTTTTTCTTTCTTCCTTTGCATATCATTTTGAGCCTTCTGCTATTCCCTCCCCCCATACCTATTCATTGACTCCTTTCGTCAGAAAGACAAATTACCCAGTGGGCTGCTCTTTTAGCTGTGCTTTCTGTACAATAATCAATTTGAGGACGAGAGAAAGAGAAGGCTAGAGAAACGTCAAATTGTTCATCAGGGGCTCTCAGTAGCGGGGCTGTAGAGAGGTGTGGGGGATGGTAGGGGCTACCTCGTCCTCCGTGAGATAATTAGGGAGAAGACCAAAAAGCAGAGATGAGGGGAAGACGGCGGGCCAGCAGTGAGAGAGAGACAGAGAGAGAGAGAGGAAAAAAAACAAAAAACAGAGAGATACAGAGATGGAGAGTGGTAAGTGCAGAGTTGGGGGATCATAGCTTCTGAGAGCAGTTTGTTGTTATATTTGGAAATCTTGAGATGGTGTTTAGTTTGTCGTCCCAGCAACAGACAGATACACAGGAGGGGACGGAGGACAGACAGCTGGGGCCAGTGACGAGTGAAGGGGAAGTGCAGAGAGGGAGGAGGAGGAAGAGCTCTGAGGGGAGTATGACTTGGAGTTAGCTTCAGTTAAACTACTCAAGAGAAAAGAAGGATAGCACGAGGAGGAGAGGAAAAATGAGCCAGGCTCTCTCTTGTGGCGGGTGTTTATTCAGAGACCTCTTGTTTCCTACCAATTAAAGGGGCTGGGGGACTGCTTCAGCACAAACTCCCTTCCTCCTCTGCTCAATCTGTCTTCACTCTCTTCTTCCCTTCTACTGCAATGTTTGCTCCATCTGCAAATTTTGATAATTTAAGCATCTCACAACGGACATTTGCACATGGGTTTTTATCCGCTAAGTTCTCCCAGCTGACATTTTCATTAATTTGGCATTCTGCACATACATTTAATATATAAATGTGTTAAAATGGCTCTCTCTCTCTCTCTCTCTCTCTGTGGAGTAATCTTTAGTATGTTTATCTTGTTTTAATTACTTCTATTATCTACAACAGCTTGCATTTGTTCTGTTCTTATCTGTACCCTTCCCTGTGCTGCTGCAATGACCCAATTTCCCCAGAGGGATCATTAAAGTTTCATCTTTCACCCCTTATTCATTTCTCTCCCCATTCATTCCTCCCCGGTGCAGCTCGGTCCAAACCAAACAAGCTTGTCGTTATACTCGATTTCTCTTCCCGTTCCTACCCTAAATCACCCGTCTCTAGCCTCTTTATGACTGGAAGAGGTTGTGTCAAAGACTACTGTTTTTAGACTGTAACATACAACAACTAAAATGTTGCATTTGTGGATCGGTTTCCAATGGTGATGATGTATGTTTGCACCAAGCTCAAAATTTGTTTCTAGAAGCCATCTTGGGGGGGAATAAATTATGGGAAATAGAAAAAAAAGAGAGGATGCTGGAAAACCTTGGTTGTTTTATATGATCTGAATAGTGGTAATGTGGTGCTCTGTTGACTACATCACCTTGTTTGCACTCATCATTATCAGCATTAAACATCTGACACAATGCACTCATTCATGATTTTTTTTTCTACCTCTATTCTGCATCTCTTCACATATCCATCAGCTATGACGAAATAATATATAGGATGATGTCAAATGCAGCGCCTTGGAATCATGTGACTGTGCTATCTGCACCTGCACTGTCAGCACCTTTCCCCGTCACGATAATGTTATTTTCCCTCGTTGAATAAAAGTATTGTTGTGTTATGGTTTGTATCTCACTGCACAATGTATGCCTGTCAATCAGTGTAATATAGCTTGGAATATAATGCCACAGTCTCAAATATTTGTGTGAAAACAGCCCATGATTCTGTCTGGTATCTGTCTGATTTATATTATCTTTTTTTTTTCTGTCACTCTGGAGAGCAATGCATACCTGCCCAAAGCCTCTTTCTCTCTTGGGCCCTGAGTTGTCTCTCAGATTGATGACAGGGAAAGGACTGGGGCACCTGAGGGTACATTATGATGCGAAACATAGCTGTAACTGTGAGTGTGTGTACTGTACTGTGTGTGATTTGTGTGCGTGCATGTGTTTGTTTGTTAGGCCATAACTTTGCCTATTTTGGCACCCGCCTCGCCATAAAACAAATACACTGCAGTGACTGCCGTCTCATTCGATGCTGCATTCACTGTACGCTGCAGTGTCTTTGTGTCTGTTTCTCTATTCCTACCCATGCTTGTATGTCTTTGTCTCGCTCACTTTTCTCTTTGTTACAATACATCGCCCTCCCCACCACCTATTCTTCCTCATCCTCCTCCTCCTCTCCATCGCCTCTCTTTGTGACCCGGGTGCACTCCTCCCTTGGAGCATCTCTCCTGGGTTTTGCTCTTTATTATTTCAATCTCTACCCACTTCGTCTTCTTTCACAAACAAAGGCCAGGTAGGAATTTGGGTAGATACTCATTTAATATGACTTGCTTTAAACAAAGAGCAGCCCACTAAGCATCAGATTTATGCTCTGTATGCAGTGTGTAATTGCACATGCTCTGAAGTTCGCCCCTCTCTTGCTTTTTGTGTACAGTTCAAGTAAGGTGCTTATTTAGAACTCAATCTAGCCCAGGGACATTTTCCTAACACCATCACCGAGGTCATACTGCTCAAACAAAGGTTTCTATGGGCCAGTACACTTGAATATATTTGTCTCAAGGTCTGACTGCTGTCTGCTTCACAATTCTTTTGTTTTGTCAAACAAAGCCCACAAAGTCTTTCTCACCAATTTCATTCCTTCAGGGGGGATTCATTGGCCTTATTAGTGGAAAAATCTAGAAATATGTTTTTTGTCTGGGCAAAAAATTAATTGACACACTCACACATACACACTTACATACAGGCTTCCCTCCGCTAACCATATTTTATCTACTCGTTAATGTTCCCAATTACTCTGTCAAACACTGCCAACGTTTTGCAGCGTGGCACGCTTATTGAAATGGTAATGCAACCACAGTGAAAGTCTTTCATTCACTGGCTTCTAAGTGGATTTATTCATGACAATTTACTCTTCTCATGCAGGATTACACTAATGAGAGGGTTAAAGGGTTGTGTGTGTGTGTGTGTGTGTGTGTGTGTGGCTTTTCTCTGCTTTCATGCGAAGGACTCTTGCCCCGGAGAGAAAGGGCCACGTTTCTACTGCCTCCAGCTCTCTCCATTATTCAGAAGAAGAGGACTTGATTTGGTTTTGTACCATTTCTTCTTCTTATGCTCATTGGAATGCACTTCCTGCTGTCTAAAGGGTTCAGGTGTCTACTATAGCTGTCACAATTAACAGTGCAAACAGCCTGTTTTTTTGCGAGGTTCTGTCTGATTTGAATCACAAGCCAGTATTTTGATTGTACCAGTGGAGCCAGTGAATTGTTTCACACCTGAATAGATGTAATAAAGAAAGGCTTTATTTATGACACAGGGCCAGATTGTAAGCCATCTCCTTGCAGGAGGTCAGGTCTCTATGGGGAGGTGTTAGCACAGATCTCAGAATGTAGGTCATTGTGCTTTGTGTTGAACAGTCCCCAGGTATTGCCTCCTCTCCACCACCATTTCAACCTGCTACTGTCAACGCCCTGTCATACACCTCTCTGTGTCCCCTTGCCTGTCGCTCATTAGTGTCATCCACACAGCATTCTCAGTTGTTTGCTCTTCCACCTCCTATTATCACCCATGCCAGAAGGAATTCCACGTTTGTTTGGAATAATTAAAGCACAGTTTCCGTGCGGCTGGAGCTTGTGGTCATCTCACACTTGTCACTCGTTTTTTTTGAGTTTTTGGCAGGTGCTTCACATTAAGTACGTGCCTAATGAGTTTAGTTACAACACACATTTAACTTTGTTTATCTGAGATGGTTATATGAATTTATGGCAATGGGTTGAAGAGTTTATGGTCTACAAAGTGAAGGCTATACAAAATAACAGGTGGTAAGAGCAGACATCACACCCACACATATAAACATTTTATTTAGACTTCAAAGAGATTTAATCACACAAGGATTGCATCATCAGAACACCAAAGGAGTGTGCCGTTCTTGCAAATGTCAGACTGCATATGAGAGTGCAAAGTACAGCAACTTGATACCTCCATTAAACTTTATTTTGCAGAGAACTGTGTCCTTCCACATACATTGTGTGCCCTCAGGAAGGACGCACTTCCCTGAATGCATTTGCAGGTAATGAATGGATCAAGAAGCCATCCTGAGCAAGCTTGATTTGATGAAATAGTGATATGAGACCTTAGAAAACTGAATTAGAAAATGTACTCAAAATTATTAGCATGTCAGATGTTTTTAATGATCATGTGTGTACACAGTTGATATATCTGCTTGAGGAAAATAATATAATAAGTATAAGTAAATAATATTTAGAGGAATTTATTTTTTATTTTTATTGCAAAGTAATCCAATTTAAATAGAGTGCGCCAAATTAAACAAGTTGAACCTCTGTGGGTTTACTCCCACACTCCATTGATGTACAGTTCAGTTAAAACTAAAGACAGTAATTGCTCATGTAGCCTGGGAGCCATAATTGCAGAAATGTGAAGTAATAGATATAGTTTAGATACTATAACCCAATTTATTAACTGGTAATCAAATCAGTGCAGCAAATGAACTAACTCCCCACAGCTACAGTATAGAGGGGTTTCCCCACTACAGACACATTGGTATGATGTCATGATAGCCTGTCATGAAATAGTGCAATATGGTAATGCTTCAGCAAATAAACATACCCTGATGATAATGATAAGATATAAATATAGATAGATCAAGGCCAAAATTAAAAAATCTACTAAAGGCCAATCAGCTGTGTGACCACTGAGTCTAGTTTACATTATTAATTCCTAATTGACATTGTGGGTGTATGTGATGTGCTGTTGTGTGTAGCTTTGTATTTTGTACGGTGTGTTCTGGGTCATTTTTTTTTTGTTTGTTTGTTTGTTTTGTTTTTGGCTTTGTACTGTTTGTCATTGTGCTGTTGTATGTTTTGATTGCAGGGGACTACGGATGCAAATTAGCTTCGAGCTAGCTCCGGTGCAGTGCATCTTTAATGTTTTAAACAACACACAGTCCCTATCAATAAATGATAATAAATCAAATCAAATCAAATATAGATATAGATATAGATATAGAATTAACGGATGTATGGTATCCAGGTAGATTTGGACTGGATGTGTGAGCTTTGGGGAGATCATCTATGGCAAAATGTCTTTTTTTTAAAAAAAAAATCAGATAACTGCTCACATCAGTGTGCTAACATGCTTACAATGGTAATGCTAGTATGTTGATGTTAAGCAGGTATAATGTTTACCATAGTCACTATGTTGGTTTAGCATGTTAGCATGCAAACATTTTCTAATCATCACTAATCACAGAGTATAATTGGTATTTGGTCACAAACCAAAATAATGGACCAATCAGAATTTGACCAAATGATGCTAGATGAAAAGTCAGATGATCAAAGTTATTACACATCATCCTCTGGAGACCATGAACATGTGTGCCAAATGTCACTGCAATTCATCCAGTAGTTGTCAAGATATTTCACTACAGAACCAAAAAGTCAGAGGATCACAAAAATCATTAGAATGTATCCTCTAGGGACCCTTGAATATCTGTTGTAAATGTCATGGTAATCCATCTAATAGTTGTCAAGATATTTAACTGAACAACACATGTCAACCTCATGGTGCCGCTAGAGAAAAAAAAAAGAGTTTGTAGGATTCATCATCAGGGGACTATGAATGTCTGTACAAAGTTTCATAACAATCCATCCAATAGTTGTCAGAATATTCAGTTTGGACCAAAGTGGTAGACCGACCAACAGACTGCTGCTAGCAGCTCATGGTCTTTGCAATTTGCCTGCTTAACATTAAAAATTACATTTTTTAAGTATAAACACAGCACAATGTATTATTTGGTCTGAATGACATAGTGCAGAGCAGTTTTGCCTTATGTTGCATGCTCCAGACTAAATAAGCTTAAGTTATGTGTGGGAATGTTTTCAATAAAAACACTATATATTTCATAAACAAAAGAGCAAGTGTACCGTCTGCATCTGCGTCTGTTTTCCTTAACATGTGTAACAACTTGTCGGCCTGTGTTTCTACCGAAACCTCTCCCCCATCCCTTAAGTTGATAAAATTCTCTACAGCTCATAAAGATGTCTACAGCACACATTCTTAAATCTTAAATCCAAACACAGTGTAATGTCTGTACACGTTTACACATATTTCTCATTTGATTCTCAAATGACTCAATATTGTACATAAGTGTGTTATATTGTATCAGCATGTTCTCCAGTGAGTAATATTAGTCAAATAAATCATAGTTAGGAAAAATAAGCAGTGTATCAAAGATGAAAATGTAATTTCTTGTCCTTTTTGAAATATTTTTTCTCTTCCTTCGCTTTCTCTCTGAACCTGCACCATTAAATCTAGCTATTACAGTACTCTGATCATCATTCTGAGAATAGTCAAAGTCTGCTTTCCACTTTATGGTGCTGCTCAGGCTGCAGGCCAAATAATTGTTAACTTTGAAAATACTTGTTTTGGTTGCTTTATTGTCATAAGACCATTGAGAGAACTGAAAGTCAACCTGGTGCACTTTTGTGTGATTGACAATTTCCCAACCCTATCAGAGCTGTTCAACCTCCATTTCACCCAGCTCCTCTGCCACTTCACTAATTCTCCTAATCTGCTTCATGTCCATCTGTTTCTCTGTATCTGCCCTCTCCTTATTCCCAGCAACATTTTTTCTTTCTCTTCCTCCTGTCTTCCTTCTTACAGAGGGATATAATGAGTGGAGGAGATTAAATTGGAGGTTACACAATCCTTTTAGCTGGTTTTAATGTCTGCTCCTCACGAGTGATATGTTCTGCACGTACATCAACAGGATTAGAGTGTCAGAACTGATGAACCGGTGCAGGGAGCCATCCTCACACACACAGACACACACACGCACATACACATGCACACATAAAACCAAGTAGGTCTATCTGCGGACTTGCAGTATCAACACGACACACCCACTTTACTACATGACAGACCCATTTGGGGGGGGGGGGTGTCATGTATTAAAGTGGGCGTGTCATGTAGTAAAGAGGGTGTGATGTGAAGGTCTTCTCCATAAAAGCCCTGTCAGAAAGCAGTGCCTCTTGATATGTGTATGTCCAGTGCACGTGTACCATCATTTTTCTGTCACACTTTCCTTTCTTTGGTCTTTTTATGATAGTAAAATAACAAACTAATAACTTTAACAGATTTAATAGAGAGGCCAAAATAGTAACATAAAAGAACAAAACAGAACAAAACAAAACTACAAAAAGGCTTAGATAGAGACAATTATCTGATAGTTTAAAGAGGTACAAGTGTGGCTGGGGTAAATTTATATGTTATATTTGTACTGTGAGCATGTGTAGCAGTGGTAGTTCTCTCTTTATGTGGTGGTGACAAAATTGTCACACTAGATAAAAAAAGATAATTACAAAAATACAAATAAATGAATGCCTGGTACAGATTCAGATAGCAGAGGTCAACATTGGGTTAACATTTTACATAAAGATGTCTATGAAGCTCTTGCCGTGACATTTTAGAATGGACAGAGCCACTTTATGCAGAAAGGAAGGTTTTTTGAATGTGAGAAAGAAAGCATGCGAGAGAAAAGAAAAAGTTAAAGAGTAAAATTTGGCCCAGCAAATAATATAACCGAGAGCTTTATCCTCAGTAAGTGAGCCCCTATGTTCAGTTAATTGGCTCGCCAAACATAAGATAGATTTATGGCCCTGCATGCAAAAAAATCTGTTTGCCTTGGGACTTTTTTGAGTAATGATTTCTTTGCAGAAAATGAAATTCAAATAGGGGAGCTTGGGGAAGACATGCAAGGAATTTTTGTTTCCTTTATAAGCAGTGTGTGGTGTCTTCTGAATGCTTGTGTGTATTCCACAAATCTCATGTGTCGTAGTTATGAGCCTGAGCTAATGCGTGCATCCTAATTTGTATGTGTGGGACCTTCATTAGGGCCCAAGCATCAAGTGTTGCAAAGGCCGTATTGTATTTCAAGGAATGATTTTTAGGGCCCAAGCACCATGTGGTGTGAAGGTCCTATTGTATTTCAAAGGATTATTTATGATTTTCCTTTGTCAAATTCAAATACATTTTTGAGGTGCTTGAAACCTCACAAAACTTTGCACATGCATCAGAAGTGGCAAAACTTGATATCTGATATGGGTCTTGGGTTGGAGTGTGGCAAGTTGGCTTAATAGCTCCCCCTAACAATTTTCAAAGTTAAAGCCCACACCTTTAAATTTGACATAGATGAAAAAAGCCTCTTGGAGCCATGCCCTAAGCCCAACAGGAAGTCTGCCATTTTAAATTTACTGTGCAATTTTTGCGCTGTTTTTGCCACTCACATCTGCCATACTTTTATGAACTCCTCCAAGCAGGTAACCAAGATGCACCTCATTAAAATCTAAAGACCTTCATGAAGCTAAATTGCAAAGCTTTTCACCTGAAGGTGAACAATTCGCATGTTTTGCCATGAAAGAGGAAGCTGTTGTAACTTAACTGTATATTATTCACCCTCATCCAGACTCGACCTGCTTGATATGAGTTCAGGCCTGAAGATTCCTACATGTAAGTATTGAGTCGTAGTCATAGTGCCATGTACTGGCAACAGAAAGCAGACCTTATGTTATATACTTCCTTTGATTTACATGAAATTTAAAGCATGTGGTCTACATTTGATATGCAGCAACATAATATACATTTGGTGTTTTCTACCACCACATAGTGGATGCAGGAAGTGATATTTATCTCCCACATGCAATGTCTAATACTCATGAAAGTGCATATCCATGTCAGGCAATCTCCAGTAAATATATTGCTGCATTAATAACTCACTTGTGAAACGCCACCTACTGGCAACAGGAAGTGGAACCTAAATGACACATAGTTCATCAAATGGATATACAATTACAATATGTCATCTCCAGCGTCACATACTGTGCACAGGAAATAATATTTACCCCTTCACACAGTGTCCAATAATCCTGAAAATTCAGAGCCATGTCAACCAACCTCCAGTAGCAATACCACGGCTGCCGCTCCCTCCGACTTGCGTGAGCTGTGACGGCCCATTCATCGCTGCTAGCAGCTTTTATTGGATTTGCTTGGTTGCAGTTCATATTATGGTATTGGCTTTGGTATGTGGTTGCAAAGGGGTACAAGGCCCACTGGACTGCCTATGTGAGAGTGGTGTATTTGTGTGCGTATGTGTCTGTCTGTCTCTCTCTGTCAATCTGTCTGACCTAGCCCTTCCTCACAAGAAAAACAACATTATAGGTCGAAAATTCAGCAGTCAAAAAACGACTTATAGTTACGTTTACACCATCTAGCGTGCTTGGGTGGACGGCTAGATAGATAGATGGCAAAAAGTGGACTTAGCTGCACGTGACCTCTGTTCACTTCCTGTTCACGTTTCCAACTGCGAGTCGAGACAGTTTTTTAAAAACCAGAACTTTGATTGTTGAGGAGTTTACGGTGACACCTATGACAACGAAGGTTGCGTAACTTTAAAGAAGTAACTTTAACCCACACCACATTTCAAGTGATTATTTTAACCCAAACCATGATCATTTCCTAACCATAAGCAAGTGGTTTTTGTGCCTAAACCTAACCAGACCTTGACCCCAGTTTTGTCACACCATAAAACAATTATTTTTTAAGATTACTGCTGATAAAGGCGGCATATTAGAAAGTGGTCCTATAGGTGGCTCTGGAGTGCAGGTACAATCGACCTATGTGATCATTTAATTTTGAGGATGTGTTGGTCTGACCACCTATATATGAGCTGCACACATTGGTTTTCTGTGAAGTAGCTGTTTCTCCTGCAGCTTTCCATCTCTCCATACTCCAGCTCTGTTAGAGCGAGGAGGAGGAGAGGAGGAGGAGGTGATTGAGGAGAAGAGGGGGGGACGGGTGGGTTTGGATGGACGCAGAGAGGTAGGGGGTGGGGAGAGCTCAGGAGATAGATTTTGAGAAAAAGTCAAGGATTTCATATCTGCTGGGGTTGGATGATTGCTGTATTTTTAAGGTTAGCTTTGGGTATTTATTATATTTATATATTTTCAAGTGTGTGCTCTGGGATATTTTAGTCAAAGACGGCTGGTTTGTATTTGAGCTGAAATGAATGTTTTTAAGCACTGGGAGACATTAAGACTTCAGGACAGTGTAATAGATGCCAGTACTTATTTTTACTTATTACTACTTACTCTTGGAATAATGTGTTTTAGTGCGGTCTCAGTCCAGAGCGCCACAGAACAGAGGAGGAACCATAATTCCAGCTTCTGCCTCTGTCTTTTTTCCATTTTAGTATTTACATATCGCTGAGATCATCCAATGAAATATAAGAAAAACAGTCACACTGCACCTACAGTATGTAGGAATAACAAGAGTATGGGCAGTCATTTTTAGAGAAGTTCAACGTCATTTTCTAGGGAGTGTTTCATTGATCTTTCATTTTTTCTCCACTCACTATCGAACCATTTAGAGGAGACCAGTGTGTATGAGATACTTCAATAAGCTACTGACTAAATCATGCATGTATGTATTAATAATGTAAGGGGTTCCAATAAATTAGGTGCATTATGGTATAGTGAGTGCCTTTGAATATTGCTCAAGTAGATGTTCGTCCATTGACAGGTAATCAATCTCATTCACTTTTTACTAGTTAAGTCATGTATTAAATGAATACTAAATAGTTTCTTGCTTAGAATTGTGGGCACTGGTTTTGGCTTTTAACACCGTATCACTTTAAGCCACTGGTAACACGTTATGGGCAGAATTACTGTATTTTTGACATTTTATTCCAATTTAGACAAATTCTATTTTTAAAAGGATAGTTCAACATTTTGGGACTTCCAGGAATCTTGTCATCACTAGAGGTTGCCAGGCAACCAGCAGAGACTGCAGGAAGTCAGTGCTCCCAGCCAAAGAAATAGGCTGTGAATGTCATAGTGTGTACATTTTTCCACAATATAGTGACCTCAAAAATTCTGCTACTGAATGAAAAGTAGTACCCATGACATTACACCACTTTCTGCTAACAATCCCACAATACAATGTGTCATATTTTATATATGTGAAAAGTACAGTTGAGTGACTACACATCAAAATGATGATTAGTAAGTGCTCGTAATCTGAATTTAGTGCTCACTATTGTGTAAACTATTGAGTGTCTATTATTCCGGGGGGAACGAGTGGGTGAGCAAGGGAGTGATTTCAGTCACATCTATAGTCAAGCACATTACCCCCTTAAACCCACAACTTGTTGTTTTTGCACTTTGGTGGATTAAACCCAAACAAGATAATGTGTGCCAGTATAGGTGTTTCCCCCTACGTCCTGTCTTTACGCTAAGCTAAGCTAATTGGCTGCTGACTGTATACTGTATTCATATTTAGCGTACAGAAAATAAGAGTGGTTTTGATATTCTCATCGAACTCACAGCAAGAAAGCGAATAATCACATTTCCCAAAATGTCAGATTATTCCTTTGAGCATAAACATGTACATATTCAAACACAAAAACATAAAATCTTTTCTGACAAAAGAGAATACATTTGGGCAATTGAGGACTGTGATGAATATACAATTTGAAAAGTCAGGGTCAAGTCACTCCATTTAATTTTCTCACAAAGAAAACACTATTTATCATACAGTTGGCAGCTAATATTTTAAGCTCAGACCCCGCTGATTGTAAAAATGTGGTTGCATTCTTAATTTCTTGATTCCCCAAGCCTGCATGGCATGGTTCCCTGCTTTAATTTGTGTTCTCTCTCTCTCTCTCTCTCTCTCTCTCTCTCTCGCTCACTCTCTCTCTCTGTCTGTCTCTCTCTCTCTCTCTCTCTCTCTCTCTCTCTCTCTCTATCGCTCTGATCTGATAATATAAAACATATGAAAATATAAAACACATCATATTAATGATGTGGAAATGCCAAAGTGCTCTATGTTTTTTCTTCCTAAAAGCCTTAAATTTGTCAGTGGTCTCTAAACAGGCATTTCTTCCCAGTGGATAAGCTGATTGCTAATTGTATTCCTCCACTATAATATGAATTGGAAGCAGAGGCATGCACAGCTGTTGTCCGCTTTTGGCAAATCTTAACTATAACTGATATCAAACCATCAGTGCCTTACAAACTGTAAGATATTTCAAGTTGGTTTAACTTAGAAATGCAAGTTCTGCTGCCTTGAAAATACAAATTAACTCAACTTGAAGAGTTGAGTAACAAAGATTACCTTGAAACAAAGGTAACCTTAAACTTGAAGATTACCTTTGTTTCAACTCAGAAATTAAAGTTCATAAAGTTGTCTCAACATTGTGTTTTAAAGACTCTATCTCCGTTTTTTCCGGGTTGTTCAAACGGGAACACCCACTCCGCTGTTAGCAAAAAGCGGTGATGTGGGTTAGAGTGCTGATCCTCCCACCCACTAACACACATAAGCAGTTCACTGACTGTGTCTTCCTACCATACTCGCTTGCTATATGTTAGAGCACGAAAAATTGTCCAGATATACTATGAGCGATGTCGCAGCGCTATGTCTGACTGTGTGAGATGTTTATAAATGCATTGGATGGGGCGGAGGGACAGACAGCTGCTGAGTGCCGGGAGCTCTGGGGGAGTGAGCCAGGAGCAGAGCCGGAGCTTCTGGATGAATAACACCCGCGAGTAACACCGTTTATTGGCGAAAGGAAAGCTCAAGAGTTTATTTTTTAAACTCAGAGCAGCAGCCACAGTGAGTGCTCAGTCCATCTCTGTGGCTACTGGGTAGGCGGACTGGGGTGTTTATATTGGTTTATATGTAGCAGCGTCATCATGCAGAAACCCACGTCAGGTCACGTGGGAAAAAGCTTTTAGAGGGGCTGGGGAAAATGGCATTTTGATGCTAAAACATACATACTTTGAACAAAATTTTAATTTTTGGATTTGAATACATATGGAACACTAATGTAAAGCTACAGAATAATATAAAAACCCTAAAAAAAATAATAATAATAATGGACCGGCCCTGTAAGTTGTCTAAGTTGATTGAACTCTAATCACTTGTTGTTTCAACTTAATACTGTGAGTTAAAACAAAGAATTACTTTACATTATCAATGTAAGAAAACTTTCATTACCTAGTCAAACAAACGCATTTCTGTATTATTGTAACTCACAGTTTCAAGTTAAAATAACTTTTAACTTGTCATTTTTAAGAGAAAGAAGATGAGATGGTGGGGTTGTACAATGATGCAGATGTGAGATAATGACAACAGGTTCATAAAATCTTGACATAAACAAGAACAATGTTGCATATTAATACATCTTAAACATGCCTTAATATCAAAACAGTTATGAGTTTTAACACATGGGCCCCACATATGTTGACAACTGGGAGTGCTGGGGAAATAGGGACAGATGGGCCGGGGTTGTACATTGAGGCAAAATGTGAGATAACAACAACAGGTTCATAAAATCTCAATATGAACAAGAACAATGTTGTACATTGTCAAGACCAAAAAAGCAGATGTGTTAATCAAACACATCTGCTGGTTCCCACATACTTTCAAATCTGAAAATGAGATAATAAGAGAGAGATGAAGAAAGACAGAAAGAGAGAATGAGATAAGATAGGGTGGGGTTGTGCAGAGGCTAAATGTGGGATAATGAGAGTTTTATAAAACCATACATACAACTTCCATGTCTAAAAGATTCCTTTAACACAATTCTAAAGAAAAATGTTTGTTTACATTATGAAAGTTAGTGCCTCAAAAAAGGTTTTACATGTTTGAGTTACCAAACTTACCTCAGAACAGTAACTAAGGTTTTTCACCTTTTAATTTTTTATCTATACTTGACTTGCTTTGTCCGTACCTGACCTGCACTGTACAAATTATACTGTCGAAAACATGAACAATGTTTGTGTGAAGAACAATGCAAGAGTCCCGATTAACAGCTTCCTCTTAGTAGGGTCTTGAGATGTGCACTGATTTGTTTACAGGCTATATCTAAGTTTATTTCTGAGTCCATGAATTCTTGCTGAGCCTTGGTCTGGTTTAATGTTCATGATGACCTTCTGAAGGAACTCAAAGGAGTACATCATACTACAGGGGTACTCGCGGTTAAGATAATAGATTGCGCCCTTTAACATGGCAAAGCATGTGGGCACATATCTGGACTCATGTAGGATTATCTTCTCCACCACTACCAGAGCCACATTAAAGACTTCCAAAGGAAATGCATCATGCAGAAGACCTTCATATCCAATCAACAGTCCAACCTGCATTCCTTTCTTTATCACGTCGAGGGTTTCTCCATGAGCCTGAAGACTTATAAAGACATATACATCTTACCAGACATCCCCTAGTTTAAAACATCACTGCCATTCTAAAAAGGCTAGGAAATGTCTTACATTACATTACATACATTACAAAGTATATATGTGTATGTGCTGTGCATATATGTATATATGTATTTTTCTAGTAAAATTTTAGTGGTAAGAGAGCCTTGATCATCCATAGAATAAAAATGTTGTTTGGAGTAACTTGTTTTTTTCTCATATTGTAGGCTAGAATTAATTATTACTTAATGAGTTAATAACCCTACTGACATGTATGGGCAGAAAACATTACATAACTTAAAATACTGTTGGTCTGATTAATAGTTAATCTAATCTTTAATCTAAAGTCTTAAGATGTCACTTTTTAGAGAGCATTTAAGTCTTTTACATTAAACAGTCCTGCAGCATCATTGTGATGTGAAGAGACTCTCCTCTAGAAAGGTACTGTGGGGTGGGGGTAGAGGCTGCTCACTCTCAGGGCCGCAAAGCAGCGCCAAGTGCGACGCAGGTGTCTTTGTTAGTTTAAGAGTTGAACAGTCATTTTCCTGTCCAGCGTCCACGTTGTTTAAATAACAAATGCACTGGCACCCATCAGTGCGCCCGTGGGCATGTTGGTCTTAAAATAGGTGTGGTCAAGCACATTGCTACCTTAAGGCAGCAGAGAGCGATTGCGCTATTGACCAACAAAAACCTGGTCTGAAGTCAATGACGCAATGTTTCACTGTTATTTTAAGGGCACATTATCAAGACAGTAATATGCGCCTACGTAGGCAGGTGCACAACATACACTCTGCTTGTTACACACACAGGACACATAGCAGCGCACAAACATGCGAAAGATTACAAATAAAAGGATTACAATGTGAACGATTATTATTGTGTACATCAACATATTTTAAAAAATACATGTCATAGTGCTTAGTCTGACGCAGTAATGATGGATAAAACTGTCTAACCATTGACCAAATCGTGGCAATACATGTAGGTATTTAAACAGTTGGACAACAGCGGATCAGACACGGATCGACTTTTCTGCTACTTTAATACATAAGGACCTGAGGAACACATGAGGAAATAAATAAGGTGAAAAAAATGATTAAACTAAAGAAGGAAATAAATCTGCACAGCTTCTAGCTGCTGCCAGCAGCAGGACAGGACCTTGGAGAGCTGATCAAGTCCTGATAACTGTGTTAATGATTTTTTACATGATTAACATTAATGATTTAATTTTTGAACAATATTTAACAAATATTCTTTAACATTTTAGAGAGTACAGTGATCAGGTTTCTATACTTTCAGAAATTAAAACCCTGCTGATTTTACCTGTTACTCCATTACTTAGGAAAACAATTTTAAAGAAACCAAAGATGTTATTAAAAAAAAAAAACCTTTTCAAAAAATGAAACAAAAATACATTCGCAACAAATTAATGAACAGGATCTTAAACTGGTGGTCTGGGGCTGGTCATGGAGGGTCCAGGAGCAGCAGGGGCCAGTGTGCTCATAATGGATCGTGCGCTTTCACTTTGTGCACGAGCAGATCCATTTCCTTCTTACTACTTGGCAAATGCACCATCATAATAGCAATCCACCAAGCTGCAAGCACACATGGCTTTTAAAGGGAATGGGAGATGACACTCTGATTGGTTTATTGCATGTTACACACAAAAAAACACCCAAGATTAATTAGGAGACTATTGACAACCCCTTTGAACTATGTGCCTGGTGCATCGACCATTTTTTCTGCTGTTAAAATAGCAAAAGTGGATTTAGACACACCCTAAATGCACTTGCACCATGCACTTCAGACCATGCGCTTTAGATCGTTAAAATAGGGCCCTCAGCCTCAAGTTCTAAACAGTACAACTCAGTTTGAGATAAATAGCAAATTAGGCTCAATCACTACATATAGTTAGCAGTCATTTTCAGTTCATTCATAACAACCTGCTGTTAGCATAAGGAGCTATGTATGTCTGTGTGAAACATACTGGTGGTAAATGAAGAGACGATAGGAAGTTGTCTGTGGCGGGAGCAACAGAAGACGTTGCATTTCTGCAAATGTGTGTTCAGCTGTTTCAACAGGTGTTAAATCATTTTCGCATACTGCCTAAATAATTGGCGGACTTTGTTGCACTATGACAATGAGCATAGTATAATCGAAAGTCAGTTTTATTTTTTCCGTGGTGTGTGTGTGTGTGTGTGAGGAGCTCAGACGCACCCTCGTGGAAACACTGACTGACACAAAGCAGGAGAGAATACCTCTAATGAACATGAAAAATGTTACCTTACTCACATGTCAACTTAAAACAAGTGAGTGTAGTCTGAAATGTGTAAATACAGTGTCTTACATCACACATCCTGATTATGTCAGAGGAATCCTCTGAAAGATAGCGTGAAAGACCAAGTAAGGCAGCTATTCTTCTGTTTCAGTTTGTATCCCTCAAAACAGGCAAGAATAGGTGAATGCGATACCTAAGCTAGAATCGTGATTTTTATTTATTTTCTTTACATTTTAAACCTCCTTTTTAAGACAACGCAGAACACTGCTCAGGGTCAACCTCCAGCCCGATGCAGCAGCTGCTTTGTACAGCTCTAATAGACTTGACACCAAGACCAAGGCCTCTAGTCTGTCCAGGAATGACTCCAGCAGGTCTTTTGTGACAATTCTACTGAACTCGGCACTCGAAACAGATAGATGACGAAACGACAGAGAAAAGGGCATGAGTGAGGGAAATTGAGAGCAGCATAGAGCTGTAGGGGTAGAAACACAAAGAAATCACAAATATGATTGCAACAAAGAGTACATGCCTTCTGACTACATCAATGCTCAAGTAACAAAATTCAGGATTTCTGTGCTGTACTACTCTGTCTCTCACTAAACATTGCAGGCCATCTGTCCATGACCGCAGAGATGAGTGGCTCATCACCAACTATCTTTATTCTGTGCTGTGAGAATGTTGCAATCATCAATTCATCCAGGAGCTGTAAATCTGGATCTCTCTTCTGCACTTCTAGAAGCATGGTCTTGCAATCCTTCTCTGATTTAACAGCAATTTGTCCCTCAGGTGGCTTTGGCAAGTAGTCGATCTCTCCCTTTTTTGACTTCTTGACTGGCTTGCTGTTTTCCTCTCCCCTTTTTCTTTTGTTTACTAGAATTTCAGGGCATGTAGCTGCCATTATCCTCTGATGGAAATTGCCCATTTTGAATCTCAAGCTGAATACCCAGCAATACCATCCTATACCTGACCCTGGCTCCCTGAGACAAGGGTGCTTTGCAACAAGAGCTTTGGCTACACGTTCATAGTGGTCTTTACTTGGATAGGCAGTGATTTTGGATATGATATCAGCTAGTCTGTCCAGTATTTCACTCTCTGAGATGAGCATCACAGTTCTTTGGTATAGGCATCATTTGCTATCCACAGGTGAAACTCAATGTCATGGGAGAAATCTGGAATAACAAAGGGATCAGGCCATTCTGTTGAATCACCACTATTTGGGGAACCAAAGCTTACAGTGTCGAGTCAGAAAATGGTTCAGAAAACATGAACAAAACTTTAGTGTGGCTCATTCTTTTGGTAGATCCTCGATGTCTGTCAAATTGCACTGCTCACTCCCAAAGTCTGGATCCTCAAACTGTAAATGAAGTTCCCTCAGAGGCCCAGAGTGTTGCGCAGTACTATATATAGCTCATCGACTGACAGGGGAACATTCTGTAGGGTGACAAGCCTTATTTCCTGAGGTGAGATAATAACTCAGAGAAGCATCACTGAGGAAGCACCAATAGCTGAAACACAGTGAACAAACAAGAAAACACTTTATATTAACAGGAAAAAAAATCTTCTGAAGTGAATCTAAAAGAAGTTGTAAATAAAAAGTTAAAACAGCAGAGACTAGATGCATGAAATTGCACAATAAAAGAGGTTCATATTCTGCAGTAAAATGTATGTGATTGCACTGGTCAAGCAGTCACTAGTCTGTTATGTGGTCCAAAGATTAAGGGTGTGTTTAAATGTACAACACAACCCTCCCCAATAAACTTTACCTTAATGTAACATGAATGTCTTTCGAGTGATGAGCAGCTTTCTTTCAATAGGGTATGCAGCAAGAGGGATGTAGTCACTCAGAATGTCAAGTTCAACAACCACAGTTACTGCAGGGTCTCTTTTGCTGAGCTGGTAACACCTGAGATTCTCCAAGAAGGCTGCCATGAATGGTTCCATAATGAATGATATGCAATGATCCACTACACAGATCTCTAGCGCTCTCCCAAAAATCTGGCAGTCAACTTGTCTGTCCAACTGAGAGCACCATTCCTTTAGAATATTTTGTCCCATTTAAGATAGCAATGGAGGTGAGTGAAACAGAGTCCAGACCTTTAAACTTATTCCATATAGCCTCTCTGTTAGCAGCATGTCAGATGCCCACAGACACAACTGATACTCGCCCAGTACTAATGCTTGGTTTGAAAATAGTTGGCATCTCCAAATAATATGCCAACACCAGCTGATGTCTTGTGGCCAAAGTGTGCAGAATATTTTTGAAGTTGCCAGCATTCTGAACCACTTAAAGAAAGAATGTTTTGCCTCAAATCATATTGTCCAGAACTCAATTAGTGCATCAGGATAGTGTTCAAGATAATGACGTTCAGAGCATAATTTAGTCCCATTAAATATTTGTAAAAGCAACTGTCTGTCAGAGGTCTGGCCTGTAGGTAGCACAGGGTGTCTGTTGTGAATGAATGGCTGGATAACAGCTCCACAATGTCTTTCAATTCAGGGACCACAGGCCAAGTTTTTTCATTCTCTGGAATACAGTGGCCGATCAACAGTGGAAGAAATCTCAGAAGCACCCAGTTCTCATGTCCATAACCACCAATTGTTACATTTTTTGAAAAGTTTGTACTGTCTGAGGTCAGGTAGTTTTCAGGGTCCAATGTAACATTTTTCCCCGCTGGCCGACTTGGCCAGTAGATCAGAGTTTTACCAGCCCCTTGTATATTTCCACCGACTCGGCAGCCAAAAAATGAAAATAACTTTTTTCCCATAATTGTGGTTATTCATTGTATACATAATACGTACAACAGTGAAGTTCCCTTTAGATTTAGTCGTTTTACTTTAGTTATATTATAAAATTAGGCACATTGGATCAGTAAATGAATGGTGTGTAAATATAGGTTTCTCCATATTTTGTGTAAAGCCAGTGAGTATGGAATACATAGGGAGAAGAGAACAGAAATTATGATAATAACATTTCAGTGAGTATGGATGACCTTGATAATAAACTCTTGTGTTAAGATCTGAGACAATGCTAAGAGATCTGCAGAAATGTACTTGTTAAGATAGAACAGTGAGAGAGAAAACATAATGGCATTTGTTTGTGTGCGCATGTTCACTCCAAGCTCCTTCTGTCTGTTTCTGAAAGCCACCTGTCTACCACAGATGTGTTGAACTGCTCCATGTCTGGATCCTCCATGCTAATGAAGAGCAGCCTTGTCAGTGTGTCACCGACAAACTGTACAAAACCTAATAGTCGCTGTTTTCCACCCAGGAGTATTGTTGCTTCCACAAAATTAGAAAGCCCCTCTTTCTTTTCGTAGCCTCATATGTTTCTTTCACATAAATTTTTTTCAAGTCCTGTACTGGCCAAACAACTTGACCTGCATAAACTTTTACTGGCCACGGACCATCGGTTATGCCGGACCCTGGTTTTGTCGTAAAACTGAAAGGGAAATGATGCTATTCTATCATTAATGTCATTCAATGTGAAATACTTTTCAGCAATCAGATCTTAAAGACTTATACATAGTTCCACAGGTACAGTTCCTTCCAATACATCATGCAGTCTTTCTTCAAACCATCAACACATGAGGCGCCAGTTGTCTAAGCACACTAACAGCTTCATCAAACAGTTCTGGTGTTCTCAAAGTAAAAGTCCCACTCCTGGCAATCATGCTGCTGAATATTTATTCGGTTAGCCAAACAAAATCTGCAAAATTTCTCAATAATGAAAGACTCTTGGTAACCAGCAAGTGAGTGTGCACCCAAGTTGTCTGCAGAAACATACAAACCAGTACCTTTGACATAAGACCCAAGTCTTTGTACAGATATACTTATGGTCTCTTAATGCTGAATATCTTAAATCAGCAGCTCCAAAGCCTTGCTGTAACCATATTGTTTTATGTGTACAGTTTTGCACAATACAGCTAGATAAATTGATGATAATGTTGATCTAAGTCTGGATAAGTTGGCCATCACCCAATATATACCACACGCTTTGTGTTTCTTTTCCAGTCCCCACTGGATTACTGATTAACTGGTTTACAAAGTTCAAAGTTGTCACTGTATAAGCCAAGAGCTATGCCAAATTCTTCAGTGAGAAGTTTGTTTTCTTTAATTCACCATTTTCAAATGAACTGTAATGACTTTCCCATTCACTGGATCTCTGTAATGTTTGAAGAGTCTCACTTCTTTCCAGCAACTTACTTAACAAATCTAAAATAGGAACATAAACAAATGAATGTTTTTTTTTTCTTGTGCATTTAGCACATACTCAACCGGTTCAATAACTGGAAAGTTCTTTATATAAAATGACTGCCTTTTATGCTCTGTGCCCAAAGGCCCCTCCCTTGAAAGACATTTGATGTTACAATGATGTTACAACAAAGGCATCAGTTGCAGTTATTTTCCTCCAAAACTGTCTCTGTAATTTTCTTAATATTTCGATAAGCAAATTCTCCCATATCAAATAACTCATCAATTACTTCTTGTACTGCTAAACTTGTAAAAAAAAATGTAAAAAAAATTTGCATGCAGAGAAATAAAGATGCCAACTGATGTTTAATGGCCTCTCCATTTTCAATAGCAGGTTCAGCCTCAGGTACAGAATCATATGAAGGTGGTACCTCAGTATCAGAAACAGAATCCTCTTCTGTTACTGCAATTGTAAGTGTATGGTGTACAAAAAGCTCTGGTCTTAAACTATTCAGGATGGAAAACTTATGGTAGTTACTTCTATGAATTTTAAAAATTGACAGTTTACTAGACTTGAAAGACCAACCTGCAAATGGACATTTAATTGTTTCACTGTTCCTCAAATGAGTCTTTAGATGTGCAAAATATTTGTTAATGTTATCAGGCTCTGGGAACGTACACAAATCACAACTTACTCACAATTTTATGACCTTCTTTTACAACAGTTTTGAAGTTCAGCCTGGGTTTGAAATGTGTCCAGTCTTCATAAATACAGACAAGGCCTGAACACCTGTGATGATGTCCATGACGCTCTTTATAATGCTGTATTATTCTTCCTTGCCCATTGGAGGAGAGTGCACAAAATTAACATTTCCACATGATAGTATAATGGATTATAGATGGGACTTACTTTTATTGAAACAATTAAGTGGTTAAGAATACAATTATTAAAACAACAACAACAAACAAACAAATAAACAAAAGTATAAACTGACTATTCCACATCTACTTTTCAAACATACTTTTCAAATACTCAGTTTTTTAGTATAATGCAACTGCCCTGCAAGAATTACAACCTTTATGATGGTTAAAATATTCAGTTTTGGTTTTTCTTTGTTGTAAGTGGTGTTGCTGTTCATTTTAGAGACTGTAGATTGTGATTTTGAATTATATTACATGATAAACTGTGGACAAAATACAAGAAACACCTCTCAATATAATCCAATTCAATAGTGCCAAAAAATTAGTCTCAAAAATGAGTAAAGTAAATCTCTAAAACCTCCAATCTGTCGATTGAGGAGGAGCAGTTGAAGACATTGCTGCTTGTCTAACAGGTCTTTGAAAAATTCCTTGCACTATCTCTACTGGAGGATTTTGTTGTAATTTTAAATTAATAATTTTAATCTACGACTGGAGTTTACAATAACCCAATGTCAGTCTCATTATCTTTGTGGCCTCTCTGCTCTGCTGATCTCTGTGAGTGTATGTGTGGAATTCAGCCCTGCTCTCATGCAAACTTAACACCACAAACACACACAGCAGAGAGGGGGGAAAGGGGAAGTGTGACGAGGCAAAATGTCTGCTCAGAACCGAGTTTTGAGTTGTGTCCCTAGTCTGCAGCATGCTCTGCATTACCATAAGTATTTATCAGCAAAAAATCCATTATCAAAATATCATTATAAATATATTTTCCTACTTAGTGGTAAATATAAAATACAAGGAGCGAGCTAAGCATGGGCAGTGACTCAGCCGTTTGAATGTGAATCCCCCAGCCAGAGTAACTCTTTGGCTACACTGGGCATGTAACATAAGTGGACCACTCGTGGAGTGGATGCTGCAACCATGCGCTTCCATTATAATCAATGAAAGTGGCTACACCAGTGACAAAAGCAGCACATAAGTCATGGGTATGCGCCACGGAGTTCAAGTGTACAAGCCTAAACGTAGACCTGTCTTCTATTTATATTTTTTATGCAAGCCATACACGGCTATAATGTGCTATAAATGGTCTATATTTTTAAATAATTGAACTATACAGGATTAATGAGCTCTAGCTTAGTCAGATTGGTTGTGAGATTTTCTATTATTATTTCCTGTCACCTGTTGTTTTATGTCCCTTGCTTTCTTTGATAACAGAGATTGAAATAGCAGCTACTTTGTATCAAACGGTGCTTCCACCTTGGGATCTTACCAGCCTGTTGGCATTTAGTGAAAACACAATCCCAAAACCAAGGTCCTACATCTTGTTTTGGCTGTGAAGTTACAGAAGCCTACGTTGTATGTCCGCCTCTAGGTGTAGCCACCAGAAGAAAATATTATGCAGCACGTCGGCTCCACAAACGGCCCGCTTATGTTACATGCCCAGTGTAGCCTCGACTGTGTAGCTGGCTAGCCAGCTACTAATATTAGTGAATGCTAGCAAACTAGTGTTTGGTTGGGGGGTGAGGGGTGTCGAGCAAAAAACTTCAGTGGTGCATGAAGTAAAAAAACAAATATTGCAGTCACATTTAAAAACTTAACCAATTTGTTATACTTTTACATTTTATACTTTTTATCAAAAGCATGACTGATGAAATTTGTCCAACATGAGTCTCAGAACAAGGTCATGGGCATAACAGAGGGGGAAAAGTGTTAGCTTAACATCAAGGCCACAAATTGAGCCTTTCCAGGCTCTTAAAAAGCACAACCTACATAGTTAATGTTATTACGTTTCTACACCTAAGGTTAATGGAAAAAGACTTAATTAAAGGCATAATTTAAACTCACCTCCTGGCGCTGTAGCTCAGCAGGAAAAAAATCCTCACTATACTCCGCTCTCCTCATTGCAGACAGTAACATTGAATTGCTCCGCCTCAATTCATAGGCCGTTGTCAGGTACATAAACCTTCTGCCGGTGGCAGTAGTCCTTTCTTGTTTACCACAAAGTGTCTATGTTTTAGTTGGAATTCAAATATAGGACTTATCTGTGTTCTCCTTCATCGATCTCCACATGAGAGACGAGAATTATTGAACACAGTAGCATGAATACTGCAGCTGCAACGCTTACGGGATGGTCCGTGGTGGTGTGTTCATGGACCTCCCCGCCGTCTCGGCCCTTTTCTGTACCAACCCCCTGTGGGCCAAACTCCCATTTATGGAGGGTTTGGCAGTGGGCTTCAGCCATTGCACAACCGAGGTGTGAGGGTTTTCTTTTACCCTGATGACCTCATTGTCATGGCCAGGTGCAAAAAATGGGCTATGTTCCTCACAACCCAGTTGATTTTGTGTCTAACTAAGTTAGGGTTCACGATCAACTGGAAGAAGAGCATCCCCTAGCCATAACAACAGGTAGAATATCTGGGAGTTGTGCTTGACTCATGTCCTGGGACTGGAGAACAGGGGGGCTTAGGTCTTAGGTTTGGTTTTAGACCAAATCGTTGTTTAGTGGGATGTGTCGAGGACATATGCATGGCAGTGTCCTGGTCTATGCCATGTCCATTTATACGGTTCTATCTCTTGGACATGTTGGGCTCCTTTTTGCAGTCTGTGTTCACTGGATCGACCCAATGAAAAAGGTGAGTGTGTGTTTCAGCTATGTTTCATCTGGCCCCCCTCTGGACATGATACACCTGCATTTTTCTTGTGCTCCATGATGACCAAGGGAACGGGGTGTGCAGAGGGTCTGTTGCATGACACTAAACCCCTGCAGGTTAGGCCATGGCCCCACCCAGTTCAGTGATATACTACCTGGATCGGCTGGGCCCCCTACTTCGTCACTGAGGCGGCCTAGGCTATAAGAAGTAGGTGGGCTGCAACTAACTTTAGCCAGTCAGGATCAGTGAGGCTGATACACCGCTCACTGAAGAGGTTGTAGGATGCTGGACAGCGCATGCTGCCTTATATACTGTGTGCTCCACACATATTCAATTAAGCGTGTCCTGATTGGCCGGCTACATTTATGCAAATTTCAGTAGGTGAATACCCTTGGAGTCCAGTGGAGGGTTCCGCCTGTGCTAATAGAACTAGGGTTACAATATCGTAACCTTCGATCTGCAGTGTGCAAAAAGGCACTTTGAATACAAAATGGAGTAACAAGGGAGGGTTAGTTTTGACTGTGGTGACAAAAGGTGCCTCTGGCTGTCTCATGTGGTGATGAAGTGTGATAAGGTTACTGTGTGTGCCCCTGTCTGTGGGGTTAGATTGTGTTCCTTTTTGGTCCAGTTGGACTCTGCAGAGAGGATTATTGGAGCTCTGCTGCAGTAGGCCTTTCAAGCTCTGGCTCAGGCTCCAGAGGACTAACAACAAGTCAGACACTGTCAGATCCAGGGTAGTGAGGCCAAGGGCTGATGCTTTGAAGTGGGCTATGAGATTCTCATCTGGAGGGATCAGATGGAGGGAGAAAAGAAGACAGCGAGAGGTGTAAAGCTCCAGCTAAACAGGCAAGCTGGGTTGGCTTCAGGAGCTGTAGAGGTGGGTTATGCTGTTAGAAGCCAGAACCTGCATTCTATGAATTGTTTTGACTCTGTAAAAACCTATGACATTCATCTTTATGCAACTCCTGAAATAAACAAGTATAATTTGATAATAAGAAAGCCTTAAAATACAAATGCAAGTGTGAAAGAGCAGAAGGGAAAATAAGGTTAAACACAGCAAACGTAGTTTTAGTTTTTGAAGTTGACTGGGAGATACAGGAAAAATATTAATGACTCTGCAATCAAAGCATGCAGAGAAAAAAAATGTCTGTATTTTTTATAGCAGAGGTAAGAATCTGGGTTTAATTTGTGGTGATTGCCCTCTGTATAATTCTGCAAATATCCCTAAAATGCAGACAGCCATCTCTGGATCTCCACATTTGATCAATCAGCCCGTAACAAAATTTAAACATTTATGTATCCAGCAAATGCATGAATCAGTTTTACCTCATTCTTCTTCTCTATGGAGACAGGTTTTTCAAACGCCTCTGAATTAAGGGATGTAGGGCTATACAGCAGTGTCAGCAACATCCGTCCTATTGTGGGAAGTAGATTGTCAGGATATGTTTCAAGATAAGCTGCGTTTATGAATTGCGCGGAGATAATAAATGACAAGAAAAGAGACACTAAGGCAAGAGAGTGGGAGGAATTGAAGATGGTCTTGTTTTGAGAATCAGAGTACTTACATTTGCGTATGCTTGTATGGTTTTTAGTTGGGCATGCATAATTTCTTATTATAACTTAATAAGCAGATTCATTTTCCCTTCTGAGAATATAAACAGTCAGTTTTACAAACACATGTTCCAGATTATCCCTGTGCTTACTCAGCACAATAGTATAACATGCATAAACGAGCCAACTCTTCCTTGTTCACATACACACAAAAACACGCACACTTATGAGAACATTCTTCACTAACCTTCATAAGCTTCCTCTGCTTTTAACCCTTATCTCTCCTCGCCTTATTTCTTACACTAACCCCAACGCTATCACCAAAAATAAATCTTTAACAAAGGGTTCGGAGGAAATAGTCCAGGCTTTCAAATCCTATGGAGACATTAGGACCTCACACGATAGTAAAAACAGATGTGTAACCTGATTGCTTTTGGAATTATAAGATAGTATCAGTCAATCAATCAGCATACACACACACACACGCACACTGTACTGTACACACAATTGTGATGGTCTCACTTTCTTCCTGTCTGAAGTAACCTCAACCATGTTTTTGTGTCCCACGAGGAATGCCTTTTATCATGTGACACGGTGGTGTTCGTGGAGGTGGGGGTGGGGTGGAGGGGAAGGTGGGGGGGGGTCGTCAGACAGCTGTTTCCCATCAGCACTCAGTCAACTGCAGTCAGCCAGTCGCAACCCTGCTTGGAGGATCAGAGGGGCAGAACAGCATAGTGGAGCTCAAAGAGATGCAGGGGCCGAAATACTTCCAATTAGAAGGTCATCCCAATTTGTTCTCCCATATCCACAGTGCTCATCAGGCGTCTCAGGCCCGCTTGCCCAGTGTTATGTACAAATCCATAGCCAGGGGTGAATGGGTTGCCGCCATCTGGGAGTGATTATGCCTTTTCCTCATTGTTTCCTGTCTTTTCACCCCAACCCAGCTCGACTGAGTTCTGCTGTTCTGCTCTCTGTGTTGGCTCAGCTCCCTTGGCTTGTTCAGGTTCTAAGCCCCCCCCTGTAATTTAAGACTGGGAATGCTTAACAGCAGTCACTCATGCACAGGCGTCTACATTAGCACATGTTGTTCACCTCATCAGGAGCAAGAATCTGCTCAGTGATGTGAAAGGAAAGACTTGTTTTCATTCATGATGTACCACTTTCTCTTTTACAAATCCACATTCCTCATGTCCATCCTCAGCTTCTCGCTTGCAAATAATGAATAATGGTCCCATACTACAGTTTAGAGGTCTAAGATTATTCTGGTTGATTTTTTGACACATTTAAGTGTTTATAATCTCCTGCCTTTAATCAGAAATGTACTCTTCTTTGTGCTGTTTAGAGCTTGAGGCAATACATAGACAGAAAGGAGCTGCCCGTGTCCACCAGAAATCACACTTTACGGTTGGGCTCTGCGTGGATGCAAGTTTGAGCTGTCTCCAGTTCAGCTTCTGGCTACAAGCTCATTTTCTGCGCACAGGCTACTCGTTGTGGAAAGATGATAAATTGCTGTGGTAGCTTTCCACTGCCTGCTAGTGGAGCCGTCTGGAGCTCACCTATCTGCTCTGTAGCAGTGAATCTTCTCATCTTACTGTCTGCCATTAAGACAACCAGCTTTCTCAGCAGCTTGTCTCAATAAACTATATTCCCTGTTTGAGTAAGGAAGTAACCCCATGAGGTTCCCTGGGAAATTTCACCACAGATAAACAGATAGCTGTCTAGATAGAATATTAACAAATCATGATATATTTTGGGCATGATCTGGTGTACTGCTTTTAAAAATTGTGATAGACAGAGCTCTTGTATAACACTTTATTATGCTGCCTTCAAATAGAACTTGTAAGGTCATATTTTCGACTTGATAAGTCAAGTAGACAATATCCTGCTGCTAAAGTGGCATTAGTCTTGAGAACACTTGCTAGGTGACGAACAATGAAACAGATCATGGCCTTGTACCCTTTACAAAATGGTGACTGATTTTGTGTTTGCATGTCATTTCATGCAGTTCATGCTTATTCTGCTTATTCATGCTTATTCTGAGCATGGCATTTCATTGCCATGCTCAGAATAAGAAAAGAGTAAACAACAGAAGAAATTAATAGAAAAAGAATTAAAAAGCAATTTGCCTGTGCCCTGACATTTGAAAAAAACATTAGCATGCACATTGTCACAACGTCTGAGCTCAGAGCTATAAAATTCCCACTTATGAAAGCTGTGAATACCACATCAGTCAGTAAATGGACTCTTGTTGTTGATACAATAAACACAACCCCACTTGAACGCACCAACAATATGAGCAGATATTGTGATTTAGCATTGTCAAATCATGGTCAAGCATCATTAAATTCCACTCTATTCACTGGTCTGCTTTTTTGTGTGTTTTCCAGTTTTACGTGATGACTTCAGACAGAACCCAGTAGACGTTATGGTTGCAGTGGGTGAGCCTGCAGTGCTGGAGTGCCAACCACCCCGTGGGCACCCTGAACCCACAATCTCCTGGAGGAAAGATGGTTCCAACTTAGATGACAGAGATGAACGCATCACAGTAAGAGATACTGTTTTGACCTTAAACATTATAGATCATCCTATCTTTTAAAGAATAGTTCACAAAAAAAATTCATTTTGTCATTCTCACCATCATGTAAGACAAAACACCTATTACCAGTTGGTACATCCACATGATACAAAACAAGAAGCTTGGACTTAAATTAAGCATGTGCCTTCTCAACTCTTGGATTTTGTTGCACAAGATTTGTGGTGTAAATCTTTGGTATTTAGTTGTCCTTGTTAGAACAACCAATTAACTCTCACCTCAATAATGTGGAAATATAGAAGAGCAAGACTGTTAAGTCCAGATCAAAAAACAATTTTCTTGTGGTCACAAGAGCTCCTAAAAATAACTATTTTTACCCATATAATCTCTGAGTTTCTAAACAGAACTCAGTTTGCTAGGAGGAATTTAAAGAGATGTTTTTTGACAGAAAAAAAAACTAACCATAACATAGTGTATCAGAAAAAAACTGCATACTATGCTTTTTGTATATGCCTGATGGCAAAAATACACAATAACAGAAAACAATAACAAGCTGGCAGTAGTAAGAGTCATTATATGAACTATAGTGCGGTATTACTGTAATCTAATGAAGTTGTCTTGTGGCATGCAGTACACAGCAGTGATTTTCTTTTCATGTTTCTGTATACACTTAAGTGATTTCAGACCCAGAAGGGCTTGATGGCTTTGGCCAGCAAGAGCAGGAGTTCTTATCCCTTTAACTGAAGGACAGGACTTGGTTTCGGCATCTCAGATGATTGTGTGTATGTGTGTGTGTGTGTGTGTGTGTATTTGTGTGTGTTGATTTGTTTATTTGAATGTCTCTGCATGCTCCTGGGGACACACAAGAGCAGATTCAAAGCTCATGTTAGTGTGGAGTGACAGGTAGAGTCTCTCTGGGGGGCTGTGATGGACAGAGCAGCTATCTCTGATTTAAGGAGAGGCATGGATCAGAGCCAGGCGGAGGCTCCTCTGAGGGAAATACAAAGGCTGCTTTTTGCTTTGTACTTTCTGCGTGCCTGTCTTTGTCCTCCCTAATCATCTTTCCTATATGGAAATATGTCTTTGCCATGAGAGTTCATTCAAAGACATCACTTACTGTACAAAGACCAAAGGAGTCCACCACAACTGATTCATGGCTACTTCCCATCCTTTTAAGTGTTTTTTTGTGTCCTGGACCTCAATTTATTGATACTGATATGTAGATAAAGTGGTGAGTTAATTCTTTAGAAGGTTCTAATACACAAAAAATGTGATTTATGGATTTTAAATGCCTTTATACATAAAATACATGTAATTCACACTATAAGCAGCTTCAGAATATGTGTGCCTTTAGTGTGTCTAAGGCTATGTGAAGAAGAGAGAGAACATATTGAAACAGAACAGAAATGAAAGTTGAGGTTTCAGTGTCCGAGATGGAGGATAGACAAACCACATGTGGATTTCTTTGCAATGGAATTGCTCCTAAAAGCGAGGAGCGGTCAGTCCAGGAAATAAAAAAGTTCTTGGTCTGCTCTTTAATCAGCTGCTAAAGTTACTAGTGCAGCAGTATTTACAGCAAACAGCAAAAGTTGCAGAACACAAGTATAGCATTAGTCAGTGGCATTGGTTAGAGCAAGATCATCTTTGCAGTCCTTGAGGAGTACTTTACTGGCATCATTACATTTCCACAAAATTTGATTTTGGTTCATCAAGAGACAGTTATTGCATCGTAGACCCACCAGGACAAGTGCCCACTGATGTCCTATTAATCTAAGACACAAATCTTTTTTATCCAGGGTAACCTCAATCACCTGAATTTAATAGGCTTCTGGATTTGATGAAAATATTAGTGCTTACTTATTTATGGAATGGAAAACTACAATATGGGAAAGATTATGAGCAAATAATAGGGCTATACACTGACATTCAAGCAATTGGAAAAAAGTCGTTTACTGTAAGTCTACATGTCATAGGTTCCCTATATGTGCCACTTCTATTAATAACTGTGCTACTCCTGTCCTCCATGTGTAATATGCTACACAAAAATGTAAATATATTAAAAAAGGATGTTGTTTTGAAGCAGGAACATGTTAAGCCCCTGTGGAGCTGAGGATGGCCAAAAAAAATCCATCTTTATTGCAACTTAGCGTGTAATTGTGCGATGTAAATTTATGCAATTATATCCTAATATATATTTTATTGGGCCAATCAAATACTGTAAAATACAGTTACTGTTTGCAAAAACATGCAGCCTGTCCGACTTGATAGGTTTCCAACAATGTCTGATTTCATTCATGGCTCATTCATGGCAATATAACCACCTCTGTAACTGTATGCAATAATGCAGTTATGCTTTTAGTCATATACTGTATAGAAGATTTATGCATTGGTTATATGAGTCTTTTTATTGCTAATGTGAGTCTGAACATCCAAACCTAATCCATTGAATACTGACAGGAAAGTTTGAATCTGCAGTACCAGTTCCCAAATTCTGCCACTTTCTCCTTGTGATTACTAGCGGTTGGCATTGTGTATAAAAGTACACACAACCACAGGTCACACCACAGTTTGTCAAATCTTCCTCTTAAAACCACATCATTTGCAACAGATTTGGAATGTCAGCCATAGTTAGGCCATCCATAGTTGTTATTTATTTGGTGTACAGTATGAGCTTTTTGTGGTGGAAGGTTAGCCTGGAGGAGCCTGACTAATGAATGAAAGGCAGTTGGTTTCATCCCTGCAGCAGCAATTTAATGATGTATTCCATCTGTAAGCTGGTGAGTGGAGAGTGCCCACCAAGCCAGGTGCTGTCTAGCATGACGCTGAATCCCTTGCCTGCCTCATGGACACAGCACTGTAGTCAGCCTTGATCTCTGACCTCTGTTAAGAAATAGCAGGGCTGAGGTATAACAGGCTGTGTGTGAATACATGAATAGATCAGTTCCATTGCCTAGTGTGAGTAGGAAAAAAGCAATTTTAAATCATAATAACAAGGCTGAAAGTTTAATTGAAGTTGATGCCTGGGAGAAGGTTTCAGATGTCTGGGTACAGGGAATGACCTTGTGTTTGTTTTGACATCTTCACATTGACATGTTTCCCTGTTATAGTATCACGCCTGCTCACTGCTGCTGTGGTATCACCTATAACACTGGGTAGCTACAGACTATCTGAACAGTTTTCAAAGTACCATAAAGACAGCTACCATAGTCTGTGGGGGCATATGGTGGATAGGATATGAAAAGAATGAAAACAGCATGGAGTGCATGCAGTATACCTTCCACCTCTTTGTTGTGTGTGTGAGAGAGTGCATGTGTGTGTGTGTGTGTGTGTGCAAATATGAGTACAGTGAAGGTAAAAAGTTTGAGAAAGGCAAAGTAGGCTGACAGAACATCTGAGGAAGGTCTCTACAAAGAGGCAGTATATCTTTGTTCCCAGGGTTCTGTGCTAATGTAGCACCAGATATGAATTATGTAATTTCATAATGGGTGACCTTCTGTGAAGCTTGAAAGGCAGTACAGATTCTTGTCCTCAGATAAGAGATGCATACAGATGCACACAAGAATACACGACACTACTTGCTGTTTTGACATCAAGTGCACATACATGTATATTTTCAAATGGAAGATAGCCAAAGATGTGAGTACACAGTGTGTGCATTATGCATAAAACACGTCTTCAGAGAAAGCTGTACAAATGTAAATGAAATTTAGCTGTGGCACATTTTATGACAAAATGTACATATTTTGGCCAGAATATTACATGCATTATGAATGTCACTCAGCTACTCACAAACACAGTACACACAAGGATGATAAGGTCTTGGGCAAATACAGCTGTGCAAATATATTTTGTGCTTTCTTTTAGATTCGCAGTGGCAAGCTGATGATCACCAACACCCGGAAGAGTGATGCAGGGAAATACATCTGTGTTGGAACTAACATGGTCGGAGAAAGGGAGAGCGAGATCGCTGAACTCACTGTGCTAGGTAAAATTTGGGGCTTCGTGATTGCATTTTCCATTGTTGCAGTGCTTAACTTAGTCCAAGTACCCTCTCAGTTCACGGTGGTTTAGTTTTCTAGTCCACTGTGTGAGGTCTTTGTCACTGGGGTATAATAACCCATTAATTACGTTGATTATGCAGCACTACCATCCAATTTGCCAGCTTTGGAGAGGTTTCCCTTCAAACTGTGCTGAACATTTACTGCTGCTACATCCAAAGCTACAATCCTCCAAACCCTTCAGTACAAGAGCTCCCCATGCTACCTCCGACAGCCCCCACCCTAAACTACTGATTCCAGCCTCAATTCTCCATCCCCCACTTATTTTCCTAACATTTCCCATCAGAATAGAGCTCTTATCAGTATCACACAGTTAGATGACCTTGGTTGGTGTTGGGAGTACTGCCTCATAAAGCTATTCAAGGCTGTGAGAATAATCCTGCTGAATACAGAAACAGGTCAAAATATACAGGTTGTGCATGATAAATGACTAAATGACTCTCTAGAATTTTTAATTTGCCAGAATTAGTTCTATGATAATTGGCTGACTGTACTAACATTTTCTGTTTCTTGAAGTAAAATTTAGAATGAATATTATCTTGCCATAACCCCTTGCACAATTTCCTTGCATCAATGCATGCTACTGTGAAAATACAGTATGCACACACGCAAAAAACGTTAATCAAAAGACAACAATCCAGGATTAAACTTGATATGGTATGGAAGTGAAGGTGTGATACATCCAGTCCAACAAGAACCTTTAGATAAACCACAGTAACTATACAAAGAGATTGATAAGATTAAAGCTATTTCAATATTTTTTTCTTTCAATCCGACAATTCAGCTATTAAGGATAACAAAAAAAGAAATGTAGATAAGACTTGTTACTAGATATATACAATGGATGGCACTCACAAACCTGATGTCAGTGAATACATTGATATTTGTGCTGCTTTCTGTTGTGCTGCTCTCTAGAGCGCCCAACCTTTGTGAAGCGGCCCAGCAGTGTGGTGGTGTTGGCAGATGAGAGCGTGGAGTTCCACTGTGCGGTTCAAGGAGACCCTGTTCCCACTGTCCGCTGGAGGAAAGATGATTCTGACCTGCCTAAGGGCAGGTAATGCACAAAGGCCTTCTATACACAAAAATGTACCATGCAAACCTGGTGTTTCAACTTTTCCTTTCATCTCTTGATTGTGTGTGTCCATCTTGCCTTCAGATTTGAAATCCTAGAAGACCATACCTTGATTGTTCGCCAAGTGACCTCTTCAGATGAGGGCTCCTATACGTGTGTGGTGGAGAACATGGTTGGGAAGTCTGAAGCATCCGCCACGCTCACTGTGCACGGTCAGTTCAACCCGTCCTCTAACCATAGCACCACCTTCTCAGTTCACACACTATTTTCAAAGCCTCAGATTTCCTTTTCACGGATGAGAAGTATTTGCAAGACAGCTTTTCCTTGCCTAACAGGATAACTAATCCTGTCTCGTAGTGTCACAAATTAGCAGGCAGTGACTTTTACACTGCCTTTATCCAGACCTAGTTTTTGTTATTGTGCCATAGGCTGCTGTTGCTCTCAAGACAGTACAGGCAGAATTATCTCTGGGGTTTTTGTGTGTTCTTTTTCACTTCCTGGCTGGAGGTCATATAATGTCTACAGCAGTCCTCGGTTCTAAAACAAGCAGTGTAGGACTGTGCTGCAGTTTGTTTACAGTACTTTTCATAATAATGTACTGTATAAACTGAGAAGAGCATGCAGTTAATGTTTGCGTGACCGCAGAAAATGGATTCATTTGGTCGGAGTTGTCCTGCCACAATGACACCCTTTAGTTCTTAAATCAGTCGCAAGAAATGAGCGGTAAGACACCTCTCATAGCTGCACCTACAGACCCATATATACACATAAACACACATGGCAGTGCCACAGACTGTGAGGACAGTAGGACTTAATTAAAGATAAGCCAGGGCTGGTCTCATGCTGGGAAATGACATGGTTCCAATTACATCGTCTTCCTCTCCCTCCAAAAACCTGAGAAAATGACCATCAAGGGGGGCCATAGCTAATTTGGGCAGTGAATGGAGAAGGGCAGGAATAACTGGCAGATGAGTAGAGGTTGTCTTATTGGAGGATATATATATGTATATATATGTATATGTATATACAGTCATAGCAACAAAATCATTTTTACTGACCTTAAACATTTGGTTGATATTAAACAGTTGCCATTTGGAACAGATGTAGCAGGCCTTGCAGCAAGCTTATTCATTATAAGGTTTGCCCAGGTTCCAAGTATGAAATGAAACGACTATTTAGCAGTGAACTCATTAAAATGATTGATATACTTTCAGACATTAACTTGGAGAAACTGCTGAATTCAAATAAATGAAATACATTTGACTATACATGAAACATGTCTCCTCAGAGAGAGTGCCAACTATGTGCAAAATCATGTGCTGTACTTTTTAAAAAACTTTGAACACAAAAATGTTGAGCAATAACTGCAGTCATACTCTTGCTGCAGTTCCAAAACCAGCTGGGTAGCTAGCCATTCATTTCACTATAAATCTAGTTTACAGATGTCAAGATATACAGTAGTTCCCATTTTAAAATTGTGTCTTTGTTTGTGTAATACATTTAGCTGAGCAGAGGTCCCTGCATAGCACCAGCAGCTTCCTCTCCTACCCTCTATCCAGACACAGTGCTCCTTCCTCGCTCCTTGTAGGTTTATTTCGTCCATTAGGGGATTGTAGCTTTGTCCAAATAGGCCTCAAGGCTGGCTGGCTCTGTAATTTAAACCAGCCCTTCATTTTTCACGCCTCAGAGTCAACAAATCTGCTGAGTCTAATAGGGTCTAAACAGCTTGCCTTGTCCTTTGACCTTGGTTTGAATACTGGAGAAATGTTTCACTTTTAATTCCAAAAGCACAATTTCCTTTCCTGCATATCCTTTCCAAACTATACTTACAAATGTATGAGCGTATATGAAATTGTTGTTGTTGTTGTTGTTGTAGTTGTTTTATACCGATTCCATTGTGCTCACTCATTCAAGCATGTGTCAATACTTTTTAGTGCATCATCTCAAATGCATATGCCAGTATGTGCCTTCATCACTCATTATACTGCTCTTTTTTGTGTCTTTTCCCTTATAGTCAACACTGGTAAGTTGTCATCCGCCCCTCATCCACCATCAGACAGTAACAGGAAATCATGAGCCCCTGTCATTGTCCTAGCTGCACAGTACTTCCATCCACCAATACAGTATGTAATTCATGTTATATGTGGGTAAATGAATAAAAATATGCTGTTTTTTTTTCATTACAAAAGGTAAAGAATGACCATTTCTTGCTACATATCTTTTATTCTGAGCTTGTTATGCATACTGACTGATGTTCCTAAACTGGGAATTAAGGAAATGTATCAGGCTGCCTTAGTAATTAGGACCCTTCTTCCTCTACAGTGCCTCCAGCATTTGCTGTACGCCCCAGGAACCAGGTGGTGTCAGTGGGAAGGACGGTCACCTTCCAATGTGAGGCCACCGGTAACCCACAGCCCGCTATCTTCTGGCAGAGGGAGGGCAGTGAGGTGAGATTGACCCTCAGTCTGTCATCACACTAAATCACCACTCAGTACAAATAACGCTAATGAAGGGGTTTCAAACTCTGTGATCTCTGTGTCCCCTACAGAGTCTCCTGTTCTCTTACCAGCCACCACAGCCCTTCAGCCGTCTGTCTGTCTCCCAGATGGGCAGTTTGACCATTACTGATGTTCAGCGCTCTGATGGCGGCTTCTACAGCTGCCAGGCTCTCAACATTGCCGGCAGTGTTATTACCAAAGCACTGCTGGAGGTTACAGACAGTGAGTAAAGAGAGGGAGTGATAGAGGGCAGATGGGGGTGCTTTTATCAGCCACCTTTCCAGCTTCAGTCTTTTGTCTTTTGGCTAAACGGACTACTTTGCTGCTGCAGTTTTTCGTTGTTGAGCAGATATATTAGGCTATGAGTTGGCCTTGGTTGCACACTGGTGAGAGCTACCTCCCTTATGGGTGTGGTAGTTGGCCTTGGTTACTAACTGTCAGGGGAGAGATTTCAGGGGATGTTGCTCACATGATGGGCTCAAAACCCTGTTTCCATGGTGATTTTGTGTAAAGAGTGTTTGGTCTCATCTCTCTTACCTCTAAAAATACTATTTACTATATGGCAAATGTATATAATCTAAATAAAAAGCTCAAAGGGAAATATCATAATTATTATCTATTGTTACTCTAGTTTCCATTAATATAACACAATCTAGTCTACGGCAGATATTTATAAATTAAGACTGCAGGATTATCATATTGTTTCTAGGTATGTTTATATAGAAAGTGGTTTGAGGAACTGTCATCCAAGTCCAAGGTGATGGGATAACTTCAATAATTGATTAAAAAAGCAATTTAAATGTGCTAGGAGGCTTACACCATTAATTACACACCACCAGCAAAGTCTACAGGCTCCCAATTAAATGACCTGTCTGATCATGAATACATGTGTCTTTGTAACTGTGTAACTGTGCTTCTCTGTACATATATTAAATTAATGAAGATAATTGCTTCAGGCTTAGACAGTTACTGCATGTACACATTGAGTTGTTCAGTGCAGCCCTGTTAGTTATAATGTATAATCCGCTGCTCATATTGGTAATGCAGCCACCTTAGTAGGGAAATGAGAGGCATCCACTCCACAGTGAGAAATCTGTTATAGGTAATGGGAAAAAAAAAGATGGGGTCATGTTTTATGTATTTTTTTCAGTGGTCTATAGCACTCCGCTCTCGCCTCTACCTGTTTGTCTCTACTCTCCCCTCCCCCAAAGTCTCTCCATCCCACCACACTTCTCTCATCCCCATTTGGAGTGGTGCATTTTAATGGAAATAACTGGTCCGCATTACCTCCGGCAGTTTTCAAGGCGCGCTTCCATCATCTTTTTTTTGCTATTCTTTTTATTTATTTATTTAGAACCCCTGCCCCCATCCACAGGGTTTTAAAATGTAAGAGAGAGCTCTGTTATCTAAGTTGGATTGTTATTAGTTGGGCTTTTGCCGTTGTGATTGGAGTCGGCTCCAGCAGTACCTACTGCCGAATGAACGATTAGTTGCTCTCCGCTGGAGGGGAAAAGTTGATTTCTTTTTCCTCCGCTGCCTGCACAGCCACCTAAACCTATTGTTCTCTCTCTTTACCAATTTTCCTCTCAATATCTTTCACATCTTATCTGTCTTGCAGTTTTTGGCAGTATTTCATTTGCTCGTTTTTCATTTTCTACTTTCATCTTTCTTACTTTTATTTTTGTCTCTCTTCATAACTTTGATCTTCTGTGAACATCAATTCCAAATTTCCAGTTCCATACTATAAACTACTGTTTACTGTTTTGAATATTAATATAGTTTTAACCCCAGTACAAGAATGTAATATGCATTTTGTTTAACCTAGCTTTACCCATATTTTACTTCCAATGACCACATTTCTTTTCCAACCCTTAAACGTAATGTTTTAAGTTGCCTAAATATAACCACAAAAACTTCCCCCTATCATGGGGAAAAAATTAAAAACATATGTTCAATATTAGCAATTTGTGTTGGCTGTGAACATTTTTCAGTGATGTTAGACATTTCATTATTATTCTTTCACTTTTCTACTTCCTTTTTTTTCTTAGTAGCTGGGTCAGACCACCCTCCTCCTGTGATTAGACAGGGCCCAATCAATCAGACTGTTCCCGTGGACAGCACTGTGGTGTTGGGTTGCCAAACTGCTGGCACTCCACCTCCTACAGTCCACTGGAAGAAGGATGGTGCGGTGGTGTCTCCAGTGGACTCCCGTATGTCCATAGCAGACACAGGATCACTGGAGATTCGCTACACCAAGGTATGGGATGAAGTAATACAGCAGTTAGTACTGACAGCACTGAGCCAAGCCAACCCACTAATGTCTTCCACTATATATCATCTCCCCCTTAGCTGGGAGATACAGGCTTCTACTCTTGTATAGCTTCTAGTCCGAATGGAGAGGCTTCCTGGACGTCATACTTACAAGTCGAAGGTAGGTTACTCAAATTCAGACAAATAAATAAAGGTTGCTAATACACTGTGTAGCTTGTGTAATTCGCTTTTTAATTTATTGGTATCTCTGTGGCAGAATTTGGAGTTGTTGTGCAGTCAAGTCATCCTACAGACCCTAACCTGGTGCCCAGTGCTCCATCTAAACCTGAAGTGACTGACATCTCTCGTACCTCTGTCACTCTGTCATGGAAATCCAACCCCAATGCAGGAGCAACACCTACATCTTACCTAATTGAGGCATTCAGGTTAGACATACAGTGTGTAATATCCAGCATGTTTAAACAACATATATTATCAAGCTTGATTTGAAGTTTGCCTTGTATCTATGTGTTATCATTGCTTCACCTCTCCCTGCAGTTATACGCTGGGCAGCAGATGGGTGACCCTAGCTGAGCATGTGAAAACACAGACCTTTGTCCTGAGGAACCTGAAGCCTGCAACTGTCTACCTCTTTATGGTCAGAGCAGTGAATGCTTATGGCCTCAGTGACCCCAGCCCAATCTCTGATGCTGTCAGAACACAGGGTCAGTGTGGGCTTTTCATCCTTTTTTTTTTTTTTAGATTAACCTCATTTTTAACAGTTAATCTAAACAGAATCTGTATGTTTATTTTAGTTCAAATTAATAAGTAACTGTTGCTCTTTAACTCATTTTGTACCTTTGGTACCAACAGAGAGCACTTCCACCATGCAGGGAGTGGATCATCGTCACATCCAGAGGGAGCTGGGAGATGTGGTGATCCACCTGCACACACCTACTGTCCTGTCGTCTTCTGCTGTCAGGGTGCAGTGGATGGTAAGGCGAACACATACAGTAATGTTGACTGTCCTGCACACACTGTTCACAATTTTACGTTATATGTACTCTATGTGAGTTGATGTGAAGTGAGTTTAAATATGGGAAAAATGTCAAATGTGCAATAATCATCTACACTAAACTGTCTAGTGTGAAGACACTTGAAAATATTTACTTTATGCTGAAATACTTGGAGTTTTCTCTTTAAACATTTATTAGCAGAGAATAAATCCACTGCACAGAGAAGTGAATTTGTCTCTGGGATGATAAATTGCACTTTGTTCCAAACACATAAGAATTTATTTACAGCATTTTTCTGGGTGTGTGTGCGTGCATGCATGTGTGTGTGTGGATGCCCTAGCTGGAATTTTTTAAGGCATCCATTGTCATAATTGCGTGGTTTAAATGGAAACTGCTTAGTCCTCTCCTGGTTTGATTTTAACTAGAAACATGCTGAGGGGAAACTATTAATGACCTCATATCACAGTTTACAGTGAGAATTCACAGATATGGGGAAATGTTATTCTGTGTCACCCTCAAGGCAAAGGGAATTAACTGAATTTTAACAGATCATTCCTGCAGGATGTTCACTCTCACACAAAACAAGAGTGAACGTCGTTCTTAGGTGTGTGTTGTTTTAACTCACATGCGATAAAGACTATCTTACATTCACACATTTGATTCAAACCAGACGTTCAGTTGCTCATGAACAAAAGGGAGCACGCTGACATTTATACTGTATGTTTTACTCTGCAATTCCATTAGGTCGAGCAGCAGTCTCCATACATCCAGGGTTACAAGGTGTTGTACAGGGCGTCTGCTGATCATGGCCAGCCTGAGGGGCAGTGGAGTGTCCTGGAGGTACACACCCCACAGGAGGACGGGGTGGTTATCGGTCAGCTCAAGAGGGGATCTATCTACGAGTTCAAAGTGCGCCCCTTCTTTGATGAATTCCAGGGAGCTGACAGTGATGTGAAGGTGGTCAGGACATTGGAAGAAGGTGACTGTCTGAGAACTTTCCTTCTACAGTATTAAATGTATCTGTTAATAGCAGAGAGGAATTGAATAACATCTTTTACTGACTGTATATCTAGATGACATTACAAACAGCAGGTATTGCTTTATTTAGTGTGCAGTGCTGTCAGAGATACAGACCATACATGGGATGCATACAGCATCACATGAGACTTAATATGTCTCCATGGTAAACTGTATGTTCCATTGCTTCAGCCCCTAGTAGAGCACCCCAGGGTGTTACAGTGACAAAGAGTGATGCCAATGGGACTGCCATCCTCGTTACTTGGAAACCACCTCCAGGACCGGAAGAGGCTGGAGTCATTCAAGAGTACAAAGTAAGAGAAGAAGGCTCCTGCCCTCTACTGTACCCATGCTCTGCATCACATGTATTCCAGTTAAAATGTAAATTGTATTTTTGTGAGGCTGATGATGCCTCTTGTGTTGTCAGATATGTCCCTCAGGCAATCACTGTCATCTCGTCTCCTCCTCACCCTCTCTTGACAGATCTGGTGCCTGGGTAATGAGAGTCGGTATCATGTGAACCAATCGGTTGATGGCTCCACCTTCTCTGTGCTCATTCCCAGTCTGGCACCAGGAATTCGCTACAGTGTAGAGGTTGCGGCTAGCAACGGTGCTGGACCTGGGGTCAAGAGTGATGTCACTTTCTTTCAATTAGGTGAGAGTCCTCCCTAAAAAGGAGAGTTTGATTAGTAAACTGACACAAAACTGGGCCAATAAACAGTGACAATACCTCACGTTGAAAACTTCCAATCCATTCATTCTCATAATGTTTCTTATACTGCTATTTATGGGAAACTTGAATGAACAATCTGAAGCTCATGTTGTGATTACCTTTAGCTGTCCAGGTTGTCTTTTTAACAATGCATGATTTTTTTCTGATTTTTATGCATGATTCTTTGCTGCCTTATCAACATTTTTGAACACATGAATTATACTTTCTTGACATCACTGCTGTTGTTTTGCTGTAATGTCTGACCTCTTGCTTTCTTCTTTTACTGATCAGACTCTGCAGGCCAGATGATGGATATCAGTGAGGAAAGAGACACGTTGTCTCAGATCTCAGATGTAGTGAGGCAGCCGGCATTTATTGCTGGCATTGGCGCCACCTGCTGGTTGGTCCTCATGATTTTCAGTGTGTGGCTCTACCGTCACCGCAAGAAGAGAAGTGGCCTCAGCAGCACATACACTGGCATCCGCAAGGGTGTGTGTCTCTCTGTTATGTGTATATTTTATAAGGGTAGATGGATAGATATGTGTATGTTCAAGATGCTAATTTACAACCGTGTGGGCCAGGTGTACGTCTGTAAAACAGGTTGTCAATTTACTTTTGTGGGAACATTTGAAGGTCGTTATGATTGTAGAAGTGATCAATCCATGACACGTTGCCACCAGACTAAACAGCAGTCTTCATCTCAGTGATATTAAGGAATATTTTCAGACGCTGATAAGCAGATCACATCAAAGGGTGAAAAATACTCCGGTCTAATCTCCCTTTGACACAAAGACTTCAGAAACAAATTAGACACTTTTCATTCGCGACTATGCAGACATTCAAACGATAACCTTTAGTCACTCATTTCCTCAACACAACACAGTTCTTGGAGGCACAGGCTTGTCAACCTGCCATTACCATGTCTGCTACAATATTACTGTTATTTTTCCCTCTCCCCCGGCTTGCCTGTCACCCCCATTAACCTGCACCTGGACACTTGTGTCAAAGAAAGAGGCTGCAGTAAAGCAGTTGACATGTGGTTATTTAAATGTTTGTACACATCAGTTTTTTTTTTTTATATGAAGAGATGTCTATCAATACTGTGTGCACACAGCAGAGGATAGATGCATAGATATGAGAAAACCTCATAGCGTGCATAACTAAGCTCATAGCTACAATAATACAAAAGTATATTGAAATTATTTCAGTTTGCTCATCTTGCTTTGTTTTTCCTCCTTTGTGTGTTCCTACAGTCCCGTCATTCACCTTCACACCTACAGGTACGTACTGTATGATAGATCTGCTAATGTTTGTGATAACTTGTATTGAGTAGCTATGTATTTGGCAGGTTAATTATCATTTTTATCATTATATGTACTGCACAACTGAAAGAGCGCTACAATGCAAAAAGAATATGAAAAATTTGATTTTAAAAACATAATCTTGACATAGAATACAGCAAACAAAAACAAGATGAAGAGAAATTAATTGAGGTAAAACATCAACAATGTCAACTAACCTTAAAAGTGATTAGATAGTTCTTTCTCTAAAATAAGAACTAAAGTAGCAGTTGATGCTTCCTCTTCAGTATATTGTTATAGTACATAAATGCAGTACAAGCATGTTGAACCAAACTATGGATTTTGCTGATTGTAATAAAGCAACATCAGCTTTATGCATAAACATCTGTAGGCAGATAGTGTGCCGAGCCCACCTGCTCACTAGGTTAGGTTCATTAGATTAAAGAAGGAAAAATATGGAATGCATTATACAGAGAATTGTATTTGATGTTTAACCAATGATGGAGGAGAAAATGTCTCAAACAGTGTTTCTGATTCATTTGTGAATTTATGCCGAGAGCTGTAAAAGCACAGGCAATTATTTGTGTTGTTTTCATGCCCATTAAACCATACAGTCAGACTTTTTGTCCTCTGAATGGAAGCATGTATTGAAGAGAGCATAGACTTGACTTTAGATTTTAGCTTGGAATATTTACCTGCCTTTCATGGTTTCTCTCTGCCTTTAGCATTTCCGCTTTTTGACAGCTCATCAAGTTTTAATGTTTTTCTACATGCCTTTGCAGTTGCATATCAAAGAGGAGAATCTGTGTGCAATGCTGGCAGGTGAGTGATATTTTTGTTCCTTTGTGTTATATTAAGACTAACAGAAGAAATGCACTCACGTTGTGGGAACACTAGGGGGAGATGTCTGCCTGTTCTAAACAATGAAGCTTATGCATCCACCCCACACTCATCATTCTTCAGTGATATATGAGGACTGCAGGTTTTGATTGACAGCACTATGGTCCTCCTTATTGCAGACCTGGCCTTCTCAGCATGGGGGAACCTCTGAACCAGCTGTGGCTGCCAGAAAATTGGCCAAATGCATGTGCCAATCACAAGGACTGTAGTATCAACTGCTGTAATAATGGCAATGGCACCAGTGACAGTAACATGACAACATACAGCCGACCAGGTTAGTGCATGACTGAGTTCATGTCATCATTCGGGTAGGAGCTTTTGTGATACATGTTGTGTGTCTAATGAAAATCAAACAGCTCCCAGCAATGCTGAAGCTTTGTGACTCTTGCTGTGCTTCATGTGCTGCTTTGTTTCATGTCCTCCTCAGCTGACTGCATTGCTAACTACGGAAACCATCCAGAAAACAAACAGCTTGGTTCTGAGACGCCCATTTACAGTGATGTGAACCTCTCCAACAAGCTGAATGAGATTAAAACGTTCAACAACTCCAACTTGTGCTATGCAAGTCCAGGAGGAGATTCAGCAGCCACATATGAACCCATCCCATATGCCACCACACAGCTCATTCAGGCAAGCATTAAGAATAAGGCAGCCACCGGTGGTGCTATTGTAGAGCCTCTGGACATGCCCTGCTGGAAGCAGCCTCCCAACCCGCCTCCAATACCAAAAGAGATGGCAGCACAGATGCAGTACAACATAATGGAGCAAAACATGCTAAATAAAGGTAAAGTGGGGTTAAATTTGATTTGCTTGCATTATTTGAATGAAAAAAGAAATATATTGTAAATTTTCTCACTCTGTGAGACTCTCTGTCTTCAGATCATCTGCAAGGAGGTGAAGGTATGATCCATCCTAAAACTATCCCCTACAACCAGACCCGTGATCACAGCACTGGAGGCTCACACCACAGCTCAGACAGAGGCAGCAACAGCACCTCAGGTGAAGCCAAGAGATGAACTATACAGATGTGTGATGATTTTTAACGAATCAAGCCAGAGGTCTGTGTTTACCATGGGGTTTTCCTCTAAATTCTCAGGCAGTCAAAATCAAAGGAAGGGACCGCGGGCCCCGAAGACACCAAAACATAATGCGGTGAGCTGGGGAGAAGCTCTGTCTCCTCCTCATGCTAATGCCTGGAACTGTGATGAGTATAGCCTACCCATGGAAAAGAGGTAGACACACACAGATTGCATATATGCATTACAGCACAAATACACACAGGGTCTTTTAGTCGGTAGTGCTGAAGTGGGTCACCACATGCATTACTTTATTTGCTTTAAACTGACTTTAAAATAATAATATAATAATACACAAAGTTATCACCCAGGCATTATTACAGGATGCAATGAACATCTGCAAACCATCTTTCAAAACAGAGCCTTATTGTTACTGCCGACACTTAAACCACACTAATTAAACAGTTTAGATATTTATCACTGTCAGACAGTCAGTTTACTATATTTAGAATTACTTAATGAAATGCATAATGGAAAGAACAGAAACACGCATGAATACAAGACATGTGCAGCCTTTCAGCAATAACAAACAGATGTTGCAGAAAGCTTATTGTTCACCTTTGTCCATTTTTCTATGATGGAAATTTGTGTTTCAATGGAGGACCAAGGTTTTTTGCATCAATGTCATTCCTCGTTACTTTAGCCATAATTAGCCATATTTGTCCCTTTCTTATCAGTTTTGATCCAGAGGAGAGAATAGAGGGCTGTCCTACTCCTCCAGTTAGAGGAGCAGCCTCATCTGCTACTGAAGTGCCCTATAGTCACCCACCTACCACAACACCACAGGGAGACCTGAGCAGTGGCTTGCGCGATGGAACCGAGCACTTCAGGTAACCAGATTAAAGCTTCCTGACACTGTCATTTCTACCTGACTCAATAAAAACTTTTGTTGTGACAAGACTGTATGGATTTTTTTAAATGCACTTTACAGCCAGCACATCTCCAGCCACCCGCACCCTCTTTCCCCAACACACACCTACAGCTCCATACCTCTCTGCATGGATACTGATGGACAGGAAGAGGATGATGAGGAGGCAGAGGAGGAGATAGACACAGAGCTTGCAGAAAGTCACTACAGCCAACACCACAACCGGCAGAAGCACAAACACCAGCTGCACCACCCCTCTCCACACAAGCTGCTCCTCCACGGGCTGGAGCAGACCCCAGCCTCCAGCACTGGGGATCTGGACAGATCAGTCACAGGGTCCATGGTTAACAGCTGGGGCTCAGCATCTGAGGACAACATCTCATCAGGCAGGTCCAGTATTGTCAGCACCTCAGAAGGATCCTTCTTTACAGACGGCGATTTCAACCAGGCAGTAGCATCTTCGCGGGATATTGTAGGCCTGCGCATGTGTAGATACCCAGAGGAGTCAGGTGAGAGGGCTTGTGGGGAAAAAATGAATTAGTATTATTATTATTATATCATTTTATGTCATTATCACATCTCATTTTATCATATTTGTTTACTCTGTTTGATTTATTTGTGAATTTGCACATCATTTTACTAATTTAAGTTGTTTCAAGGTTCTTCTTCAGTGACATGATTTTCATCCATGACACTCTGGGTTTGAATCTGGCCATTTTTGTCATGTCATTTCCACTGCCTCAACTCATATTTCCCAAAGCTTTTTAGTGTTTTATTTTAAATAAATAAAATAAAATAAAAATGTGATAAATATGTTTTTTAAAAATTGCAAATATACATTAACATTTCAATATAACAACTTTATAATAGATGCCATATAAGCTATGGCATGGTGGTTTTCTATATATTGTCAACCAAAGGTTTAAAAAAGAAGGTTTTACATGAGTTACTATGAGTTTCTCAAATCAGTCACTAAATTAAAGCCCTTGAAAAATTGGTATTAAATCTTAAATATTTCCTTAGAAACTGAAATATCCATGACTACGTGAGCAACAATCAGATAAGGTTGAATAGTTTAGTTAGTTTGAAAATAAAACATATTTACTTAGGGAACAATGTCCCTGTGGTCCTAATTTAACACCACACTGCTCACAATAAGGATTGATGGAGAAACTATGTGTTGGCTGTAAATTTATACAATGTATATTTGACAAATAGTGTTATCATATATTAATTCAACACAATTAAAATATAAAAAAAACAGACTCACTCTGTAAGTTTACTGTTATCTACCGTAATATTTAATGTAATAAACATTTTAATATTATAATATAATCTGTGTGATGATTTCAGGCCGGCGGCATCAGCGACCCAGCAGCCCCATGTCCACAGACAGCAACATGAGTCCTGCAATAACACATAAAAGGCCGAGGAGGCATAAACAGAACCAGACTGGTCAACAGGGCTACCAACCCAAAGACGTCTTCAATGATGGTAAAGACTGAACCAACATTTAGACTAGAGATTTGTCTAATATCTGTGTATCTCATAACAACTTTAACATTTGGATCTCTGTGTTCTGATGTGTCCCCAGACACCTGCATGCCTCTGAATTTCACCAGCCAGATGTCCCATGGTGACTATAAAGTGAGGGGGGCCACGCTGCCTCGGATGGGCTCTGGGGAGGGCCGGGGTCGACGAGGCAGCACTGGGACTCACAGGGTCAGGGAAGGTACACTTGAGCAGAGAGAGAGCCAGGACAAGCACAAGACTCCACTAGGAGGAAAAGGAGGCAGCAAAAGCAGACAGCACTCAGGTACAGTACTGGATGCATTATATTGCTCACTTTGCAAACTATAGTCTAGTCAATTATAAACCTCTCACTTTGTTGTCTCTTCTGCAGAATTTGGGGACATCCTTCTGTATAGTCGTCCCTCTTTCCCATCAGGTCATGCTCAGAGGGAGCCTGATGATCCCAAATCATCCAGCTTTATATCATGTGGAGACTCACGGACCAAACAGGGAGGACAGGTGGCACCTACAGGCCAGCTGTAGGATGTAAGTAAACCTCAGGAATCAAAACTCCAGATATAAAATTAATTTGTCAGCTTTATTGTGTCAATGTAATTTCCACAAATAGACGTCTCTTTTATTATCTGTTACACAAGTTAAATGATAATTGAAGTGCATTAAGCGCAAGAAGACAAACACAACACTGTTTTGTTTTCACAGTTCCTGAAAAGCTAAGAAGCAATGTGAGCACAACAAGAATATGCTACAGTTGCTTCACACGAAGGACAATGACCTTTACGATATGGAAGAAGACTCCAAAAATACTGCACAATACATGCTATTAATTTCTACTTCAAATTTCTCATTAGATGTTGGAAAAAAAGAAAAAGTGCTCTCATGTTCAAGTCTGTGGACTTCAATTTGATGCACTGCTTATTGTTTGCTTTTTGGGTGACCAGCTTCCACGAGCCTGAACGACAGGTTGCTCAGTAAAGTAAGATGTATGCACATTTGATGGCGGTTGTGAGTGTCTACAAAAATATTGTCCCTGACAACTGCTTGATGCAGTCCATATTATGATCTTTGCTTGTCAGTTGTCTTGTTCTTTTACTGTAATTGATATTGAGTCTTTTCCAGCCATCTTGTAAATTGTTTACTGCCACAGAAGTGCTTGAAATTCAAATTTTATATAACAGTGTTAATGTTTTATAAGTGATGTACATCTTGTCTTTGTATTATTTGTTCTACTTTGGTTATAAAAGCACAATCACTTAATTTTATTATTATTATATGAATTTCAGTCTGGAGGAAATCAGTCTTTGGAGTCTTGTTAATCATTTCATCAGCTCACTTCAGGCTGAGAAAACGATTGTTGATTGTGATTGTGCATTCAGTTGCGTACATTTTGAGCTGCTTTCATTCAGATTTGAAATATCTGTTGTGTGTACTGAGAGAATTGCATGCAGATTCACCTGTGGGAGATTTTACTAAACATCCTGACTGCTTTGTCCTCTCTTTGGGATGATGAAAACTCTGGTCAAGGACTGGTTCCATTCATTGTTTTCTCCACTGAGTCAGTTTCATCTACGCCTGTGTTCGCTTGACCTTAACCATAACTTCTGGTGCAGGGCTGGACAGTATGCCAAATTGATCAAATTACTGACTATTAATCTCTTACTGGCCTAAACTCACTTAGCAATTTTCATTAAATGAATTGCCTGAAGACCATACAATTAAACTGAGAATAGCTACAACAATCACTGACATCTAACCAGATGTTCAGCCTTCTAAAATGAACCACAGAACCAGAATCTAACAAAGATATCAGAAGTGAGCCATTGCAAGAAAGTAAATATTATTAGGCACTGGAGTATTAAGAAAATTATTACTGTTACAATTATAGATTTTGGTTATATTGTCCAGCCCTTTTTTATAGGTTATGTATGGAACAGGTATGTCACTTTAACTACTCTACTCTACTTTGAATAAATATTGCTAACAACAAATTACTCATTTCTGTAACCCAGTTCTTTATAGTTTTCACTGTAGATTCTACTTTCCAGATTCTAATGCGACATAGAAAGAATCAGATCCTGCAAAAACCAGCCAGTAATTACCATGAAAAACGCAAACAACTGTCGATCCTTACTCTCATTTCACTTATGTCTACAAAGGTGGTTTTCAAAGTTAGAACTTTAACGTAACTAAAGCAAAAAAGATTTTAAAATGTACAGTATGTATAATGTTTCTTGGTGATCTTGTCAGAAGGCACACAGAACTCAGACAGTCATGGACAGCATGGATAAGTCATGGGTGTTTTTTTTTTTTGTTGTTTTTTTTTTTTTTTCCCAAGACCTTGAAAGGTTAATTACATATATACCACACATTCAAACAGATTCTGAATATATCATACAAATCATTTTATAATCTTTCTTCTCCTGAACCATTCATGTGTATAATATTCACTTGAGTTTATGCTACAGGAAACATTATTGAATTGATTTGATTTATAAAATGTTAAAGTTTCATAGGCAAAGATGAAGAAAATGTGAAAAACTGTACTGTTTGTGTAGAAGTGGCATCAAGGAAAATATTTTACGTAACTACTGTACAGTGGTTTTGCAAAATGCCAGTAAGTCTTGAGAATCTTATAGATTTAATTGGGGGAAAAGTTGTCATTATTTATAATGAAACATATTCAAAGATATTTGACCATTCATTGATTTCAAAACTGTCACCAGAATTTTGCTGAGTGTCTATCTGGTCGTCCCATACTGTAGATAAACCCATCTCATTCTGTGGTAGTGAGGAGAGGCAGATGAGAGAGACAGGAGAAAAGAAAACTGACTGAGGACGTGATGAGACATGCTGTTTAATTAACCTCGCTTATGAACCTTCATCAACAGAGCACCTGTGTGCTGTTGAAAGCAAGGTTTTCACAGATGTCTTTCAGTGTGTGTGTGTGTGTGTGTATGTCTGTGAGCGGTGCATCATCCACAAATTATTTTATAATTATACAGACCTCAGTGTGATTTATTGGTAAAACCTGAACCGCTCCATTCAGCAGTGATAAGTGAGGTGAGAAGCCCCTGTGACCTTTGTGATCCCTAATTTCAGATATCCTGACATCACCCACATGCGACAAACAGAGAAGACACAAACTCAGTTATTGCACACAGCACATTATGGAAATCTCATTCAGGTCACAGGAATGACTCAGATTTCCTGATAAAATGTTTACTTGGTCCTTAATCTCAGACCTTCAAGCCAGACTTTGTTAGGTCTTTATCAAACATTGAAATTATGAAAAGGGATTATGGATTTACATTCACCTAGTGGATAGGGACACGACTCCAAATGAATGCTAATGTTGCTACATATCTGCGGGATGTGTGATAAAGCAATTGATTCCTAACAAGTTTTCCACATCAACTTCAAAGGTGATATTATGTCATTGTGTCCACAGCTTCTTCTCCCCCCAAGTGGCCAGAAAATGAGTTATTGCAGGTTTTGACTGTCAATGTATGTAAATTTATCAGGGAATACAATCTCTGCATATATGAGTCATTTCTGAAGGTCAGCTGACCAGTAAGCGACCAGGAGCCAATGAATAGACATAATGATAATAGTTAAAGCCTTTTTTCAGTAATTAAACCTTCTTACAGTCCAGTGCTCCACTCAACCTAGAAACAATTCAATTCTCTACTTGGCTGTTGTCCGACTTGATCAAATATGGCTTTCAGAACACATACTGTACAGCTAAGGGTAAGAGGATCAAAGACCGAAGAATAGTCTCTTCACCTTGCAAGCAAGGTTGTATTTCTCATCAAAGTGCCATATTTCTTCTGTGACGTCCTCATGCCAACTTATACCTGAGAACGACGGAACCTGAAGAACCTTGTTGGAACAGAAAAAAATAAATAAATTGCCATAAGAAGGGCCACTCTGCACTTTTCCACCTAGAATCACTAACACAGGAGGGTTTATTTTACAAGCCTTGCCTTAGGCTCACTGATCCACAACAACCCACATGACTCATTTAATCTATGACTCTGTCACAATAGTATGTAACTTTTGGCTACAGCTTGTTTTCTACAGTCCATTAACCTTACTCACTCCCTCGCTTTCTGACAGTACAGTAGGTGAAATGAAGTGTGCAAGGAAGATCTCTAACTGCTCATGTGCAAAACACATCTTAGTTATTCTGATGATTGAACAAAAAATAAGAAAACACTTCAAAGCTAGTTACTGTACAACTCTGCAGTGTTAACTAAGAACTCATCTCAAAACCATTGTATTGTTTAGTATAATTCTGGAGATCTTTATATATAGCAATAGGCTAATAATGAATCTGCTTTGACATTGATTGCATAAATAGGCTACAAAATGAGCAAAGGAAGCACTAAACATTCAGATAACACATCTATGTTTTTTGTGATTGCAATTGTTGATATTTTGTTACCTTTCATAATACATAAATAATGACTGCACTTTTGAGGCTTGTCCATTTACAGTTGGTGAGAGGCACAAATGTTATTTTCCATAAAACCTGTCGAAGCATCTTGTATGTGAGTGTGTGTGTGTGTCCCACTCGTGCAAAAAGGCTGACCTCCTTTACAGTTGTACAGCTGTCAACAGCGACCACACAGTGTGATCCACCTTTTTTTGTCCAATTATCACTTCAAGCTGGAGTGATGTGACTGTTATGAATAAATGGTGGGTGAATAATTTTAACCAAAACTGTTAAAGGTAATGTCCACTCCAGTCAACATCACTTACACAGGATTGTTCAGTAAAAAAAACAAAAAAAAACCCTCTATTTATGACAAAATATATCACCTTTTTCATGGTTGCCTTTGAGGTGATGATTATTTAAAAAATGTGGAACAGAGTGTGCGTGGGAATCTCTTAAATGGAAAACTGAATATGCAGGTTTAAATGATTCTATTTGTGAATTATTCCAATAACTTGATTGCAACCAGTCAATTGCAGCCAACTTCTTAACACCATGAATTGCTGCCTTCATCCCCATCTACTTCATCTTTCTTATTTTTCTTCCTTTTCAAGGACAACTGTCTACAGTAGGTTATTCACAAGTGTTCGCCTCAGTTTCTAAGATACTGTGTGTGTGGGTGAGTGTGTATGTGTGTCTGTAAATGCATGTGTGTGCTGCCAAGTTTCATTTTCAATTTTACCATGTTTATCCAGCAGATTCTCTGCAATCTGTTGACAAAGAAAGGCCATGACAACTAGGGCAAATGTGGCAGAATTGCAGAGAGGCTGACAGAAAAAGTGAAACTGATGGCTGTCAACCCTGAGCAACTCTTTAGAAGGGGGACAGATCTATGGAGACAGTATGGCTGAGTGCTGTGCTGTGAATGAAAATGTTTCCTCTGCCCCACCAATTGAACTGCAGCATATGTCATCTAGGTGTTCAATTTTCTCCCATTATAGTACACAAAATATTGAATCCTAACATAATCCAAAATATGATTCTGCATTTGTCACAGGAGTCACTGGAGGTTTTGCAGAACTGGCACACTATGGTCTCTTGAACAGGTACATGCAATCACTCAGGCAACAGGATTTTCGACATAATGAGGTTTATTGAGGATGTGTAGAAGGCACTGTTGCAGGAAAGATGTTTGGAGGTGGTGAGGACATCGATTAGGTTCACAGCAGTGAAATAAACAGAGTTAGGCAGCATTTCTCAGCTCTGAGAGGCAGTGTTTTTCTGTGTCATTGACTTCCTCGGAGGCAAGGATGGTGCCAAGGTTCAGAACTACAGGGGCTGCAGTGGTGACACTAGTGTTGAGTGAGAAGTTAGGAGTGGAGGGGGGAAGAGTAATGGAGTGCAAATTTATGATTTCAAATTTACTGCAGTTGTGTTTGAGGAAGATTACTTTCTTTTAAAGCAGGCAGTTGGTGAGGAATTAGGAGGTGTCAGAGATAATCAGTCTGGTGGTGAGGTGGAACTCGCAGCAGCAGTAGTAAATTCTAATTTGTTTATGGAGATATATCACTGTCTGTCACTATAAAAGTTGACTGCGAACTATGGGAGTATGTGTCCTATGGTGCCAGGAGAGGACTTACTGTGGCAGATGAGAAGGGAATGCTAAATTGTTCAAAGCTGCACTCAAAGCAAAGAGGATGATACCATGACTTCATCTGGCATCAGGACAGAGAGGGCCATGTGCAACTTTGAGTGCACACCTGCTGACATGCTGACAAAGATCATGAAGTGAGATATTCTAGCACAATAAGAGACAGAGGGTTGTTATAAAATGGTAAATAAAAATAGTAAAAAATGGAATTTTAATTTGAAATCTTTCATAAGTATACATGATTTACAGTAATGCCAAAGAAAGAAAGAAAGAAGGCTGAACAAAATGTTTTAAAAACCTCCACTATAATCTTCAGTGTGTGGTTTGTCTGTGTTATAAGTAAAAGGAGTTTTCACCACGTTTAAAGGCCCCCTCCATGTTGTAGAACATATACACATAATCTGCTTTGAGTAATATTTTGTGTCTGAAAAGTTCAATTTCAGCATTAACAATTCTGAAAATTACATCAGTCCTTCTTCCTCATTGAAAAATCTAGAATCTGTCAATATGTAAATATTTTTCATTTCAAAGATTTAACTATTGGACCAACTGGACAAAAGATCCTTCCTACTCTCAATCTATGTGTGTTTGAGGTTTCAAGTTTCCACATCACACTTGTGTAAGTTCCATATTGGACAAACTGAAAAGTCTGCACACCATATAAGTTGGATTCCAAACTAATTGTGATGATCATACTCATACTGTACATGCACGTCTTAAACCCTTAAGGTCTTAAGATGCGCACAAAGAAACATTCCCCCTTCAGCAGATGAAGGCCTTTTGATGTCAAACTTTGCACATGAATCATTCTGTACACTAAAGCTCAAACATCCAAGCGAAGGAACAAGAAGAAAAACACATTTTTCAGTGTACTTGTTTTCTGATTGGTTTGATATCATTCCCATGACACCATCATCAGACAATGTGTAAGTCAAGATTTTTGAACTGGAAAAAAAAAAACCTATTTGGGCAATAGTGCAGAAACAAGCTGTCCTAACTAGAACTTACTAGCGAGCCGATCCACTCTCCAGGGGAACTTCCAACAACTGGAGCTGGATCTTGGTTTTAAGATAAAAACAGCTACAACTTGTCTCGGCTGGAGACTGTGTTTTAATAAGTCAACAAGAGAATGTATAGAAAAAGATCAGCATGTTGATGTCCTGCCTGTAGTATAAAGCCCTCTGTTAGAGACCTCCAGGAGAGGCCTCGCCACTTCATATCAATGGCACCATGTGAAGTGGCAACATAAAAGAAGCAGATGAACCATCAGGGTGAACAAGATGAAAATAAATTGGTCACTAAGGGAGCTAAAGGCCAAGAGACCATGGCCTTTAGCTTATCCTCAGGGTAGCTGAGGCACAGAGCTGGATCTATGGTCTCAGGTGGGGTGCATGTAAACCACCACACTGTTTGAATGTTGCAATTAGCCAAATGTCATGAGTCACAAATCAGCCTTTCAAGGCAAGGTTACACATAATCATAGTGAAAAGGTTGTCCACCACATATTGGGAAAATTTCATGAAATGATGTGGCTCATGGAGGACTGATGATATGCAAAAGATAAAAAGAAATTGAATGGTTCCCTTTCTGCTTCTTGTAAAGTGATGAATATTTGCAGAATAAGATATCATAGCATTTCATATATATATATTGTATATAAAAAATGTAAAGCCTGGCCACTAATGTTAAAGGGCTACACAAAATACAGTAGAATGAATGCAGTCAAGTCACTGACTGAGCCTTATATTGTGAAATTTTAACAACCTACTTTGCAATTCATAATGTTGGTTCAAAATATACAGCGGAACTTCTATATTTCCTTTGAAAATGTATGATTCTGACATTTCTCATGTCTAAACTTGGCTCTGCAGTGGGGTGGAAGCACTCCAGATATAAATATCCTGTATGTAAATATGTTTATGTATGTATAATTTTACATGTTGTTATACCTTGAATAAATATGTCTACTGTCGGATTTGTGGGAGGCAGATTTTATTAATGTAAACTACATACAGCCTGTCACTATTATTCTTCATTTTGATTTGTGTTCACTGTGATAAGAGAGTGATTTACCCACAGAGTATTCTTTTATTTTATTTTTTGCAATCACAATCAGAAAGCCCTTCTCACAAATTACTTTAATTTAATGTCTTCATCTGGCTATTTTGGGGTGGCAAATACACCTACACAATGACAAAACACTGAGTTTGAATGAATTATGTGATTTGAAATGAGGATTTTCTCAATGTGTTGTTTGTTATTTGTCTGTTATTTGCTATAAATGATTATACTTGTCTCCTATCTGGATATATCTTTTGTTATGAGTATGAAATAAAACACTCGACATTGCAAAATCACAAAGCATTCTCAAAGATGAAACTGTCTTTTCGCTTCACTTACACAGAAATACAAGTTTAGGGTCATCTACAGACAGTAGGTGATTCATTAATTTTTAACAGGGGGGATGGCCCAATGGGAGGGTGAGGACTAGGTAACCCTAACCCTAAACCTAGGACTGCAGGATTTTCATATAGGCCTAGCCTAATTCTTGACATTATAATTGCAATTTAGTAGAACTGTTATTAGGCTAAATACATATTTTGTGTAGGGCTATTCTTTAATTGGATGTAGACATTTAATAATGCTTATTTTTCAGAACATTTCGTGGTGTTGACAGAATAAATTTTCCCTTGAGTTATGTGACTGTAGCAGCTAAGCACCATGCAGTCAGTGCAGGTTAATTTCCTCAGTCACGTTACCTGCTCCACTCCCAGGTTACACCAAACATCTTTAGTAGAAACTATATCTGTAGTCATGTCTCCCCTAAAATATATTGTTACAGAGATGGCTTGGTTCCGGGGTGTATTGTCAGCAGCACAGAGGCTACTGAATGATCATAGAAATATTACAGGAATACTACAGGCAGCAGTGTGTCTCTATGATCCTCTCGCTCTTCTGTGACTACACATTGTTACTTGTCACTTTGACATGAAGGTGACACTACTCTATAGAGTATATAGGCTACAATATAGAATAGAATTGAATATTTATGGCATATAGTTTAGAGAATATTATAGACCCAAGATGAAACTGACAGAAGGGCAGGACTGAGAGGAAAAGTTGCAATTACAAATCCATCTGCTTCTTCAGCATCATGTACAGCACCATGGATTTATCAATACACAGCACAGTTAGGCTGCTGATATTTCAGAGCCATGGTTGGGGCCATAGATTCTAACTTGCAGAAATCTCAGTCAGATAAAGGATCAATGAGTCAGGCAGACTAGACGAACATATTCAACTTAACAACCCCTCTGCTCCTGCACTCTCTCTGCTACTAGGTGATGGAGAGGGGGATGGCATTTTGGACATCTTTCTAACAAGGGGGATGGCATCTTCCCTCATCCCCCCTCAAATCGCCTACTGTCTACAGAGCAGCTCTAGTTTTCCTGACCCGGCTCACCCCGGCTCTGCCAGTTTACAGACACAGCATGAATTTTACAGTAAGACTAAAAAGGTAACTGCACAAAAAACAAGAATCTTAACCCCAAGAACTCTTAAATATTAACACCTTTAATTTTCAGCCAGTTGATTACTCACAAATGATTAAAAGTGTTTGATCTGGGAGAGATGCCATGAGAAAATGAAATATAAAGATCACTTGTTAAAGCTTTCTCTCATTATTTTACAATCACTCAAATGACTGATTAAATTCATATGGATCCTCTATGCTTTCCTGTCCTTATTACTACCAGTGCTTTCCAAGAAAAAAGGCCTCCATTACAAATATTTTCCTATGTTTTTTGTAACAGTGTCCAAAGAAGGGAAGCAGTTTGCAGCCAAATTGTTCTCCTGAGGGCTGAAAAAGTATCTCAGCAATAAATAACTTATTTTTCATCAAACCAAAACCACAAAACCCCACAATGTGGCCACATCACCCAAAGGCCAGTATATTGAGCTAAATCTTTATGAAGCAGGACTGTAGCTGTGTCATTGCAGGCAGAGCCTTGTAATTGGGCTCTGTGGGCTTGGCTATGTATTTCTGTTCTTCCATTAAATTCACATGTACTACAAGATGGGTAAATTAGAAGGAGCCTATACAACACTTGGTGGTGGGGGTGTGTGTGGGGGGATTGGGAATGGTCCCTGTAGTAGGGCGGCCAAATTGTGTCAAAGTGAGTATAGAATTGACAACACAATGCCAATACTTCTGTCCTCATACCACTTCTGGAAACCCAACTACCTAGATTTAAAGCTTAAATAGTGGATTGCACATGGTGCCCCCTTGTCTGCACAATATCTGCAGACACTCCTAATCCCTGTTTATCAGTCTCAAGATACAAATATTGACAGGCTGTCCCACACTGTGCATAGCACTTATTGCACCATCGCCTGGAGCTATCCTACCCATAGCAAAGTTATCTCCATGTAACACGGAGCTGTCATGGTGATCCAGAGAAAACAGAATGACTTTCAGTCTTTCCTGGCTCCTCTGGGATAGCTATGGTCAGGACAAAATAATGTTTTTAAGACACCACTGAATATTTGCACAGTGAGGCAGTCAGCTCTTAGAAGGGATCCACCTAATATGTTAGACTGCACAACAGCAAATCAATGCATTCCCTTTACAATGTGACTATGTGGGGACATCTTTTAAATAAAGCAGACACATTTGTCAGTCATATGTAATGCTATTTGAATATTAAAGATTTCATAATCTGTTTTGGGGCTCAAGAAAGAGCAATTAAGTCAAACATAATCCCTCATTTAACTTCTCAGCACCTGTATCAGCCAGATTTTTAAATGAATGCTCATGTTGTCTTAGGCCCACATATTTCTGGCTGCTTTCTAATATTCATAATACTGATTTATATAATAGAATCCCTGGATGGTTTGATTAAAAGAGAGATTCAAGCACAGGTGACAATGTGTATATTTTACCTAATTATGCAATGAAAAAGTATTATATTATTTTATTCCATATTCTAGAGATTATGTCATAGATTAATAAACACTGAAACCAATTGTAAGTGGCTATAAATGGGATGTAAGTAAAAACCTTGATTAAAACATCGTCCAATATAAAAAATGTCTATATGAGATATACAGTGTGATATGATCTAAACTAGCTTGACAAATGTATCCAGGAACTTCAAAATTTCCAAAATAAACATTAGTGGGTAATATGCAACAGTGTTTCAGACTCAAAGGCACTGTGAGGAGAAATCTGGTTCATTTTCACATACACATTTTATTTTTGCATCAAAGAATTGAAAAACTGCCCTACTGTATGTGGCTGTGTTATTCCTGAGGGCAAACCAATCTGGCAGGTTAAGATTCTTCAAAGGGAGAGCCTTCACCAGAACGATGATCAGAACAAAACCGTCAAAACAACTGTAAATACATCGCATTGTGAATCTCATTGGCAGAAAATGCTAATTTGGCTGCATTTTAAAACTGAAAAAGGGTTTTCAAAAGATTCTCAAATTTGGCAGTCGTTCAAGTCTATACATCTTTGTAAGATGATAGTGTAAATCCATAACCATTCAACAGTGTAGTACAAATCTAGTAAAATTTCTTTGATGTTTAACATCACATATAGTTGTAACTAAACCCTGCATCTCATTTGTCTTCAGGTGACATCAGGACACTGTATACCATCCCAAAAAGGTAATGCATGGCTTGAGGCCTCCATTGACTCACTTCCATCTTCCCATTTCCCTTTACTGTCATACTGTCCTTTGAATATTGCACTATCATCATATCACTGTATGTAATTGGAAAAGAATTACCAAAACAAATATATATATATATATATATATTTTTATTAACATACTCTTTTTGGGAATGGCAGAGAAGTGACACATACTCTACCTATTTTCATGTGTCTTTGCTTTGGATATCACAACCAATGTGTTGCTTTGTTACCATAAAAAATGTTCTGGTAACCATTTGCTGAGAACCATTTTTAGTATAATGCATAATAGGATTCCCAGCAAGTAGTATGAAACACAGTTTGTTATTTTGGCATATTATTTCCAAGTATATACCTGTGTTTTTTCCTTGTAACTCTCAATATACGGGTATTTCTCAAAACAATTACAGCACAGCCAAGTATATATCTTCTGTTGAGGTTCTGTGTAACATAGACATCCCTCTTTGCCATAATGATTCTCCTCCTCAGCTTAGCTGACAATGGGTTTGTGCTTATTTTCACCAAAACGCTCTGTGCAAAGTACAACAATACAGTAGCTTCATCAAAATAAGCTAACAGTTTGAGCATCAATGAAAAATGATTCACAGTAATAAATCACAAAAGAGACAACATTAGGTTTGGCTTGCATAGCAAAGCAAAAGAAAGAGAAAAACATTAAAAAATATATTTACAAATTATGCAAGTCCATTTTCATTTTAATTAGTCATTTTGTCGTGGTTTTTCTTCTTCATCTCCTCTGTGTGAATTGTTGTACACCAAGTGACAGAAAATAGAAGCGGACATATAACATACTGTTTACTCTTTTGAAGAGGGGGATGAAAGTAACACTGTGAGACTGGTGTCTGTGTCTGTACATGACATTTACAGCTCTGCATTTTTATCTCGCACTTTGTTTCTTTGTCTTCATTCGGTCGCCTTTCCATATTCCAAACATCATACTGTGTCACTCGCAGAGAGAAAATCTCATAGCGCTTATAAACAAGGTGTCCTGGGACAGGCAGCAACTGCAGGGAATGATGCCTCACAAAGACTCTGAAAGAGAGGCAGGCAGACACAGCAAAACAACAATGTAAAATCTGGGTGGCATTGAATATCTGCATCTTCATTTTACAGTACCAGGATATATCTCAGTTTGGATACAAGCTAGAAACTGGTGGGATCAAATACTTTATCCAAAACTGTCATAGTAGACACACATACTGTAGTGATATGCTTTTGTTATTTCTGTGTTGTGACTGAAACATTATTCCAGTCTTTATGCTTCTTTTGGGGTGTAATCAGGGTAAATCAAAGAAAAAATATAAAATGGATTCATAAAAATTTAAAAGAAGTGTTAGTAAAACCTGCATATTATGGTTCTCTGCAGATGTATTAGGTTACATATGTGTAATGAACACTAAGACTCATCCTCATGGGGATAGACACTTACAGTGATCCCTTTTCTCTGTGCTGTTTGTGGGAGGATGCCCGTTGTGGGAGGGATCTGTGCCAGGTCTCTTGTGGGAACCCCTACTCAGGGTGGCCCTGTTGGATGTTGTTGTGCCGCTCCAGGAAGCCATATGCTGCCGCTCCAGCGTTGACACGGTCACCATGCACTCCTCAGAGGGGTCTGAGGCTGCAGCTGCCCATGAGCTGTGCATGCGGGAGCCCACGCTGTGCAGGGACTTCACGGCCGGTGCGTGGGCTGTTGGAGTGGATGGTAGATGAGGGTATTTGGCAAGCGATACAAATGAGGCATTATGATAGAAGCACTTCTCATGAAATTTACTATAGTAGAGGATTTTCTGATAAATAATGGCTGAGAGTCTAAGAGACTTAACTTACCATCTGTGTTGGTGTCTTTTCGTCTGGGTAGAGTCCCAACCTTGTCTGACTGTGGTTTGAGACCAGTCAACGGTGCCCTCTTGTGGCCAAGGCTATGTGTGCCCTGCGCACCATGATCTGCTGCGCCAGAGCTGCCTGAGCGACGTTGCTGGGAGCTTTTACCTACAATTGGCAGGAGAAAGAGAGTGATGAAGATAAAGATTTGGCTAAGTCTGCTTGAACAAGTAGTCTTTGGCTCACACATACTGTGACACACTCAAGTGTGATGTGGATGTACAAAGTAATCAGCCAGATGTGCCAGTTGCAGAAAAAGTAGAAATTGTGTTAAAATTGAAATCAACAACACCAAAAAAACAGATTAATTACCGGATTTTGTGTCAAACCCGTGTTACATACTATTCACATAGTCAACTAGTCAAAATGTGATGTCTTAAAACCAGGTGTAAAGGTGATTCACACAATGTTTCCATCAATCTGTATATTTGTGGAAATGAACAACTGTAACTGCCACAATTCCAATGTAATCAAAGCTCACACAAGCTGAACCATTGCTTGTGAATGTCCCCTAAATGGAGTTTCATTCAGGTGTTGTGAATGTATTGAATGAACAGTGTTACTGAATGCTTTAATCAGAGAGCCACACAATAATTTAAGCAATTTAAGCAATCAAATCTATGAAAATTCAAAACTGCGTATTCCATTCGATTACATGTTGAATTCAAATCAGGCATCATGGAGGTATTTATTAACTCAATGAAGTGTGCCTTTTAAAGCATTAAGCCGCAGTTCCAGTGTGGCACCCCCTGTGGAAATACTGCCTCCACGCTGGCTTTGTTCATGTTTTGATTCACTGGACTGAAGATATTTCCTCAATCTGCCTGAATGCGCTTCTAATACAAAGACAATATGTGACAGTTACACAAGAGATGATAAAATGTTTGCATTGCTAATGGTAGTAAATATTTTTAGTCACACTGACCTCTATTTTGCCCTACTGTGGGGTATTAAAAGTGTTGAAAATACATATTCTCAATACACAAGTCAATCTTTTAACCTATCAAACAATGGAGTCTAAAAATGGTATAATTCTGTCCCTGTGGGAGACGCCTTCAAGTTTCCCTCTAAAGATACTCTTTCAGACAGAACCCTATTTATAAATGCATCATATCTTAAATGTTAGACATGTGACTTTTCAGTAGAGCCCTACTTAAGTTTTTAAAATATTCTATGTTATGGTTTTGATGTCTATGCAAGATTAGCTTCAAGTAACGTTTAACAGGCTGTCGGAATATCTCTTTGACAAAGAATACTTAAAGTGACAAAAGGGTTTGCATGATTTGAATCTGAATAATTTTAATTTGTGAGCCCATAAAACTGTGTTACTTGATGTCATATATGGTTTCTACGTCACCTTTGAGTGTCAATCACTGATCCACTATGTAATATCCTATGTGTGTGGGTGTGCTTAATTAAATGGGCTATTGTGTGCCTTGGTCTTTGTTCTGTGCAGTGTGTCCATAGGTGATAGTTCAGCCAGCCAACAGACCGCACAGTGTTTTCTGCCTCAGTGGCCCAAACCCTATTCTATTGGCAGACAGAAGGTTGATATTGGACAATTCTGCAAAACCCCAGATTATGTTAAAAGGTGATGTTTTTGAACCTTCATTGTCATTGTTTGTTTTGTTTTTTTCTTTCCTTTTTTATTCCTACAATATCTGTGCAAGACAAACTACTGTTCAATAATTGGTTAGATTGTTGTCATGCCGCATTCAAACACACATCCATCCACCACCCTGATGTCCACATATTACTCTTTTGCTTGCTACATAGGGAACACACTTCTTCCTGCATTGGCACTGAACATTGTCACAGGATTAAATCATGTATTGCAAAATCTTCCAATATGAACGTAATTCCTTGGGATACTGGGCTGAGTAGCTGTAACCTGCATACAGGAGGGGAAAAACCTGGTTGTGCACTTTTTCTATCATCTGTCCACACCTGTTTTTACATACAGTACATGCATGTGAAATTTCTGATACAAACATATTTACTGTTGTGACATTCTCACATCTGTGTCTTTAGACATTCTGTATGTTGTTCTTAATGCTGTTAGTGATAATGATTATAATATATAATTGCATACAATTGATGAGGTGAAAACCATGTCTTTAGGCAGCCATGTTCTTAAACGTAGTGCCCCTCTGATGTCCTTTTAACAAACATAGCTATTATTTAAAAACATTATTATATTTTATTGAAAAATGTATTCTGTCATCTATAACATTTCTCATACTTTTCTTTTATACATTTCCGATTCATTTGTTTTATAGCTGAAATTGTTATTGACATATATTTATACATCATATATTTACACATGCCAATATTATCTAATTATGACATTATTATTTATCCATATTTATCTGTAGCTGCCCTGGCCTGATGTTGCCAAGTGTTTAATTATATTTTGTGCAGCAGAAATGATGTGATGAGGCCAGTTAATTATGAGCCTGCCTTCTTACTTTCAATGTCCTGGCGGTTTACTCATTTAAAAGCAATAACTTCAGTACAATTAGTTTTTACATGTCAAACATACCTGAGCTCTCAAGGTTATCCATGCTGTGACCAGGAGTATATTCAAAGCCACACAAATTCTTTGACACCACAGCGTATCTTTCATCCTCCTCATCCTCCTCATCTTCAGAGAGGAGTGTGGCTCCCAAATCAGAGCCCAGTGTACTAGACATGAAGTCCATTGGAGGGATGGGGGTGTTGGACACACTTGGACTGCTCTTCATGTGCCTAATTAATTGTGGGGAAATACTGCATATTAGGGATCAAAATATGTTTTTTTTTTAAAGCTAAGCAGGTCACTGAGGGGGGAGAGAGAGGGGAGAGAAAATTTTGCAAAACAGACTCTAGAATGCAGTATCAGTGCATATTCAAAAAGGCAGAGATGCAATGTGTGGAGACTATGAATGCCTGCAATGATTTCACTGATTACTTTCTCGGTGCTGGTGTGTGTTGCGTTAACACAATGGAGTTGTAATTGGACTGGATAAAGGATATCTGGATGGGCAGGGCTGTCACCAACATGCCTGTTATCTCCCCCACAGCTGTCCTCCATGATGGCTCACATCCCGCCATAGAGGAGATGCTTGCATAATTACCAACTCTATTTACTGATGTCAGAACAGCATGTTAGACTAAACCCAGTCATTACCCTCCAACACATGTTGCCACTGACTTGTCAAGTTTTCCAATGTTCCATCAAAGGTATAATCAATGGAGAGCTGTTTTTATCGCTCGCAAGGAACACGGACGGCAGCTTCGGGCTGACACATGTAAATACCAGCATTATAAGACGTTCAAATATTGGCCATTGATATGCAAACTATCAACAGAATAAAATGAATGAAATTACAGGTATCTATCCTACTACACAAAGCAAATGTATCTGAACAAAATTGTGATGCATACTCTCAGTATAAGACTTTCAAATTAAATTAACCAGAAAATCATGGAAGGAAGGTGGTCTCAACAATGCAGTTAAGTGGAGCTCCTTACCATGCCTGCTTGGCTACCTCATACTGGTAAGCTCTGGTCAGCTCATCCAAGTGGGCCTGCAAAATGGATTGCATTTCCTCATGGTGGGCAGAGCTGAGAGAGGAGGATGAGGGCTGGCCGAAAGGAGCTGCTGCCGCTGCTGCCGGCGAGGAGGATCTTCCCCTCAGGGGAGGAGTGGGACCTCTCTCTTCCTCTACCTCATTGTCCAAATTCTGGTGGCGGTAAGTCTGGACAGACATGGGTGGAGCCCAACTGTTGCTGTCATATCTGGCATGTGGACAAAATGTTTCTGTGTTAGTCATCACATTGCTGAACAGATGATTGCATATTTATGTTGAACCAATTTCATATAGCCACTAGTTTAAGATACTGTAAATCCGCTCTGATCCAAAATGGATTGTACAGCTAATAAAAAAATCGAGTTTTGTTAGTTTTTCTATATAAGGAAAATAGGCAGCTAGAGGTCTAAATTGCCATTGTTTGAAGGTCTTGTCCAAGCTCTCTGATGGTAAACACACATGCACTGGGCACAGGTGCAGGATAATGTGACCTCTGTGTTTCAATGTGTTTCTTTGCGTCAATGTGTTTTTGTGTTGGTGTGCGTCCGTTCCACGCGAAGAGATTGATGAGATATGAATGCATCTTACCCTCCTCCGTGGTTTTCCTGGGGGTAACGGTCAAGGTCAACCTCAGTACCAGGGAGAGGGTGCATAGGTGGTGGAGGCAGGGGCATGTTCGCCCAACATGTCCCATTTGATTTAGAGGTCTTTGTTCCACCCTTCACCTTCTTTTTCTTCCCCACCTTTGCACCTGGGGGTAGGCAAAGAAGGAAGGAAGTTTAGTCTTCTCTACACAATGCTAAGAATTCCCTGTACATACACACACACACACACACACACACACACACACACACACACACACACAAATATTATGCTATGCTTAATTCACACACAAACACACACATACAGAAGCTGCCTTGAAAGCTATCTTCTATCTTTCTCTGCTATCTGCACTTTTTCAAACCTGTCTCCCACCCAGTGTTCATTATTTCTCTTTTTTGTGTGCTGACAGCGAATTAGGACTTTTTCTAAATGTTGACATTTCTTAAAGAGGCATCAAAACCTGCGGCAAACCACTTTAAGTTGCTTCCATACAGCTTCCCCACTTGCTCTACTTTATCTCTGGTGAGCCTGACATTTAGCTGAGCGCACAGCCTATTGTGCAAAAGTATAAAAGTACAGACAGAAAATGCCTCCGTGACTATACTAAATGTATGAACACTGCATAAATAACTCGGAACACTGAAGGATTTTCCGCCATCGCTAATCAAGTTAACCCAAAGAAATGCGTCATGATTGTGTGACATTTCTGGGCTAGATAAGCTCCCAGGGTACAATTGTGATGAAGACAGAAGAGTAATTAAGAACATTATCCTAAGGGTCCATTTTCAGTGAATACAGTATGTAAATAAATTCCCTCCTTTCCACTCTGCTCTTTCCAAGGGTGCTGGAAGAAGGGGTTTAAGGGGCCATTGCCCACCCCCCCCAATTTACCCTCCTCCGACATTCTTTTTAAGTCACAAATCGCTGTATCCCAGCAAATGCCCCTATATTGCAACATTTACGGTAAAAAGACATTTCAATCATTCTCATCCACTCTAAGACATTAGGTCAAATAAAGCAAGCAAACATAAAATGGGAAGAATATTTTCTAAGTGAAATGATTGTTTCTTAATTGTATTTGCATGTGCAGGCAACCAGCCAGTCAACACACATGTTTTGAAAGTTCATGCAAATGAAATGAACTTGTTCATGTGAATATTCATATTCACTGGTTAATTCATGATATCACATTGAAATGACAGGTCCAAAGCATTTCCTTTTTTGAGTAAAGGTTTATTTAGGCTATTGTAGGCTGTGAATTAATGATTTTCACACCAGCATGGCATGTAGATAATTTGCAAAAGTGAAGCAGTAGGAAAGTAATGTTTTTTTTTTTTCTGGTTTATTGTTAAATATGGATTTGGGGCACGGCTGCTTACAACACAAGGGCAACATTAACATTCCTATTGCCTGCTTGCTACTTCTCAGCTGCAGAAGTGTTACTGTCCTGTAAACTCGTAGTTTCAAGTAGGTGTATCTGCAGACTTGCAGTAACTACACGACACACCCACTTTGCTATATGACACACCCGCTTGGTTAGGTTTAGGCATGAGCAGTGAGATGGTTAGGGTTTGGGTCAGGGGTCAGAGGGATGTGTCATGTTGCATGCCGTTACAGTGACAACATCAGGGGGTGTGTGTCGTGTAATAAAGTGGGTTTCATGTAGTAAAGCGGGTGTGTTGTGTAGGTCTGCAAGGCTGCAGATAGACCCTTCTCCTTAGGTTTTGGTAAATGAACAAAAAAATTTGTATCTAATCCCACAAGCACTTGTTAGCTGCTTTGTGTCTGAAATTATATCGCCACCCTGTGGTGCAAGCAAGCTATACTCACTCCGCAAAAGTTTAGTGAGAGCTACACACACACACGCGCACACACGCGCGCACACACACACACACTTTTTGTCCCCTGCATTTCTAAAATGAATCTGGCACCCCTGGCTCTTACCCTGGTTTAGCTTGCCAACTCCTTTGTAGTAAAACTATTGCTAAAAGAACTGCCTGTCATTTTAAATGTCACATTAAATGTTTTACTGCTGCAGTTCACAGAGATTGCAATACCAAAAATACATTTACATGAGTGCAAACATCACACACACACACACACACAAAAACCCAAGTATTTAGATCTATTAGATCTATCTTGCACATTTCATCATAGTTCGTACCACTGCCAGGGCATCTGTCAGTTAGCGAGTAGCCCAGGTTTGCCATTTCCTGCTGGGCTTGGAGAGAAGCCTTCCAGCGGGGATCTGGCCTGTCCACAGCCAGCTCATGGAAGCTGTTGGACTGGAGTATCTGAGTGGTGGCGTAGGGGGTGGGCTGACTGCCTCGCGCTGGGCTGTTGTAACCTGCCTTCCCCATGAAGTCAATACTGCTGTAGATGGCACCATCAGACAGCATGGTGCCCGTCTTCTCCACTGCAGCGGACGGTAAAACATCTGAGACAAAGGAGGAGGGTGACCAAGCAGGGAGGCAAAGGGAAAAGGGATCATGGAGAGATAAGTTGACATGAAGTTAACGATCTTTAAGGTCATTAACACTCCCTGCTGCTCTGGCACTCTGTATTAGTTAAATACAGGTCTCAAACGGACTTGATATAAATGAAAGTGATTATCTACAACCGTAATTAGCATGCAACACGCTGTGGGAGCCCGGTGGAGTGTTCACAAGAGGGATACTCAAACAGTGCTAACCTTCAGCTCTACTGTCTTGCACACATAAAGCCTGCAGCTCACCAAGGTTCCAATGAGCTTAGAAAACACGCAAACACACAAATACACAATGCAAAGCCTTATACTTGAACTATCGATCCCATACAACCTCACAAAATGCACAATGGCAGGGCATGAGAAAGAAAGTAAAACAGTAAAAGAAAAGTATATTCAAACACCACAAATTTAAGCCAAATATCAGGCTTGTCAAATCAAATTAGTAAAGTATAGCCCTCAAAGGCTCTTTTAATTTCTGTGTGTGTGTGTTTGTTTGTGTGTGCGTGCTTATGTGTGACATCCTGTCACTGTGCTTCCCAAAGGATGAACATCAAAACTGTCCAACCAGGCATTGCTAAAAGTGTATTTTTCATCACCCAGGCCTGTTTATGATTCTTACCTCCTCGGCCAAAGTTGCTGCCACCCTTTGGACTCCCTAAGCCCCCATTAGCTGGGAGGCTTGTGGAGGGCCAGGAGTCAGCCAACCAGGGGAGGCCTTGGTCACCCGATTTCAACAGCCCCGGACGGCTGCAAGAGGATGTTTGAAGAGAGACAAAGAGAAGAGAGGAAAGGTGAGAAAGACAGAGAAGCAGTGACATAGTTAAATATCCAACCTGCATCATAACACTCGTACTGCTCATTTTTTTCTTGCTGCATCAACAACAAATTGATGTGAAAACTCATTCAGCATATTCTTGCCTGTGGAGCAGCGCACAGGCGACAATAAACAACAGAGAGACATAAAATGGCAAGTCTATAAATCAGACTTCTGCCTCCCCCTTAACTCCACCACCCCTAACTCTCCCCGGAGAAACAAGGCAGGCCTAAATACACACTAAATCCACTTTAGAGCCTTAGCACAACAGAAATTTACATTTTAAATTGAGAATCATGGACAGCCTCTGGCAGAGCAGCTTCACTGCTGCACCGTCTCCATGGCAACAGAGACAGCAAAAGCCCATTAGGTGGTTTAGGAAAGCTACCGTGTCATTTTGTCTCAGTGAAATACAGCGGTCATGAATACAGGCTTTGACTTCAAAGTAGGGAAGTTGTGGGCGGCAATTCAGGAGGAAAAAAAGACAATTTACTACCACTTCGTATCAGCTGCTGTAAAAATGGCAAAACATCCACTTGCCTCATGCATCCTGTTCGCATATGTTTACTTAATGTGCTACCACACAGTGAATTTTCCACTATGCCTGATTCACCAAATGCCAAGGGAATTGTTCACAGCTGACTTGGTGATGGCTCAAAGGTGTTCAAACAATTACGTCAATAATTTCCATTTTAGAATACACAAGCATATACATACATTTACATACATTTACTTAGAAACAAACGCCAACACCAATACAATGACACATGTGTATAAACACACAAAATAGCTCGGCAAGAAATTGTTTATTTTTAGTTCATTATTTGCAACATTTGTTCTGGCTCTGGGCTTATCTGCTTGCTTAGGTGTGACAAAAAGGAAAGAGGGAACAGGGAGGAATAAAAAAGAAGAGGGGCCTTCATTCTTTTCTTTTCTGCAAAGCAAATTTGCCTCTTTCTCTTGTTGTTTCAGGACAATTTGATGCCCAGTGGATACAAGGGCAGGCTTCATTTTGGGCATTTTAAGCAGGCAGGAAATGCTCATGGTCGCCGAGTGGAGTGTCAAGGTCCAGCACTTTGTTGTTCCATCCCCACATACGACCCATCATTGTGTACTGTATGCCAAGCTTTTGAAACAGCACATTCATCACCTCTCCCCTCCTCCCACGACCTCTCACTCTGCCAGCAACCTTAGATGAACTGAGAGAGAGCCAGTAAATACAACAGCGGCCCACCTGCATTAATTGGTAGCACTCACTTCAAAGGAGTGATTAATGATTTCATCAAGTATACATTAGTGCAAATCACACACTGATATGAGGAAGCAGGGGGAATATTAGAACATGTATGCAAATTCTATTCATCATGAAAGAACTCCTTATTTTAGGTATTATAATGAGCTCTTGTCATTGAGAAGGCACACTGAGCATTGCGCTGTGTGGTACTGAAATGTCAGTGGGAAAGCTCTAGTTGTAGGTTTCTTCTTTTTTTATAAGTTAATTTAAATTCTCACCTTCCATTTCTGATCAGACCTCTGTCTCTTTGGAATGTAACTTGTAGAGGAAAGAGAGAGGACAGAGAAAAAAAAAGAAGAATCACATTGCAATCATTTTGTCTGAAAATATGCAGTACCACCATCAATTTAAAAGAATGATATATTACCGCTGTCAAGAATGAAGGCAGCTAAATTACTGTGATATTTTAATATATAATGCACAATGTAAAGGCATACCTGCACGAGTAAAGGTGAAGGACTGAACTGCAATTTAAAAAGACAGGGAGAGTGGTCATATTAAAAGGCAAATAACATGTCTTAAATCATAAGTACATCATCATCAACATCTCCATCATGAAATCATGGCCAGGTGTGAAAATATGGATCGGGTCCTTTCATCTTTGCTTTGTTTGTTCATCTGTCACTGGTGGCATGTCGGCACGGAGCAGATTTTAATGAAACTTGGGGGATGATGCATCTAACCGCTGCATTTCAGCATGTTCTGAATTACACTGATTGCCCTTAGGGATAATGTTCAAATGAAGGTGACACATTTGACCCATTTTTCCCTGAGGAACCTTCATCATTTTACTTATTTATATTCCAAAATACAAAATTGGTGCATGGCTGTTGACTTAAAGAAGAGAAAGGAAAAAGAGGTTTATTCTGAAATAATATTATTTGACAAATGTGACACCTCAAAGCAAAAGTAATTCATATTGCAATCAAATATTTGATGAAGTTAGTGGTTAACTTTGTCATGTAAAGTAAAATAAAAGATATTTAAAAAGAAATCTCAGAATATTTAAGATTCTTAACCATCCCTGTAAAAAATTGCAATATTTTTTCTTAAATGGAAATTTGATGTTTTGGAATTAAATTCCTCAATTTATTTTGAGAGAAAGGATCAGAGCAGCAGCACTCAATCATGTAAATCCCCATTGAATTAGGAAATCACTGCGGTCTCTCCCCAAGTCACCACAATGAAAGCTGCAATACACATTATGATAATGGCACACAGCTATATGCTTGACTCACAGAGGGATAAAAGAATATTTCATACCTAAACCTAGACGTGCCTCGTGTTAATGTGCAAACAACACCAGCCATGGTCTGATAATGGAAGGGGATGTTAAATTACTTATCTCGCATGAATGTATTAGAGTGTTGAGGTACGGTGCTGATGGAACTCAGCACAGTTGATGCACATCAGTGCACAGTGAATTAAAGTAAATAGGGCCTATTTCCATCTGTGCTGAATATATTTCCTTTGTTCTGTATTTTAGCCAGCTCAAATGGAGTCACATCTGTGCTGACATCAGTTTTCATTGGAGAGAGAGACCTACTGTGCTTTGAGATTCTATGTTGATGCAGAACCATGTAAATTGATTTTTTTACCTGCATAGTTGCTGAGTCCCTTCCTCTTTTTTCTCCTCCAGTACAGCCAGGCACTGAAGCCCATGAGGACAATCCAGCAGGCACCTCCCAAACCAGCAATGAAGGCTGGCTGCTTCACCACGTCTGAGATGCTATTGTTGCCTTCCGATCCCGTCATTACGTCCCTTAGTTCTGCACCTGGGGGCCCCACACACAAATACACATACACAAGAAAAGAAACATATGAATGGTTGAATGTAAATTTAAACACACGTGAACGAACAAATTATTATATTTCAATAGGCTCTGTATTTAAATCATTTTGAATAAAGATGAAATAAAGCCAAATCTTGTTTCCTTTCTGGCTCTCAAGTTACAACCAAACATATAAATGAAGCAAATGAAGAACAAAGAAATGTACAAGAAATGTAAATAAATATCTGACAAAAGATGACAATGTGAATTAAAAAAACACATTCCCAATATTATTTGTCTAGTTTAGTTAAATCACCAGGCAACTATTTAAAGAAAAAAAAATCAACAACAGTAGAGGATCTATTGTTCAGGCCAAAATATACACTTTAAAAATAAAATCAAGTCAGCGGGGAACATGAATCAAACATCAAGACACATGGGTCACAGGAATCGCCAAAATATGAGACCATGAATAAATGAAAACAAAACAAAAAAAAACAACACACAGGCAACTGTGTAAAAGCAAAAAAACAGCATCAGTGCATCCAATATGTAGGCAGAGTTAATCAATTCAGCAGTGCACTTATCAACTTGAGCTGCAAGACACGAGATTGACAGAGCAGCTCTGACAGAGTTTGATTTTCTGTTGCAGTTACTGTGCTGTGAAATTAGATTCACAGTCTCCAGCAGGAAACCCCCTCCCATCATTAAGCTTCAGTCCACGGGCCTGTGTTTCCCTCTCTCTGTGCGTTAAGGGTGTTATTATCAGTCAAAAGTCACAGATGAAGAGCATCTGGCCTGGGCTCCAATATTGATTCTGGGCTTATATACTCTGAGCATCCTTTAGCTATTTGATAAGATGTGATAGGCTGATAAGCTCCTACAAAAACACTGTCTACTTTGTTAGCACCAGCTGCCCACATATTGAAGAGGATTATTGATATGGCTAACAGTACTTGGCACAGTGTTACCAGACACTACACTTAATGAACTGCTATTGATTTCTCAGTAGACGTCTGTGTTGTAAAGCGCAATCTTCTTTCTTCAAGTGCGATAAATTGATAAATCATTTTTCCAGACCCCCCCCCCCCCAGTCTGTGATGGAGACCTTGGTGCCCCATTATGAGGTCATTTTATTTGACTTCACGTTTGGTGTATGTGTGTGTGTGAGTGGATTACCCAAGATGATGAGCTGGGGTTTGCTCTTGACCCCCACCCCTGCGCTGGTGCCTGCAGCTACCTCCACACGGTACTGCACTCCAGCCTGCAGACCCCCGACAACCACTGAACGGATGGTTGCATCCACAGACTTATTGACATGAAACCGAGTTTCGTTGGCCAAACACCAGATCTGACAAAGACAGACACGCCAGACAGAATTCATTGTAATGCCGCACAGTATATTACGAAAGTGCATCAGGTACAGGGCTTGAGTCTACCTTGTACTCCTGGATGATGCCGTTCTGTTGGTCTGAGGGGGGAGGGTCCCATGACACGCTGATGGACGTGCTGTTATGGCTCCCTACTGTCAACACCGACACTTGCTGCGGAGGCGCACTGGGTGCTGATGGTTGGTCGTGGGGGGTGTGAAAATATTAAAGAAACAAAGGAAATACAAGAAAAATAGAATAAAATGAATGAAATAGAATAAATTGTTTTGACCAGAAAAAGGAGTGTCTCCAGTTTTTTTTTTTATCATGTTACAGAGGGATTTGTCTCACCCACTACCTCAATTCATATTCACACAGCAGGTATTTTCTAAGCCAGCGTGGCAGATGGCACTTCATCTCAATTTCATATCTTAATGGTAAGTTTTTTGTATAACTGGGAGGCACTGAGACCTAAAAAATGCATAATTTTTCCATGATATTGACTTTAATATTTCCTTACTTTACTGGCATCCTCAATTATACACACTATGCATTTGAGGTCCAAATTGTGCTTTACTAATTGCACAAATAATAACCATTCCAAGCAGACCAGCAAGTCTTTATACTGTATGAGTCCTCTGCCAAGAAACTCACATCACTTCCATAATGGATTACCACCATTACAACTACATATAAATGCTTCTAAAGTAGCTGCATTCAATTTTGCATATCTTATCTGAATGAAAATGGTAAATGTCCATTTACTACAATGAGCATTTGGAGATTGTTTGTTGACAGAAATGTGGTGCTATGCCTCACGGTGCCAAATTCAAGCTCCCTCCCTAATGCGTCATTTCTTAAATGTACCAGCCTGACCTGCATGGACAGATCATAGATTTAAAGAGACTGCAGGCAGTAGGAGGCATACACCATGTCTATGCAACTGAGCAAACCATCATCTCTCACTGGATGGACCACACAACAGCTCTGGGCACATAGTTCCCCACTATTCTCATTAAAACCATCATTATGTTCTGACTGAGTGGATGAAATAACTACTTTGAACCCAATTAAGGAGCTGCAAAATAATAATGCTATCTGCAGTGGATCCATGTAAGCAAGGCATTCATATCCACAGCAGTGCGGAGAAGCTGAAGCAGGTGGGCCATGACGGGATTGTCTTGTTTGCCACCTGGTCAGACAGCAACATGGTTACTGTGACTTGAATTCTCCAGATGGGCTTGGTTCTGTAAATGGCTGGAGAGAAATGCAATGAACATGTCTCACTGAGGCAAAAGCAAGCAAGGCTTGTATGATGTGAGTAATAAAGCCAGGCCCTCCTAAGAGTAAAAGTGTCTATGCCGGTCCTGAAACTGACTTCTGCCTTCTTTTTTTTTTTTTTTGAGTTGGAAAGATGAAGCAAACCTCCCTTTATGATGTTACTTGTGTTCAAAAGAGATGCTCTAAGCAGGTAAGACATGTCGGCACAATATTTGACAGTCTGGCAGTACAAAGGAATTAAATCTGCCGTATGAGATGCATTCTTTTTTTATTACATTTAACAAATTGACTCAACCCAGTTTGTGGATATCTATATTCAGCCATTTAGACTCTATTGACTTTCTGAAGCAATTACTATTGAACCAACTTTTCACAAATGTACTGTCACAATGTTGTGATGACTCAACTGTTCAGAGAGCAAATCACTTATTTAATGACAGGCTAACCCAATATAAAACTCAAGAAATGATCCTACACTCATGATATATTTAAGTTGAGGTTCCATTTGGCATAAACACACATGACCCCAACTCTATGTTCAAAACAACCACTAACCAGAAAAAATGCAGGTAGACTGTAGTGGAAGGAAGTCGGTCGTTTAAATCATTTGGATCACTATTCAACATTCTTAAAAAACAAGACTCTTCCTGTGTGGTTCTTTGGTTCAGCATTTTTACAGCAATCCATTGTGTTTTTAGTGATAAATTCACAAAATTAAATCATAAAGTGTATTAAGGAAAAAACTAACAAACTTAATAAACAGACTTTATAAAACTTAAGCCAGGAATCGTTTATCACTTATCTTTTTGATCTGATTTTCAGAAAGAAAAAAGTACATGGGCTCAAAGCTGTTTGATAGCCAAGCTGCAATATCCACATGTTGGTGTTTTGCACTAGCACATGAGCACATGAACACAGAACAATAGCTATGGTTAACACTGAAATTGGTTTATTAGAGGACTGCGCATCTGGATTGTCACCACAATCCTTAGGCTTTGATCAAAAGCTGTCTATCTACTGTTCTTTTTAAAAATATATTTGCAACAAAAAGAGGCAGTAGAAAACTTACATTCATCTGTGGTTGCATTGCATTTAAGTGATAATTTCGAATTTTCTTTGTTCCATCTGTCAAACATTGCTGTGCGACATCCTGAATACGGTTCGAGCAAGAAAGAATGAAATGTGCAAGACTGTATACATATGCTTGCTGCCACATACAGTTCCCACAAGGCATCAGTAAACAGTCAGCTGCATAATTTAGCCTCAGTATAGAATATCAGCAACCACATATTGTATGTGGAAAAGAGTGGGATGAAAAATAATAAAATAAAAGGGCAGCAAAATGGGAGAAGCGACTGACAGAAATCTTGCCAAGCATAGTGACCAGTTGACCATGTTGATCACCAGAATATGCATCCAGTTTTACCTAGTTCTTCACATCACTACCATGCATAAAATATATAAATATAACTATATATGGATGATTTGGGGTTAGCTACTGTGAGTGCACTTTGTATGAGCAAGCAAGCCACAGTTTGCTGCTTCAGCAGACTGATGAGACTTGCCCTGTCAGTTAAAGTTTTACATTAGGAGAAGAACGGAACCATTACGGGTAGTTCTGCAATTTCCGTATGTACGAGAGCAATCCCTGAGGATGAATAATGACTTCAGTACCAGTAATGACTCAGGGTAACATTACAATAAATGATCACAACAGCATAAAAGGTCAAAGAGCATGTTCTTAGTAATGTGACTAATACTGATTTCAAGACTGATGAACACAGCAGCTAGAAAATAGAACTTTAAAGCAATTAATGCTCCTGATGTCTGTGGGAATGTGTGTATTTGCACTCACAACTGTGCAATTAAACAAAAGGCTCTTAAGCTGCTTAATGTCCTGCTATACACAAGTGGTAAACATAACCTGTTATGCTAATGAGGCCATCAATTAAGCTAATTAATGCATGAATTAGCAAACATCTCTATGTTAACATACCTGTCCCCATATAACACATGTATAATGTAAAATAAGCTCTATCTGGTAGGGTCAGAGAGTTCTGTTCTACACCGGATGGCCTTATCTTTTTTCTTCACTGCCCCTCCTGCCCCAGTCTCATAATAGCAGTATATCCTCATAATAACAACTACTGCTGCTTGGGACTTATCATAGCATTTCATTTGATTTGCCATAGGTTGAAAGCCTGAGGATCCTGTGGATGACAATGATGACGGTGACGTTACAGAACCTACAGTATATACCACATTGCTCTCACAGACAACTCACTGAATGCTAGGAGAACCATTAATCTTGATACACAATTTCTCCCTGGCTATAGTGAGAGACATCATCTGTTTTGACCTCCGAGACCCCTTAGATGCCCTCTGCTAGGCTTTCACAAAGGCAGTGACACATTCCCTATCTGCCTTTGATGAATAACGAGTGTTTTCCCTCATAATTCTGCAGTGCATCATATTTCCTGCTCTAGAGTATTGGTGGATCAAGCCAATTTTTCCTGTACCATGATGCCTTTTTTCCAGGATCCCAAGAAACTAGAGCCTCTACCCTAGACTGCAAAGACCTCCAGTTACCCTGTGTGGCCATTTTAATTGGGCTCCAGCGAAGCGAATTTCTCTTTCTCCACCAGTTGTATTCCCTGTTCATATCCTCCTACTGGGAAGAAGATGCAGCACTGTGATCCTCTCATATATCCCTCTCATGCTGTGGGTTGAAGTTTTCTTTTATATTAATGGCCTCATCATGACTTGCTCTCAGTACACAGTCCAGCTTATGCGGCACCTGACCAGGGTAGGGTCTATAATAAACTACATAAAGAGGTCCTTGCCCTCCTCACCTAGCCAGCAGGCATTGTACCTGGATGTGGAGAGGCCAGTCTTGTTTTCCACACTATACAACAGCTAACACAACATTTTTGAATCAAGCATTAAAGTTTATTCTTGACCTTTGACATACTATAGTAGTCTGACAAAACAATCCCAACCCAAGGGCCATTGACTTGATCAGTGGGTGGACTTTGCTCAGTTGTTATGGAAATTGATCTGTTATGATCATCATCCATAGCGCACTTCTCAGAATAAGCTAGTAAGGAGACCATTGAGTTGGGATTGTCAAATTAATATTTCCAAGGTCAAGAATGAACTATCAAACTTAATTCATAGGCTGAGAAGTGCTAAGAATGATAAAATCATAAATCAACAGATCCAACTCCATGAATCTTTAAGCAAAATCCATCTGCTCATAGATTTTTGATATGGGTAAAAGCTCCGGACAAAGCTAGTGAGTAGACTATGAGTTATAATTGTGAGAACTTTTAATGTGGTTTACATTACATTTTTGAGAGCCTGTAAAAGAGGTGTTGATTCAACTATTGTTCATTTTTAAGGTTACAAATTTGCATTAAATTATATTGAAAGTTGTATATTTTACAAATAAAAAATCTGCAACAAATGGTATTATTTTACATTAATTTGTGTCACAAACAGTTGACTCAAGAAGAACCAGTAGCCGATCAATTGAGCTACCAGACAGGAGGACAAGGAGAGGACCAAGCATTCTTATCACCAATAAAACTCTGAGTGTGTGTGTCTATGTGTGCATTAGTGAAGCAGGGATCATATCATGCAGGTCTGGTATTGGTGTGTGACGGAGACATGGTAGCAGGGGTCCGCAGAGGAGCAGTGAGAGATTTGAGCTTATGTCAAAGGAGACAGTTTCTGCCCTCCCCTTCTGCCCACCAACCCACAGAGGCCCAGGCTTGTCACAGACCCCCACTGCGCTGTCTGGGAGACCTGTTTTCACACACAGGGGACGTGGCACTGCAGCAGTATGCGTGCATGGGTGGGTGTACTTAAAATGCCATTATCCATTACTATCTAGACAGGAAGCTATTACTGGAGGCAGCTAAATATAAAAGTAGGTAGAATCATTTACACAAATGCATCTGCTCATGCGTAAGATACTGAATCTTACATCATTCTTGCAGCATAAAGTAGGCTGAGAAATTGATTTTCATCAGAAATGTGCACTCATTTGTCGCTTACCTTCCTCCATGGTGCGTGCTGTCATGGACTCACTGTCTGCACCCTGGAACTCATTGAAGTATGGCCGCACTTTAATCTCATACACAATGCCTTTCTTCAGACCAGAGAGCGTCATGTCTCTCTCTGAGGCGACCTTCAAGTCCTGTATCTGCCATGGCCCTGGGGAAGGTAGCCCTGATGTCTGCCGATACAGAACGCGGTAACCTTGAATAAACTGGGATGGATTCTCTACCTGAGAAAAGAGGAGAAGAGAGTGGGATGAATGCATACTGCACAGTAATGATGTGGGAGGTGTCATACATCTGTGTGTAAACTGCTTTGGAGCATTCAGTTTGTGCCCTCTGTCAGTGACAATGCACGCTTAGTTAATCATATGGTTTAATTAGCAGCAGAGAAGCAAGAGGCCACATGGAGAGAGTTGTTGTGAATATGTCACAGCTGAACAGTACGCCTGGGTCAGAGAACCTCAGCACAGTTTGAACTCAAAATACTGGATCAAAAAAAAAGTCAGAATTTTTTTTCATTTCTTTTTTTCCCCCCAGTTTTGCTGGTATATTTCAGGGGAAGAGTAAAATATGTGACAGGTAGAACTCATAGTAATGGCTTGTGAACAAGGGCAGAAGCAAGAAAAGGCTTTTACAAGTGATATAAAGCAGCTGTTTATTATCAGACAAGTCCAAATATATTAGGATTGATCTCTTCTTTCTCTCTCTCTCTCTCTCTCTCTTTGTAGTCTCATTCTGCATGACATTAATAAAATGATTTGTGAATCTAAAAGCCTTATAAACAGAGGTGCACCTCCAGCCACTTTTTGTTCTGCTATGTTTCTTGAAATAGAATTTATGTGGCTGAAGCAATAAATCAAAATACAGTATGCTCATCTATGTTCACCCTCCACTTGTCTTAGAGGACAAAATTAATCAAGACCTACTGTAATGTACTTACTGCATACTTTTATTGCCATTCAATGTGATTAAATGCAATCTTGTTTTATTCTCAAATCATATCTGCCTTGTCATTATCATAAAGTTCAATTCCACATACAATAGCTATGCCAAGTTATACCAAGTTGCTGTAACACATGATGCAACAAACATATATCTTACAAATACAATTGCAGAGTCACAGATACTTTACTATATATGTGTACATCAGTCATTAGTCTAGTCATTAGTCTGTCACACAAATCCTGTTTTTCAGTATTGTTCTGATACAGAAACTTTGCAGATCTGTGATCTTTGATAAAAGGATAAGATTTGAGATCAAGATGAAGTCTAGAATAAGGGTTACTATTACAATTAGGCAACTAGGCAAGTGACACTTAGTTGAGCATCTCTGTTTTGTCATCTGACATTTAGCTGAGTATCAAACTGTCCAATTAAAATTTACTGAAATATTTAATCCAAAATGGGAAATGTACATCTGTGCAACTGTCCCCACAGGACATACAGCGGGACACAAAGACAAAGACAACAGTGCACATAAACCCCTTTAATACAGAAACTTCTGTTTGACATTGGGTAATGAATGAATGTTCTTCTCGCCAATGGAGCCAGGTAAATAAATAATGTGCACATACCCCTTCAGATCAACCACAGACACAGGTTTATCCTGTCACTGTGTCAGTCTGAAAACAGCATTAGAGCACATGGTTGTCATACTGACAAGCATGAAATAGCAGACTAGTGTAAGCACATCGTAGGTGTGTCATTAACCTACAGCAGCAGACAGAAGGGACACCTTGCCAACAGACAGAAATAACATTTCACAGATAAAAGGCTGACTGCAAACTGCCTCCAGAAGTGACACATGTATGTATTTGTCCTGGACAGACACATTAGTCTTGATCCCTGCATCGTCTTAAACTATTCTAAATTGAAGAAGCGTCAGCTGTTCAGACTATGAATGTGTAGCCTTTCCCACAATGTTTACTCTGTGTGTGTGTGTGTGTGTGTGTGTGTGTGTGTGTGTGTGTGTGTGTGTGTGTGTGTGTGTGTGAACTAATCTCAAACACTGTGACATGCCAAGTATAAAGTTCTAAAACAAGCTTAGACAAAATTTGTTTTGTTCCTCTGAAGGTAATGGTAACACAACTGCTATAAACCACAGTAAAACACAATATTTTTCAAATGTTATGAGTACTCACAGTCCATGTGACCTGCACTGAAGTGGAACTAAGGACTACGGGGTTATGCATGCTGACCACCACATCTCCTAACTCCTTCTGCACGCGACGGTGGTCCACTCCCTGTGCTGTGGGACTAATGTCTGGGAGAGAGAAAGAAGGGCAGGCATGTAGAGTGAAATAGTGATGCTTATCAGTAAGAATCCATTACAATCCATTGTTTTTTTCTGTACCTTGTGTCCGGACAGGCTCAGACATGGGGCTGGGGTCCCCGAGCCCTTGAGCATTGACTGCCCTGATGATGAACAGGTAGACAGTATTGGGTCGTAGGTCCTTGACTGTGAACTCGGTGGTCTTCACATGGTCTGCCACTGTCTGCCAGCTGTTGCTCACTGACTGACTGTAGAGAGAGCATGAAAACATGTAATTAGATAGGAGGAATCTCAATCATTGCTGTATAAGAAATCTGTAGTTTATTTGGAGCTACAATGGTGGGCAATGCTCCTAGAGACTGGGAGCAAAAATCACATGTCACACAGTAATGACATGCTATGCTCTCTGAAATCTTTTGAGATTCTTCCTGTCATCATAATTAAAGAGTAATCAGAGCAACAATGATGGAACATCCTACGCTTTTGTAGTCCTTTCTATTAGTCAATGATTTAGTAAGGAGAGAAAAAAGCAAATTCTCATGTGCCAATCATATTCTGCTTGATGTGAGCCTTTATTTGCCAAACCATTCAAATATTTAAATACCAGAAACAAATGTCATTCTTGTAAAATACAGTAAAATATAAATATAAATATAAATATAAATATAAATATAAATATAAATATAAATATAAATATAAATATAAATGTTCTGGCTTGCTTGAATGCCCACAGAAACCCCCACATCTGTTACTGCCATGAAAGTTCGGGGTCACTAAATGTAGCTTGAGGCCATAGGTCACAGACATACCCAAAGGCCTCAATGACATAGGAGGACACTGGGGAACCCGCCTCTGGCCCCAGTTCCCATGACAACGAGATACTGCTCTTGGTAACATCAGTGACCTCTGGCTTGGAGGGCGGCCCTGGGAGGGCCGTCACATTGTGAGACATGAAGTCTACGAGATCAGTGGCGTCTGACAAAAGAAATGTAAAGAGACAAAAATGAATGACTGCAAAAGCAAAGCAGCATTATGCTTTGTGTGAATATTGTGGTGTTCATTTTTCATATTAATTGTTTCTACTGAAGCAGACCTCTGACATCCAAGTAGGCACTCCATGAGGTTTCTCCACTGGAGCTGGTAGCAACACAGGTGTACAACCCCGAGTCAGACATCTATGGAAGACAGATTATATTATCATAAATGGTGAAACAAGCTCTTATTTCATCTGCAGTATGGCAACATTAACTATTATAATGATTGCAGATAGTTAAAATAGTTAGGTGAAGCTGTCTCTGTTTTCCCCTCATCCAAATCACAAACAATACAGCTCTCAGACTGTGCTCTGTTGCTATGTTAGACTGAATCTAATAGCCTTTGTGACTCTGATCCCAGATGGTTTCTACAAGCTCTTACGTCAGCCTGGGCTTTTGAAGGAGGTTTGCAGCTAGTAGTACAGTAAAAATGCATTAACCTCCACTGGCCTGCATTTGGCTCGAGAAAAGCCCGAGAGTGGATGAGAGAAAACTTTAACACTGGCCAATGAAAAAAAGAGCCCAGTAAGAGCTTACATTAATTTTCTTAATTGATTCCCTCCAATAATAGTCACCCTCCATTCCCAGAGCCATCAACATTACCATCATCAGTGCTGACACAGGAAATAAGAGATATGACAATCTATTTTATATTGGCAATACCTTAGGAGCCACTGACAAATATGCTATCTCTCAAGAGAGAGCAGACGAGAGAGTGACACAGGCAGAGCACTTTGACACTGTGACAGGAAACTGTATATTGCAGTTCTTCCATTATATTACCCTCTTTAGACTCCTTTCACTAGTCCCTGTCCTTGAGTCCTTGGGTCTAACTGCTGCCTCAGAGATTCGGACTAAATAGCAACGTTTAACGTCTTATAAAATCAATACTCGCTATTCATCTTTTAAAAGCAACCTGACTACACTTGTCCATTTGAATTACATTCAGCTGACATCAGCTGGCAGACAAGATAATTTCTTTTTTTCTCTTTCACATGCAATAGAAGGATGTGACGTACAGACGCAAAGAACTCAAATAATAAACACATTTGTTTGAGTTCTTTGAATGTGAAATACATTTATATCTGTCATCCTATATATCTTTTTTAATCATAGTTGTTTTCATAGACAGTGAAAGGTAGACAATCAAAAGTCCCTCCTACTGAAGGTGAAACATTGCAATGCAGTGTGGATGAATGTAGTTTGAATGTTCTGTGTCAGTATAGTGTATACTGTACATGCATAACTTGAAGGTTAGTAGAACCTTTAATGTGCGCACAATATGATTGTTTGCAGGCAAACATCTACAGGAGACTGAACTGATGACGGGCTGAATAGAAAATGGCTTTATTTTCATTTCGGGGCAAAATATTCTCTCAAACATTAATTAACAATCCTTTGTTTTTATTAATTAATCCTTCGGTCCTGATAGATCTACTGCCAGGGGACCTTGATTGCTGCAATCGCCTACTTCATGTATGGCAAAAAGATAGCAAATCTTGGTCAAAGATTCTGTACTTCAGCAGGTCTTGCTCTTGTGCTTGTTGTCACATGGTTTGCCCAGGAAGACTTAGCTTAAAGGATAATTCTGGTTGATTACAACTCTTATCTTATTTTTGTGATTTTGGCCATCATTGCTATCAGTAATAAGATTGTACCTATTACTTTAATTGCTGAGATCTGGGAATGCAGTAACACAAAAAATGAAGAATCTGATAGAGCTGTCAGGTTTAAAACACAGAGGCTTGCTGCTCATTCCTTTCCCCATCAGATTTCACTTTTGCAATATTGCCTTCTTCCAAGATCTCAGCAATTACTTTGGTATGCACAATATTAACAAAACCAATAATAATTGCCAAAACTACAAACATAAAACCAAAATTGTAATAATCTGCAATTATCCTTTAATGGTATCTAACCAGGAAGCCATTTTGCCACCTAATGCTACAGGTAAAATGCCACATGTTAACCCCTATGTATATGCATCTCACTGTAATCTACTATAACTCACCCTGGTATTCTGGATCTGAAGGCTGCCGTGCTCCAGCAGGGAAAACCGCGGGTCTTTTCCAAGCAGACTGGCCCCGTTCTTTCGCCAAGTGACCGTAGGCTCTGGGTCCCCTGATGCCTGACACCTAAGTAGGGTCACACCTCCCAGTGCCTGCGTTTGGTTGGATGGGCCCTGCCGGATGATTGGTGGGGGGCGGTCCTTCAGGGCTAAGGATAATAATCAAGGAACAAGTGTTATTATTTGAACACATTTCTAGCACTGTAATTTTGATGTCATGGTGTCAGTGTGAAACAATGACTGTATTCCAACTAGTTCGATGTTGCCTGATTTGTGGATAAAAAATAAAAAAAACACGCACAAAAAAAAAAAATTGACCTTATCACAAGGTGTTAATTTGTGATTGCAGTAATTGCAGACCCAATATGTTAGGGTTCAACCTGATGGATCTATTGTGAGAGGAAGTGACTGTTTTTGAGCCTTTTCCACAGTAGGGCAGTGTGCTCATGGCACTGCGTCACACCTTTGAGCTTTAATTACTAGGTAAGGATTAACGATGCTTCACCCGTGGTGCTAATTACCATACCTTCTTTATAACACCTCTCAACACATTCATGCCTGTCCTCTCTCTTCCTAACCTCCCCCCCCCCCCCACCCCCACCTCACATACACACACACACACGCACACACACACACACACAAAACTAAACTCTGAATTAGCATGCAAAGCAGAACAACAATACATTGCTTTTAAAGCTTTTTAAAGCATGTTATATCATCCAGAAAACAGTCCCTGCACTCTGCAACAGTAATTTCTAGAGTGTTGAATCTCTCTAGGCCTTGTAACAACCCCCCGCTTCCAATTTCCTCACTGCTGCTCTCCACTGTTATCAGGTCTGTCTCCATTCGTACAAGTGTTTACAGCAGGTTCCCCCTGCCTTATCTTTTATCGCACCTCCTTCAGCACAATGAGGAACACAGCAGCTCAAGCAGTGTAGCAGACAAATCAGGTACAACTAGGAGCAGTACAGTGTACAGTAAGCAGAACCACATGCAATATGTCAGTTGTTATAGAGGCTGAATTGTTTGCATTATGTGGCAATATTAACATCATCTACACTGTGTTGTTGTCAAGCATTTACTGGGATTTGACTGATATGACATAGTGTTATGAGCATGAAATTAAAAGAAATCATTCATTACAATGTATTTATTTAGTCAGTTTTCAATTTAAATACTGGCCGCCTTCTCAATGCATGTTTTACAAACCTTTGTTCACCAAAGAAACAAAAATAGATAGCGACAGTATGAGGGATTATGAACAATGTTTAGGCTGCAACACTAAGCAAAATACACAGCAGGATCAGCGACAGTTGGGTAACTGTGGTGGGAGGGAGGCGGGTGATCCCTCACATTTTATTAGGACAAATCCAAATAACCATCTGGAAATTTCAACGTTTCAGTTTTTCTTTTGTGGTGTCAGGTTGGTCTGGTATACCTGCAGAGTCAAAACAGTCTATTTTTTTCAGCATAAGATTAGTCTTTATTATGGCTAAAGATAGACAGTCTTGTTTTGGAAAACATTACAGCTATCATTACCCCAAGTGATTAGAGAGCCAACATCAACATCATATTGCTGTTCCCGATTTAGCCTGAAGTCCTGTAAGAAATGCAATCATATGCTCCAGCTTTAGTGACAAAGGTAAGAACAGAATGTTGCTTTTTAAGGTTGTTCATCACTTATGATTACTACCAGGCTACTATTCAGGCTACAAAATAAACTGAATTGTTTTAAGTTTGCATACAAATGGATGTTAGGAGACCTAATTACTAACTTTATGGCTGCCGCTTAGTGAATGTTGTTTATTAAAACATTAATTACATGAGTCTGCCTAATAAACACATCCATTTCTACAAACACCACTAAACCACTGCTCAAAACAAGAGTTGAAAGATAGAGCTTCAGGTTTGTACTCTTTGATAAGCCAAATTAGCCTCAAGGCATTCTCACTGTCTGTGGGAATCCGTCAGAGAGGTTGAAGCCATACTAAGCCAAAAATCTATCTTTTGAGTATCCATTATTCACTATATATACACTTGAATTATGACTTTAAAAATGTGTATCTTGCTCCTACATGAATTACAATAGATTGTATTGTTTCACATCCATAGAAACTTCTCACACCATCTCTCAGTGTATCTGAATGTTCAGTAGGATCTAAACATTTTTCAGCAAATATGGCTAAAAATACGGCCTCACTTTCAGTCCTCACACACAACATTCTTGAGCATGGCCTTAGAGTGCATGACTCCTTTTCTAATCAGGATTGCTTCATCAAGTTGAAGCAAGTGCCATTATCTCAAGTCTGACTGAATAATTAGTACACCTGTCAATCACACATCCAAAGCAATGCCCAGGTTGGAGCACTAGTCCATATCTGAGCCCTCATAAGGTTTTCTTCCAGCTAATTGTCCATTCTTAAGTAATGCTAGAAAAGGCACTGAGCAAGCTTCCAAAACTCTACTTGACATCATGCCAACATTCTATCCATCTATGTTTACAACCATCAATCAACCACATTTCCCCCATCCCTTGTGCTCTATACCAAACATTTTGATATTGATCCGTTTCCTCTGAGTGACAGAACAGGAGTCATTTCCTCTCCAAAAAACACTAACAGATGTTAATTCAATAATGTGTGGGAGAAGCAGCCAAGAAACAAAAGGAGAGTGGGGCATCAACAGCTTTGAGCTGGCAGCGGCTCACCACTTAGTGCTGACATTAAAGCTTCGTCGAAAAAAGTGCAAAGTGTCTCTCCATCAAGGAGACAGTTTTATTTTACACAATTTCAGTTTTTTTAGACCATTCAAATTCACCACAGTGAGGTGATAATGAAAAGAATCATTGTGGGTGACTGGCTTTTAGAACATACATATGCCTCTTTGGCAATTTAAGTGTGGGCAAACAAATAGCCTTCAGTATAAAGGATTCAATGTTTTACTAGGTCACAACAATGCTGCAAGCTTATGTATGTGTGTTTTGCATGATTTTAAAGCCTACTATATGGAACAGAATTGGGATCATAAGTACTATAGCTGTGTATCACCATATCTAAATGTGTGAAAACCTTTTGTATGAATACATTCAAATGTGTGAATGTGTACAAAGCTTCAATATTAATAAGACAATAAGTGATTAATTGAAATTAATCACAGCAGATTGTGCAATTAATTAGATTTTTTTTAATCCATTGACAGCCCTAATAAAAATAATGTTAATGTGCTTACAACATGAAAACAATTTGGTTGCTAACATTAGGTACAATGATTCAACAACGTTGGTCATAGACTTCACAAAATACAATATCATACAATATAGGTTTAGGGGAGGCTTATCTAGAGTGGAGGTTAGCCGTTAGCTCCGGTGTTAGCCATTAGCTGCGCTAGCTGTTAGCTCAAATAGCACCAGGGATCATGAGGAATATACACGGTTCTGCCATGTTTCAGTTCAGTGACTGGGACTATGCCGTCAGAGCTCTGGTCAAGCACTGACATTTTTTTAATGATTCTAATGATTCAGTACACAGAAAAGAACTGCTGTATACACCACTAGCAATCTACCCCTTGGCAGACTGCATGAAAAAACTGCTAGAAAGGCTCACCCCCCCAGGCTCCGTGATTGGATAGTAAAATGATATGTTAATCAGAGCATCCCCATTGGCTATCCAGGAGGAAGCGTCAAATGTGGGACAAAAGAACTTGTACCTGTACGTTTGATTTGTCCTCGTAGATTTGATTTGTACCTGTAAACTTGGGATTCACACATACAATTGAGTTCTGTGTGAACGTTTTTCACCCACAAACAGATAAGTGTGTAACTGCAAACCCGATGTGTAACTGCAAACCTTTGTACAAATCTTTATGCACATACACATAAAAATTATACCTGTGAATCTTTTTCATTTGTTGACAAAACGTCATGCATAGCTACAGATCTTCTTACAGACTGAAAAATTAAATCTATTGGTTCAGATATATTTTTACACATTCAAACATTTGAATTCATTTGATCAAAACGTTACACACGTGTACATGTGTTGTACACATTCACATATTTGAAAGTATTCATACAAAATGTTTTCACACGTTCAGATATGGTGATACTCAGCTAGAATACTTATGACCCTAATTTTATTCCATATCTCTCCAGATGATACTGTGGAGGGAAAAAATAATGGCTTCAATCTGGTGGTATTACCAGTGTATTGAACCATGCAATCATGCAATAGTGCTTTGAGTAGTTACTAATATTGTACATGTACCTCCCTGATGTATAATGTACCTAACAGGGCGTAAAAATGGAATGTAAGTAAAAAAAATGTTTCAACATAATTGTTATTGGTGCACTATATGGCTGTTAAATCACATAACTAAGAAAATAAGTCTTTATGTTTTAGTATACTGTATAGGAACACATTTCTTTTGTTGCTGTGTGCAGATGGGGCGTGTGTGCTTGTGCATCCAGCCTTACCGTCTGCTACCTCAAGCTGGGCTTTGGCCATGATGCTGCCTGCGACAGTGAGGGCCTGGCAGATATAATACCCTGCATCAGAGCGTTGCACTGCCGAAATGGTCAACTCTCCATTCATGGACACAGACACACGGCTGTCTCCCTGTGTTGGCTGGTTGGGAAACAGAAGATCCTAAAGGGAGTGAAAGTGGGAAGAAATGTAAATAAAATGGAATGACATACTTGCTTGGTGGTCCAAATGTATTAAATCTAGCGACTGGAACCGCCCTTAAATTTGATGAGAAGTTGTTTTTTTTCCTTTTCTTTCTTTTTGACAACTATATTTTTTGTCTGAATGTGAGGAATTCAAGGCATTGGTCTCCAGCTGTAATCTGAATATTGTAACTTCAACAGTTCAGTTGTTTTGAGCATATATTATATCTTCACATACAAACTTCTCCTCTGCTTTAAAGAGATCATTTGGACTAGTATTGCACATACAGTATCCTTCATATTTCCAGCTGCTCTCTTGGTTAAAAAAAATCAAGAACTAATATGGAATTGCTTGGCTACTGAGTAGTTAAATCATATTTTTCTGACAGGGTTCTGCGTAACTCATCTGTGTTGTACCCCAAGGATCAATTTTAAGACCCATCCTTTTTTTGGTCAGGTAACAAACGATATACATTCTTATTTTATGCAGATGATAATCATTTATATCCTCCTGTCCATAAATAATACCTAAAACTATAACTATAACTAAATTATTTTGCCAAAATTAAGTTTTGAAAATTAAAAATGTCTCAATGCAAGACTGAGTTTACTGTATTTTATCTTTTACCAACACAACTGACTTTAATCACTACTGGGTTCAAGACATGCCTTCAATATACAGGACTTACATATTTCAGTAATTATGTGTACAATTCAGTTAGAAAAGTGGGTCTCTTTCCTACTAGGACTGAATAGCAGTTTACCCCCAGAGTGATAATCCTGCTGTGATAACCTGCAGTCATTGTCATGAAATTGAGGCATCAGCGTTATCCGTTTCTGCACCCCAAGCAGACAAACTGATGGGCAGGAAAGGACATTAAGCTGCTTTCATTATGTCTAATGACTCTAATACAGCACATGACATTGTTTCTTTGCTAAGTGAATTGGCTGGTCAGACTGGTGTAGATTGATGATAAATGACCACTTCATTATCTGTATGTGGCACAGAACCACACACAGTGTCACCCTGGTTTGATCCATTTAGTCTGACTTTTATATTTCAGATATTTTACTGTGGATGCTGCTGCACAATTTATGTCTGTTTAGCAAGAAGGGCGAAAAAAGAAATGATAAATAATTAATTCCCCATCATGCACACATACTTAAGGACACACATAAACAAGTACATTATGTCCAAATCAGTATCCTCACCTGACTACCCTCTCGTTGCCAGAAGATGGTGGGCTGAGGTTTGCCCCTGGTCTCACAGGGAAAGGTAGCCGTTCGTCCTTGAGCAACAATCTGGTCTCGGGGTTGCACCACAAACTGGGGTGCCTCTGAGGTTGAAGGTCAAATAAACCACAATAGTAGACACATTTGCAGAGTATTCCAAAGCGTGTGTTACAGGAGGGCTACTTTGAAGGAAAATGCTTAGCCTGAATATCCAGCGGTAAGCTAGCAGGTTCATGCACTGGGTGTGTGTTATTTGTTGAAGAACTATTTCTTGACTATGCCAATCACTCAAGCCATTCATCCAGCGGCCAAAACATCAGAATGAATGATATCCGGTACTGTAATTAGCAGGGTGCCATAATGTCCTTCTCTATTCAAGTTTTTGAATTAAGGCACATCAACCACATGTGGACCCGCACATTGAAAGAAGTGAGGTGGTAAATCCACTGTTTTTACAAAAGACCACCAGGGGAAGTCAAGGGTTGATAGTAACAATGTAAATATGCATGTCCAATATTAGTTTGATGAATGTGTTGGTGGAATGCCACAACAGTACATGCATACATGTGTGTGATTAAAAACAGAAAGAGAGCAACGCATGCACAATGGGATCAGCTCTTACTTACCAACGGGGCGAGCTGGTGACACAACAATGGTGTGGGTGAGATTAACGCACAACACAGAGAGAAGGAGAGCAGAGGAGTAGAACAGAGGGACAGGAAAAAAAAGAATGAAAATCAGAAATGAATGAGATGGAGTTGGGTTTCCATCCATGAAGTTCGGGAGGGGGAGAGGGTGGAGCTCAGTCACCAAAGCAGGTGACAGCATGGGCCTTGAGGAAATGGCACCTTGGTAACAATAAGGGGAAAGGGTAACCCAATGCCAAAAACCACTGGCTGAAGTGATTTATATGTAATGCTTTACTTATGTCACAAAAATAACACATTCACACAGTTAAGAGATCTGTTTTTATATTAAGGTGTCTCATGTAAATGAAGCAACCCTTTGACAAGGGCAGGTTTAGAACAGATTCAATTAAATTGATTAAATACAGCAAAATATAATTATATGGAAATTTACATCATTGACTGCCGCCATCTCGTTTATTACTTTTGTTGCACCTACAATATCTCCTCTTATCAGCTCAATTTAATTAAAAACATAATATCACAGCTAGTGAGTAAATATAACAACACTAACACCTAATTTATTTTTTTAGATCTGTGTTAACTCACAATACATTTCTTAAATATTTCACTCAAGCACAAGCATAAATCTGGCTTAATATAACAAATCACTCTTGAGTGACTCCAACACCAATCTTAAAACTGGGTCAGAACATCTTTTCAAGACAATAATGCAGTTCATGAATGAATAATAGAACAAGAATATGAATTTTTTACACAAAGTATATGATAAAGAAGGAATAGAAAGTTAATGTTATGTGATCTATGATGTACAGCATGTATGATGATGTATGACATACATTTGATTCAGGTGTTAAGAATGTGTTATTGGCTGGTACAAAGTCAAATGTTACTCATTCAAGTTGTACGAACAATGTTTTCCTTCACTCCTGGGACAAAGAGTCGAAAGCAGAAGAGATCTGACTTGACAAATAGCAATATTTTAATTGTTACATTATCAACCTTTCCTATGAAATATCTCCCTCCTGTTGATATGGGGTAAATATGAAGTGAGAGGGCTGGATGGACAATGAACCCCCCAGGAAAGGTCATAACAGTTCACTTAAAGCTGGTTAGATTGTTCATATCTGGAGCCTAGCTGGAGATCTCAAGCAATCTACTACATCAGCCTGCTATATGAAAGAAAAGCTGAGGCCAGGCCCAGCCTTTCAGCAGGGGGGCAATAACGCTCGTAAAATGGGCAATAAAGGACTGATTGTCCTGTGGCCTGCTTTGGGAGATACAAAATATATCAGGGATGGGTTGTGAGCTTTGCCACGAGTGAGTCCACAAGCAGTTACCCACCTCTGATAGTCAGGTAGGCAGAGGCCTCCACTTTACCCACACGGTTCTCTGCTAGGCAGGTGAAGGTTCCCTGATCACTGACTGAAGCTTTCTTAATCCTCAGCAGGAAATCCTCTTTTTCATATCTGATGTCATACCTGGTGACAGAGAGGAGCAGCTGAAGTTAAGCTAACTGCAGTCTGCATTAGTGACAAGTCAAGTGACATCTAAGGTTGATTTGATCAAACTGGAAGATCAGTAACAATTATACTGCATGTGTATTTTTAATAAAGTAAATATAAACAACAAACACGGAAATTGAATCAAGCTTGTTTAAACTTGTGTGATGTCTTAGATGGAAGCTCTTATAAAGGTTGTGTCATTTTTGATAGAATAAAGACAGACTTTCTGAGGCAATTAAGACTCCCTGCTGCACACACTGCTGCAAAGGCAGAAAAAGGGGAGCAATTATGCTGCAATGAAGGCATGGAAAATGAAAGGTGCTTTCAGCTGGAACCCTGACTGTTCCACTATTTCAATATTTATAAAGACGAGCCACCCACTGTGGTGTAGGCTGTGCAGCATGCTATACTATATGTGTGTGTGTATGTGTGAGTGTATCTGAGTGGATGAGAGCAAGGAAAAGAGAGGGAGACAGAGCTAGAGACAGATAGACAAACAGTCTGAGAGTAAGGGAGTGGCACAGTCTGACAAACTGAATTTGATGAATGAGCTGAGCAGTAAGAAATGACTAATTCATAGAGATGTTCCATGCATCAGTGTGTATCCACCAGTGCAGCATACTGTACTGTGAGGCAGCACTGGTGCAATAAGAGTGAGAGAAACATCTCAGCTACCAGAGTAAAGATAAGCGCCTCAGAGGGGCTACAGACAGAATGAGTAGAGGAGCAAGAAGTCGGGCTCTCCCTCTCTGGGGTCTCTTTTGGCGTGAGAGATCCTGTGAAATTGTCTAGCCAGCCATACTGATTCAGAGATGGAAGACAAGTCAGGCAGAGAAATGGCACAAGGGGTGAGAAAAAGTCACATTTGAAATAGATGTTCCAAAGGGTGTGGGGAGAATATCGATGGGGGTTGTGGGGTCTGTCCAGAGTCTGGTGAGGACTCCATTCACAGCACATCTCTGACCCAGATACAGACTTCCCAGGAGGCTGACGGGTTTAGAAAAAGAATGAAAGAAGTGGAAGGAGGGAAGTGAGGCGAGGGGGGTCTGAAAGTAGGACATGTTTCTGGAGTCAAGGGGTACTGAGGTAGAGGGCAAAACACAGGTAGGCAGACAGACTGCCAGATGGTGAGACAGGCAGTTATTATACTCTCCCTCACAGTATATCTTAACGCCAGGAGACATCTGAGAGGGTTCCACTTTGCTTTCTTATAGTTGTAATGGCTTGTAACAGGTGCTAGTTAAACTTGTAGCACAAGTAAATGTTTTATCCATTTAGTTGATAAACTTGATGAATTTGATGTACTCAATTCTTGATTTACTTGATAGCAATTGCAGTATTAACTGTCTACATTTCCACGAACATAATCTGTAATTAGTTTTACAGTATAGCTGCCAAATTTCCATGAATCAAAAGCAGGAAAACAGCACAGAGCTATGAATAAACCAAATACTGCTAATGTACAGTATCCAGTGCTGTACCAACAACCCAGAGCAAGATTTTGTGTGACAAATACAGTATAACATATACGTTCCACTGTGAAATCAAGTTATGCATCTTAAACAGATTTCTCATAATTAGACTAGATTTATCAAGGATTTACATGCATCAATCCAGCATAATTCAAGGCAGTTTACATAACCTTCCGAGCGAATGACAAAGGTTGCTGTGCACATTCTTTATTTTTTAACTGTCTCATAATGTGTCTGAAATTAACACTGAAACAGTTGATAGTTAGGAAAGCGTGTTTGCCTGGGTTCAGTGATTTAATTTAATTGTCGAGTGAAGTTTTCTTACATAAATCTGAATTAATGCTCAATTTAGTTGCAGAAGCATTTGAAATGTTCTGGGATTATGCATAAATATAACTTATGCACTGACGCCTAACACTATGATATGTTGGTCATTTAGTCATCAGATTTCTGAAACCCTGAATAGAAGGACTACTTAAAACCTAGCAAAGACATGAAAAGATTTTGATGGATGGCCAGATTGCATAATGAGTCATAATGTAATTAAAAGTATGAGCCACTGCAGTTACTATTAAGACCCACATGACAGGCCGATAATAACTTAAAAATATGTGTTCTAATGGGATTGCAATGCAATTAACATGTGCTTATGATGTGGGCACACAGTGGTGGACCAAGCCACAAGAATACTTTAAAACAGGATGCAATCCAATACAACAGCACCACAAACTATGGCTTCAGAAATGACCGCAGAATTGAATCCCAACCTTTCCAACTGACCAGACATTATTAACTTCATATAGCTACTATTCCCTGTAGGGCTTAAGTATTGGGTTGTTTTATATTAAACATATTCTCCTGCTATATGTCCATCCCTGGACCTTTTGGTGCCTTATACACAACACAAAGCACAGTGGTATTTGAAAGTGAGTATTAGTCAAAAGCAACCAAGGACACACCTTCATCTCTTGTTAGCAAAGTAGTTCAAACAGCATATAATGAGATTCTCTGTGGCTAGTAAATTATTTTTGCCACACTGATGAAAGTCTTCCATGAGTAATATGTTAAATATTTTTTTGTTCTTGCGGGACTCATTAGCTCTGCTTCAGCGCTTATCCATTATCACTTTTACTGCATTAATATGTGCACACAAACACATGTATACACAGACATATGCACTACACACATTCACACACACTCCTCACCTGCCACGGGGAATATCTACGTCCTCCTTTTTCCAGCGCAGTGTAGGCGGTGGGTCACCATGGACCTGACACCTGAACTCCACACTCTCATCAACTAAGACCACCTGGTTCACAGGCCGCTGCAGAAACACTGGTCTTTCTGGATGTGGGCAGTGCACATAACATGGAAGCTAAATATACTTGTGAAAAAGTGATAAAATACTGTATATGCTAGTGAGCAGTAAATACCTGAGAAAGTCATGCTCTATTACTTTTTGAACCAGTGTGTCTGGGACTTACCAAACACAGAGAGCTGAGCTTTTTCACTTTCTCTCTCCCCAACCATGTTGGTGGCCACACACACATAAATCCCAACATCACTCTTCTTTGTGTTTGAGATGGTCAGTTTTCCCCCACGAACCTGAGGAAAAAATGTATGTAACCAGTTCAACACAAAGTGCTTTAAATTGTAACTGTGCCAGGTGAATGTGATCAAGTGAATCATACAGTATGTGATTTGGGGTGTAAGGGTAGTTTAAAAGGCAGAAGAGTGCCCCCTGGGCAGGAACCCACCGTGATCCTGTCATCTTTGAGGTCAAGACGAGCCTTATCTTTCCTCCAGAAGGTGGTGGGCTCAGGATGCCCGCGTGGAGGCTGACACTCGAGACTGGCGGTCTCTCCGACTGCCACCACCACATCCTGTGGGTTCTGTCTGAAGTCATCGCGTAACACTAAGAGACAAAAAAGGGGAGCAGGGGTCATTACTTCAGCTGTAACAAAGGTTCATTCAGTTGATTAGTTTTAAGTTTAATTTAGGTTCAGCTGTTCCATTATGAGAAACAGAAAGTTACTCTAAGACTGAGCTGTCTTGGCCTCTACCACCTTTTTCTAAAGTAAGTGTCTGAAGATAATTCTATCAAGCAGACTGCCTCACAGGACCTTCAGCAATCTCTTGTCTCTTGTCTTTAATAATACAGCCATCCCCCTAAGGCTTTACGTATGGGCTCTTCTGTGATCTCAGTAGATAAATGTAAGAGTGTGCAAAGTCTGGTAGGATTAACAGTGCAATATACGCAGGAAAGACACTTAGAAGAACAGCAAGAAACAGCAAGAAACATAAAAGCAAAGTAAAACCACAGAACGAACACAAAAGGGGGAGATCTAGAATAATAAATGAAAGATCATGCATTAAAAATTTCAAACACTACATTTCTACAGCCCTACTGTAGGTACGGAAACTATTTCTAAGTCAAAACACTGTGATGGTATATGACATATATTAAAACACCAATTCTTATTGTTTTGATGTAAAACCACATACTGGTGGCAGCAATACTGAGACAGGCATGATGGACAATTTGACCCATGGCTTGTGCAGGATGAAAGTTTATGGAGTCCATTATGGAATGAGTCCATCCTCTGGGGAGTGTGAATGAGCTCAGTCCATTAAAGTTGGCCTCTAGGGTATGAGTATTAGAAATATAGTATACACATATTGGCCTGATGATTGTGCTGGAGGGAAAATCAGAGGGTCACCAAATCATTAAAATGCATCCTTTGGGAACTTTAAATAGCCACAGAAAATTCTGCAACAGAATATTATAAATGCAATACTATATAAAGGCGAGAGTCTAGACTCATCAGGAGTCTCTATGTGAGTTTTATAGTTAAAATATAATGGTTTATTGTCTGGCTAAGAATGTTAAAAATGTTACTGATGTTACTGTATAGTTTTAAATAATACTGCATATCCATGTGAGGCCACCATGTTCTTTTTTTCAAAACTAATAGATGATATGATCTACTCTACAGTATCAGAGGCTGCACTGTCCGCAAAAACAAGGCCACTGGTCAATTTGGTGTGAAGTTCACTATGAGCAGACTCCATTTTTCAATATTAATTATAATATTCATTATTTTGACTAATTAAATAATCCAGGTTGGCTGAGACAGTTGTTTGTTTCTGAAACCTTGGACAAAAAGAGCGGTTTGAAGATGGGCCTGTGCTTTGTAGCAGACACAGGATCAGACCTTGGTTTCTTGAAAAGAGGTTGTGCATCTGCATGTACAAACCGCAGATATTGACTCAAACACTATTTCATAAAGCTTTATGACATGACTAGGGAACAGGTGCAAGGTCTCATTTAGAACCAAGAGTATAATGGTGTCAAAATAGTTCATTAACAGCAGCACATGTCAATATAATCCCATTTGTGGACCCTATCTCTTGAAGAAATACGCTAAAGGTCATTCATACCTTTCTCTACAGAAAGGAATATTGTAAGAGTGGCAACAACTCAGGAGCCCAGAATTATGACAGGTCCTGGTTCAATGAAATATGACACAATCTCTTTTTTTTAAAAAAAAAATCATGAATGTAATGTAACTTTCATGATTCATTTCATGAATTAATTAATTAATTCTTTCATGAAAAGTGTTTTTCTGCAGTCTACTGCAGTTGTGCAAACATTAATTTATCCATGGCAAGGACATCTGTACTTGTATGTTCAAAGGAGCGAGAACATCAAGAATTGTCAAACAATGCCAGTAAAAGCTATACTCGTGCATTTTTAACAGAGGTACTGTATGAGCTAGCTGATGCTGAGTTAAAAGGTTATAGCTTCAAAACTTCCTAATTCTGTCACAACTGTTATCCCAAATATCAATTCAAAAAGCTACTGCTTTAAGTAGATACAGGAATGACTGTACTGCAAGGCATCACTGGAATTATGGTTAAAAATAGATATCGTGATTTGGATCCTGCAATGAATTGTGGCCTCTTTGCATTAATAGCTTATGACATGTTGTTTTTGTGAAAAGCCTTACTGTGTTCCAGTTTTGAATAATAAAGTGCCTTGTGTAACTTCAATCATGACGGTGAAAATAAAATAAAAAAGTTAAAAAGGAAAAATTACAATTAGATTTCTTTGTTCCAGTTTAATGAATGACTAATTAACAAAAAAACGAATGAATCTGATTACAGTTCACACTTGCTGCCCTCTTCTGTATCCCATTTATGTACACCAGTTAATAATTTAAATGTCTGTCAGTGTTCTGATGGTTTTCAAGCAAATGTCTAATGTAAATCAAATGCATGGTGCACAACTAAAAATAAATGATAGTTTGTGAAACTCAGAGCAACATATATTAAAATAAACGTTCTTGGTTTCAGTTTGCTTTTCATCCTCATTACAGCCATAAGCTGTTCTGCTGATATACTGTAGCATGAATTCCAAGTCCCAGAGGACACCTCTAGTGGAAACAGAAAATCAGGAAGGAGCCAAAGACCCTTTGGCATGGCTGTCAATCACATCCAGTCTGTGCTGGAGTAAATGAGTCTCAGTTGCAGACACTACTTTGGCACAGACATATGCCTGGCTGGCTGTCACATGGTACTATTCACTTAGTGACCCATTCCATAAAGGCAGCAATCCACTCATCCAGTCATACAACTACCTTGTTCCAGTAAAGATGCCTCTATAACATAGCAAAGCTTGTCTCAAAGAAACTGTGAAAAGACACACAAAGAGAGAAAATGTACTGGATATCTCAAGACATGAAGTAAAAAACTCAAATAAAGAAGAAAATCTGTAATGGTAAGGCTGAGAATAGCTATTGTAGTCTTTCTAAAAGGTTAGGATTGCTATAACTGTGACACTAATCTAAACACCCTATGCTAGCATCAGAGGCAAATAATAAAATGTTGTCTTCTACAGGTGCTGATAAGAGTGATCAATATATCAGCCATTTTCCAGTTTTATCTACATTTAAGTTCCAAACATTATTTTTTCTTTTTTTCTTTTGCCTTTTTCTTACTTATTGTCTCCATTCCTGGGGTCCAATTTGTACATCACCCCCAAAATTGTATGGTTTTGAATTTTTTTTTTTTGATAGTGTACATAATACATCATGTCTAAATAAATGAGAAGTGAATAACTTATTAAATATAGTCTCTTGGTAATATGCTATTGCAATTTGAAAGGGTATGGGGGTGGGGTCTTTGTCCAAATACATAAATGCTGTTGGTACTGACTGAGGTTGTGATTTATTCAATCCCGACAGAATGCATTAACTCCTCTGCAATGACAGCTACCCCTTACATGTGGTGTCCCCCTTTTCCTTTCCTGTTCTCACTGAGAGGCCTCTGCAGGTTTCTGTAGGTGGTGTATATGAAGGCATGTGAGATGTGGGGTGGGGGTGATGTTGTTCTCATCTAATGGTCTCAAATGTGAGCCCATGTGGAGGCAGCACCCATGTGTAGTCTGTTGTTGGGTGGTAATTATTTCAGATGGCGGGGCCACCACCGCTGCCTAATGTTGTCTGATTGAGTACTGCTCAATTATTCAAACAAGCCATTCAGGGGACTTAGTTGTTCAGCAGTTTCATTTATCAAATCAGAAGGAGAATGATTTGTAAATGGGCTTCATTTCATGGCACAATAGGTGGTAAAAATATGTGACAAGGTGGAAGTACCTGAATACAAATAACATACAGGGACTCATTATATAATTAACAGGAGAAGGGGGGGTTGTGTGGTGGTTGCAAATTTTTATATATTCCTATATATTCTTAGCTTCCTGATTTTTGAGACCCTCTTCAACTGCAGCAGTACTCTATAAGTGAATTTCATTTCACCATTTCACCGCAACATCAAATCCATGAAGACACCCGAGATCTTTGTGTGCTCCTCAGCTCACAAGCTCCCCAAATGATTCAGAAGTAGAATATCAACTCCATTTGGTGACATATATGTAGATTTAGAGCAGCCTGTTTATTCCTATACAGTTGGTGATCTTTAAAAACCTACCTCAGGTCTGCACAGACAGTGCATTTATCAGACAATGCATTTATTATCTTCTCTCATACTCTTAATGTCAGGTGCATCCATTAAGCTCGCAAGCATTTACTTCCTCTCTTCAAGTATGCAAGTCAATGTTGTTGAGTGTTATTAGCTACATCACACAGGCAAGACAAGCTGTACTCTGTACTATCAAACTGTTATCCGTTTAATATCATTGTGTTAACAACTGTATAGACATATTAACATGCTAAAGATAGTATCATTAGCGTTCTGCTTAAAACACAGCTGAGCCTGAGTACAGTTTAGACTGATGTGTCTGACTATGTCGTGCTAAGCCTGACATGCTGAGTGTGAGATGTCCAAAAATGGCTTTAAATTGATGGCTCAGTGGCAAGTTCCTCCAACAGTTTAGTTGTCTGGTGACAAGGTAGGCTATATTTGAATGGTTCAAGATATTTTTCAGTAACATTACACCACCTCTCTCAGTCCCTGTCACCCATGATATCTTCATTTTTTTTAATTCTTGAAGCGTTGCCGGCGTGACTGTTTGGGTTTCACTGACAGCAAAGTGAAGTCAACCAGTTTTTTACCGTTATTCATAAAGCACCAATTGTCTCACTTTTTTGATTCCTTCCACAATTTTGTTGTCTGGTGAGTAATGTACACGACAGCCTTGTGGGTCTGTAAGTGGCCCAGGATGCCGACAAAATGAATTTCACTTATAAAATTGGAAAAGTTGTAATTTTTCCAAGTGTCCTCCATTCATCTGTGATAGAAAGAGGAGAGATAGTGCAGAGATCATAACTCTGATGCATTTTCTAATCATTCTTGACCTATAAATTTAGAACTAATTGAGTCAGCTAGAGCATAAATTCATTGAATATGACATTCATTCACTTCATAATACAAAATGGTAAATAAACAAGGTGTGACAGACAGATGGTGATGGGTGAGAAAATTACAACCCAATTAACTCATGCAGCATTTTGTTTATTTTGTAGTGATCTGCTTGTTTGCTCATGCATGATTATGCATGCCTGTGTGTGTGCATGTGCAAGGAGTCTGGTGGTCCAGCATGGGAATATAGTATAACCTCACACCTTCCAACCCAACCCAAAAGAAAACTGTTGTGCTGGTATAGTAACACCACAGAGGCGAAAAGAAACAGAATTGTATATGAGTAAAGAGGAAAGATGAAGACACCTTGCGAGTTGTTGCACATAACAGATGGCTGTATTTCCATTTGGAACTCACAGATGCAGTGAGGGAGTGATGAGCTGCTTGTAGACAAAGCTCAGCACTAAACAGGTTTAAACAGCAGTCAGGCTGTCCTCTTTTAAAGAAATTGTTCTTCAGCAACTCTATTTCTATGCATGCAATGTGGCTGAGCCTGATGCCAGGGTTGTGAATCTAAAATAACTATAATAGTATTGTAAAGTTGGTGATCTGGTGTCAGATAATGCATTGCTACAGTAAAGTGATTACATATGACAGTAGTCTGCTAAATTGTGGTTTGGAGTTTGCTGAAGATTCTTTTTGAACATGATAGCCTGTAGGGATGTGTCACTTTCTCAACAGCAAGTCAAGGATGTCCCATATCTGTCACATGCATAAAACGCATACTGACACATACACAGACACACACACACATGTATAAACAAACAAAAAAAAAACAGCTGCCCTGTTCTTATATCACAAACTTTGCTGATGACTACAACACATCATCCCTGTTCAAGAGACAGAAACAGAAACCAAGACCGATATGCCGACACACAATCGGGGGGAGGAGAAATCTAGAGTGGAGAGGGCTATTTGCATTGGGGATTTTTTGAATAAATAAACAACTAAACATGTCTGTGCCCTAAAAAAGTCATCAGCAATCAGTCAGGACTACGATCAGCAGGGAGATGAGGAGCGTTTACACAATGTCCCCTGAGGTTACAAGCCCAGCACAGACGTACATTACCTATTATAATTCTGTCCTCACAACAGCTGGACACAACATAAGTAAATCAAAGCCCACTTTCACAGAGAGAATATGGTACCCAGCACACAGAAAACATTTCAATAGTTGGCATTTATTCAGGATATAACCTCCACATAATACGCTTATGGAGAAAGTTCTAAATGCATAATATGAAAATCAGTATTGGTTTGAAATGAAACAGTCTTGTAATAGCTCATTGTTTGTATGACTCTGATTTGTATTGTTGGCCACTGCTTTTAGAAATGCGGCATAATTTCACATCTCAAAGGCAGCGTGAGATCAGGAGGTCCATGGTAACCGGAATCAGCCATCTCCAAAATTATAAGCAGGCAGTTAGAAAACCTAGCACCGCTTCGCTTTGCTTATTCGGCATCATTAGTGTCGAGTCCAATTAGTGTCAATATGAAGGTTGGAAATAGATGCACGCTGAAAAGTGAGCACGCCTGTGGCAACTCAAAAATTTAGCAGTTAGAAGCAGTTTCATTTGATGACTATAGCTACAGCTATTTAATCGTGAACATTGGGTTTTTTTTTGTTTTTTTTACTGCCATTTCCTTTGGAATGAACCCATTCCCACCAAAAGCACACAGAACCCTTGGACTCATTTTACCCAAAGCCTCTCTTTCTGTGAGATATTTGAATGTGAATTTACATTTTGGGGCAGACTAAAAGATATTTGTTATGCATTCTTTGGCCTTTGAGTTCAGAGCCAGTCAACCACCATGAAGGGTTAACAATAAACGCCCTACCATTGTCATGTTTAATTAACCTCCATTCTCTTGTCATGTAATGTAAATTGAAGTTGTGGATGGTATATAAGGATGGTCTCCCATCCCCCACATCTCCACTCCCTCATCTCTCACTTGCCATCCCTCTAGTTACTGTAACAGCATTCCCTCAGACCACATTTCCACATCTATAATTAATTATTCCTGTCTCCATGCATTTCTTCACAAGAACACATTGCTCCACCTCTCAGACTATCCTATGTAAATCTGCTTATTCCTGCTGCTCAGACTATTTCATCTAGTTACACCTGCAAATCTGGACACACATTTGTGTGCACGGCATTATGAAAACATTTGTTCATGACCTTAGCTCATGGTTTTGGTTCTAAATTCCTCCTTAAAATGTTCTATACTATCTATTTGAGTATTTGAAGAAACCTTTCCCGAATCTAATTGGGCAGGGTTGCACACATACCTCGCATTCATGAATACTGGCTTTTACTGGAGGAATATGAAGAGTTAGGAGAGAAAAATGGAAGAAAGCAAATATAGAAAAAAAGACAATCACATTATTTTTTCTCCAAGACCATGGATATCATAGACCCTTACAGCAATATTGCAGTGATGCACAACATGAGCTGGAAAATGAGTCAGGGATCAGAATCTAGCCTTTTATCCGCCTTGTTTCACTAAAGCAGTGGTCACCCAGGGAGAGAGGGCTTTCTTACATGCACTCATCTTCTCTAACTGAAATTATGTACGCTGCTACGTTTCACAGTCATCGTCATCGTCATCACAGTGGAATTAACTGAATTTTTCTTTAAAAAGGTGAAATGCGTTCTCTCACAGACCTTTAAAGGTTAAAAAGGCCTCATCTATTTCTCTATACCTTTCCTATCATTTTAGCAACCACTTTTGCTCTGCTGTCTATGCCCTCGGGTGATGATGTAAGGCAATTTTCGATGTATGTGCACTATAGGAGGCTATATCGTATTTCCCCATTGCCGCGATTCTTGTGTGTGGAATCTAATGGAAGAAAGTGATGTTCAGCGATCCAGCATGATCAAACACATCTTGTGATGGCCACCAGAGATGGTGGTTCTGAGCTGTGTTTACCACAACATCCTGGGTATATCCTTCTTTGCATGGGTACATACAGATGGGCCACAATATGTGCATGTTTGGATAGCATATAGATATGTATGAATGCATTTAAATAAATGCTCAGAGCTATGAAGCTGGGCACTGCTCCCCCACTACTGCTGGCATTCAACACAAAAGAAAACTAATTAATATGGTAATGTCATGCTATCACATTTACTGATAATATATGGCACGCTTTGTTGCTTTGATTGCACTGATTTGACCTTTGATCTCTAAATGAGTAAATGAACTGAAATGATCAAATATGAGTGTAGTACACAAGGTTCATGTGACCTGGAGGTGACGCTATGCATAGGTACATACAGAACCCCGCACCATCCCCTACCCATCAACCATAATACATAAACTGGTATCAGGGAGGGTCTCGCATAAAACAAGACCAACATTGGATTTTCAATGATGCCAATGTAAGAGTAAAAAAAATACATTGTACAATATCAATCTTTTTAAACATGGATCCCTTTAATTTGCTTATTAGCTAGCAAGAGTTTTGACCAAGATATAGACAAATTTAATTTTACAGTTGAACTTGTCACTGCTCTCTGATGGGCAAATTATGCAATGGTACCAACAAGTAATTGAAGTGCAGAAATTTCAAGCATATGCACTGCAATTCCTTTTTACTCAGTGGTCAACATATACAAAAATGCAATATATCTTATGAGCTAAAATTAGCTGTCCCAAAGCTGATGTATTGGTAAGGCTCTAGTCAAGCATTCAAAAGCCATGTCACCTTCCATGTGGAAGGATGGGGATCCAGGTATATTTTTCAGCAACCCTAAACTCCTCCCATCTCTACCCCAGCCCCCAACACCAATGCTCCACTGAGCAGCTTAGAAGATTATTCACCCCAAATCTCCGTTAATCACATCCATGCACACCCCCTGGTAAGCCCAAGGCCACCCAGCACAGATCCCGTTTGTATGTAGTAACTGAAAAGGAGCAGCTGTTGGTGGCTGTCACTGACCTGCTGCTCGCCAACACTTTCCTATAGGAGCACTTTCTACCTCTTCCATCACGTAAAGCATCTAAGTAGATTAAAATGCACTATCTATCAAAGGAAAGACGTGTGCCACTTCAGAAAATGGCATCAATTTTTTATATATGACATTTCTGTAGACAGATAGGTATGGAAAATCAGTCCAATCTTCCAGTGATCGCCCATCATGGGGTGATCAGTCTCCACTGAGAGAGAACAGTGTTCCCCGTGTGAACACACACATGCATATTCATGCACTTGCTGGGAAAGGTGCACACTGACACGCAGAGGGAGGTACGTGTGCAAACACAATCGCACATTACATCTCTCTCTCACACACATACACACACACACACACACACAGATGATAAAACTGCTTCATCCATCAACATCTTTATGCTGCAGACGTTCACGTTTCAAGTTAATCATCTCTCTCTTCATCCTCTGTCAGTCTTCTGCTATTTTTTTTTTTACCAACACCCACCATTTTACAGCAGGTCATGTGTAACAAAGGAGTTGGCTTCTTCCAACGCTTCTGACAGTTCTGTTTATCCACATACTGTACCTCAGCCTTAGTCACAGCAATCATTCTCCTTCATACAAATCTGCCCTGCCAATCTTCGCCATGCTACAGTATGTACTCTGCATTATTCTGTCCATTTTTCCCCAAGAAAAAAATGTGTGTAGAATGCTTTTCAGAGTGAATTTAAAGCAAAGGTTCAATTGAAAGAAAAACAGACAAGATAACTGTAAACACTGACATGGCTAATCTCAGCACAGCTGTTAGTATTAGGTCCTTTAATCCTGGTCCAGATCGGTGATGTGCTCACACTGGCTTGGGGACAGATGAGCAACAGCCACCAGGCTGCCAAGTGGGCTAAAGGAGGCAGACTGGTCTGACGCTCACTTTCAGACATGATAAGCTGTGAATCTGCACATCCTGAAGAGCAGCCCCAAACAGCACAGTCTTTGTGTTGCATCATATAGCCTTTTGACTACATGACTAACACTGCTGCAATCCCATGGCACCACTGAAACTCTAAAATGTATTTTTTACTTTATTCTTTTATCACAACTGGTACACACGTTGGTTCTGACAGCCCAGAAATAAAGAAAAATAAGGATGGCTGCCAAAAACACCACTCTTATGGACAGAGAAGACAATTTCCTTCATTAAAAAACATTTATTTAGTTATTAAAGGAAGTGAAAGACAATGATATATATGGACCAGATACTGGTATCTTTTTCAAAATTTGTAATAAAACAATTATTATCCTGTTATACTACTAAGTTGAATTTCCATAATAATGGTTAATGGAATCACACTGCCTTTTCTTTTGTCTAATATTCTAAAATAAAAATCTGTATTATATTTAGATGAAAAATATTATGTCTAAAGTCAAATTGTTTGAACATCCCAGAACCAGTATACCTGTGCCCAAATACGACTGATTAAAGCAACAAACAAAACCGAGCTGTTGCTAATGTCATGGCAAATTATTGTTATGATTTATCAACTGCCTTTCTTTCTTTCTCTCTCTTTTTCTTTCTTTCTTGATATTGGGGTTATCAAAAAATCATTTTAAGACTTACTCTAAGCTCTGCAAACACACACTAATATGTGTCAATGCTGTTAGCTCAGATGTTCTCTATATAGAGAAAGATCAGACCTAGTTGATTTTTTAGTTTCATGCTTTACCTCATTTGATCAAAATCAAATCATATTTGTTGATGCTTTCATGACTTGTCAATCAGAGTTCCAACTGACAGGCTATCACTCATCACAGAGAGCTCCCCCTGATGAAATACTGTACACGACACAGGAGCGGTTACTTTTCCTGCAGGCGACAAAATAACCCTTTAAATCAAGGTAAAAATGACTGCTGTGAGAGGCTGACTCTGCAGCATGAAGTGCCACGATGGAGCCTGTCTGCACTGACTTTACTGTCTGATCTGCATGCAATGCCATGTGCCAAACCTAATTGTCTGTGGTCAGATGAACAAGAGAGAGAAAGAGACAAGACAACATCTGTGTCACATTTCAGTAAGAAGAAAGGTCAGAAGTGTAAGACATGCAATAAATGACTGACAGATGCAAGCATGGATCTGGATGCCAACGCATATTCTCTAGGTACAAGGCGTAAGGAAACTGACAATCCTGTCTTAATCTTCTGGATAAAGAAAATCAACCAGCACCCCCATAGCATGTAAACAGCCAGTACAAACAAAATATACCAAGTTGGCTTCCACAGCCTATCTTCTTTTATTCCATGATTGAAATTCAAATATTATTCATTGAACTGAAACTATTTAATTAAATAATGGCATCAAAACAGAAAGAAGGAAATTCCTGCAAACTACCGGGTGTCTTATGTTTACCTTGAGTTAGTTTCATGCCATTGAGCAAGGATTATACTGAAATTCAAATGTAATTAAGCAATTCAGAAATGGGATGACATTGATTAAGCCAATGTTGGACAAGCCTGCGTGGTAGGTGGCAAAATGTCTGAACGGTTTAGATAATTTATTTAATTGACTTTAAAAAAACATAAAGTTCAGCAAAGCAAAATAAATTAAAAGGTTGTTTTCCTTTCACTGATAATTATTAAGTCTTCTAATCCTCTAGGTAAGCACCCAAATGCTTTGAAATGCATTTTGACGGGGACTAGAATGTGATAGAATTTCTTTCTACTCAGAGGGTTGGTAGTGTTTTTCACTGTAAAGTATTCAAACCAAGAGGTTAGGAGATATGAAAGGATGAATGAAGAGGGGTTCAATCAATAAAAGTTCACTTTTTATAGTTAATAAAGCTGTATTCAGCCTGTGCTCCCTACACTACAAAGACTGCACTTATGATTGTTAAGTTGCTCCAATTATTGCCTGGCAGAGGCGTTTGAGAAAAGCACCATTAACCCCAGCATCCGAAGAAACAGAAAACAGCCGGGTGTTTTCTCTCAGGGAATGTAATTGATGAGACACCGTGGAACAACACACCCACTGGAGCATCCAGTCCCTCAGCAAATTATTACTTGGCTTACAGTATGTGTGGAGTCTACCTGGTTGCTGTTTTCATATTTGGTGCCTGACTATACCACAACATACTGTCCTAATATACTTTGAACCAGAGATGGCAATATCAGAAATCTACTTCCTCATAAATAAAACCTTTTGTTTTCTTTTTTGTCTTTTTTAATAAAAGAAACATCCAATTGTGCATTATTACCCTTTCACTGCAGGGTAATAATGACCATTTTAGGATTGAAGATTAACATGTAAATGTATGTACATTGCAGCATGTTTTGCTGGCAGCAGTGATATGCGTAAACACAGCTGCATTCAAAGTGTGCTCAGTAGACAGGCTAATCCACACGGCAGCAGAGCCTTCAAACTGACACACTAGTCGCCAACCCCCACACATCACGGAAGCTTTTTCCATTTTTTTGAATCCAAGGCCTATCTTAATAAATATTTATGTACTAAAATATCTATCTATAAGTTTGTGTCTGAATGAAAGCACAGGGTGAGCAATGTGAAACTGTACTGTGAAAAAGAGACTGTCGATACGGCCAGCACAACTCCAAAGTGATTAACAAACAGCAAGGTCCTGGCCTGGAATTGAGTTTGCCTGGTTTGTGTCTGCTTACGTTTCCACTGGGTGATCTGTTTTCCTCCTGCAGCCCAGAGACATACAGGTCAGGTGACTTGGAAAATCTAAATTGTAGTAAGTGTGAATATATTTGTCAGTCTACATGTGTTAGCCCTGTGATAGACTGGTGACCAGAACATCAATGTATCCTGCCCATCTTCCAATACTAGGATAGAACCCATTCTCGACTATGAACAGAATAAGCAATTTATAAATTTTAAGAAATAAAAAGAGCAAACAGAAGAGCTGTTCAAACTCAACAGGTCACTTTTGTGTTATGTCTGCCCTGCTAGTACTGCTTGTTACATTATTTGGACTATGATTGATTGTTTTTAGCCATGCTAGCCATGTGACTCTTGGGATGGCAATGTCAGTCCACCAATTGGCTGGTCCGCCACTTTAATCCAGACTGAAATATCTCAATAACAATTGGATGAATTGCATGAAATTTGGTACTAATGATACTCATGATCTCCAGACAATATACAGTAATAACTTTGGTGATTCCTTCTCTCTAATACCCTCATCAGGTCAAAATTTTGATTTGGTCAATAATTATAGCTTATGACCAAATACAGTGGAAACTGCTTGGGACAGAATCATTCCTATAGAAATTAAATTTAAATAATTTTAAATCTAAATAATTTGCTAGTAGTAATCAAGTAGTCTGCTTGCAGTGTTCGTTTTAATGCTTAGGCATTTTTCACTATTTTCTCATATTGTTTAGACCAAACAAATGCTGTAAATAAGTAAACATTATGCCTGTTAAACATCAGCATAATAACATTGTCATTGTGACATGTTAGATTTTCGTATGTGGCTTAAAACTCAGCTGTACAGCCTCACAGAGCTGCTAGCGTAGACTTTTAGTCTAGTTGTCATAAGCATTTTTTGATGCCTCAGACAACAGCCAAGCCAAAACACATCAGTTTTAACAGTAAAGTTAAACCTGCAATGCAGAACTTTTACATCTAAATTAATGTGTTCAACATAATGTGACTGGTACTAAAATGGACACATAAACACTGTATGCTTTAATTGATAGGATGACAGCGTGATAAGTACCAGTCCTTTTAAAAAGAGAGCAGGTAGAAATTGAAGAACTTATATCAGTGAAAGTCATGTGAGAACTATTCAAGGATGTACTGGGGTGCAGCCAGATATATTACTGTAGAGCTTAAAAGTCTCCAATATCTGGAATCACATCTCTGCCCCCATTGGCTTAATGAAATGAATCATATGGGAGCCTTCACTCCTGTGTCACTCTGCTGCACTACTTCTGGCTCAAATGCTAAAATTATTACAGTATAGGTGAGTGGACTCCACGCTCCTTTCAAAAATTTCAAAAGGCTGTGACTTATCCTGTAAGTGCAAGAATCTTCTTTCAGGGCATGCTTAAGAGCTTGAGGAATCTCATCCACCTCGTCAGCCATTTGGTGTAGGTATTAAACCCCCCCACCCACCCAATAATCTCTTTGCAGGGAGATAGGGGCAAAACGTAATCAGCTCAGATAACTAGGCTATCACAGAGGTGTAGGCTTCCGCATCTATCATTTTTTTTGCGTTACAATTTTAAAAAAGGAACACTTTTTTTAATGAGAAAATTTTTCACTTAGCTCATTTGTCTTCATCCTATGGAGACCGCTGGAATTATTGCCAAGCATACAGGATTTCTTTGTTTCCTTATCATTTAATTGATCAGCAGAACGATCTGTAATAATGAATTGTTTCAGAGCAAATTCATAAATTACAGAGCGCAGCATGTAGTAACAACTTCATTAGCTGGGTCTTGAGGTTTTATCAGTCAGAAACGCTCATTATAGTGTTACCTTGCATTCACGTTTCTATTTGCAGCCAATCAAAATGAGAGCAATATTTAATAAAAATTAACATATTTCATTGTAAGCAATTACAGCTGGATAAATTCTACCCTAGACTGTGTGGACTTTTACTTCTTTGTTTGAGGAGTATGTATGAATTAGTAATAAGCCCAGTGATCCCCTTGCTGCTAAATAGGTTAGAGGAAAGACTATATAATTATGTATGAGGGAAGATGGTGGTTGTGAGAGACAGCTCAACAGACAAAAAAAACAGTATGTCAGATAGCAAGATGTTGAGAGGGATCGGATGTGGAGAGAGAGTGTTTATTCTGGATGGGTAGCTGTATAGTTTCAACCTTGGTGGGTGTGCTGTTGAGCACTGCATGGCTGAGTTGAGCTGCAGTGCAACTTGCTGTGGCTCACTCTCGAAACCCTCACCCACAGAGAGTTCCCCAACTGTCACATGCCACTGAACCACAGTAAACAACACACACACATACACACATAGTATACACACACACAGCGGAGCCATTTTCATTAACAGAACCACTGGCACACTCAGCCCAGCTGGTCCCTGAGTCGACACTGGAACTGCACATCTGGTGTCAATGCTCTGTTGGAGGGAGGCCATCTGGTTGGATGGAGGGAGGGGGAGACAGGAACAGAGAGGGGGAGTCAAAAGAGATCGGGGAGGCCACAAAAACAGGATTCTCATCGATACTGTGCCTTTCAACATATGCACATAAAAAAATGGATGTGTTAGTCGGATGAACTGTATACTCTGCGTGCATTAGTCCTCTTCTGAGTAAGAGGATTAGATGTCAAAGTTAGGTTTGCTCTCTGAGCATTTGGAGCTAATGGCAATGAGCAGATAGCATGTTTAATGGCTCCGACTCTCGACAAAACGCGTCTTCTCAACATGAATTATGCTTCCTCTGTATTGTCCTTTGGCATCCACGGGGAACTTAATATTACATAATACATAAAAAAACATTAATAATTCTAAAGTGTTTCCATGTGACATTGCAGTACATTTTTACTTCCCTGTTCATCTTCCTGTAATGTATTATGTTATTCAGTGTTACAGGGCCTACCAGTCTGTTTGGATTAGAACACTGGCTGTTGAAGGCATGCTCGTATAGAATCCATGCAACGCTCCAATTAACTCTGTTGAGCTGCATTTATACTTCACTGGAAACTATATATGCAGAGCTACACAGCGGTTGACTGTACATGGTGTTCGACGGTGTCGCAGAGATGCTCATCTACAGCTGCAAACATGAAGCCAATGTGTAGACAGAAGAACATGCCATGACAAAATCATCTTAGTCACCCATTGATGCACTGACACAAGCAGAGTGAAGGCCCTGCAGTGGTTTGTAACCACAAAGAAGACAGGTCCATAAGCAGAAAACGTCCTCTATCCTCCTGATTACATTATTAATGACTATTAATATCTTAGCCTTTAATTTGACATATAGATAGAGATTTGACATATACTTATAGTCAGGCTCACATTTGTGTCGATATGAAGCAAAATGCTGTACGTTCAGGCACATACATGTACACATATATACAGGCCTGCAAACACAGACCACGCACACAAACTGCCTCCTGCTGCCAGTGGCTGACTGAATCATGCTCTTATTAAACCTTGATCGGAATTCGAGCTAGGGCATTATCCACTTACAGTTATTAATGCTGCAGCTCTCTGGGGAGGACAAAGCAGGCAGTGAGGGAGGGACACACACCGTACATACAGATGCTGACATAAAAGCTCTTATGACTGTAGGTAGGACTGTTTACATTACATGCATGGTTGAGGTTTGCATTATTTCAACGACTAGAAAATAGCTGCTCCTATTAAGTAAAGGAATTGGACAAATGCACATCCACTATAAAAAGAGAAACAAAAAAGCACCCAGCAAAAAAATTAATCTCTTAACAGACACATTATTATCAAACCTATCAGAAAAGTGGTGAGTACTGAGATACCCTGCACTAGATGCTTGATGAGACATAACTAAATTGTTCCTAAAATCCTAGCCTCAAGGGAGAAAGAAATGGAGATTCTCATTTTACTTTTCCAATATACTTAAACCTCAGCTCCTGTTAATTAGAAATCCAAAGACATCCCGTCTTTTGGCAAAGTTAATTAAAAATGTGCACACTTTACCACTGCTATGAAGAGGTACATAGAAAAAAACATACAAGTAAGAGAAGAGGGAATGAAAGGGAAAAGGCAAGGAAATTAATGGAGAGTTCATGTTGCATGTACAGTAAAAGGCAGACAGGAAGGCAATTAGAAGATGTTAAGTGGTTGGCTGATTGAAGGTCTGTAAGCTCTGTGAAAGATGGGAGAGAGGTATAGAAAAACCCAAGATTCATGCAACATTCATATATGTTGCCATGTTACCGAACTGAGATGAATTTGCATTGCTTCCAGGCATATGAGCCTGGTTGAGTGTCCATAAAACAGAGCAAGACTTGGCAGGTGCAGAAGGAAAATATTCCAAGCCTAACAGTGTGAACACATTCCATCTGTGTTTGTGTGAAACTGGTGAATTCTTAGCAGTGAGTAATAGTAAATAGCCTTAAACCACGATCTGTATGGTGAAGATTTGACACTACTACACATACCAAAGTCACCTTTACACTGAGATCAGAAAGTCCTGCATGCACTAGCTATCAGAGGAGATTTAAAGAGACAGTCAGACTTACAATATCTTTAGATACACTTCTGTCATTTACAGTTTGAGATGATTCTCTTCTCTTTGTGGCTTTAATGTAGTGCTTCTAATCTGTACTGACGATGATCTGTATCGAATAGATACCATCCAATAGAGGACAAAGGTTGGCTTGGAACCAAATTAAATTGTTGCCACCAACACAGATGCCTTTTAATTAGATAGGGCCGAATCACATCATGTTTTTGTTGTGTTTCAGGAAAAAGGACATTTCATGTACTGCATTCTAGGGTCAAAATTGTTATCACAATCATAAGATGACTTGATATGGACAGAACTTACTATGAACCTGTAGCCAATGAATAGGGACAAAATGCTGTCCTTCTAAGTTGCAGGCTATTGCTTCAGTCACCACCTTCCTCTCATTCACACACACACTGTCTTCTATTTCATCATTTAGGAGGTTTGCACATTATTCAACACTGACTTTATTCCCTAAAACATAGTTTGCAGTAAAATGTCCTTCCCTCCAATGCAACCAACCAACCTCAGGCTTTGCGCTTTTAGCAGTTTGTCATCCTTTCTAATCCTTAATAGTGCTTCCAAGAGCCGCATGAATTTTCCTCCCAGGGATGGTATGATACCAGCAAGGTCTTACACTGTCTGGACAACACAGTAATACAAGGGGAGTGGTGGCTGTTGAACGAGAGCCAGACCAGCTCGACAGGGGGAGGGGAACGCATGCAGGGAGAGGGAAGCGACAACTGTGGCTGGATCTGGCTTTGATGAGGAGGCATGAGAAAAGGGGAGGCTCAGTCTTCGAGGGAAGCAGGTGTGTGAGGAGGTGATAAGAACGCTGTGGCAGGCGTTAGACACACATAAGCACACACACACATACATGCAAACAAACAAACATACTCCTGCAAAGACCACTTACTGAAACCGTTCATTCAACTTCAACACTAAATTTAAATGGCATCCCTTCAAATAACTTGCACTGGTGCAGTCCCTAACTCTTTGTGTTCCCTCACATCATAAGAAGACAGACAGAGAATTATGGTGTAAAAACAGAAAAATTACAGTGCGGGATGAAGATGATGAGAAGGGGGAAAATGAAAAAAAGAGAGGTTGATTTAAGGTGCTAATACTGTGGAAAACACTTCTGTTTCTTGGGAAGACGATGTGTGTTTCAGTTATTGTTTACTGTATGTGTCCCTGCTTCCACGTATACAGTACACCACATGCATATACATTAATGTGCAAGAGTTAAAGGGTCCCTGGGGAGTGCTTTGTGGCAACGTGTGGTATGGAACAGGGAAAAGTAATTTATGGATAAGATATTTGTTTGGCTGGCTTATTTCAGAATCCATTAAGATTAATTAAGTGTTGCTAAATGTGGTGCTATAGAGTTCACATTTCGCAGATGCATTCTAATCATTAGCTCACAGTTTATTCAGCCTGCTTAACAGCTGCTAATAGCCTGAGTGAAGCCAGACCAGAGTGTTCTAATGGTTGGAGAACAGCAAGTGTGGCTATTGGACTGATGGATGGTGACATAGGGCCCAGACATAGTGAATTGATTGAGAACATCCATTGCAGTGTTAATGTATAAACCATGGTGCATGAATGTAAATCTAAACCCAACACACATCATCGTAGTATGCACCTGTCTATGCTTGTTAATCAAAGGCAGCAAGAGAGTAAGTGAGACAGAAAGGAGGCAATTAGACACTTTGTCATCAAATATTTGGTTTGTTTGGCAGTAAGACTGCATTTAAAGAGTGAGGGAGACACAGCCAAGCATGCTCAGTCTACTTCATATCCACTGTTATTTCAGATAGACTTTGCACAAGCAATTAGCTCCAATCAGGGATTAATTGAGCTAACACAGAAGGAGAAGGATGGTTTTGGAATTGTTCTGCTTTAGCATTTGTGCTAAGTCCAATTAAAACATCATTTAATTGATTGCCTGTCTGCTCACTATAACTGTGTGCGCATTTGTCAGAACGCGTGTGTTTTGTTTGCATGTGTGGTCGTACCACACAAAGAAGTGCATAGATGCGTTCATCGACATTTCTGAAGTAGGAACAGTCATTTTAATTTACCATGTCTATCATCATTTGAACATCTACAGCTCCATGGAAACTAAGCACACTCAATCTGCTGATGAGGATTGTGTAATATCGTGGAAATCTTCAGAATAAGCGAGGACCTTGAGTTGTGACTGGTTTTTCAACAGCTGTTTCTAAGGTCAATAACTTTATATAAAGGTCATGTTTGCAGTTCGACATGCAGTAGTTTTGTCTTGTTTTACTATTGGGTTATTTAATTAATTATATCTGGTGTCTGACTGATTGCTGCTCTTGAGAGCAGGTGGAAGAACATTGTAACAACCAACAAAGCTACTTTTCAACATACTGTACATGAAACAATAATGAGCAAAACAGATCAAGAATACAATTTTGAGCCAATAAAATAAATGATGACTACACAGTAAAAAAATATTAGCCAGTATTTAAAAGCAAGTGTGTTGCTCTGAAAAAAATATATGGCAATGGATTTAAACAAGGATTAATAACACTGCTGTCTCCTTAGCTATGGAATTCCTTTGAGAGTACTGATGGCAAAGACCTGATCACCTCTGGTCTTTAAACCTGACTTCAGAATGGATAAGAGAGCTGTACCTGCTGAATTGAGGCTGCTTTGATAAGCTGTTCAAATGTAAGAAATAGATACTAGTCTGATCTAAACAAGCATTAAAAATTAAATCAGGTCACATAAAATGACTTAAATTATTAATTTAAACATGCATACTCAAAAGTTATACTAGTTCTGTCAAGTAGTAAAAATTATTTTGGTTATCTATGATAGTCCCTGATCTTTCTCTGTCCCTTCTCTATCCCAGTCTGGGCAAGAATATACAAGGGTCATTCTGCCGAATTGGTACAATTTGCATGTTGTAACTTTTAAAAATTAAACTTCATTCTGTATCTTTTTTCAGCACTGTATCTTATGACACACATGTTTAACTATTCAAAATGTGTAATGGTAAATCTCAGGCCATTTTACTTATTTTTTACATTGTTTATAAATGACAAATTCTTCATATGAGGAACAGGACTGAGTTATTAGCATAGCATTAGCAAATACATGAAATGTAGCCACATGGTATCAATGCTAATAGCATGAGAATACTTAGCACCTTCAAGTGGTTTACCAAAACTGTCTTTAAAAAACAAAACAAAACATTATAACATCTAAGAAATAATTTTAGGTAACAGGACTGAATGTTGAGATTTACATTCACAGTCATACTTACAATACGATCAAAAATACAGGAAATTAAATTAAAGGACTTTCATTTGGTCATCCCATGGCCTTAAGGAGACTCAGATGATGCTGATTCCTGTTGATCATGTGGATTTTGGAATGTTCCAGATTTTTAGAGGTGGGTATGTGTCAGAGTAACAGGAAACCAAAGGAGTGAAAACCTGGAGACACGACAAAAACATTTTAACTAACATATTATGAATTTTCTGATGAAAAAATTTATTTATGTCTAAATTGGAAAAATAGCCACACAGTAATACAAAAATTAGATTTCTGAAGGATTCTAAGCATTACATTTCATTGTGAAGTGTAGTGTTAGAGAGTGGGGATGGGCTAAAATCCTATTTTTTCAGCGTTCTAGGTAGTTTTTATTAAGGTGTTACATGATGTATCTTCAAATTAAAATTAGGACAAAGTGCAGGACCCTTTGTTTGATAATACAATGTATTATACAGATTATTTTCATGAATATTTATGCATGTAATGTCTTGGGGACGGAAAAGGCACAGATTCAGCAGAATGAGCCACAACTTTTCTCTGTTTGTGGGAGTGTGGCACAGGGGACCTAAATAACTACAATGTTGTAATGAAAAAATGAATCTAATATTGTAAATACTTGATGGAGATGTAAATTGATTCAATAAAATATGCAAAACAGACAAGACAAATGTTCATATTTGAAGGCATGACTGCACTGGAATGGAATGGACTGTAACTGTAGCTGAGTCATGACAGAAGCTGATCTAAAGGGAATCTGAATCAAGCTGGCAGAGAAAAGGAACAGCCTCTTTACAAATGCATTCACACAAACTTGTGCCCCTGAACTGCAAATTCTGTGAAGTTAGTAGTCTGTGCCACTTAAGCCAGATTTTTTTCTGGACATGTGAGCTTTTTTATACCAGTCATGTCAATTCATCTGTGAGCTATAATTATAGTATGTTTTATGCTTTAAAGTAATGCTTCTTAGATAATGGAGATCTGTGCGTCATTACCTTCTGTTATGTCATCTTCACTTTAGACAGAAGAGTAGGTGGGGGGTCCTGGTCAGTGTAAAGCAGTTAACAAAGGCCTTTAAATTTGCACAGTGCTTTTCAGTTGTGCTAAAAAAAGTCCAAATCCAGTGCAGAGAGTTAACATTACAAAACACAAAACAAATTGCATCAGCTATTGAAGCACTATCTGGAGCTTGGGTGGATTGTGACTGAAACTCACTATGTTTTTTGCACTTGAATAAAAGGTACAAAATAGACTTGCACGCTTGCTGTGAACACACTAACTCATGTCTCCCTACATCACCATCCTATATTCTGTTTTTCTATTGTTTGTATTTATCTTGTGTCTGACCAAAAGCTTATTTTTCCACTTCAACATACTATTAGGAAGCTATTGCTTATAAGTGATTTCAGTTTTGCACTTTGGTGGCCTAGCATAATAAAAATGACTGTTGAACTTTTATTTGTTGTGATGTAAGAGAACTGCACACTTATTTAGATTAAGTTTTGTCTATAATATTGTAACTTTTGCTAATAAAGGATTTGCCACCACACTTTTATGTGGAACAAACTGGTGCAGATATGTTGGCAAATACAGTCAAATTAGTCAAAAATTACAAGGAAATATACTATACATATGTGGAAATATTGACCCCTAACTGATTTAAACATAAAAGCTTAGAGATCTACATCCATTTCTTCACAGAGAAAAGAGACATATACTGTAAGTTTGCTTTCCTCTGCTATTCTTACTTAAAGGCAAAACATTTCCCGTCCTGAAGAATCATCTTCATCTTATGTCCTCCTATCCATTCCCTTTAGCGATTGGCATTTTACCGCACAAACAGCAAGCAGGTTACTAAACACATCACTTAAATCCACACATAACAGTGCTTTTTGGCTTAGCAAATTACAGGAATGGAGTCATTTTGTTAATCTTCTAATCCATTTCCCACTCAATAAGTGACACACCTCAAAATACAAATTAATTATGTTAAAAGCCCAAAAAGACTTTGCCTGTGTTCCTTCTGTATAACAGACATGGAACAATTGCTTCTACACATGGATGGTGAATTAGATTCTTCAATTCAATAAATACTAAAAAGCCTTAGCACTTAAATGTCTGACTGATATTAGTTAATCAAGCTTGAACAGACTGTCTCCAAGTATGATTGCAAATGCCTCAGCTGCTCTTCCATTACTCCAGATCTAGCAACAGTCGAGAGAGCTGTTTGATTTCAAATTAACAGAACAGGTAGGTCAAGTGTTAATACCTTACTGTAATTGTCTTCTGGTTAAAGGGGAACAGGTTTAATGTCTGAAACACTTACATATTTTCCTATAAAACTGTGCTTGAGCAAACTCACCAGAATGTTGAGCAAATTCTCAGAATCACCACAAAAGGTTTTATGTATTTAATTAATTAATTAATCCTTTCATTTATCCTTTCTTTAAAATCAATCACATTTCGATTCCCACTATTCAAACTCCAGCATTTTCCTCATACTTAAGCTATGCACTGAGTAAGAGGTATTGTTTTATGTTGTTTTCGCTTACATTTACACATCATATCAAAGGCGCAGCCCTTCAGATCCAAACATATTTAGATAAGCAACACCACATGATCCATTATCTGACTGGCTAGGGTAAAATCTGTCATGAAATAACGCCGCAAAAAGTAGCTTTACAATTACCATACATTATATCCATTACCTTGATTGATATCTATATCATACAAGAACAAAGGTCACTTTGCAAATCATCAGAGGAAATTATTGCACGGCAGGTTTAAAGAACTGAACTGTGTCGTAAAAATATTTTTGGTTTAGTCTGTATAGAATTACAATTGGTTTAATTTCATAAATCCCAGCAGCACATGCACTCCGCTATATTAGTTCATATGCTGTAGATACTGTAGCATACTGCCAAGTAGCTATTGGACATTTCATTTTTGCTTCAGCAATGAGTCCTTTATTCACCAATCGTTACGCTGTAATCTGCTTAAGTGCAACCAAAACCCTGAAACCTTATCTCCAGCTCTGATTTGAAACTCAGTGTGGGAATCTGCAGTCTACAGTGGCATAGACTTACAGATCAGACACAAGTATATCAATATATTAAATTGGTGAGTTTAAAAAATGACTTTTAAGAAAAATAGCAAGCGTATGCAAGAGTTGTAGAAACTGTGCTATGAAAAAAACTCTTCTGTAAGAGCATATTGCTTAGCAGACCAGGGTGAAGTTAGGTGAATTTGTTGGATTTAACTTAAGCTTGGATAGTTCTTCACAACAGCCTTCACTATCAGTTGACTGCATGGTCTGAATTCACTCCATTAGATATTTCCAGGACAATTGTTTACAATAGCTCCAGCTCCAAGAGTGACAGAGAGAAAAAATGACTGTCACCCTTTTGTCATTGTTATTTGGGTAAGATCCAGATCACAGCTATAGCGCACTGCAAGGCTAGAAGAACACTACTGGCCATAAATTGCTTCATCTGTTGGCGACGGAAGTGCCGACAGCGGATGCAGGCAGACAATATAAACCAACAACCTGATTGTTTCAGGGGCTTCATGACCCCTTGTGACAACTGCCTCGCACCCAACATCCATCATGGTAAATGATGAGGTGTGTGTTTGTCTCCACTTTATATGCATTTCTGCACACTCTGACAGAAAGCTGTCAGCTGTGGGGCTCGAGTGATTTTCCACCGGCATCCATGGAGAAAATCCTGGTTGGATTCAGAGCTGCCTGGCTTTTCTGATTTGTAAGAGTGCTGGAGACAGGCCTAGCAGGTTTAAGCAGATTAATTAGGGAGTAGCGAAGACTGTGAAGAAATCTCTCTTCCATAGATGCTATATCCACTGACACAGCTTTGCATACCGGCAAGTCCCTGAAATGCGCACACTACCACCCGCATCTCTCTCTAACTCTCTCACAGACGCACACATTTATACTGCACATACACACAGAGGAGACACTGCTGGAGGGCCAAAAGTCTGCCATAGCCCCTTCTCATCCTCTCTCTCCAGGGTTAGTCCAATAATCATATACCCCTCCTTCTTTCCCGCAATGTATTTATCCTTCCCATTTCCCTCTTACTCTATGTTTACTTAGAGCACATTTCCCCTTGTTGGAACACTTGCAAGGAAAAAGCTATTCTGTTAGGTATAATTTTCACTTCCTGTCTCCTCGTTGGAATGAAGTGTTCATGTAAACATGGTTGCCCATGAGGAGAATTTAAAAAAAACAAAAAAACATCTGATATACAGTACGAAAGAACTTCAGTGATTAGCAGCTGTGCAAGAGGTGCAGTTCCAAATATCAAAAACCAATAATGATGGAAGTTGCTTCTTTGTTTAGCAGAACGGGCGCTGCTCATGACATACGGAAAGTGAACTCATCCAAACTTAAAACCAAAACTTGTTATCCCTTCTACTCATTCTGTGAACACCCATTATCGTCCATCTTATCTCACTGCACTGATTGATATTGAAGAAAAGACAAGGGCAGAAAATAGAAGCACCCCACCCTCCCCTCCACAATTCCTCATCACCATCATCATTTTCATCATTACATGAAATATGACCGAGAGCAGAATCCCACAATGCCGTGCAAATGTCGGCGTGAGTTAGCATCAAGAAGACACAAGAGATATGCATGCATCATCTGGCCAGGAGAACATCACTTGTGGGGAGACAGCCAGAGGCCCTAAGGAGGAGAGGCAGAAAGGCAGAGAGGGGGGTTTGGGGGAGGGGATGGGTGAAGAGGAGAAAATGATATTCACCATAGCGCAGGCAGAGAAATAATACAGAGAGGCAATCAGAGAAAATGGAGGCATAATATCCCGGCACTGCATAATCTCCACAGATTCAAGCATAATGCATAATCTCCACAGGTTCAACAATACACCATGTGCCCTAATTCTGAGCCAATTACAAAGTGGGTGCTATTTGCTTTGCATGTGTACATGGGTATGGATTTGAGTGGGAGGAGCATGAACGTGGGAGTGAATTTAAGATTTGGGAGGGGGGTTGTCTTTCTGAAGGGAGCAGACAGCTGGGGTCCCCATGCATGCAGCATCCCTCCCCTTTGCCTTCTATATACTCTAATGCCCTTCACTGACCAGATTAAAGCCCAAATGACAAACGCACAAAGGCTGGAAACATCTGTTCTGGAACACACTGTCCATTCCTCCCCATGCTGAGCTCTGTTGGTCACTCCTCAGTTCCAGTCCCCATGCGGACAACATCTGTAGCAATGGACTAGTGCACATTAACTACTGGAGCATGACACCAAGCTAACCCACTAACCATGAGTGCATCATCCTTTACACAGGAACACAATTGCTTTATAAAGCAGCTTTCCACATTGTTGCACTCTGTATAATCAAATAGATGTTACCGGTAAACCAAAATATCCATTTTGCCTTTCTAAAAAGTACTGTGATAGCCTTTAAGTACAGTCATGTTTTTACGATAGCCTGTTGTGACAACAGTGACTCACTGGTCTCCAGTGCAGTGTTTAGATCTTGCTGCTATGGGTTTCCTCATTTCTAATAGCCAAATGACATGATGCATATGAATTTGGTCTCGGTATTGTGTTCTCTTGTGCCATCATTTCCTTCCCCGGCACTTGGCCTGGGGTATAAAGGGTTGCTGCAAGGAAAAGGTAAAAAGAGGAAATAGCAAAGTGGTGTGGCTCCTATGATGTACGAAATCTGCTATTATGCACCATACATTTAGCCTTGTTGTGTCTGCTGAACATTTACATCCAATTACAATAACCCTTTTACTCCCATACAGTATATAGCATCTCCGCCAGCCTCTTGTGTGACTAAAAAACACTGGTTGTAAACGAAAGAGCCTTCCCTCAAAAGTAAGAGAAGAGTCTTTGGCAAAAGAAATCGCCTCTGCAACAAATGCAATTACATGGGTTGCCTTCATTTATTGTGAACTAGCGTGTCTTTAAGTATGATGTTAAGCCAGTATAGACCCTGAAGCTCTCAACGTGTGTTTCCTATCACTTTTAATTCAGATAAAGGATTTTTACAGCTGCAGTGAAGGACTTAAGAGTCCTCACAGCATAAATTGAACATTGTAGCAGTGCATACAAATCCATGAGAGAGAAGGCACCAGAACTAATAATATAATAATAATGATAACTTTTGAAAATTCTGCAAAAAAGGAATAAACGTCAGTGGTAATAGATCACAGATCACCAGGTCTGTGGGTTGAAGAAATAAAGGACAGTGAAAGACATGATGTGTTGAAGGGGATTAGTACAGACCTCTGATAGTATTCAAGGTATTGAGAAAAATATTAAGACAAAAATGGCAAGTGAATGAGAGATCAAAACAAGGTGTTTGGTGTAGAGGACAGGGAAGTAAAGGACAGGCAGGAAGTAAGGCATGCAGTGCAAGATGGTTATCAGCAGTCTGATTATCAGAAACCCCACTTGGTCCCCTGGTACACTGGCTCTATGTCTGCCTTCCAGTCCACCCCTCTGCCCTAGCAACACCAACAGTAACTATTTCTTGCTTTGCAAACACACACATGCTCAAATCTTATTTGCTGCCTTGTTGCAATTACACCCTGTACAACAGTGGAGAATGAATTGACACACACTGAGGCACAGCACTTTGAGGATTCGCTGGTATAAAAGGCAGTGACAGGCCACATAATGGTGCTCACTCTGTTTTATATAGAGCATTTATTTATGAAATACACAGGTAAAAAGCATGAGGAAACGGACGCTTGAGTGTGTAGGCTCGGGGGTTAGATAAAAGAAAGATACTACATTCAGTGGATTTCATGAATTAATCAAGCTTCCGGATATTCTCCCCTTTTTACTCACTGAGGTGTATACTGAGGAAGTCTGATGTCATCTTATTGCTGCCCTGGCCTTGGCACTCCCCACTTCTTGTGAATCAGGGGATACGATGGATAGAGTTGTTGATGATTCTTGGGAAAACTGATGTGATGGAGGTGAATGAATGGGCAAACGGAAGTCTGAAAAGTGACACTTAGCAGTTCTAACAGCGCTTTGGCCTAGATTGGGTGGGATGTTGGGTAGGCCACATGAATAATAAACCAACTACAGAGCCCCTCTGGCTGGCTAGTGATGTTCTTCACTCTCATCATCCCAGCCAGACTGGAGACCACTGAAGTGAGTGGATAAGGTTACTCAAATTAGTTGCATTAAACCACGAATAGACATATATTTTAACACAAGGACTATCTTCCAGTCCTCCTTTATATTCCACAGAAGAATGGAGATAATACATTTTATTAATACTGCTGCTTGTTAATTTGTCAAAGTCCCTGGGTGTTTTTTCATCAGTAAAAAATCTGCCTGAAGATACCCTCTTACCCATATGCCAAAACAAGTCTTTATGCAGAGATTGCACATTGATGAGAACTGCCCAGCAACAATTATGAACCATTATCATTTTGCTGAGAGACACACGACTTAGCTTTGTCACACTCAAATGCACACACCATCACACATGAGTAAAGGCACTCATGCCCACACAGATACTGTACATGTAGTGTGAGCACATGGGCATGCTAGGGGTCAGTTCAAATATCATTAATGTGATTTTAGGTTTTTTCTGACCACATTCCCCTCCGAACATCCTCATCTTGATATGCAACTTTATATTATGGTTACAAAACATGACTGGATGCAGCTTTCTGAAAACAGAAGGCTACACCGCAGCTGCAGCTTCCAGAGATGACAGCAGCAATAAGTTACAGCTGTATCTGTAATACTGTGAAGGCCTCATTCAAGGTCTGCTAATGGAGTAGCTTAAGCCAGCGCCAACTCATCTAAAAGGAGATGTATAGCCATATTTCAAATACAAATGTTGGAGCACGACTGCATTAAATGACAGCCAATAATGTATTGTATATGGCATCACAATATACTACCTTGAAAGGTAGTCAGCAGCGTGTAATGAATCAAAATGTGATCTGTCAAAATGGATTGTGTGATATGGTCTTTGCCAAATCCCAACCCAAACATGTGCACACAAAACAGAAAATGAATGTCTCTGTATGTATAGCAGTGGTGAATGCAACTTTGATTATCTGTTTATCAAGTATTCTTCTGACATAGAGGGTAAGGTATATTATTTAATTCACTGTGTTTTTAATGGATTCAGCATCACCATGCAGTCTTCTCTTGCACTAGTGCAACTAAAGCATTAAAACTCAAGGCTACTTTGACAGTAAACATTTTTTTTCTCTCTCTCTGTATAAGAAGTAATGTCTGTCAGATAGGAATTGAATAGCTGGCAGCTGCACCCTTCCATGCTGTTTTGCTGGAGGATTTTCAATCTGTGGGCAGGGCACCTCAGGCAGACAGGAATATTTGGTTTATTCATAACAGGGATCCTCAGTCACAGGCTGTGACAGGTGCATGTGAGCAGCTTGACCCTTTTTGACCTTTACCAGAATTTTGCCAATGACTTCCTAAACACAATCACTGTTATACTAATGGATGGCACTGACTGCTGCTGCCATTAGACTGGACTTAACAGTGAATATATTAACCCAGGAACTAAAGATCGGATATAGAGTAATAGTTACTACAGTAATCACTTCTTAACTGCTAATATCACACATTTTAGTGTCTTCACTATTATCAGTTTAGCTTAATGTTAATGGACAAAAAAGACAGTTTAGTCCAGTTTTAGTCCTACCTTTTTGAATGATTTTGTCAAGTCAAGTACTCCATGGACTCTTTACAGTATCTTTGATTAGGTAACAATATACTGTAGTTGTAGATATGTCTTTTCTTTTGAAAGAATTCCAGCACTAGCCTAAACTTGATGATGCATTCATGAAACAGTAATGGAAAAAAAAAAAATTCAAATCAACTGAGCCAACATTGAGACAAAAACTATGATCATTTAATCATAGTTTTTGCTTCTAAAAACTATTTAGTTAGTTAGCTTTTGTCATGGAAAAATGCTCATTAAAAATATTTTTCATCATTTTTTTCTTTTTTTGACAAAATGAAAATTGCTTCTTGATGGAGGAAGAGATGCATTGGTATTGACAGTAAAATAAAATACACACATTATCTGAAGAGGAGAAGTGGATTCAATTCGGACGATTACAGGGAAGTGTGAGAAGTGGTATTGCCAAATAAAGGCAATTTAAATTAAAATCAAATTCAAATTACACTCACCAACCACTTCATTAGGAACACCTGTGCAATCTAATGCAATCCAATACAACAGTTCTGCTATAAATTCTACATTTACAAAGCTTATACATTTTCAGTTTTTGTTGACATTGTCAGAAAGGTGATAATGTTTATTATTGAGGTTGTAGTGGGAGGTAGTGGTGTACTAGAGTGTGTTATATTGAAAAATGTTCCTAATATTTTGCCCCCCTCATGTATGTTAATGGAGTGGACAAAGTATTAGGAACACCATTTAATATAATGCCCTCCAGTACACCACTACCATCCACTACAACCTCAATAATAAACATAAAGAAGAATTATCCCTTTCTGACAATGTCAACAAAAACTGAAAATGTATAAGCTTCGTAAATGTAGGATTTATGGCAGAGCTGTTGTATTGAATTGCATTAGATTGCACAGGTGTACCTAATGAGGTGGCTGGTAAGGGTAGAATCAAGTTGCCCATTGCCAAAGCATGACAACCCATTTTAATATATGTCAAATATCAGGAGAATGACATGACCACCTAAAAGCATTTACCAGGGTACACTAAACATCTGTTATGTTTCATTTGAAAACAGTCTAAATCAACTTTGGTAAACACAAAAATCTTGGAGTAAATTTATTAAAATGACACTAATTGACTATAACATGTGAAAATGTTGAAATTTATCTTAAATTAAACTTATCTCATTTATAATTTATGCAGAATTAGAAGGCTACACCAAGAAAGCCACATAGTATTCCAGTTAGTATGCTTCTTCACGCCAGGCATATGTTTCTTCCAACCAACTGTAAGAAAGTGCACCAGAGCTCTTAAAGGTGTTTGCATGGTCCAATTAACACCAGATGCTAGCCCTTAGCTAACTTACCGAACCTCATAATGCACAGACCTCCAAGGAGTGAGCATGGTCCAGTTAGCACCAGATGCTAGCCCCTTATCTCACAGTCTTTAGCCAAAAAAAATGTGCATAAATTAGTTCCACTTGCCTGCCCTGGCCACCTCTATATTTGCACTGTTATAAGCCTGAGACCAACTTAAACAGAGGAAATGAAACTCTGTATGAAACCAATTGATATTGTTTTCTTAATACCTAACCAAACCAAATAACAAATAATGGATGGATTGAAATATTATGTTTTATCAGCCACATTACAGGCATAATGGTACTATAGTAATCAACCCCTTGATTGGATAGCAATTATAGTAAGTATGCACAAAATGCAAGTAGTACATTGGGATACAACCACTCTAATAGGCCTCAGAACATAGATGGCAATCAATACATACATTACAGTAGGATTAAAGGTATTGTGAATACAACATGCTAACCTGTAAAAAAAATAAAATAATCACTGTAATTTCTTTGTCAAATCATGGAGCTTCAATCAATTTCAGTGATTACATCTTAAGTTTTTAACACTGGATGGCACATTTTTCTAATTGATTTCAATGGGTTTAAAGCATGTTTTGTGTGACTTTTGTTGTATTTACCCAACATATCTTGCAGTTTTTGACAAGGGCTCTAAATGCTCTGAGTTAGATAAACTTCTGCTCTGAGCAGACAAACACTCTAGGGCACTGTGGCTTTTTCTTGGCTATCCAATCATAAAAGCGGGTTGGCCATCCCAACTGCACTGTCAACAACAGAAATGGAGAAAAGGCTAGTAATTCTTATTACTGACCACCCAGTGCTACAGTATCTGATTTAACTGACAAAATTGCCACGACATAAACAACAAACATCAAGCTTGGAGGAACATTTGTGGGCACTTGAACTTCTGGGTAAATTTTTAGATTTGTGTTTCAGCCACTGCTGTGTTTTTGATTGCCTTGACATAGCTGCTGTAAATACTTACTGTATGTCTACCGTGGCACACAAGTAATTGATAGCTGATTACATGCTGCCTAGCAACAACAACAAAAAAATGCCTCAGTGTGATTGAGATCAGAGGATCAGGGGGGGCATGTGCCTCACTTTTTCCAATACGATCACCGCCTACAGCCTACAGTATTATACTCTTATAGCGCAAGTATACATCTTAGTTGTGCCTGTGCCTCAAAGACAGCTCTTTTGCCACAAATCAAACAAGATACTCTTCATCTAAATACACATTCCCATTCATAGACAAACCTTCACATAAACCATACCAGATACCACTGATTAGATTATCTTAGATAAATCTTGGAAGAATGATACATCACACTATTCTTTGGGAACTATACAGTGTTTGCTCTATATCGTTCACAGTATCTCCATTACTCAGATTTTAGTGAAAGAGCAGAATGATATATTTCCACAGTGTGTTTTGTTTTCCAGAACACATTGACCAGACCAGGGGTCAGTAACCTTAGGCATGTGTGCCACCATTGGCTCATGGTAGCTTAACCAGTGGCACGCTAGTAATAAGTGTGCAAGAGAGGAACTTTTTTGGAAATGGTGGATTGCCCTCTCAGCTGCATGCCAAATACCCTCTATTGGTGGTTGCGTGGCCTGTTATTTACAGTCGTTTGATTGATTTTTTTTCCGTTCTGCATTCCACAAAGACCCAATCAGAGGCAGAGCAGGGGTGCAGGGGTCTTTGCAGAATGCGGGTGGGAAAAAGAATAATGCTGCTGGATTGGGCTCTGTAGACAATGGCAGGCTCGCTAGCTAAGAAAGCTAAAGTAAAGGTTTTGGCATTCCAGCCCTCGTGGACAGAAGAGTGGGGCTTTGTGTTTCAGAATGACCATGCTGAATGTACTTTATGTCTTGAGAATGTTGTTTGCCAAACGTTGAGTGTTAAATGCCATTTTGAGACCAAACACGCAAAAACTTTCAAGGACAGACAAGGCTGAATCCATGAAATGTTCCATGTCCAGGTATGGGAAGCAAGTAAACACCCACAAAGTCTTTGCCACTGCTAAAAATCATGCCACTGAAGCAAGCTATCGCATTGCTCATTGCATTGCGAAGGTGGAAAGCCATTCACTGATGGCATGTATATCAAGGAGGCTTTCCTCTGTAACTCAGAGGTTTTGTTTGATGGCTTACCAAACAAAGAGACAATAAAATCAAAATTTAAAGTCATTCCCATGTCAACCAGAGGTGTTGAACGATGCATTGAAGAAATGGTAGAAAACAGACAACTGGTTTGAAAGAAGCCATGGTATTTAGCGTAGATATGAATGACCAACAATGTTTGGCAGTCATGGCAAGATACTGTGATTTGACTGTGAGGGAAGAGCTCTGCTGCTTAAAACCAATGCCTGAAACAACAAAATGTGAGGGCATAGCCAAAGTTTTTATTGAGTATTTTGAGGAGTGAGGGATTGACATTAACAAGATTTTTGCTGTGACAACAGATGATGCCCCCGTCATAGTCGGGAAACAGAGGGGAGCAGTCACATTAATTGAGGAACAAGTTGGTCATCCCCTTACGAAACTCCACTGCATAATCCACCAAGAAAACCTCTGTGCAAAGATGTCAAATTCAGATCTTAATGAGGTCATGGCTACAGTGGTGAAGGTTGTTAATTTCATAGTAAAGCAATCCGTTCTGACAAACTAACAGTTCCAGTCCCTGCTTGAGGAAATGGACTACTCACACAAAGATATCCCACCCCACTCAGCGGTTAGGTGGCTAAGCTGCGGAAAGGTTTTGGAGCGGTTTGTTGGCTGCTTTGATGTCATAAAGGCCTTCTTGGCTGAAGAATGCCAAAACTATCCAGAACTCGAGGACGAGAAGTGGGTATGAAACTTACGTTTCTCACAGATATAACTGGAAACCTCAACATTTTTTTCAAGTGAAGTTGCTATCTTTTATTACCGTTACTTTCCACTACTTCAGACACTTAAGGGAGCTGTCCATGCAGCACAGCAAATATATCAATGGGCTTGAGTCCGAGTTCACAATGCGATTTGGGGAATTTCAGAAGTATGGACCTGTGTTCTCTCTTTTGGATCAAACCTGATAGCTTTGATAGAAATGAACTGGATTTATCTCTGATAGACTGGCTGGACACACAGAACATGGTAATGCAGCTGATTGAGCGGAAGAGTTGAACACTGTGGGTGACAAAGTTTGCAGAGCTACTGAAACAGCTGGAATCCGCAGCAGGGCATGATCACGGAACTTGCATCTTCACCTGCTGGATATCCCTACTGAAGAAGTTTAGCTTTCTCAGGAACATTGCTTTGGCTTTGCTGTCTTTGGATCAACATATCTTTGTTATATCTATTCTCACACATGAAGAGCGTGCTCACACCCTCCCGCAGTCATTTGACAATTGACCATTCCAAAGCTTGTGTGCAACTTAAAGTGACTCAGTACAACCCCTAGATAATGGAGCTCAGCAAAGGAAAGCAGGGCCAGGGATCACATTGACTGGTAGGCATATGTTTATTTGTAGCACACATGGCTTTGCATAATGGAGCTCTTTGTCCTGGTCTCTTTTTTCATCTCAGATGTGGGTGTTTTCATAAGGATGGCAGCATTCTTGTATAGTGCTCATAGTTATGTTTGTTCCACTTAATTCTCCCTTTTTGACTTTTGCAGCCATTGTAACTCCTTGTAAATGAGGGAATGTAATTGAAAGCAGTATGCTGAAATGGGAACTGTGCATATAATTTGTAACCACAGGGGGTAAAAAAACATTACAACTATTTGTTAAGTTTATAACTGATGAACATGATTGGTGGAGGGTAGGTAGGGTTAATGATTTCAACTCAGCTGTGGCTGTTTTCATAAAGATGGCAGCATTCTCATGCTCATATATAATTACAATGTCCTGATTATGGGAGAAAAATGTTTATCAAAGATGTTGCTATGCACATTGCCTATATTGGTGGAATAAAATTACAGATCTGTTGGAGATTTAAATTTCAATAGGGTGTCATAATTAAGCTCACTGTTAACTCTAATGTTGATGTGGCACACTGATTAACAAGAAAATTTAAAAATGGCACTTCATATCAAAAAGGTGGACCAGACCAACAGTGATGTAACAATTACATGTCAAACAAGTTGTGACTGATTGTTCTTGCGAGGAACTCACAGCAGACAACTAGTAATGATAATGAAAAAGATATTGAGACCACAAACATATCCTCAACACCTCAACAGCTGAGTGAGATCAGTTCACAATACTCAGTACTTCATACCAGCGCAACAAGAGCAAAGCAGGGGAAGGCAAACAAGGGATAAGTACACAAGGGGGCTGTCGGACTGGCAACAGATGGTGCAATGTGACCAACCTATCTACTCACAGAAAACACTGACAATCTGCCTGGGAACACAGAGGGCTGGCAGGGACTAAACTTTGGATGTTGTCAATGCGTAAGAGTGAAATGCATGATTAATGGCAACTTGCCACATTCCAAAACACTAGAGAATGAGTCCCAATAGAAGCCATACTGAACCTTAAATGGTGTAATACAGTTCCAGAATTCCACTACCAGCGCTAACAAGGTGCTTAATAATATCTGACCAGAACCTCTCTACTTTTTTGGTATCACAACAGAAACCCTAACCAGAACAGTGGCCTGGATCTAATGAATACTTGAACAAACAGAAGTACTTGCTAATCCACTACCCACATGTTGTATGTTATATGTATGCACAAATATGGAGGTGGGTATAAATGACTTTTTCCCTGTGATGCACTTTGTGAGAGAACACTATTTCATGCTTGGAGAAAGCGTGGCGTTGAATCTCAAATTATGCCAATTAGGCTAATGTTGTTTACTGCTTAGTCTCCAGTGCTGAATGGCTCAAAGGAATGCCCACCACTGAAGAGAACACAGTGACAAAGAAGCAGAGCAAGAGCCAAAGGATGATTTCTCAACAGCACAGAGACACAATACAAGTAGAAGTCAAATTTAAAATAATTTTCTGACAGTCTTTATGGCCTAAATTGAATAATGTTGATAATATAACTCTTATTTAATGTGTCACTTCTTCACATGTGTATTTGGTGTGTTTCAATATTGCCGAGTTTTTATTTTGGTACACAAAATACATACAGTACCAGTCAAAAGTTTGGACACACTTTCTCATTCAAGTGAATGGGAAAGTGTGTCCAAACTTTTGACTGGTACTGTATGTCTTGGCTTAACAGTTAATGAGATCCCCTAAAGTAATTTTTAAAGACCAGATAAGCGTGGAACAGATGAAGCAATGGCATTTCCATCCCTTTAAGCACAGGTTATTTCTAAGTGCTCAGATTTTCACACATTCTGAAAGATATGGAATGCTCATAGGTGTTGATTTGGGTGTTTCCCTACTGTCTTTCTAGGGTTGGGTCCCAATCATTCAGTCATAAAAGCGATTTGCGAGTACTGCTTACCAGAGATCTTAAATGGTGGCAATAAATTTGCAAGTCCTACAGGGGTCTCACATGCTCATGTATGGGTCGTAATTATGCAGTTTGTTTTGATTAGTGAAATGTGTGAGTGTGAAGAAATTATCTCATGTTGGCAGTTGCAGCTTGCATGTAGCAAATTTGGTAAAACAGATGTTGGTACATATGTCAAAATACCTGGATTTGCTAATTTCCACTGCTAACTAATCTTTTCTAATGTTTGGGGGGTTTATTTGGACAGCTTCTAGATGCTTGTCTCTGAAATGGCTGCTGTCAACCATAACACCTACATCTGCCTAGTGTATGCTGGGGTAGGCTCCAACTGATAATTGTGCTACTTCCCTTTTCCATGGCAAGAATGACAGCTTTGACAACAAAATTTGTGACAGTTCTCAGGTTAAGTGTTTTTTATTACATGCTCCTTTTTGTAGATCTGGGCTCAGAATTCACAAGTGCAGACCTAACTACACTCCAAAGTATTAATCACAAGCATACTCATTCTACTAAAATTTCAAATAAATTTACAGTGTGTTTAACCTCTCATTAAAATAATTACTACAGTACACTAACAAACACAATCCAGACACTAGATTTATCTAGCATTGTGGCTGCTTTCTCCATGGCTTGTGACAGAGAGGATATAATTGATGATTGTCTAGTTGAGTGACTATACTTCTAATTCACTTAGCACAGTCAAGCAGAGGGGGACTCATCTTGTTCTTGAGTTTTGTACTAATGAACACCCTTGCATCCGCTACCCCTCCACCCACACCTCCCCTCAACACATCGCTGTTTATGTCTTTCTGTCCCTTCTTAATAGTTTGAGGGAGCTGTTCTAATTCCATCAACAGCCACTCACTATAATGATTAGTGCCAGTCCACTGGTGGCCTGGAGGTCGATCAGTTGTTTGTTGACGTTGCTCTGAAGTAGTGCTCAGCTGCAGTGTCTGACTAAACAGACGGAAGATGCGAAAAGCTGGCTCGGCGGTTGGCCGAGTGTGATTGTATACACTGACAGCAGGTGATTGTAGATTATTAAAATTACATACTTGGATGTGAGAAACAAGTGACATGCTGCAACAGTACAAGACACACAATGAGTCTTGTTTATCAAGCATAAAATACAAGACCCTCTAATAATAAACAGACATGGCCTCATTTCTCGACGAAATGGCTGATGTTATCATATGTGTCAAATACGCACCCAACAAGACTGCTCAGGAAATAGAATTTCAACAAGGGGGGAAATACTACACATTTGTGCCCATGGTCTATCTGCTGAAATACAGTACATACTCCCCATACTGGCCTAGGATCAAATTTAACAGAACTCTCTCCAGTGCCTTCCTTCTAGCTTTCTCATTTCCAATCTGACAAAAAAACATGGTTTAGAATCAATACGTAGAGTAAAGAAAATACTACATGTAAACCACTTCCGCTGTGTGTCCACCATTCTGGAAAGTATCTATAGATACATGATACAAGATTGAGCAAAAAGGCAAAATAACCATGCAGATGCAAACAAAAATGTGTTAATACTGTCTTAATGGACATTGCGATTGTACTGAAATGAGCCTGAAGTGAGATGATTAGGCACAAGAACACATGTAGGAGAGAACCTTAAAAAAAGGCAAAAACCACTTTGGGTGTATTTTGCTTGTTTTTTGGTGTATTCTGCTTTTTTGCAATCTTACCCACAGTCAGATGGGAAAATCAATACCAACACAAGACATACAATATGAATTTGTTAGGTTACTGTCTATTGATGATTTGTCATGAGCTCTACCACACACTTTGTCTGGAAAAACAACTGTGTGGAAATAAGTTTTGTTATGTGTGTGTGGCTTGGTTAATTTATAAGACAAACAAATGTTAAAAGGTACATTATTTGCTTTTGCCAGGCTGCCAGCTGTAGATTTATCTGGCATATCTACATAATTTACATATTTTAAGCTTTGCTACCATCTGAAACAGCTGAAGTGTTTTGCATCACACAGAATGAATAATGTCCCTTCAAATTTCAGTCAGACTAAAGCTCATAAAATGCATGACGAACCACCAACCAAAAAGCTTGTACAGCACAAATGTACCCAAGGGAGCAGCACCCCTCTAGTTAGCTACATTTTCTAAGCCACTGGTTGAGATACATTGCTAGGGCCCATTAGAAAATTTGTGTGCGGACTCCTAAGGAAACAGAGCATTTTGAGCTAGGCTCACTGTCAAAGCATCCCCACAGCACTTTCATCTACCAGCTTGCTCCCACCCGCAGCATTGCATGACAACTTTGGCTGCAGCAATACTGGCAAGATCCTGCAGACCCTGAAGGAGTCATGCAATTATGCATCCCTGTAGCCATGATATTCGGAATTAAATAAAGAAGACTAGAGGCTGCCTTGGTTGTACTGTCTTTATGTAAGAGAACCTCCAGAAAAAACAAACTGTTGACACAAGAGGAGACAATGCGTGAGCAAGATATTCGGCTATAGCTTCTAGTGAACATCACAAATAGGTAAGAAAAGAAGAAAAAAACTTAAATTTGAAGCAAATGAATTGCAGAGGCTACACCTTCATAATGTTACCATTCGACTTTAAAAGAAACTTGACAATCAGGCAGTTAAAAATTCCACAGAGTTTCAGCAAGTACTTGAAATTCAATGTACATCGGAACTGGGAGTACTTAGATCCTGTAGGTGGTCTGCAGGGTTGTACAGCTGCCGAGGAATACAGATACTTATTGGCGTACCAGGTGCACTCTACTGTGCAAACACTGATCCCACAGGATATTCCAAAATGAGATGATACTGCCCCCATACATATAGAAAATAAATACAAATTCATTAACAGATCTAAATAAGGCTTCAAGAATGATCATTCAAGACTCATATAACAGCATTTGGAGGACCATTAAAACTAGTCTGGAGCACAAATGGATATTCAATATGTATGTTCTGATGCTTACATTAAGGTCCGGTGTGTTGACATTTGTGTGTTGACAAAATATTGTGTTTGTTATTTTACCCTCCATATGTGTTGCTGATACATAAATAGTCTACCTCTCTTCCAACAATAGAAAAAAATATTGTCAATAATTGCAGCTCCTACCAACAATGAATGTGACAATTAACTCTGAAAATGAATTCAGAATGCCTGTTTGTGCCGCAAAATAAGGAGAGCCAGAAAATCCCCACAAAATCACTCTGACACAGTCATTGTGTTCATAAAGTCGGCCTCTATTCAGTCAAGGGAATCAGTGGAGCAGCTATAACATTTGTCTCTTGACACTATTACAACAGTTTGGGTCTCTGGTTTCTTTATGAGAAAGAATTATTCACTGTCTACAAGCACATCTGTACTGTTCAAGATGTGCAAAATAAATGTGATGTAAGGTACAATGTATAATATGGTTATCAACTAGAATATCAAACACCACAATGTCTGAATTTTATATGTAAACATCATTTGCGTTGAACACATCAATGTTGTATCCTTTACCATACACAACCACACACATACATTCAGGTTTATGAGCATATTTGTGTTTCCTTTCAAATATCCAGCATCTTCTTAAGCATCAGTATTTCCAGGACAGTTCAGCACTATATTGATTTGACAGAAAGGAGAGGAAACAGCACAAGCAAAAGAAGACAATAGAAATACAAGTGTCTAATGTGGAGAAGGCAATGAGACAAAGAGAGAATGTGGTGCACAAAAGACACAAAAATCTCAGATAATGTCTCGACTGAGTCCCTATTAGGTTCAGGGCTCTTATCTCAGTTTTTCCTTTTTTTCCCTTCCTATTCTATGATTATCCCACAAAACCAAAAACAGATCCAGAGTGGTTGAAAAAGCAGCACAAGTCACAACAGCACCATTAAGACCATATAATTCTGATGGGGAGAGTTCCTTCCAAGTCTTATCAAACAAACAAAGTCATTAGGTGCAACATTTTCTAAATTCACCTATTATATTATTCAAAACAATGCTGCTTTTGCATTAATGGGCACATATAATTTGGCAGGTAAATGCTTTGTAAATTTAAATCAAATTGCAATATGCTGTTTGCCTGGAATTCCCAATTTCCAGCTTGTGTACTACATCTCTGTGAGAGTAAGAAACGGAGAGCAGGGGAGACAGTGTGGGTGTTTATGTGTGCATGCATGTATATCTGTGTGTGCGTCCGAGCGTGTGTGCATCTTGTTCATGGCAAGAAATCAGCTCAGTTTAGCACATAATGGAAATGTGAATAGCCCAGAGCGTCTCTCTCCCACACAGGGAGAAAAACTGGCTGGGAGCAGGCTGCATCTTTCCAAATCCAAACAGTGAAGGGGAGTTAGCTAGGTTAAAATCCTGCCCCATTTCTCTGCCTCCCTGGAGCGTTTCACAGCTCTGCCCATACATTACTCAAACAGGTCATCCAAACAGGTCTCACTAGCAGTCTGAAAACATATTCACACAAATATGCGCACACATGCTATGCACATGGCTAAGCACACACACTTGTAGGTTCAGTGAATAGGTGACGTTGCTCATATTATGACAGATGACATCTTATATATGGATCCCTTAGCACGATAACCCCAAAATGTTATGCTTAATTTAATAAACTCTTTTTCAGATGCAATTTTAACACATTTTCATATTTTCCTCCATAAAAGGTTACTAAAATCAATACATCATATTACTGTAACATACTACCACTTGAATTTTTTCATTCTTCTTCTGTCATGCAGCATTGACCAGGGCATTACCTTTGTGCCCAGAGGGACACGATGAAAAGTCAGACTTACGTGCTACTTCTAGAGATGCGTTTCGGCTTACGGCCTCTCCAAGATAGTTTCTGGCTACGCACACATAGCTGCCATCGTCAGGCTTGCTCCGTCGTCCATGGACGATGCGTAGGAAGAAGAGGGACCCGCTGGGCAGCAGCATACGGTGTGAACGAGGGTTGTCGCGGTTTGTTTCAACTCGCTCCCCATCTTTGTACCATTCCACTGTGGGGGTTGGACGGCCCTCTGCCTTACAGTTGAGAGTGGCTGGTTCCCCCTTGGACACAATGAGGTCAGAAGGGTGCTCAACAATGCGGGGAGGAAAGTCTTCCTGGCGAAGACGAGACCCTAGAGGGAAACAGGAGTGTAAAATATTATGTTAAAGTGATAGCTGTAATATATACATGCTCATAATGAATGCATTTTAAGTTTTGATGCAGAAACAACAGCAGTATGTTTGAGATAAACACAGTTAACTATTTAGTTAAAATGAGCAGCAACAGCAACTATGGCCAACAGAAACATGAACTACAAAAACCTAGAAAAAATTCTCACAGTGCAAAAACAGCAAAGCAATTCTCACTATGAATGTGTTGCAGAAATATTGTGTTGTATCTATTAAAATAAGGAAAACCTGAATAAATGGGCTTGAATAAACAATAGATGTACATAGATTTGTACATGTTATTGGCAGAATATAACCAAGTATAATTTAGTTACAGTCCTTGATAGGAAAGTTGATTAGACTCATGTTTTTACTGGCTGCACTACACGCCATGTTAATACACTCAGGCTTTAATATTTACTTTCCCAGGCAGGAGCTGAGGAGTCATTACATCTCATTAGTTTTTTCATTAACAGTTTCCATCAAACACTGACATCATCAAACATGTTGTCTCAGTGGATGTAGAACAGTGACTGCTACACTGGATTTTTCACTTTGTACTGTAATATTGCGGATATGCAAAGTACACAATTCAAGGACCTCTCATTTCTCCTTACAGGCTATATTTCCACATTAACATGCATAATATTTATATTTTAACCTGAGTATTTGATAGTCAATCCTCAGCAAAGGTCATGCAAATGTCTAATCTGGATTGACTTGATAAGAATAATGTCTTAATTTAGTGTAACCGCAACCCAGTTAACAACCCTTATTCTGCTCATTCTTTCCATTTATTTGGCTATGTGAACACCTTAGCTCAATTTAATACCGTTGCTTAAATTCTACCGCTAAATGTCACAGAGGAATGACCCAAATGTAGTGGCACTGTGTTTGTTTACAGACATGACAGCATCACAACTCTCATCTGTTTCATGGTGTATGGACACATTATAATATCAGTGTTAAAAGGTTTTCCTTTGCTGTTGTGTGCATGAAAAGAGTGTGATGTCGAAGTCACTAAAACAGACCTTTTGGACTGTCAAGAGGCAAGAAAATAAATAAGATATAAATAAATGAAAATGATGTTACACGGTCTCTAGTCTTTTTGCTTTTGATAGTGACAAATCATACAAATCGCAAAAGCAACCATGATGATTGGCTACTACACGGCAACAGAAATAAAACAGCAAATGTGAGTAAAATTTATGTGACAGTCTATAATGTTAAGAGGTTTGTTGACAAAAAGCATTCCATTAGCTGGCGCCAGCACACCAAACCATGGTGATACATTATGTTTTTAACATGCTTTTAAAACCCTATACATATGTCTCTTGGGTAAATAACATTTGTGTGGATCCACATTGACGCACAAACACTCACAAACACACAGTTTGTGGAATTCTGACTTCTTCTAATTGGTTGTCCCATTACTCAGTCTCCTCTGTGGCTAATGTAGAGTTTGAGATTTGTGTTGTCAGACAACAGAATTTAAATGAGATGATTTAAGTTGTGGGTGGCACATTGGCTCAGTGGTTGGTACAGTCATCTAATAGCAAAAAGGTCCTGCAGGGTCCTGTCAATCTGTTGCCCTGTGATGGACTGGAAACCCGTTCAGTGGGTTTGCCTGTTTTCTGCTCAATGCATGCTCCAGCACCCCATGACCCTGAATATGAATAAGTGGGGATAGAAAATGAATGGATGGATGGATGGATAGATATCTGGGATTTTTTTATGTGACACTTTAAATTAAATGTTGGTATTTTAACTGCTGAATACTCATGCATTGAGAACTGTTCAGTTTATAAATTATATGGTAATTTGGCTAGGGTCTTAAAATGCAGATTATTAATAAAGACACATTAAGAATATTTCACTGATCAAAAATGTGGATTATCTTTTAGTCTAGGACTGTCTCAAGCTGTTATGCATCAAAATTTGTGTACACTGTGGCATGTTTTTTCCACCACTAAGCCTGTTTATAGGGATCTATCCATGGTGCTGAAACAGAAACTCAAGGTCCTGCAGAACAAAAAAAAAACAAACAAAAAAAAACTTGTCAGGAACATGTTGGCTTATAAAAAGAGATCACCCTGAAAGGAGTCACTTTGAGGTTAAAACTGCATACCAGCAGTTCAGAGGAGCTCTGTTTGGGCTTATAACCAAAAGTCTAATTTGATTGTTAAGCTAAAGGCAACAGTCCTCCAGGTTCTTTGTGTTATTTGAAAATCAAGTTTGAAATGTCATAACCCCAAAGTCAATACAACTGACAACAACAACAATTTTTAAATTAGTGAGACAAATAAAACACTGGCAATCTTGACAAACAGACAAGATGGCCACACCATCAATGTAATATAATTGTACACCAACTGTAAAGGCTCAAAATTATTCTCCCTAAAAGATCACAGATTATTTACAATATTGCAATAGGCATAGTCAGCCAGGCACTGTTAGTTGGGATGCATTGTACCTCTTTCAAACAGATGTTACACAAACTTTGACTCCTAAAAGGCTGAAACATACACTTAATTACCAGATTATTGCATAAGAATCTGACACAAGTTAATTCAACAGCATTGCACTTAATCATATTTTAGAGATGCTATGAATGTTTTATTGACATTGTGTCAGAGATGCTTTGATTCAACCCTTGTGTATGTAAACGGGGGGTGGACAAAACATTAAAAACACATTTCAGTATAATGCAGTCCAATACAACACCACCACTACACACTACAGCCCCCAAATGACCTTAGAGTTCAATCAACGCCTATCTGACATAATGTCGAAGCTTCACAAAGTTAGGATTAATTGCAGAGCATTGCATTACATTGATTTGCTTCAGACTACACATAAGTACAGTACCAAACATTCCCCTCTCAAGCAAAAAAACAACACAAAACAAACAAACAAGAAAAATACTGGCAACATGGTGGAATCATCCAACATCCACACCCACTTTACTGAAGGTGCTATCACACATGTAATACATTTACTACACTGATACACATGTATGTTCTATATGCTACAAGGCATAAATACCTACAAAATATTTCATGATAATGGCAACACTTCCTGTCAAGAAAGATAGATATATCTCTTAGGCTTTAGCTGCATTTGTACACATGCATAGTAAGTCCATATACGTACGAGTAACCTGTAGACACAGTCAGGTCTGAATTTCCAGACTATATGAGTAAGCATCTTCTTCATGGTATATTAGATATTTCAGCTACAGGACATAACCTCGGTCATCTGCCTGAGCAACCTGAGCATAGGTCACACAGAATATGACCAGAGATATAGACTTATTGTGAGCACAGTCTGAAATATTACAGTTTTGTAACACTTATTAGGGAGTTTATACAAGAAAGAGATCTAGATAAGTGAAATTGATTTAAAAAATAATTAACCAAGGCACATTTCCTTAAGAATACCAAAAAAAAGTTTAGTGTGGCTACCTGAACTCAATTTTTGCCGGCACACATTTCCAACCATAATACTTGTGGAAATAATGGCAATTTAAAAGCTGTCAAAGCTTGTATTCAAGTAACAGATGTGTTCAATTTAGGGCAGCCCTTATGAATAAATGAGCAACTTTCATTTCCCTAAGCCACTGAATAGTTGGCCCGGCCCAATTTTACATGAAGACTAAATTAACCAACCGTGCTATGGTGCACTGGCATGGTGCATTTGCGATTTTAAACATGTAAATACTCACGAATTTAAGAGAAGCAACAAATTCACTGTAAATCGTGTGAGATGCCATACTCGGTATCTTATTGATGCACTTAAGAGGGCAAAACCATGGGTAAAATACGCTCCAGGTCACAGCCCAGTGTGCTTTTCTAAAGCTTGATGTGGGACAAGACATCACTTCAACCTCAACGTTGTATTCATGAACTTACCGTCGGTTTGGGTGTACAGAAGTCCACAGAGAAATAAATACTGTAGAGGACCCATTCTGGCATATTGGCCCCGTAAGCTATCGGCGCATGAATTCCTCTTCAAGCGAAAAAAAACAATCAATGAATCAATCAATCCTGTCTTCACTTGCGTCACTTTGTGACAATTTACTGTTTCAAGTTAGTGAACTAAAACAACCGAAACAGGTATTTCAGTCGCTGAACCAAATCATTCTCATTCACATGTCCATTCTTCCTCTCCAAGAGCGCACCAGTAAGCAGTGGTCTGTCGACTCGCCGATCACGTTGAAATTTCTGCAATCACCAATTGCAAACATCACCGACGCCCAAAGACACTCCAGTTACTGACGGCTTCCCCGTCCGACCGCATTCTTCTGACACTTTTACCGGGTCCGACCGCAGGGAAACGCATCCATCCTCCTGCGGGACAAGTTGAGGGATGAAAGGTGGAGACGGGATTCAGTCAGAGGTGAGTAGCTGCACGGTGCAGCACAGCACAGCCCCTCCTCTCCACTCTGCTGCCCTGGGAGAAACTAACACATAGGCCTACAATAAGTCTGATAGCAACATTTAGTCTTCAGTCTTTCCGAGAGACACTTCAGTTCGTGAAGAATTGGATGCTGATGATGATGCTAATTAGTGTTTCTTTTCCTCTTTTCCTGGGGACCATTTAACACACCCAGCTGATGAATTTACTAGACAGTGTTTGTAACATGATCAATATGAACTTAAATCAAAGTAAACTGCACTGGACATTTTGTGTTTTCTTTCAGTCTTTCCTGCACAGTTTAGATGTATTAACACTACTTACAGTAGATTTTTGAAACAAATAAATGGGTTGCTGTGATGCTGTGAATATAATATGCAGTATTTAATTATTGCATGATTGTTTTTATTTGCATTAAATGTTACTTTCTTATACAGGACTGTTTCTTCTCATCTTTTCCAAAAACCTCATTAACATGCAACATCCGGGTACAATCCTGTGTACATATGAAGGACAGTGACAGATGCCAGGTTTACTTTTACACATTCAGTAAAACATGACAATCCACTTATGAAAAAAGCATCCCCAGGTAATGCTCTGGTATGCAACATTGCAACTGGAATCAGAGATACACTATATTTGTCACTGGAGCCATTTTGTTCAACAAACACACATGCCTGATCTGTTCTGCAGATCCCAAAGAGTTGATGTATTTCTGTATTATTATTTATTTTTTTCTATTAATTCTAATGCTTTCAGTTCTATGGATAGGTCTGAACCATCCTGCCAAATAACACATTGAGTTAAGTAAAAAAAATAAATAAATAAACAGAGCCCTCTGGTTTTACTGGCTGATGTTTTAATTTAATGGTAGAAAAGCTATTACAAAGGTGTACAGCTGTAAAGAAATGGCTCCTCATTCCTGCCCACTGCCTGAGGTGCTTATCCTGCCCTGTCGTCAATACTGCTCAATATTGTCAATAACATTATAAATGCAGCCTCGCCGTGAAACCAGAATGAGCTAGGCTGTATCAGGTGCTATTGATCCAGAGGGTGAAATTAAACCATTTTTGGCACAGTGTTCACGGCAGTAGATCGAATAATAATTGTGGACGATGGCTAAATCGAGTCTGTATGAAGGGGGTGCAAAGTGAACACAATCATTTAAATTGGATAGATCTCATCCATCAGAAAATGATGTTTTCAATAGAATTTTCCTGTTAGATTGTTCTTATAGCAGCAGCTCAGTTCATGGTGTTGTGGAGACCTTTTCCCTCTCAACAGATTTTCAGTTATACGTCAATGGTGCAAGCCCTCACCAAACCTGAAGTGCAGAAACTGTTAAGTGGCATTTTTGGAAAAAAAAAAAACTGAGAGATAGAGAGAGAGAGAGAGAGAGAGAGACAGAAAGCACTTTTCCATACTGAAAAAAATAAAATTCAGTGGAGGATTTATAGTGAGTAACTTGTCACCAATTGACTGTTCTTCAGATTTCATGCAGGGTGACCTTAACCAATTGCACTTGCACTTCCTGTCTGTCAGAAGTGCAAGGAGGGGATAATAAATAGGCTTTTCAATAAATTAATAACCTCACAAAATCCATCAAGGTGAACTTTAATGATCTGAGAAGGAAACTTCAAGAACATGGTTAGTGCTAATTGCACTGAATGACTTAATGCACAGTGATGCTGCTACAGTATTCATTATTAGCTGTTAAAATGTTAGTATCAATCGCATATCGCTTCTCACAGAGAATTGGAAGAGAAAACAATAGACATACAAGGGAACTGCAATGGAGCTAATGCCAAAATGGTCATGTTAGAGTCTAAATGCAAGGAAAGGTTAGTGTAGAGATGTTCGAATATTGAGCACTGAAAAATATGTTGATTATCTGAACACTCTGAAATTTTATGAAATCAGACACCACTAAATCAAACTGGGTTTTTTTGTAAATCCTAATACTCTGAATAATTACCATAGATTACAGAATTTGAGTTATACCTGGAGATGCAGATCATCTTTGACTAAGCTGGTCTTAGTGACACCTCACTTATGGCAAGAAGATGCAAATTAACACACCCTCTGAAGATAGGTTTAATACATCTGGGAAAAGTGCCTTCATATATTGTTGGAGGATTGACAGTTGCTTTAAAATGTAGAAATCCAGTAGAAAATGGCATATAGCATCTATAATTGCGTAATGGCATTTGATGCCTAACATAAGGTCGAAAAAAAGAATGTACGTTTATTGAGTGAGGTGATTTGATGTTTATCTTTTAAGTTGAATAAGATAAGAGAGGCAGAGAAAGACTCCATCTCTCATCACACACAGACATGTTTCCAGGCAACGTGGGATTCTGCCTTTCTCGCACAAACCAAAATCAAAAGGGCTACTGACTCTCATCAATCTACCTCTCTCTCTCTCTCTCTCTCTCTCTCTTTCTCTGTTGATCACACATAGGAGACAGTGTCAAGGTCACAAGTTTTGTCCGCACCATTACCTACTCATAACCATGTTTGTCCAAGCCAGGAGTGCTGGAGGTAACAGATGGTGTGTGTGACAGTGTGTTCAACACCAGGCATGCTCAGCCTTAGTGAGAGTAGACATGTGTCTTGACCACGAAGTCACATACACAAGTGACAAACCTCTGTCTAACAGCTTAAGGTGTTCAGTCCAGTGAATGCATGAAACAGTGTCTTAAGATTTAAACCAGTGATCAGAGTATTTTCATATTATGTACAACTGGAGCATTTTAGTCATAGCTGCACTGCATCACACAGCTTTTTAAATTGCAGCATCAGAATATTGGAACACTGTTGTAGCTGGGTTTATTTCCAAAAATAAGTATTTAATAGTATTAGTATTAGTAATAGTATTTTAAAGTAGTAGTGTAATAGAAAAATGACTTGCCATATTGACATATTATGATATACAGCATAAATATGTATGTCATACAATAAAATAATTACATTTATTTAAATAACCCTGGCCTTTAAACAAAGAATGTTATCTAATACAAGACAGAGGGAAACCTCAAAATGTTGTTTCACTGTGACCTTAAGCTCCATTAAGCAATACTTTTCACATTAACAACCATTACAACCATTTCATCAGCAGATTTATAGTACTACAGGTCCTACTGAGAATGAACACCCCAGACTGCAGCTCAGTACTTTCAGCTGGTTTCAGCTCACTGTCTTTACTGAGACACTATGGCTCTCAAATAACTCCATAATCAGTTACATTATAAAGTATTATATTGTATGACCCATCAATGGCAGTGACTTGGGCCTTAGGTGGCTGTGGTTAGTTTCTGCCTCAAGCATCTCTCCAAATTGTTCAAATTGGCTGACTTCCACAAACTATTAGGAGAATGTGTGGGGGTCTTTTCATGGCCATCAGAGGTGGTGTGGGGCTGACAAAGGAGGGGAGACGCCAGCAGACAGTGGAAGAGGGGAAGGTCCAGCTGACTGATCAAGGGGCAAATCCCTGTGAGGGATTTCCTGCTTGAACAGTCTCCACACAACACTCCACAGTAGGCTTTGCTACAAGTTATGAAAATTGATGGTCAGGTGGCAGTGTAACATACTTGGACAGCATCACTGTGATACTGAAAAGTCTTACAGAGTAAAATGACACAATTTGGCTCATTGTCATCCAATGGCTGTCACCTGGTGTAAGAAAAGACACTAAATCAACTGGAGGATAAATTTTCATTAGAAAATCACACAGATACTTCTAAGTGGTGTGCTGCTGTCAACTTGACAGGTTATATCATCAGTTATTAACTGACTGAATGGATGTTTTCCATTAAACACCAATGGTCTGGTTCTTAGAGATTAAAAAAATGATACACTTTACCCTCTTGTTTAATATCACAGACCCCTTGGAAGGAAATCCTTGTTTCCTTAAATCCTGCTTAAATAGAGTTGGGAAAATACCACAGGCACTGGCATAATGTGCATTTACTTATCATGCCATTTGATCTCACACACACAATTAAATGTCTTTGTTAGCCAACATAGTTATTAGTTAGGAAAAGCTGTTGAATTCATCAAATATGTTCACAATGTAGGGTAGTGCAGAAAGAAGTACCATGGTGTGGGCAGCAGGTGTAGATGACACTGTAGGATTTGTTTACAAGTAACTTCACTTTGAAAGCATGTCATCTACCACATGTTTAGAGATCACTGTATGTCACACCACCTGTTTTATAGCAGAGGGCATTGCCCATGACCCTAAAATGTTGTCTTATATCTGAGTTTGAGAAGGCAGGATCCTTTGGACCCCACAACAGGTGGACACTAACTGAATACAATCCAAAGCAACAATCATGCAACTCTACCATTGCTAAGCTTGGTCTGTTTTACCACTGCATTTTTTGATTTGTTTGCTATGCTGATTATAATGCTTTCCAAAGCAGGAGACAATATGTACATTGTCTCCTGCTTTATATTTTACATGTGATCAAGTCATTGTGTCCTGTCCCTGTACCTACAGTATGGTCCAGAATGATTTCTGGACAGAATCGTGGTCAGTGGTTTCACTTTACAAACAAGGCCAGAGTAGGCTAACTACTCCGCATTATTTAATAAGATCCCATGACAAGTTACATTATTTATCTCTAACTGACAGATGGTTTGAAATAATAAAGTTATGTTAATAATGTCTTGACAATATAGTTTCAAGCTCTGGACTGTTCTATAAATCTCACACTGTATCATATACCTTGGGACACTTTGAAAAAATGTGCAAAGGACTCTTAAAATCAAAACTAGACACCACAAGATGTCTCTTCTCAAGAGATGTAGTTTTTCTTGGAGATGAGTGGTGTTGTCAATGCATTACTATCACTTTATTCCCTTGCTGTGGACACATTGCTTCCTCTGTATACTTTCACGCTCCACAAACCACCATTGAACTCCTGACACACCTTGCTAGAGTGGAGAGAGAAGGACCCAATCCTACCAACTCCATTTAAATGCTTTCAAGGTGAAAAAGGCCCCATTCAGCGTCTGGAAAAGGTACTTTGGCGGACGCTAGTGAGATATCTCTCTAGCTATATACATATGGAGGAGAAAGAAAGAGTTCGTGTTTAATCAGGCACAAGGACATTTACACAATTTGTTTCTTCCCATGGATGAGCACAGGAAAAAATAGAAAAACAAGGAAGAAAACGCTGAGAGCAATATGAGGGAGAAACCCCAAGAAGCACTGTGCTCTTAACATTTTCAAAGTGGCAGATAATAGACTTCTCCCATGCGTGTAAACATTGCATTTCCATAGAAATGGCCTCTTTCTGTGTCTCAAACAGGTAGTTATGGGTGAGAGAGTTATTTGGCACTCACCTCTTAATCTTGTTAGATGCTCCTAAAACGGCACTGTTTTCTGGTTTAAAAAGGACATGGAAAAAAATTTAGTAAGAGACTCTTAAAGAGCATGTGTCAGTGTTGGTAATTAAACAGCTTTGAACAATAGTACTTTCAATCACACAAGATTTATTTTATTGGTCTGTTGATAGAACTGACAACAGTTTACATGGCTGCATGTCATATTTAAATGATTTTCTTTTATTTCAACATATTTACTACAGTTCCATAGTTTGCTTTAATGGCTCCAAGCTGCTAAGCAATTGATAAACAGTAATACTGTATGTAACTCTATGATTCTTTGTAGGATTTATAAAATTGAAGAAACACATTTTATAAAATATGTGTTATAGTGTATGTGAATTCACTTTAATGTGCATTTAAGGCTAAGAATTTGGTAATCTTCAAATTGAAATAGCATTCTGAAATCAAGTAATGTTACTTGGTGTAAAAAAATAGGTTAATGTTTATGTATTTCTACCATGCTTGCCATTTGTTTTCTAGCAGAGCATTTTTATCCGTAGCATTGCTAGTACATATTATCTGAGGTTTGTTTGTTTTTCGCATTAAAGGCAAAATTTTCTAGTTAAATCAAGACAGACCAGTATTATAATGTTTAGTTTTTGTTTATCGATTTAATCCTTAGAAATATGGTTATGCCTATTTAACAGGGACGAGGAGTTCATTATCAATCTGCATAGAGAGAAGCTATGTAGCTGTGTGAGTTCAGTTTGAGATTATCAATTATCAATTTTCTACATTCAGACAAAACAATTTTGTCTGATGATAACTGATGTGAGTGGTGGTATGTATTCTTATTATGACAGTAAACTATTTCTAGTTTGTGTTTTTCATCAAAATCCTAACAGTGCTGTCCTGATCCTTTATGATTACTACTAATGAATACATCCCAGTGGGTCCAATTCAAAGGAAAAACAGCAAAATCTTTTGTGTGGCTAATGAAAGATGTGTAGTAATAATCAAAGAAATGATTACTGCACATTGTGTCTCATTTTAGTGCAATAGTTTTGTGTCATCACTCTGGCATCTGTCTATGTAGGCACAGTCTTGAAAACATAATAACTCACGAACAATACATGCCAGAAACCTAATACTTACACCACAGGTTTCCCCTAGAAACCTGTCTTGCACTCCTCTATAGTAGATGATCTGATTAGATTTTGGAGGACTTTGCTCCATAAATTTGCATTTCTGTAAGGAATAATACTTTTATTTTCATTTTTTTCTGTCAGGCAGCACCTCCATTTCTGTGGACACACTTCTCTCCTGGATAAATGGTGGGCTGCTCCATTAACGGGGCCATACTGTATGATCCAAGCAGAAGAGTTCAGGTGTGTCAGGCAGTGGGAGTAATAGGGACAGTGAGTTTGACCAGCAATTTTGTGCATCAGTTGCAACTCTTTTTTTCTGGTTAGTCTTCTGTCTGGCCCTAACCTATGGTCGTGAGGTTCCTGAGTAGTGACCGAAAGAATGAATTTTGAATACAAGCGAACCAGGGCATCACTCTGCGTGACAGGGTGAGGGACTTAGTGATCCAAAAGGACCTTGGTATTGCTGCTCCTTCACATTGAGAGAAACTGCTTAGATAGCACAGGCTGACCCCCAAGGGCTTCACCAAACACAATAGGAAATGTAGTGAAAACAATTTCCTCTCCTATAAAAAGGTATGCCATCATGTAGGTCATTGTTTTAATTGAAACTGATTTACTGACTTAACTTCTAAAATAACTGAAAATAATAAGATGCCTAACACGACCAAACCTGAGCATCACTATTGTTGCTTACATTTCTTCAGTTCATTAGTAGTCAAAAATTTAACTTCTACATTGTTTTCACTAATTAGGTAAATATTCTGTACTTAATTACACAAGTTTTCTGTCATTGGTCTGAGGGAGTGTTGGATAACTGACTGTTTATGAACTTGGGGAAAATAAATGAAAAATAAACCATAATATTTTTAAAAGCAAAATAAATGTAAAGTACAGACACATTTATGAAGCAGTATGTAGCAGTTAGAGGAGGGTCCTTTCAACAGTAGTAGTGTCAAAATAAGATATGTTACAACAAATAAGCAGCAAGTGGGAGCCCTTAGATTAATTAGTGTATACATGAGGTTGCCTGCTAAAGTCATGGCTTTTCATCATAAGTGCTTAAGCCAGGTAAAGGTTTATGGCACTAGAAGCACATAATGCCTTTGGCCTATTTTTGCCTATTCAACTCCATTTACCTGTGAGCAAATGCTCTGTTTTACTAAGAATCTTGGGTTCATACTATTTAAAACAGCATCTTGGTGCAATAAATATAGTAAGCCCTGACATAACTGTAGTTGAAGCATTATATTAAAGTCAGTTTTATCCCTAGTGATGACAAAAACATAGAAATGAGATGGCGCTTGCAGGTGATATACACTTAGTGTGAAAAATTCAATACTCCTGACTCTCAACCTTGAAAACATTTTGTTGTACAGTGTTGTTGTCTATGAGACAAATGGCAGCAGAACTCAGACCTATACTCACATGAAGCCTACTACATACACTACCCTAACATTACCCTGACACTTGGGATTTCATGCATCGCCACAACATTGAACCTAGCAATTCTTATCTCACCATCAGTCTTCACAAACAGAATGATGGCGTCAAACAGAACTGGGGATGATGTATGACTCATCATAACAATGTAGCTGTGCCATTGTATCATACACAGTAAAATGATACATATCCTATGAAACAGGCTCAGCAGTACAAAAGCAGCTGCTGGATATTGGAATTTAAATTGGTTAAAGAAGCAGATACGAGTATTAGATACAGACAGTACAACAGCACTTCTTTGGTCCACCTGAAATCAAGTGTTGAAAGCAAAAGTGTTCACAGAGGACACACATGGGGTACCACTGCTAAATAAAGTGATCTAGATAGTGATTGCCAATATCATTTACAAAGGTTCAAATTTTGCCATGGTTTTTAAATGTGCAAGGTTGAATTGGAAGGAGAGGATAAAGTGGGGATAAGTGCATAGGGCAGGGAGGAACATGTCACCTTCACATGAATTCTGTAAAGTTTTCAATTTCAGCGGCAATGTAAGGGAATTCGGGACTTACAATATATCTCTTATGTAACCTTGAATATCAAAACACAATCTGAAGTCACCCTTTATATTACACAGCACATGCATTGTGTTAAATGGGATAAATAGCACAATTAAAGTGTTATTGTTTTTTAATCAAATAGTTTAAATTATTTGTCATATTTATTGTACATTTTAGTAACATTTCAGTTTTTTTCATAATGTAGCTTGGATGGATTCAAATACAAAACAGGTAGAGAGCCGAATGTGAGATTCACTTATAGATGGTTAAGATATGATGTATTAACTTTTAGAGCAGTGGAACTGTACCTGAATCTTCTGATCATTGACTCCTACTGCATTATACACAATTTTAAAAAATGCTTTAACCACTATATACTGTGTTTAAAAATTAACCTACCTGCTGGTCCTTGGTGCCTGATGTCAAAACGATGCTTGAAGACTTTGCAAAATGCATGGTGGTTAGAAGGGCAGAGACAGCAATTTCAACTAAAACTGAAGAAATAGCATGAAGCACTTTCTTCTCCCTGCACTCTTCTCTTGTTTCTCAGTCAGTTACATCATCAGATTCCTTCATCTTCATGTGTAGATGAAAGAATGTATACATTGTTACATGTTGCCTGTGTTATCAAGATAATGCAAATATTGTTTATTATTTACTCAAATTAACAGCTGATTCATTTTTGCAAGGCAAGGTGTTCATGAAACAAAATCACACCAGTTGGGAAACACCGACAGGTGTTTCACTATCGAGTGACCAGCTACTGATGGCCAATGACTGTGAAAAGTTCATCTGTGGTTAATTCTGTCCAGTGATTGGCCAATTTTGCCTGATGATTTAACTGTATTTAAAATTATTGTATCTTACAGTAAGGCTTCTCAAGTTGTCTTTGACTGGTCTCCCTTCTCCCTACCATGTATTTTGTTCCAGTGGAATGTGTGTAGGCTTCCTAAGAGCTCAACTAGAAAGGCGGTTATACAGTTTGAGGGTGGTGGACAGTTTAGACAGGTCTTGGTGGATCTTCATTAAAAAGATCAATGTCTAAGGAGAAGCTCATTATTTGTGGCTAAATCAGGCAATAAACTGGTATATATACCATGATAGAAGATTTTATCCATAACACCCAAACATGGCTAACAAATAATTAAATAAAGTAACTGCTTACTTACAGGTACATTTCTACACCACTGCTGCACCTCTACATTATTATGATTATTATGATTATTATGATTATTATGATTATTATGATTATTATGATTATTATTATTATTATTATTATTATTATTATTATCATTATCATTATCATTATCATTATTATTATTATTATTATTATTATTACAAATTGTGTGAACAACTAGTAAAAGTGTGGGACTGGGCATCTCACCCTGATGTGGAGTGAGCATGTGAACCCCTTCCTATGGCCATCCGTACTCACAGCCCTCTATAATGCTCCAATGATTACTCCTATCACCAGACTGAATAGTAGGGGAGATAATGCGCACCCTGCAATGATACCAATTTCCAGGTGCTGGCATACTGTGCTAAATTCCAATGTTTTGAAGCATATTTGTTTGTTTTGGAAAAAGGCCTTGTACAGATTTATGACAGCTGGCACTCTAAAGATTCAAATGCTACACACAGAGATTTGTGGAACTGAGCCCATTTTTAGAAATCTCTCTTCTATTGTTTTGAAAATTGTTTTGTGGCCTGTATAGCTAATGCTTGTTTGTCCTAAACATACCTTTTGTGCTTAAATGTATCCACAGCACCTCATTAAAATGTCCATGGCATTTTTTTCAAAAGCCACACAGACAATCATCCAATTATCCAATCACAGCCTTCCCTGCATAGTTTTGAACCACTTTTTGTTTGTTTTTCTGACTTGGAACAATCTTCATGTTGGTTAGTAGATTTACATGGGGCCTGGTTCACAAAAGAGATTTGTGAGCACTTACACACAGATTGCAAATGGTGCCAGTGCCCTGTTTCACACATGATTGTCACTCACAAATTGCTACATTTGTGACTCCTACAGTCTTCTCGCATGCTCATGCATAGGTTATACTGTAAGCTTTGATTAGTCAAACATGTCAAAATTAACATTAGAGGAAATTATCTTATGTTGCAAGTTGTTGCTTGCATGTTGCAAATTTGGTGAAACGGGCCCATGGTTACCCGTTACAGAAATACATACTCTTTACATGGCATGGATCCTTTTATTCAGACATGCCAACAAAGACAGCCTAGGGGCAATGCTCATCTAGAAAACTGATCTTGGAACTGAGGGAGTCCTTTTGCTACCTGCAGCCTATAGCCAGCTGAATATTGTCCTTCTGAGTTGAAATGCTTTGTAGTGATCTTAGCACTGGAGATAAGACATATGTGGAGGGCTGCCTCTTGACTGTTTAAACAGACCATGTATCCCTCTGGTGGGTGTTTAAAATACCCCAAAACAGCACTTGGCTTATTAGGTGGGCACTCATTTCTAAGGAAATAACTTTCACTATTTAATAAGGGACAAAAAGTGCAACACAGAGCTAGATGCCAGACTAACTTTCAGAACCCTTTCCTTGAGCCTCCATCGTCACCATCATCAGCATTGTTGCCTTAAAGGACGACTCCAACTGCGTTGTTCAGATGGAAACGCCCACTCAGCCTTTCCATGCTTTTTCTCAGTGGTGTTAAAGAGGCCTCTTTCTGAAGCCTCTTTAACACCACTGTGAAAGAGCGGGGAAGGACACTATGAAAGAGTGTGGAAGGACATTGTTTTCCCTTCAGGCTGGATTTATACCCTTGAGAAAAGCAATCTTTGCCAGTGCCAACTCTGACACTGAAACCTAACTGACTGACAAGGCCATGGTACAGTGAGCACCCATTATAAATATTCATTTTCTATTTCCTGAATTGTGATCATGGATGCAAATACTGAAGTTTGATTTCCTGGGTTTGAGCTTTTGGCTGGGTAAATTTTGACTTGTTTATTTTGTTTTGATAGATTTAACTTAACAGTTTGTTGGGTATTTGGGGATTTAAGGAAACCAAAACAGTTACTTTGCTTTGCGGATTGAATAGTTGTCCACCTTTCCATCTTACCAATACATCCACACATTGTACACACCCAACTATGGTAGGTACATTTTTGTCAGATGGCCAAAATAATTGTGTATGTGTACTTGCTCTCTATCACTCTTTTCTCTTTCATAGGCACATGTGCACACACACATACACACATAAAGAGCCTGACTCTGCAAAATGTGTACTGAATATGCATTGCTGACTCGTCTGAAAGGGTATCACGATTGTATCAAGATTTTTCTCTCTTTTTTTTCTTCTTCTTTACATTTTATTTTATTGATAGATTTCTTAACTGTAAATATGACCCCAAAATCAATATTTAAAATTAACATATTATAGACTGTCACAATAAATGTTACAATATAATAAACGTGTAGAAACCTGTAGGTAATGTGCTGCTCTGTAACTAGCTGTTGTAAGGTTTTCAAACTTCACCTGAGATTCTGTCCTTTTGGTTTGTGGGTTTGGTGACACAGGTCAAGAGTTTCACCAACAGTAATAACGTTGTTTAATTAAACAGCAAGTCTGAGCAACAATCACAGATTAAAAAACAACACCTAATGCAGGAAATTAAATATAATATCAAATGATCTTAGTTTTGTCCAATTAAGTCGTTTTCAATTCTGTGATGTTTGGAGCGTTTAAACTATAAATACTAACCGCTTGAGATTCTCCACCTCACTGACTCCGCTGCTGCTGCTGGGCTGCTGCTAGTCGACAATGTGTACAGCTTGAAGTTGAGGGTTGCCAGATCATCAGGTCAAGTATCTACCATATCCTGTTCTTTCACTCTTTATCATAATAGCACACTTTTTTGCAGAAAACATATAAAACCGGTGGTAACTCTGCAGAGATCTTACTGTTAACATTATATGGAGTTAAAGAGGCTAGATTGTTTCAGATCAGTAAAAATATTGGTAAGGACAATCCAGCAACACTTTGATATTGGTAGTGACATGTCCCCGCTGTCTATACCCAAATCTATGCCCTTGCACACACCACTCTATATTTGCATGATCTCTATATTTGTTTTAAACTGCAGTGCAGTTTTGAGACATCCTGCACTACGTCTTAAACCTACATACCAAGATTCTGCATGATGAACAGGAATAGTAGAGCTTAACTCTCTGAACTTTTTCAATTCATTCTCTATGGTAGTTCTTATCAATACAGATGTAATCCCAGGACCACAATGTGGGTTGCAATGGCAGATTGGCGCTGTCCGTATTTCAGCTCGTTGACTTTACAGGCAGAAGAAGAAGCGGAAGCAACATTGTTTATGAGGTATTTTTATATATTTCTCGAGAACCCTCATCCAAACAATTTCACACTTACTGCACTTCCTTGGGTCCTCAGCAATACCTGCAAAGTGTGAAGTTGATTGGATAAACAGTTCTCAAGACACACGAAGGACACACATACAGACAGACAGACATACTGAAATTCATTCCCTTATAGTTATGTATTTCTATATTATCACTGAAGAGAAATGGGAAAGTATCCGTTGACAACAAATGATTGTATTGTTATTCTGTCATATCGCTATATTACATGTTTTATATGGCATGACTTGAGCCTTAAAATCTATTTTGACAGATTTTAACCTCTGACAGGCACACCTTAAACAAGAGAACGCTACACATGCTAATTGGTGGATTGTTCTATTGGTTCATGTACTGATTTAACTGGTTGTCTTGTCTGTAGATCTGCTAAGTTGAGACTAATGAGAAATCTTTGACAAAAACCTTTGTTGTCTCATTTGTGAAATTTGTCATCTGGTTGTTGGGAGTCAGTGACAATGTAGACTGTGTTGGCACTGTAAACCAGGCAGGTGCAACCTGCAAGTACATTCATTATATATTTTTCAATGGGTTTTAAGGATATATTATCTGAAATAAAAAAAAATAGGATTTCATCTTTAAATCTTTTAAAATTGGAACTTGAACAGAGTAAGGATATGGTCAACTTCTGTGAAGACATGCATTCTGCATCATTAATATAGCTGAATCTACTGTGTAGGAATGGGTTTGGAAAGGGTTCCTACCGCCCAATACATGTTTAAAGCACTGGAAGCATAGAGGATGTAATTTTTGGAGGTAATCAAAGAAAATGTGCCACAGCTGTTGGCGCTGAGCAGCTGTTGAAGTGCTTATTATGAATATGTGTGGTCACTATTGGCTTGCTGTTTTATTTAGAGATTTGTTTTCAAGGCAAATCATATTTCCGAGTAATCTTCATGTAGATTTCTGAAGTGGCATATACAGTATTTATAATCAAAGCTCAACATTTTCTCTGTAGGTCAGTTTTGAACAAGACAGTCAGTTAGTTTGCTGCACATATGAGCTGTTAACAGTTTTCAGTTGCACAGATTAGTACACTATATGTTTATCCAGCCTCTGCCACATGCGTCTGCCTCGTCTGCCTCTGCTGTTTTGATAATCTCCTTTCCAATGCAGCAATTAACAGCAGCAACTAACTGTGTATACTGCACTGCTGCCCCCTACTTATTGGCTGTGGTACACAATCCATATAGGAGAAATCTGACAGCCTTTTGTGAATGCAGAAGGTGAAAAAGACATGTCTTTTGCAAAAGCAACACATTTGCTCCCTCTACTACCAACGTATTTGTACAAAATAATTTGTGGAATTTGTTTGCAGTTTTAAATATTCAAGACTTCAGACATATCTTGCCATTTCCATAAAAATCTTCTATTCTATGCCAAACAATGTACAAAAGTAAAAAATGACAGAAGCTGTCAGTGTCTACAGCAGCCTCTAGACACTTGTTCATTCAGTGCTGTTGTTTTGGGTGTCAAACAGACAGGGGGAAAGCTGATACATAATACACAAGAGATGGCACTCTCAAGACTAACGATACAAAGGAATATATCCAACACATTTGCATTCATTCCCAGGAGAGGTGCTACTCACTGCATATCTAGCTGAAAAATCAGCCTATTCATAGATTATTCAGAAAAAGATATGCCTTTCACATACATAAAATATGGTGTTTTCCCCAGGAACAAGAAATACTCACCCACCATAATTTCTCCTTCAGTGGTTGAATATTCAATGGAAAACCAAAAAATCTACAATTATTCTTTCTTGAGTTCATATAGTTGGATCAAGCACATTCTGTGTATCAGCAAGACTTTGATAAGGAAAGCTGTGTTTGAAGAACATACTTGCTGGAGAAACAATTAATAATATCTACTTGCATATAACCACCATGCTCTCTCTTAACATGCTACTCAGTGAGCTTAAGGGGTCTGCTTGAAGTGATCACTGCACACGGTTGCATCAAAGGTAAATGTATGGGTGGCAAAGAGAGGGAGAGGGGGTAGTCTGCAGAATCTATACAGCAGCCAATACTAATAAGGGAAAGCTAAGCCCTTACTGGGGCTTAAAGCAGCTTAGATGAAGAGTCTCAATTTGGCTGCAGTCTTTCTTTTTTCTCCAAAAACTAAAATCTAGAGGGGCTTAGTAATTCCTTCATATATACTGTATGCCAAACAGAATGAAAGGAAATCCAGCTATGTTGAAATACATCCTCTGCTGCCTACAGCTTAAGCTGAGCACTTAATATGTAGTAAAGGGAGCTTAATTGGAGGGGAGATGTAGACACTTTCATTCCTGGCTGATGTAATTTTACACAATGTTAACATTAATGCAAGTGTACCATCCATATCCAGCCATGTCTTCATGAGATTTAATTTTCTCTGGGTGATATATATTTGAAATTCAGATGGAAGTTGGCGTTGAATAATACACAGCTTGGTACAAATCTGCAGATGAGCAATCTACCTGCAGAAAAATCCCATCATCAGTGGTTTATAGTGACAGGAAATTATGTTGAAATAGAGGTTAAGTAACCCTCAAACTTCCTGATTAAGTTGTTGATGTTCTGTTCTTAAATAGTGTTCTGTGCTTGACCATGTATTTATCTTTTCAAGTGGGTTTAATCAGTATCATACCCTGTCTTCCATTGGACCTGAATAACATTACTTTTATCCACTCACTGTGTGGTCATTGGTCATCAGGAAGCAACAACTGGTACTATGTAGTTATCATTTTGCGTCAATGTTAGTATCTACTAACATTGTTACCCCAATTAAAAAGTGGGCCAAGCATTTTCAACTTAATCTTTACAACTTTATTTAAAGTCATAAAAAATTTTGCAATGCAAAATCTACATTCTTAAATTCCAACCACAAGCAAGAAGAAGTAGCAGTGTTTTTGGTTATGTTCTGAAAATTTACAGTGGACCAAATTAGACATTTACATGTTTTTTCAGACATATGTTAAGAATGTTTGTATCACATCTGGATGTGTCTTAATTGTCACCCCTCTATCTAATACCAGCTGTTTACATCCCTCTAATCAGCCAGGTTTGCAGAGTTTTGTCACATCCTCATACCCAGTGAATCTGCATATCTAAACAACAGCACAGACAGATTTAAGACCTGTCAGCTTAACCAAGCTGCTCATCATTTTCTCTAAGTATCTCTTAGGAGACCACGTAGATTTTTCTGTCTCTCTTTTCACACACACAATCATCTCAACACTTTCACTACCTGCAGATTTCATTTGTTGCACCAGTTTACATTCATTCTCCTTTTCATTGTATGTATTATATTGTGATTACACAGATGCCTTGTGCACATGAGGAAATCATGATGAGAGTCCTTCATTTCTTAATGAGTTAAGTCAGAGCCATGAGTATTTTATGAAAAACAATCATGAGCCATGCTCATCAGAGCTGTCACGTTGTTTCATTCCTGCTTGTCTCTATTTGCTACAGCATGCAAATAAACAATTTTGTGAAAGTACTTCACATGCAAAACTCACTCACTCTAGTTTACTGACTCATTACTGGAAAATGAGAACTGTATTATTTTTCAGATGTAAGCTGTTCAGGGAAGTGCAGGTAGAAATTCAGTATGAGGCTCTCCTAGATGTTTCACTTGTATTAGGATTATAAACTCTTAGACATGCTAGCGGTGTGGCTCTAGGAATGTCAATGCCAGTAAGTTGCTTGGTCCACCACTTCAGTCCACACTTAAATATCTCAACAACTAAATGTATATAAATAAATATATAAATATACTAAATGGATTGTCATGAAATTTTGTACAGACATTCATGGTCCCCTGACTTTTCCCCTAGCACCACCTTGAGGTTGACACTTTTGTTTTGAGTCAAATGTCTTGACACCTATTGGATGGATTACCATGAAATCTGGTCAAGATATTCATGTTCCCCACAGGATAAATTCGAATACTTAAGTGATAATCTGTCTTTTCACATAGCAACACCAGCAGTTCAAAAAGTATATTTGTCCAATATGGTTTATGATTTAAAAAAACCTGCAAATCTATTGACATTCCCATCTGTACTTTGTGTTTGGTGCTAATTAGCAAATGTTAGCTCGCTAACATCAGCATGTTAACACTGTGTCTGCTCTAAGCACTGCTCTTCCTGAGTACAGCCTAACAGAGTCTCTTGCATGGCCGTAGACCTTGAGTCTTCTTTGGAAGCATTTTACCTTGGATATGTTAAAGCTAAATTTGTTTCTTGAAAAAAAAAATCTCAAGGATTTTTGGGTACTTTTTATGATCTGTTAAGGCCAACAGCAGTTTTCAAATCTTTGATTTTGTGGTTGCTCAGTTTAGGTTTTAGCACAGAGTTGTCTTCAAAGTGCGAATACTGTACAGTGGGAACACTGGACTTCCAAAAGGACCAAGGGTGAAACAACAAAGAACACTGGAAGGATCTTGCTTAAAAACATGAAATCTTTTTTAAGCTTCTGATGAGATGAAAAAACAGAGGAAAAGACTGACAGAAGTGGCTATAATGTACATGCAGAAAGGCAAAGCATTGAGAGCTCAGTGCTCTGTCTCAGATAGCATTACTGGGTAATGGAAGAAGACACTAGAAATAAGAAAAGGAGGGACAACACAAAATTACTTGAGCTCACCTGGGACAGACCACATAATAACAAAAGACACTATAGAAAAATAAGCAGAGCTCAATATAATAAACATCAAGTACAACAGTAATGGAAAAAGAGTGAGGAGGATTTTGCTGTTAATGAAAAACAGCATTTACCAACCTCCTCCAGAGTGCTTTCCTTGTTCCAGACACTACCAATTTGACTCTCCCATCAAGCGTGACAAACTGCTGGATAAATGTTATCAAAGAGTTGAACTCATGTGACCTGCTATCCCTAAGCATGAAGTTGCACCCTTACAAGCTCGAGATAAAGCACACTACGCACCCTTCACGGCAGGACACACCACATCGCTCTCACTCCCCACAGCAACATCCCCACTGCTTAATCTAATCAGTTCAAATTAACCTTAATACACACTGTGCCCCGGGCTTTTGACTCTGCTGTATCTCGCTGACACACCTTGTACAACTTCACCACGTTCCCCGCTGAATGACAGCCACATAGCCTAACTTGGGCTGACACGGGTGCTTGAGAAAAGTTCATTTGCAGATAATGTTGACAAAACTGGAATCAGGGTTTTCAATTAATCCAGATATAATGTGATGAAATATTTTAACATGCAAAATTTCAAATAACCTTTTTGAGAAGGGTGGCTTCTTATGTTCAGTGTTCTTCTTGTTATTTTTCAATAATCTAAAAACTGTTAAAATTGACAGAAATCTAGCTGAAATGACATGTAATCTGGTACAACATGGGAACACAGCTAAGAGAAGCACAATTTATGAATGAGGAAAATAGCTGGTGGCCTTAAAAAGCCCATGGGTTGCCCACTTAGAGATGTCAACAGCTGAAACCATTCAGAGGGTAGTATACTAGATACATAATTACATTATATTACACTCATCTTGCAACAGACTGGATACCCCTTTGACCCTGGAACAGCCTGACGTCTTCAGGGCATAGATTCATCTTATTATGCCTGCCAAAGCACTATGCAGATAGTAGCAGGATGCTGGTCATTTTATACAGTGCTGGGGTCATCTCACTGCATGCTGTGACATTCATAATGAAATATTCATCTTAGCACAGTACACAGTGGTCTGTTTAACATTAAAACTTGGCCAGCAGGCTGCCTCTAGTCTTCACAACACTGATGGTGACTGTCTCACAACATGCTGTTTACCATTTCAAACAGTGCTGTCTGCTGGACTTCTCTTTCTCTACTGAGTAAGAAAGACACACACTGAATATACTACTGTATACTTGCTTAAAAAGAGGTGAATGTACATAATTTAGCTTCTGACATTTTTAAAGCAATTGGTTTTTGTTTGACACTCTTATTTGCTGTGGAATAAGCTATGAATACTTGGCACATACTGTATATTCATTGACACATGGCCAAACATACAGATACAGACACCTACAGTACAAGAGGACTAGTACTTTTACTCATCTTTTATTATTCTGCTTTTAAAAGAATGTTGTGTACTGAAGGGTTTAGCCAGAACCTCTCATGTTGGCACTTATATTGAATTATTTTTCAAACATAATATTCTTTTTTGTGTGGATCAAATAAACAACAGAAACTGGACTCGCCTCTTGAGGTGGTCATTTTTGTCATTTTGTCTTTCTTTGTTGCTCTGCCATCCTCATGAGATGATGTATCTGGCATTATCTCATCTGTAAAGTGGATATATCTTTTTCAAATGAATAACTTTCTGTGATTGCCTACATACAGCATTTTCTCCTGCAAACCCAGTTTGCTTTCATCATTCAAGCAAATATAGATGTGCTCAGTTGCACTGCCATCAAGTGGTGAAGAGCAGTACTCCTGTGTCTAGAATGAGTGTTGCTCCACGTGACAAAACCATTGTTCTTGCAACCCAGACTCACTAGCTGTCTCGTGAGCAGCACATTATTCTTCCAGCAGACACAACTGAAATAACATCAGGCTTTTATTTTGTACCTGCATGAAAGGTTTAGGGAAATTGGAGAAATATTCCACCAGAACAGAGGAGAAAATATATTTGGACAATTTGCTTGAATACTGCTTTACTTGCATCTTTATTGTGTGTATTTTTAATTGTTGCTCTGTAAATGTGTCAAAATAAAGAAGGGCCCAACCCAGTCTTTACTGTGCACCTCTACAACTCTAAAACTCTGCATTGTGACATTTAAATACAAACACTGATGAAGCCAATCTCCCATCACACGCTAGTCAGAGAAAGTGAGGGGAAATGATTTTGTTGCTGAAACTAAGTTTTGCTGCCATCTCCTGGTAGCAAAGTCTCATTGCATTAAAATATAACATATTTCGCACATTTACTACAATTGACTTTGCTTTCAAAAATAAGCTCCATTAAGCTGCACTAAACATCCAAATCCATATATGGGTCTTCTTTTTAAAGATAATGCATTTTCCCCAAGGTGACAATTCATTTGGATACCCTTTGCTCAAGTGACTGAAATTAGTTACCGTATAGTGTCTGTGATCATTGTAAGATAAGCTAAATGTTACATTATAAATGCATGAACAACTTTTACTTAAACATCTATGTTCGTCACCTGTTCATTATCAGCAGTTGAATATTCAAATTAAGTCAAGTCAAATTTGTGAGCTTTTCACATTCCACCAACAGTATAAAAACCAAACCACGGATTAAAACTTATTATATTCTTGGTCCAACTAATAATAAGGCTCTGAGGCAATCTACACAGGGTCAGTAGCAGAGTGACTGTGCAGTAACTTGACCCATTGTTAAACTCTGAAGAGCACTATGAGGCCAAACCTTGTAGCAGTACTACTTTGAGCTTTGTACTTCTGCTGCCCACATTTCAGATTATTTGAACTTTAACTCATCTTGCCATCTGACCTTGCAAACCATGTCCAGTGAGATTGCAGCTGACCAAGAAGTTTAAACATGAAGAAAACATCAGAGCTTTCAGAGATATATTATCCAAATTTAAAAATAGATGTATATTGTTTGTCTTATGCATAAACAATGCACTTTGCAGAAAAATTTACTGAGCTCTTGATACCGATTGTGCCCAAACTAATGTGGGCACGTTCACATTCTTTATCACTTGTAGACAGCCTAGACATAACAAAAATCTTCAAAAATAATGTTGTCTGTGCCATCTAAATCTGGGGTGTAATAAATATTGCAGTGTCTACAGACCATGACTGGGACTTTATTCTTATTAGACTCAGTCATGTTGCCTTGACCTTTTGCCTCAGATGTTTTCATATCGTTCAGTGCTGTGTCACTGCAGGAGACAAGTTTGGGAAAGTTTGTTGACAAGCAGGAACAAATCCATGAAAACAATGCACGGGGAGTTCGCCTCAGGGCAGCACTCATAACTTGTAAGTTGATTGTTGTTTTGTGTACATTTCTTGACGTTTAATTGCCTTTAAAACCCATGTGGGGCACAGAAGGTAATTGGTTTAGAATTAGATGTAAGGAAGAGGGGATGGGGGGAGAAAGAAATTGGAACTGACATGTGAAACTACAGCCCTATTAAAAATGTTAGACCTATAATATACAGGGTTTGACAGAATAACGTAAATACTTCATGAAGGCAATACAGATGGACCATTACACATGCAGGTTGATTTGGCCACAGATACTCTGGGCTCCTTGAAGCTCTGTTTGTTGGCTTATGTTGTCAAAATGTACAGAGTGCCATTTGCAAGTCCTCTTTTATAGTTGACAAATGTTGCCAATTGGCATTCAACCTAATAAGACCCACCTTTGAAGCAGTGTTTAGTTCTAGTGATTGTTACTGTCCTTCAACTGTTTATTTGATATGCACCCCCTGTACTGTATTTCATTCAGAAATTCCTTATCATTATCCTTTTTATTATCCTTTATATTATTTAAAGAAATTGTTAAATTGTGAATATTTACAACACATACTGATAAGCATAACAATATGCTCCAAAGTGTTGTTAAAAGCAGAACCAGCAGCTATTAAAACAGAAGACTTGCACAGCTGGCACACATTAAGTCTCACAGCCCACACAACAAGATTCCCTAACCATATTGGATCACACAACACACAAATTAAGAAATGTGCCAGAACATTATGACAGCAATGTGAAGTTATCAGTTAAATGAAAGTTGTTGTTTTTTTACATTACTTTGAAATGTAGATAGTTTGTAATCACATTATTTTATGGACATCCGTTTCATTTGTTTCTCTCTTGTGGGCAATGTCAAAGGAAAGATGGGCTGTGAACTCTGAGTCCTGATCTGAAAATTCTGTCTGCAGTAAAGACCTGAAGCCTCGTACACGCTTACAGACACGGCTCACCCTGCAGGTGACAGAAATGCATACAGAGCTATGACGATTTGCTTTTTGTTACTGTGCCCTACATACTTGGAATATGCTTTAAAAAAAACTTCAAGTTGACCTCATTAATACTGTTGAGTCAATTTTAAGGTTTAATTGCTAATTTTATTGATTATGACTGTCATTGCTTTTAATTTTTTAAATTGTTCTTATTCTTATTGTTCTTATTGTTTTATTTATTTATTTGTCTGATTGTTAATTTTACCTTATTTTTAATTTATATAGCCATGTATTCTTATATTGCTATTTGATTTTCGTTGTGTCTGCATTTATTGTATGTCTGTCCCTCAGCACCACTGACAATGAGGGTTCTCTGTCAATGCGTTTGGTGAAATTTTAAATAAATAAAATGATGATGAAAGTGATGAACACTGCTTCTTAGTAATTCCAGAAATATACCTGAGAATCAATCTGACTTATATTTTATTGAACATGCCGCTCTATGTTCCTGTCTGTGAATAGTTTTGAATTTGCTATTACACTGTGTTATATTATGTCTCTGTACAATGTTGATACTAGACTGAACCTAATTAATATGCTGATGCAAAAACTAATTCTACCAACTCTGGTCAAAGTAAAGTGAGGTGACCACAAGGTCGTTGTCACGGTGCAGTAGAAAAAATATAGGTATATACAGTACATAGAGGATGGGGAACAGGTGCTCACAAGCAGACAGTCATTCAATCAGTCACTGCTTAACATTACATATGGAAGACTGGGAAGGCCGTCCCTATAGTAAATAGTCAAATACCACCAGCTGTGGACAAAAGAATTTCTATTTAAGTTCAAAAGCCACATCGAAACTTATAAGCAGCCGTTGACAATATACATTAACACCTGGGAGATTCTTTCACATTCCCTATTCTTTAGGTTTTAGAGGCTAAAGTCCTCTAGGTGCTATAAGATGCCTTTGTCAACAAAGAACACAATAAAAAAGCAATTTATCCCAGAGGCACCAAGCTTGCTCAATTCAATTTTAATCTCATTGTTTTGTTTTTTTATGTTGACACTGTAAACAGTTGAATGAATGGATGACTATCCACACATTTAATCAAATAATTGGAAAACTGCATGGAGGTAATTGTTTACATGCAATGGAGTACATGTGAGTGGCTTTTCAAATCACTGCTGCATACAGTACAGTTGGCTAGATGGTGCTACTGTTTTCATGCACAGTTATGTCTGTCTTGCGATACATTAAGTTATCATTAGGATATATTTGAAGGTGAGTCAGGCTCCTGTGTAGGTGATTAGTGATTCTTTTATCTTCATCCACCAAACATTTTTTTCCCAATTTTTAATTATAACAACTTCAAAGAGCATGAAGAAGATAGGACAACATTCACTTTGTACATATGAGCTTTAAATATATTATGTTTAAGCACATTCAAACACAGGGGTAATTGTTAGCCATGGTCATGCATGTTATGGTGTACACTGTTACAGGCTTGCACTACTCTGTAAACAGTGCTTCTTTTTCCAGGTCACAAGCCATTTGACAAAGTGTGACATTTTCATGTCTTTGTGCTCGTTCATATCACAACTGCCTATAAATCCCAAACTCTGTTACTCAGCCTACTGTAAACAACCAGCATTAGAGAGGGAGAGACACTGTTGTGCCTCCTCAGCATTTAGCAAAGGACAGTGCTACCCTTAGGTCTTATACTTTAATGTCAAACTGTAAGTTAGTGTCTTAGGATTCAAGAAAAATGCTCCTAATGACAAACCAACATCAGCCTTCATCTTTTGTATCGTGGTGGTTTCTGTGTTATTTTGAATGCCATAATTTGCTTAATTGTGTAATTAATAAAAGACTTATTTCAAAACCTTGTTGTCTTTTTTTTTGTTTTGTTGTTTTTGTATGTTTTGTTTTGGAAAATGTCCAGTTTTAATACAATGTAAATTGTAGTTTAATTAATTAATTTAATTTTAATTAAAGTCCGGTAACAAAGATTACTAAATCCATTAAGGAGTGTTTCTTTGAAATGCCGCGTGTGGCCTGGTACTGCTAACAAACAAGTCCCAATAAATTATGGTGGGGCTGTCAAATGGCTTTTAAGGGTAGTAAATATCAGGCTGGTATCATTTTGTAGACAGCTTCATGGTAAAGAAAAGGGTCAAGAAGACAAGAAAACACCCTTCGTTGAGAAAGGGATTTATAAGCAAGTCCACAAATTCTTGGTTCCAGTTTGTTGTACTATTTTAAGCTTATATTCTCCGACTAAAAGCCTAGATTGAAAAACGTTGAATTAATATTTAATCATGCTGAAGACAATGGTATGATATCACACCCAACCACACCACAATTTTACTTGCGACCACACCCACTGTTATAGTGTTGTACAGTTGTGTAGTGTCAAGAACTGGAGTGCACAACCACTAGATGGAAGTGCAAGCAAGATTTTCAGTCTTCGAGTATTTAAAATGAGCATTTTCCAGAAAAGAAGCTAAAACTGCAAATGCGGTTTTAAATAAAGTAAATCATACTTCCAAACCCCAAACTGTGTATTTAATATACAAACTGTAATTCTTTGGCATGATAAACGCGAGTGATTTCCTCTAAAGAGGAAAGTGGACAACACAAATTGACTGATGTGTAATAAACCCTAAAAAAAAACATAGCTAGAGACAGAAGAGTTAATGAGGGGCAACAAAGCATAAACTCCTTTCACGGTCAAATAAGTGCTGAAGTCAGTTCATTGAAACCTTGAGGGAAGTGTCATCTGGAGAGGACTAAATCTGCACTCTGAGTGATAGGAAGACACACATGACTACAAAATGGCAGGGAGTGTTTAACCAAAGCACCTTTTATGGCCGACTCCCTTACTGGTACACACTCGAGTTAACAGAGGATATAGCACTGCTCTGCTGGGGTCTCATTCCAAGCAGCATAAGCAACACAGAGTCTTCTTCAGACATGCTCAGATATCTCTGCTCTCCCAGGCTCCAGCTTCTTTCTCTTACAATTGTCTTGTGTACAATTGCTTTGTATGAGCTTGTGTGCTGAGAGTGACTGCCCACTATCAGCTCTGAATTAATTTTCATAGAAAGTGTGTGTGTGTGTGGGGGGGGGGGGGGGGGGGGGGGGGTGTTTGACACATAGAAAGCAAATATTTTAATGGTGTATAAGCAATATTGTCATAAAACGGTGGAAATTAAAGATGCAAAACTGTCAGTACAATATGTGTTTATAAATATGGCAGACACTAGAAATTATGAGCGATATGAGATTTTTCTCACCACATGTGACATGTATGAGGATTGTGCTACTGTTTTCTAGAACTACCATAGGGCTAATGTTACAGTATGTCTCTCAGACTACCCCAGATAAATCACAAGACACAAAAAGCTTTCCCAGGGGATGGGGAGGTTAACAGTATGTGCACCATATAGTATATTGATTGTAAAAATATACTAATGGTTATGGTTGCAATACAGTTATTATTGCAAAAATTATGATGCAAGTAATGCCTGTGTGTGGTAAATATGGACCATCACATTCCGTTTGGTTGCGCTCATGTGACTTTGGTGGCCTTTAATTCACTGCCAGTAAAATCCTGTTATCATGGAGCAGTTGGAGGAGAAAGAAATGCTTTGATGGTGACTAACTAAAACAACGTCTTCTCCTGTCCTTAGTGTAGTGATGCAGTATACTGTACATTTGTTTGTTGAAATAAAACTATTAGAATGTGTTGTAAAATGTGTGGCAGCCAAAAGCCATGAACAACTAAAGTAATGATATCACTGTCACCACACACAGAGGAATTAGCCACTTAAAGTTGGAGTGCGGGACTTTTAAAGGTGAACATCCATTACATTCAAGCCACTGCCAAACAAGTTCACACAATGCTGATCAAGCCTATCATGGCCAGGTAAATCTCTCTGTGTTTTGCAGGATACAGAGTTTTTAAATGTGGCGTCTGTGGCGACATTCCCGCGCTGGTGCACCGGTAGTGATGCGTTTTATGTCAGCCAGCAATGATTGGTTTGCCTTGCAGCCCGACGAAGATACCCGAGGGCCAAGCACCCATCGGGATGGGTCAAGATGCCGAACATGATGTAATTTTCTTGACAAATCTGAAGTGACAGGCTAAAAGCTGTTTTAATTTTCAGTGTAGGACTATTAATATGTCACTTTATTAAGTGTTCACATTTTTTTAGGTGAGAAATTAACCAAATAGATTCCAAATATGTGGTCCGTTTATCCAAATAATGCCTATTTGGAAATTTTCTCCTATGTTTTCAATAACCTCAGAGCATGCACACCAGCTGAGTCGACTAACTTCCTGCCCTCTACTAACCTGAATGAGGAAAATAATTTAATCGTGTGGCTCTTCTGGACTTTCCAAATGTTATTGGATCGAATGGATAAAATTCTGATAGTGAAACGAGTCATTTTGCGGGGGCTATGATGCTCAAAACAATTTATCTACTATTCTACAGCCACGACAGTAGTGACAGAGCGGGCTACGGAGGAGTCTATGATTTAAGTGTTGACAGTGTTTGGGTAATTATCCTCACTGCCAGGAGGGGGAGACAAAAGTTCTGCACTGCAGGTTTAAGTGTGTTGTAATGTTGTGGAAAGATATTCAGCATATTTCAATATTTAAGGTAATAATGTATAATGAGAAGTTTGGCAACTATTTCATTACATTTTGCAAACATTATTATATTAGCACATGCATAGACCTACCTATTTGCAAACAGTCATAAGAATGAATAAAGGCACCAAGACAATCTTGCAGATTGATGACTGTCTGAGGGGGACAGCAGGAAAACACTGCCACCTCTGTGAGGCATTAATGTCTGCACCATTGAAGGGAATCACTTCATTGTAAATTCAGCGCAAAGGTTGATTCCTCATAATAATACGATGTCTTTTATCATCAGTGCTTATGTCTGTATAAAGCAATTTGTTCAAGTTATTTGTTTACACTGTCATGCCACGTCTTTTTCTTGGTTAAGGCATCTTTCACATTCTTGATGAACACTGAGCAAACAGAACATCAAAAAATTACAGAGCGGCATTAACACTGACTAACACAGCATGGCGAAAAATGGGAGAAAGAATTGCCTCTCAGCACTTTCACAGCCCTAGGAGATTTAAATAATAAAAAGCACTGGGCCTCTGAACAAACAGGATAATTATGGCCTACAGTCTTCCTGTCGCTAGTCTGGCACGGCCAAGCGGAAAGAAACATGTTATTACCACTCAAAGGTTCTGCAAGGAGAATTAGGAGAAATAAATGTTTCATGTAGAAGGATGGCTTCATGGTGAATCCCTCTGACCAAATCAACAGCCACATTTTATTGCTTTCATTTATTTTATAGCATAGTGGTGACAAAAACTTACTGTATGGAACACACTCGCACAGAGAAACACAGTCAGTTTTACTGTAATTGTAATAATATTCGAATAAAATCATCCATTTAGTTTGGTTATCATATCGTAGAACACATTTTAATGCTCCAGTATAATTTGTTCATATTTACTTTATAATTGCTGTCTTTGTGACCTCACCTTAGGGAATTAAATTCAACTCTAGAGCATCTAAAAAGTTACTCATCTAGCCCCTTAGATATTAATGGGAAAACACATCAAGCAGAGGATTTAAAGGATTTCTGCTGATCAGTTCAGCCAATTAGATCTTTGTCATAAAATAGCTGGCTGTATCAGGTCTTAACAGAGTGGACTCGGACCTTTCTGTCTGGTTTCTAGGTCTCGCTCCAACATGTGTGCAGCTGCCAGCAGTACTGCTCAGTGGAACAGATGGTGTTGTAATGGAAAGAGCTTGTCTCCATTAGCTGCTCTGCTTCTCTTTAACATAGTCATTCAAGGCAGCCATCGCTTTCAGATTGCCACACTTTTCAAAATGTAACAATGGCAGCACACCATGTGACCTTTATGTCTGAGGCTACACTGCCTGCCACATACAACTGCAAGACTTCACCACTGATCCATTCATTCCTTCTTTCCTCACACTTCTCAATTATTAGGAAAGAGACACACAGCAAGAAATCACTTTGTGTCAATTTGTTTATGATTTATGAGCATTTAAACCTCAACATTTGCACTGACAGTTAAGAGCATTATCTTCCAGTACATGCATAGCAAGATATTAGAGAAGATGTATAAATTTACTTAGTGTTCAACAACTATCTATTTATTTTAAGTTTAGATTAAATCGTGGTGTGAGATGCACACACTCACAGAAAACCTGATGTTTGTAATTAGGTGTTATGATCATCTAAAAGACTTTCAGTCCTTCATATTTAGTGACAAGGCGGTGCACCGAGAAATTATGTCTGCCCTCTATACTTTAAATTTAATGATGGCTGAATGCTCTAATTCAAATGTCATATTCTTGCGTGCCAAGTTTACATCTTCTTTTCATATTTAGCTGGGGTAATGCAGAACGTCCTTTCAATCGAAAAAGCCACCTTCCACCAGACTTTGTGTATTAATTATGAATATGCTTTCAGGGCAAGGCCATCCAGATGTCTTGTGGCAATTCGAAAACCTTTTTGCTTCTTATTTTTGAATTCAGATTGTAGAAATCCCAAATGAAACGAGGCCGTTTCCACAGTCCAATTAGCATCTTAAGCAATTAGAGTAGAGAAGAAGCCCATGGTAATTTTCAGTATACAGACAATTTGAACCTAGGGTTAAAGCATACTGTGCAGTGGAAAGCTAGCATCCAGAGAGCAAAGATGCAACTAATTCAGCAATCTAATTTATGTTGAAAAAGAGAACCAATGAAAAGGAATATTTAATAGTCTTTTAAAATATCGCACTCTGTGCTTTCTGTCAAAGCCAAATGGCAAATGTAGCAAATGGCATACTGTGGTGTGACAAAAAAATCCTGGCTCTACTCTGCTCCTGTCTTAGTTTTAAATCATACTATTGATTCTGTTGCTCACAGTGTTGCCATTGTTTTAGAAGTATAATGGTTTGCTTAGCCTTCACTCTATAAAACACTCAACACATAAGACGATATATACAGCGTTTGCTGTATGTCATATGCACTGAAAATAATTCTGCAGACACTTGAACTCAAGGAGCAGAAAAGAAAAACAAAGACAAAACAAAAGCAACAACAACATGAGGCTGTTTAATGATGCAAATGCATTTAAGTAAAAACACAGTGGGCATTTTTTTTAGTTATAGATGATGGTTACCCATACAGTATCTACAATGAATGTCTATATTATACAGTGATACTGAATGCATAAAGTGCTTAATGAGCTATAGAATCAAGCACCCACACAACTTATGTTCCCTTCACAGAAACTCTCCACCCATGAGAGAGATAGATTTCAGTAATGATAACCTCTAAATAATTATCAGATATCAGATAAAATAACTTTCTTCATGGTTTCTCACACTGCAATCTAAAAACAACTAAATTTGATGTTATTTCATGATAATTACTTTTTTGATAGCCTTCCAGCAGCGCACAAATAGCCCATAGCAAAGCAAACCAGACATGTTGTTGTAACTAAAAAGTTTTTCTTTTTTCTTTTCTTTTTTTGTTTTGATTCTACAAGAAAAAACATAACAGAAACACAGATTTAAGAAAGAACAGGTACATGTGAATCCCAGCTCTTTTCTTTAACAAACAGAAGAGCAGGTAACACTTGATAAATGACCTGACTGTCACTCCAACAACATGTGTTCCCTTAACCAGCTTCTCAGCCCTTGTTAAAATGCTAGTCCAGCATTGTAGGTGTGTTTTGAGCCTCAAATCATTTACCACCTAAAATCAACAGCCTTCTAAACTACCACGTTCATTTCTACAACACTGCCTCAAAGTATAAATCAAATGTCTAAGGACCAGAGACAAGGCGCCTCAAGATTTTAAATTATTTTTAATGCTGGCTGCACACAAAGGATACAAGACATCTACTCTAATATCCATTCTGATCTATATATCTGACGCATCACTGACCCAAAGACACCTGTGCTGGCTAGGGCATAATCGTGCCCTATTTTATGCCAATTAAAGAATTCCTCTTGAATCTGCTGCTCACATTGTTAGAGCTAAGACTCTCCTGAAGTGACTATTTTCCCTGCAGAATTTTGCTACCAAATACTATACTGTATCTGGGGGTGTTCCAAATGCCACAAGGCAGGTATTTAAAATCTCCATACACCATTATGAAAAAAAGTGCGAGACCGCCACAACAGGCATAATAAGGGTGGGAAGCAACTCAATCATTGTATTTATTTGTAGAGGCTATAGGTTGATAGCTATAAGGTCTTCTAATTGGTCAGGTTCTTAAAAATCAGGATCAATGGATAGTGTAAATGTATGCTATATTATACCCAAGAACTCAGGGGACAAAGTTAGATACTGCTTGAAATCTTTAACTACAGCACAGGCTGAAACGCACGTGGTTGAAAGATCCTTCCAAGAATTCTGAAGAGACAGACTAATCCTTACCAGAAACATTTGTGCAATTAAATATTTGGCTCACATACTCTGCTTTTCCCTGCCACTCTGGACTTGCTGCAGGTTTTCAAAGGTAAGACTTACTCTAGGAAAATAATCTCTACACCTTTCAGATGACTTAAAATACAGACTAAAGTTCAAGGATTACAAACAGTAAGTTGTAAAAATCCCTTTAAAATATATTGGTCTGTGTTGGTCTTTATATGAAGAGATAGGTTAAATCAATTAAAAATGTCTTCCACCCCATGTAATGAAAAAAGCTTGTTACATATTATATCAGTGGATGTAGTCGAACACCGGCTGTGTTTAGTCCTGCTATAAATAGGTTGGGTGTGTGTGGTTGTGAGTGTGTTTCATCAGATAAAAATGGTTAAATCAGGACTGAGTGCTGAAATGATGGATGTAAGATGAGTGGCTTAGATGGAGAATGCAGATGGTGTACTCCTCCCCACCTCAGTCCCTCATCCTCTGTCCATGTTGCACTCACACTACATTTCCTGCCACTGTCCCTTAAAACAGGCTGTACTATTCAGAGAAAGAAGCTTTTAATTGCATTTCCATGTAGGTGTTTTCTGAGGGTGTCGTTCCCCAGGCAGAAGGAAGAGTGCTCTGAGACGGGCTTTACATGCTCACCAGTGCAGTCAAGCCCCACCAGGGGAAGTGCGTCAGAGTGGAGAGGTGCTGGAAGTGCAGACAGCCCTGTAGGGACACTTGAAAAAGCCATAACAGCCAGAGTATAAATAAATGCATGGGGAGAACATTTTTCCTCATGGATGAAAAGCCTTTAACCTTTTGGTCCACATAAGAGCAGAAATCGTTCTGTGACATTTAACTTGCATATTACTCTTTTCTTTCCGGATAGATAATTTCTAGCTTTTATAGGTAAATCAGCACAGCTTTATTGGATTCCAACAGCCTATTAAACATTCTCAATCTAGCTCTATGCCAGTGAATTTGAATAAATTTGGATGTTCCAGGGGAACACCTGTGAATTTCGAGATGCAGTCCCTTTGCCCTTGGATGGTTTATCTAGCATTAATGAACACTCACCACTGTCTCCTCCTGTGTAACCAAAAATGACAGAAAATAGTTTGTTTTAGACCCAAATCTGAGGCACCACACTGATGCATAATTGATTTGGAAAAGGACAGAAAAGGAAACTGTGACATAAACACAACAGTGTTTGATGTTTAAGGGTAGGCTTACTGGTTTGAACAGATTTTACAAAGATAATACCAAAAAAGAAGTTATAGCATGCAGGAATAGTGTAAAAACTCTATTTTAATGGGCTACAGTTGGAAAAGCAGACAGGTGACTATAATCCCAAAATCTGCTGAAAATGCTCAAATAAATGGATGAGAAATACTTTCTCCCAGTTATATTACCTTCATCAACACTGTGAAAAGGGAAGTGGTGGATTGAGATGATGGAGGAAAGGATACTAATGGCTGACAAGTGTGTTCAATGTTGTATAACCAACAAGACCCCATCAGTTATTTTTGACAATATAAATTACAGGCATCTTCTTATACAGTGTGATTGTGGTGTTTAACTTATACTGTGTAAGAATATCGATATAAAGTCTGGTTTCTGATGCAAACAATCATTTTATACTATCAGCAGGCTTTAATAATTTATTGTAGATCCAGTTTTGTCTATAGTGTTAGTATTCGTATTAAAAGACCTGTCAATCATTCTGACAGTGATATCAGGTTCTTTTACGTTTTGACTTTTAGTTGTGGGTCTGTCCTGTCTAAATTTGAGTTATAAATTGTGTCTTCAAAACATCAGTGTGGTAAAGTACAGATGCTGACTGATCAATAGGATCAGACTATGGTTGTACCAGACAGCCATGGGAATCAAGTACAATCACGCTGAACAATAGCGCGTGAGCTTATCCAGGTTTCACTGGATAAATAATGGTTAAAAAATCCACGCACTCAGTTTCCCATCCATTGAAGTAGAAGAACAGCTCCGGGCTGTACATCAATGTGACATCACAGATCATAGACTTGGATCTCCGAGGGCTCATTTATAAGGCTTGTATACACCGAAGATACATCCTAAAAACTGTGCACAGCAGTTTCCAATCTCTGGCAAAGATCAGAAAGAACAGGGATATGCTTATATGTATCTGTGGAGAGGGAATAACACTTAATACTGAATACAAAGGAAGATGCAATCTGCAAAACTTATGGAAATATTTGCAACATTTAAACTTGTACTTGCTGGCGTGTATTATGATCTACCAGATACGTCTTGCTTGGATGGCATATAGGGCACATTTAATTACTAGCTTTTTAATGAGTCTGGTGAGATGGTCTCTCATTAAGATGAGAGTGTATCAGCACAGCAAAAGGCCAGAGACTACAACAACCCGGTTGCAGTGTTTTGAATGCAAAACGTCTACGAATGAAAGTCTATGAATTACTGTTGCACCAAATACTTTACATTTGTACCAATAATAAGAGTGTGCATTTCCATTTATGAGATGCAAGACAATACCTAATGAGCTGCAGTTATGGCACTCAACATTTTTGCACTAAAGTCAATCTCATTGTCTTCCTTTATTATTTTTGGGCATTTTTGTATTTATTGGACAGTTTTATAGTGCAAAGACAGGAAATTAGGTTAGAGAGAGGAATATGACATGCAACAAAGATCCCCAGTTGGAATCAAACTGGGGATGTTGCAACCACATAGTGTGTGCGTGTCAACCACACCAACCACCAGGATGCCTGCAATCTCATTTTCATCAGTAAGAATATTTTTGAAAACCAATTCCAGTAAAATAAATGGCAAGCTGAATGGAAAATGAATATGAATAGAAGGAATTTGCAATAATAATATCTTCATAGTGTATATTTAGGTTTCAAGCAGTCCTGATTCTGATCTAAGAAGAGGGTAGAAAATGTGGTTATTATGGCTGAGGTACTTGACTGCAAATGTAGGTCTCTAGCAACAGTGAATATTCTCAAATCATTGTCTAAATGGCATTTTCTACAGTATGTTCAGTTCTAACGACATCAGTAACTACTGATTATTAGTGTTCAGTGTTCTTTGTTACTTAATGTGCAATATATGACATTCAGCCCCACTAGATGTTCCATTATAGCACCAGCATCTCAGAAAAAAACTAATTTGTGCATTGTTTACTCAGTAAAGTTGGAAAAAAGAAAGAAAGTGGCCCCTGAAATGACAGCTCACAAAACTCAGATCAAAGTGTCAAACTAGGCAGCGCTGATCTAATGGATCAAGATTCTGTTACTGCATTGCTTATTTCCTGCCTCAAATATTTTAGTGTACTGTTTAGTTGTAATATGAGAAACTTGGTGACCTAGCTGCCGTGTTGACAATGTACATGGAAGGACACAGAGGACACAGAGGGACTCACATGCACTAACATGCACGCACGGCTGGACTGGCTGTCAAAACAAAGAACACAGAGGCTCGGATTACAACACACACAGAGGGAGTGTGACTTCATTCTCTGCTCAGGTCACCATTATTCCACTATATCTTTACATATAGTTGCTTGCTAACATCTAGTGGGGCTGAATGTTGTATATTGCACCTTTAAAAGTACACATGCAAAGCTGGTTCATGTCTTAAAGGTGCTTAACACTCACAGTGTTGAATGCACAATTCATTAATACTTTTTTTATTGTATCATCAAATAAAAAAGCATTAATTGCTAATGGTTGATATGACTGTGAATCAAAGGCCTTTCAACTCTCCATCTTCGTCTTGTTTGTGCATAAGATTAAGACATGTGTTTTTCATCTTCTGATTAAAGTTCAAGACTTTTCAATCTTTGTCAAAAGACTCAGAGTGTGGCTTCTTTAAAAAGTTTAAAACTCGTGCGGTGATAGAATAATTTGTGTTGGACTATTTTTCAAATTATAGTCCCTCTAAACCGATTATTCCAACAGGCTTCAGTGACAAGTAAATAATAAATGTAACACATAAATGCTGAAAGTAGCCCCAGTTGACAGATTGAGCCTGCAGAAACCCTTGGTATAATGGAATGGAATGCAGGGGCTGCAAGAACAGTCATCAAAAATTGAGCTGGCCAGTGTTGTAGTATTCTTACAGTATTATTGCGTTGTAGTGCCATTGTAGTAGATTAAGGTATAGGGAGACTTAAGGGAGGTAACACAAAATATGAATGTGTTGACAAAAGGAATACAGGAGTACAGGCCAACATGTGCGAGGTGGACTGGTGTGAAATTTTGTGTGGAAACGTGTCAACATTTGCAAGGCTTGAAATCTTGACCTTGAAATATTATGTACCCGTCAGGCACATAAATGTACATTATTGCCAGAACACAGTGCCAAAAATCATCATCCCTTCTGCTTCAATCAAATCACAAGAGTAGTGTCTGACTGATTAAGTTGTGGTTTGACATAAAGTCTGCCTCAGAGTATTTTCTAAGGTATCAACATGAACAATATTGTATGTCTCGCTTGTACTTCATCTTAGGGTTATATGTCTAAATTCATTTAAATGCATTTTTTTCCACTTGAAAAAAAAAAATCAAATTGCTTCCTGTACTGTACATCTTGATTTATAGTGTATTCTTAATCTTCATTGAGGTAATAACAGTATGAGGTATCTATGTCACTGATGACTGACATTTTATTATAACAAGCATTAACATCACTGAATCATTGACTAATATATTAAATTGGATGGCCAGCTCAACTGAGCTGAAACTGCAAATAGATTCATGTCCGGTGGTTGTACTATAGGCTATACTCTACAAAGTGTGCCGACAAGTTTGCTAATGCAAAACGAGTGTTCAGTATAAACACAATTATTTTCTGCCTACCTGTGGGAATTGCCTCAATTCTGGCTGGCTGCTCTCCAAAAAATGTGGTTGATCAGCCACATTCACAGGAATTAATCATGAATCAAATGAACCGGTCCTCAGTGTATTCATTGCAGTTGGACAGCTTGCAAGAATTAGAAGAATCATCCTCCCACTCTAATTCCAGATACTGGGGTTTCAAAGAAAAAGCAACTTTCATCATCATCAATCACTACACAAAGTAAAGAGGATGCACTCAGTAAACTTGTCCAATTTCTTCACACGGTCATTGTAAAATTAAAGAGAAGGTACACTGAATACCTCATTTGCACAAATGCTGTTTTCTTCTTAAATCCTCTTAAATCTACCTATTGTACTCACTGTTGCAGGCAGGCAAGGTTTCAACAGTAACTCCTTTTCCTGTTTGAATTCTTAAGCTTGGAATTCTTTAAATCAGTGGCCCTTGACAAATCAGGTTTTCATTATAACCAAAGTATACAACTTCCACCCTACTTTATTGATCTGAAAACATTCAAGGGAGCACTGTGCAGACAATTGGACCTTGAGAGTCACTGCAATGCCTCATTAAATAAACTTTTAGATTTGCTGCCACTGCTGTCAAAATGTGTATTGCCTCTAAATTTCACTATACAACATAACAATATCAGGCAAAATGGTTACAAATAGGTCAGATACACTCAATTAAACAGCTGCCCATTGGTAGAAGTTAGATTTTCAGAACATTTAATACAGTGCTTAAATGCAATGTTTTTGAATCAACTATGGATACACACATCCATTTAGAAATCATCTATGTTACGTTGTATTATACAATTTGTCATCAGTCTGCATTGTTGACAACATTTCCTGCAAATCAGAATGCATTGCCTTGGGGAGTAAGTTGCAGAAAATAATGTTTAAACACCAATGACATGCTCTATTTGATAATATGAGCTACCTGGTCACTTACCGTCTCTCTAATGCTCTCCTTTTTTCCCTTTCTCTGTATCTTCCTCTGCCTCCCCTGGGATGCCTGTATTGACAAGCTCAATATGAAACTCCAACAATTTATTTTATTGTTTTGATCTCGCACTTGTTATGAATTACCCATGTATGTTGCAGAAAATGTCACAGGAGTGTGGTGTATGAAATAACAATGCAGTTCACAGTGTGCAGTCTTGGCTGTTCTTTCCTCTTGTTGTCTAGCTTGGGTTGTGCCTGCTTCTCTCTTTGATGCTTGTATTGAAAAACACTAAGACATAAATTTGTTCTGTTTTTGTGCTTAGAAAGAATGGAGGTTTTTCACAGAATGCTCCAGAATTCTATTTTCCCCACCATGTTGGAAGGAACAACAGCTGCTATGTGTCAAACAAATGGTAATAAATGTGTGTCTTATTACTGGATATTGTAAACAAGTCGCAGTGCAACAGTAATTTGGGGCTTTTTCCAATGTTCCCTCTGCTTTACCAGTGTATACGGATTTTTTTTTTTTTTTCCTGCGATTGGTTATTGGTTGCAGGAGGCCATGTTGGGAAAGGGAACTACCCAGATATTCTCTCCCAAGCCTGTATAGCCAGTGGGCAAATTTGTGTAAAACAATTCTTCAAATACTAATGACATACACGACAGTATTTGATTATAAATTATTATAGCCCAGATTTGTATTTCTCACCTGGTCTTCTCTCTTTTCTCCCTGCCTTGCCTCCGGGCTCTATCATTCTTCCTAAATCTATCTGATCCTGTTTTAACAAGCGCTGGGAGGAAAAGCAAACAAGTATTTATTTGTTATGAATTCAACATTAACATTGAACATAAATATGACTTATTTAAGTATGCTAATGGACAGTTGTGTGTCTACAAGGACACAATAGACTGTTAATATAGTACAAAAGTAAGCTTTTCGGCTGATAAATAGCTTACCTTTTAGAGACAGGCTGATAGCGGTTTCCATTAGCAACCACATCCATAAACTTTCTTATTGTCTGCTCTCAACATGATGAGTCAACTTTATTTTTACATGTGCCATTTCCATCCAAGGATATATGCATGAAATGAAGAATAGGCTACTTTTTTTTTTTTTTTTTTTTTTTTTTTTTTTTTTAAGTAGTAAAACCGATTCAATCAATCCAGCCAGAGGCATGTAACAAATCTTTTCATTTTCAGACAACATCCAGAAATGTTGTTTTATAACATGAGCTTTATTTATGATCAGATGGAAAAAATCACCTTCAAAAGATACATGCAAATACAGCCTTCAGTCAATCACAGTAAAAGGTATTTTTGCACAGTGTTCTGTGGTTTTAGAGAAATGTCCTTGGCTTGGAGGGCATGCTTGTATCCAGCTATGGTAAAACAATATACTGACAATATAACAAAGTTTATCCTTTATCCACACTTTAGTGACATGAACAAAGACAAGCAGTTAACAGATAGGATATCTGTTTTTTTCCTGTTCAATAACATACCGTATAAACAATAATTTTCTAAACAATACGAACCTAGAGTGAATAAATGTAATATTAAAGAAATATATTCAAGAAAATATGAACAGTTATAAACAACAACCATCCATCGTATGAGCTGCATGAACCCTACAGCTACTTGTAACTATTAGTATTGTATATAGTGTTATAGTTTTCTTTGTGTAATTTAAACTTTCATAGATTACTAGAATAAGGATACATTTGCTGTTTGAGCCTTTGTTGATTATTATGAAAAATACCATGAAAAAAACAACAAAATTATACATTTCTAATTACAGTATTTCCAGATTAGAGTATGAAATGTAAATGAAATAAGGTAGTTACCTGACTAATTATGTTTGTTATTTTTTTACTTGTAATTTTTTTAAAAGTGTTGCTAATATAGAATTTTACAATCTCGGTCACGTTGTGTACAACGACTTTCACTCTCCTTAGCAATATTTAAGATATGTCACAGCCTTTTAGGAACACATACAGTGTGATGACAAAATCTATTAATTTAATTAATCAATTTTAATTTTACCTTATTTTTTACCTTATTTTTGAAGTTAAGAGCCACTTGTCACTCCCCTCACAAACACCTGGCTAGACATTATCAGTCTTCTTCCAGGAAAATGAATATGCAAAATTACAGCTTTCTTTTTCTCTGAATGAAGACATTTCTTTAATCTCATTTAGAATTTGTTTGTCCTATTAAATACAGTCAATTATAAACATCTTCATTACAAATTACCTTATGCTATGAACTGCACAACCTGTCTAAAGTAGTAATGAGAAGATTTACACTCTTCAGTATCCGTGTCTTTCTTCAGTATTGTGACTGTCAAGTGACAAACTGACTGTGAAGCACAAACAAACCCCACTTCCTTCTCTGAGTTCAAGAGAAAAGTCAAGTTGCTTTGAGTGCAGTGTTTTTCTTCAGTACATGGTAAATATGTAGCCGAATGGTACTGAAGAAAAGCAGGATTTGGAACTTTCCTTGCTGGCACTGATGTCATTGCTCCTTATAGAATTACATGTATTTTATCACATTCAATATAATATACAGTATGTTTTAAGGATATCTTTTTCTGATTGTGTACATGTTATAGTTTCTTATTTTGAGGGAGTGTTCAGGACTGAAACATTCCACACTTTGAGAACCACAGGAAATACATGATCAGTAGTCTGATGTATATTCACTGGACAGGGTGCACAAAACAGTGGAGAGGCAAAGTATAGATTAGGTTTTCGGGTAGGTGCCAGGTTGTCTAATATAATTTTTAAGGTATTAACCTAATATTAACCTTTGCATAATGTGAAAACATAATTCTTATATAACTATTAGCTTATTACCTTGTTATTCACCGTCATCTACTTTTCATTATTCCTCATTTTTAGCTTTCTCTGTTAGTACCCTCATGTTTTTGACCCATTATTACCCCATGAAAAGGGTAAAAAAACACAACATATTATTGCATTGTTACTTTGCTATAATTTATTTAATACAGTATTTCCTGCTTTATATAATCTAACTTTTCAACCTACTCTCTATCTATGCTTCTCTTGATATTTATTCAATAGTGTAGGACAGCTGAGAAAAAAAGAATATTTTAGAATATCCAGGGAAAGTGTATGTTTGTAAACTAAAGTGTACCAAATATTCCTTGGTTCACTGTAGTTCACATAACTCAGTTGGTAAAAGGAAAAACAAATTAAATATTTGTACCTTTTTATTTTTTTCAAAAAATTTAAATGTGGTTTTCTAGCTAGATGAATATTTCAAGCAGAAAAGCTTTGATAGAGTGCATTTGAGAGTTGGTGCATGTTGTGTCTCTGTACAATGGGCTCATGCTTGGAGCACTTTGGCTAGAGTGGCAGAGAGAGAATGGCCTCCGTCCAGCTGAGATAATGGAATTGGTGTGTTCTCCCTGAGCTGTGCTCCTGGCTGGAGTTAATTCTGTTAATAGCAGGAGCTTCTACAGTCAAACCCTTTCCCTGGCTTGGGCAGTGCTCAGAGAGCACAAGAGGTAGCTTCTGTAAGATGGGTGATGGATGTATAATGGATTAACTGGAAAGTGGCGCATACAGCTTACAATTGTTCTTGAAGCTGCTAATGTGTAATCATAAAAGGACTTGGCTGTCCATATTTAAATCCAAGTGCTATTCATGCAAGGCCAATGGTACACCGTCATTCCTGCTTTGAGAGCTTCACTCACAGTGCAGCACCATTAATATCAGAAGCTTTTTGACAAGTCAAGATTATTTGTATAGCGTAGTATAACCTACAATGTCTCCTCAGGGTTTACATCAGCAACAGTGACCCAACCTGCCCATGATCATAGGGACAACTCCCCAAAACGCTTAACACATAAGGAGAATTGAGAAAAGAAGCTATTTAAAGAAGTTTCCCATCCACAGATAGCTGAGGATGCAATCAGAGCTGTAGATGACCCCTGCAAAAATTTACTTTACCCTTGCAGTATATTGACATTGATTCTGGACAGATAACTTGAAGGCTTAACTTTCAAATAGGATTTACATCTTTCTCATAACCCCAATCACAGATCTATTTTACTGTCATGACTGTCATCATGAATTTAATGTCTATAGCAGCAAAATGAATGAAAAATGTTGAGCTGTATATAACCAAAGTCGATTTTAGATCAGAGCAAAACAGAACTGAAAACAATTAAGATTAGCAGCTTTAACCTTCATTATCTGTGTGAATTGGTAAATTACAATTCAAACACAGTTAAAGGTCATGACCTTTAATTGGCCCTGATACAAATTTGTGTGCCTCCATCCCCCCACAGAGACAAAATCTCTCCTCCGTCATGCATCTCTATAAAACTATTGCAGGCATTAAAGGTGTAGTGTGTAGAATTTAGTGGCATCTAGCGGAACTATGGAGTGAAATTTGTTTCATAATGATTTGTGTGAACAGATCGACAATCTGTGTGTAAATGTGTAATCTGTAAATATAAACACCTTCCACAAATACAAAAAAAGATTTGTAAACTCACAAAAATATTTTGCAAATATAAAACATATCTGCAAATACAAAAACATCTGTGAGTACATTAAATTAATTTACAAATAAATGAAAAGCATTAGTGAATATCTTCCTAACATTTACAACTTTCCAACAGGCATTTGTGAACTCAGTTTTTATTTGTGAATTGAAAACATTTGTGGATCTCAGCTCTACGCATGTGGATTTGCTTTTTACACACATGGAGTTTTGAAACAAATTTTCTGACGAAAATCCACTCGTGTCACTCGGTCATTGTCGGATAGCACGTTATTGCCTGCTGATGACGTCATTTCCGCATTTCAAAGAGCACGCAGTCTTTCTATGAGCTGTTTTTTGTGTTGTTTCTTTTTTATAATCAGCGATAAGTAACGTGCATTCATTGTTTTATGTTAATACCATACAGTGAGTATTAGTGTATGTTTATTTGCGCTATGTATATTATCTAGCACACACTTTCGTATACATTTCTGTTTGAGTATGAAAGGCACAAGGATGCTTGTGGACAACGTTCAGTTCTCTAAAGCGGTGGTTTGGCTGCTTCTTCAGTTAGAAGTTATCAGCCACCTCATCCTTTATATTTTTCATTCATTCTTTCAGATGGGTAAAAGTCACAAAGCACTTCACATCTTATTAGTAGTGTACTCTTACTAATGTAGTTGTAATGTCTGTTTGAACCGCAGATCTACATGCATAGAACTGAGATCCATAAATGTTTTTTCGATTCACAAATAAAAACTGAGTTCACAAATGCCTGTTGGAAAGTTGTAAATGTTAGGAAGATATTTACGAATGCTTTTCATTTATTTGTAAATTAATGTGTAATGTATTCACAGATATTTTTTTATTTGTGGAATTTGTTTGTGTATTTGCAGATCTGTTTTATATTTGCAAAATATTTTTGTGAGTTTACAAATATTTTTTTTGTATTTGTGGAAGGTGTTTATATTTACAGATTTCACATTTACACACAGATTGTCGATCTGTTCACACACATCATTATGAAACAAATCTCATTCCATACAGAACAGACCTGCAGAAATGGAATAAAATATTCATAAGTATGTTTTAAGTGGTGTATAATTACCTGAAAATAAGAATTGTTGTGTCCGTTAGGTCGTTACCTTAGAATGAGCCCTTTATATCTACATAGGGAGCGGGTCCTCTTTCATGGAGCCCACTATATTGCACCTCCATGTTCCTACAGTAGCCGAGAACAGACAAACCAAACACTCGCTCTAGAGTGGGCATTTTGCAAGTTTCGCGGCCACCATAGGTTCTCCTACACACTTGGGAGGGGAGGGTGAGGTGGAGATTGCAATCTGCTACCTCACTGCTAGATGCCACTATATCCTACACACTGGTGCTTTAAGTAAAGTGCAGCTTAAGATAAGTATAGTGTACTTTTCAAAATTGCTATAATACCATATAAAATATATACCAATGACGTTATCTGTAAATGCCTCTTCTTGTGTTTCTGGTGTTAGGTTTGATGTTTAAATGCACCTGCAATGTTTATTTTGATCAAATTTACAGGTACTGAAAGGCACCACACTGAACTGCATGGGTGTTTCTCACTTACTTTTGTATTAGTAAAAGTCAGTCAAACCAGAGAAAGACAAAGCAAATAGATTTCTACAGCTGAGCCAACATCCAGACATATTTCTGTGAAGATGTGACAGCCATGACACTTTGATTGAGCATGATTACCTGAATATCGGCAGTGAATAATATGGACTCCTTCTGTCGACCTGGTTCTTACAGTAACATTGCAAATCTCCTCTTTTGTTCTCTGGTTCATAATGTAAAAGTGCATTAAAATGCATGATGTGGTTGCCATAAATACATATCAATGACAAATGCCAGCTGGGTAGATTAGTGTGCAGTTTTGATCGCTGTCAAACCCATCCTCCATCAGCGAGAGCAGAAGCTATAAATGAGGCTCATTGTTTTGGGCTTAGGTCAGAATATGAATTCTGCATGATGTGTACACACTAGAGAAGAAATCTCCCATAATCTTCACCTCGAGTTAATTACTGCAGACAAACATTATGGATCGCCAGAGACTCTTATCACTGACTGCTTGAAATACAGAGGAGATTTGCCCCACATCTGATATGATTTTAAACTCTAAGTAATCTTTGCAACAAAACAATCTGTTTGCCCTATTGTCAAATTTATCCCTTTTTCATGAGCCGATCTGAAGATGATGGATGTACATTCTCTCTAATTACAGCAATTATTACTCAGTGATGATAAAACAAGCTCTCAAACAATTACCCCTTCTCCCCTTCCTCTCTTTGTCTCTCCCTCACACAGTCTCTGTAGAAATATGTCACTGCACAAATATATGTTGGCCATTTATACCAGCTAATAAGGAAAAACTACAAGTATATCATTCATTATATTGCACACCAACATAGAAACTAAACAAGACCAGCACCAGGGAGCTAAGTTACTTCCTGCTGAGCACAAGATGTTGGGATGGTGACACTCTCTATTATGCCAAATTTACAAGACTGCTGACTAAACTTGTGCTTATGCCGTACATACACAGAAAAATATACTGCCTGGATTGCAGAGAGGCACCCACCTTTAAAAAACTGTACTGTAGGACTTTACTGACTCTACTGTCACTGCAGAGTCCTTATTCTTTGTGCTTTATTTGTACATATAATAAAATAAAACAAAAGAGAAGAGATATACAAGAGCAAAAATGCACAGGTGGGATGAAAAAAAACCCTGAGGGCTCGTAAAAAGAACCCATCTAACATTGAAATTGAAGACAGCTGTATAGGCTTGCTACAATTTACAGACAAATATTTTTAAAATGTTTAAAAGAGAGAATAAAATACAATTCCAAACATGAAAAACAACAAAAAGGAAAAAGAAATAAATACAAGGATTACAATCACATATATTTGCACTGCTTTCATACACTGTTATCATACCTCATTTACTATATAGTACTGTACTCCTTCAAGAGAAGCTGTTTAAGATCCTCTCCAGGGTTTGAAATAATAGAGCAGTATGAGCATTCCAGCTAGAGTCAGTGACCATTCTGACAATTTTTTTTTGTAATAAAAAGATGGAATAGAGACTGGTTTTACATGTGCTTGCCCGTACTATACTGCCATAAGAAATGAAAGTATAAATCATAGAATAATATAGATCCAGAAAGTTTTTCTGGACAAAATATATCTTACTCTCCATAAAATACCAATATTTTTTGCCACTTCATTGGACACATAATAGAGGTGTCTTTTCCAAATATGCTGATCTTCAATGATTACGTCTAAGAACTTAACATGGGAAACATATTCAAGCATATTATTAGCTATGAAAATGAGGCAAAGATGATCTGATAGGGTTCTATTTTTAGGCTTGAAGATCATATAAGCACTCTTTTTAACATTAAGGGATAGTTATCTAGAACATTGTTCATACGGGTTATCAACCTATGTTCATCTTTATATGTAAGAAAAATATTGTTATCGTCAGCATATAAAATAAAAAGCACTTCTTTTGAAATCAAATGCAAATCATTGATGTATATAAGAAATAAAAGAGGACCTAGTATGGAACCTTGTGGAACACCACACTGTATGTGGCTGTATGGTTCTGTTCCAAATGACACATTGTTTCCTGTTAAACAGATAGCTTTTAAATCCATTAAGTTCAGTACCAATAACACCATGGGCTTGAAGCTTATTTAATAATATATTATGGTCTACAGTGTCAAAAGCTTTTGACAAATCAATAAATACTCCAATTGTAAATTCTTTGTTATCTAAAGCTGTAGCTATTCTGTCAGCTGATTAGACCAATGCCACAGAGGTAGAATGCTTTTCATGAAATACAAATTGATAGTCATACAGTAACTAAAATACATTCCTATTTACAGCGATAGCTGTGGTGGGAAGTTGTAGGATATGTGTACCCACACTCGCAGTTGGGAGCTACCAAGTACAAACATTACAGCCTTGTCTTGTTGGCCCCAGAGCAGATCTACTACTGCAGTTTTTCCATGCCTTGTTTAATGCCCTGCTTCAGGGCATTTCAGCTATGTTGGATGGCAGAGGTGAGGTCACTCCTCTATCAGCCTCCTCACCAGATGTGCTACTGCTGAAGCAGCACCATTTCTTAGCTTGTACTTTAACACTGAGTATTGGCATACCATGCTTAACTGAAAAACATCATACTATGACATTGCACGTTTTTTACACAATTTGTTCTCAATAGGCAATATCACCCATTACATTTTGATGTGAAAAGAGATGTTTGAAAAACAATACTGAAGAAGTGACTAAGAATATTTGGATTCTCATCAAAGTGCTCTCCTCCAGTTAGTCTCTGTCTCCAGCCAGCATTTTGTGTGCCACATGGCAGAGAGTGTTGATGGCCTGTGGGGGAGTAAAAAGTGAGTACAATGGACAAAGGCATGTGTGGCACCTCACATCCATTTCTTCTCTTCCTTGCAGCTATTATTGTATGAAAGTGCTTTCGACAGCTTTTGCACTGCACCATGCATTCTCAAACAATAGGAAACTTACCTGCCTTTTTTCACATGGATAAAATGATGCCTGCTAAATAAAATAGAAGATCCATATCAGCAAGGATTAGGAATGAAAGATACCCTTAGATCTTGAAACTCACGTTTTACATTCATCAATTTCGTACTGTATAATGACTTACAATAAATGGATTCAGGTATCTGGTTTTGCACTGAAACGCTGCATTATAATACCTAATCAGTCTGGTGATTGGTAATTACTTCATCATGACTATAGAGTGCCATTGTGTCCAAGATAAACATACTAATATATAACATGGGATAACTATTACATGACATTGTTCGTAATCTAGTACTATTACATGCATGATGGTAGTTGGCTGCAACTAATGGTTACTTTCATCAGATTAATAAAGTAACAGATTATCCATTGAGTCCATAAAATGTCAAAATGTTGTGAAAATGCACATCACAAGTGGCCAGAGCCCAAGGTGACATCTTTAAAATACTTGTTTTGTCCAACCAATACTCAAAACGTAAGAAAGATAAGAAAAAAAGCAGCAAATCCTCAGATTTGAGAAGCAGGAGCCAAAGATGATTCTGCATTTTTATAGTCATAATTAATTATAAAAAGTGGTTTCTGATTATGTTTGTGTGGGTTGAATATCAGGTGCATAATTACTCCAGCATTAGTAGCTTAAATAGACTGCATTTGGTACTGTACATGTGTTGTTGCATTGATAAATAATTTCTGTCAGATTCCATAAACATTTGAAATGTATTTGGGAATTGAATCAATTCAAACATGACTAAAATTAACATTGAGGGCATGGTTATTTTCTTGGTAATGAGGACATACTCAATAATATACCCTAATACAGATAATCTCGAGTGGCACTGAAATTGTTGAATCAGGCCAGTAAAATCTTTATTTCTCTACCTCCTCTAGCAATATTGACAGAGAAGACAAGATAATTTTTAAAAGCTATGTTGCCTGTTTTTTTTTTTATTTGTTTGTTTGTTCTTTGTTTCTTTGTTTTTTAATTCTTGGGCATAATTCTCTCACTCCACTTCTATAATATAGGCTAAAGAACAAATTTGAGGATTTACAGAGTACAGCTGTACTGGATCTTTGAACCCAGATGGATGGACTGAGCTTCACCCATGCTTTTCTCCCAGTATATACTGTATTGCAGCCCAGATTGTGAAGGATTAAAAGATTTGCCATGTGTCCTTCTTTCAGCATTCAAGGTTCGTGTCTTATGTTGCAAATATTCTTGAGTTTCTAATGCTGGAATGGAGATAACATGTCTAATATCATTTCAGACATTTGATTAAATAATAACTCGCCACTGGTATGTTTATGATGGAAGCTAAACTAATATAGCATAATAGTAGGCTGGACACCATAATACATTTTCTATGGTCATTGGATGCCAAGATGTAAACTGCTGTCCGAGGCCTTGAGATTCACCTCTAGCCTAATCACACCATTAGTGTTTTCCCCCCCGTGCAAATGTGCCTGTTGATGGGCTGTCTAATGTGAGAGCTGTGGCCAAGCCTGAAAGGAGTCATCCACTCGCCTCGTTTGGTCGCTTCATTGCACACTGGGAAATATTTCATGAGGTCTAAGTGACTAAAACACACAGTGAGCATTTTTTATCAGATCTTTACATTTTAATATGTTTGAGGTATTTAAAAAGTTTGAAGTTAAGGAAAGAGACTTGCTTTCTGCACACTTGAGGTCTTCTTTGTCAGGGGCTTAGATTTCTGAGGCACACAGTTATGAATGTATGCCAGTGATGTCAATGATGATGATATTTACAAGCTGGCCTTATTAAACCTTTGTTAGTGCTTATCTGCTGCTTTTGAAATAATTGGAAATCATAAAAGCAGCCCAAAGCAACTGACAGATTGTATCTGTATCAGTTGTATTACAGTAAGTGTTGATAAAAATGATTCACAAACCAATTAAGACAACATTGTGACACTGGTAGAAATGACAGACCACAATAAATAGTATGTTCACATCAGCTTTGTTTCGTTTTAAAGGATTATTAAAATTTATAACAACTTGAGTATCATTTTCTCAGATTGCTCATTGTATTTATATACTATGAGAACACTACTCACCAAAATAGTTGTTAGGCTCTGGGAGCAGAGGGACATCACTGAGACTGAGACTGACAGCACAAAAAAAAAAATCATTCAGTCAGATTATCTATACTGCTTTATTTATTATTATTACTTGATTTATTATTTATTTATTTATTTATTATTATTATTTCGTTTTCAAACATATAACCCACAAAAAGGTTGATCAGCAAACATGCATTAAAAAGAAACAAAAGTTAATGAATACAAATAACTACATAAATAAGTCAGAGGACCAAAACTAGAGTACAAGTACAAGTAACATGAATTTAAGCTATGCAAGTAATATGTTTTGGTGTCACACGAGGCTGAGCTACAAAGATAAATGTATCTTTATGATCAATTAACATAGTTAATTAGTGATATGGCACTGATATGGCTGAATCTTCCCATCAAGGAAAAGGTTGCCTTCAGAGTGGAGGGCTCACCTACAACAAATAATGATGGGCAGTAGGGGATTTCCTGATAAGTGATTGATCATGTTTCTCTCAAGACATATTTTCTGTTGCATATCAACAGTACATAAATATAATTTCTAGCAGTCAGAATTACTATATGAGGCCACTTGGGGTATAAGTCTCAAGGAGGAATGTTTTGTTGGTAAGCATGAGGTTTGACATTAAGTAACTCCAAACCTGTGTGCTGTCAACTTTTCATCACATTAATTCCATCCTTAGGGGACAGAGATGACTCACTAAAGTCATGGCTTGTGACTCTATTCGCCAACCTTGTCACCTTGGGAGCTGGCCTTTAGTGAAAAAAAAGTATAGACATGCTCCATCATAGAATGCACAAATGGTTGAAGGCAAGTAGGCGGCGTCTGGACACAGCATCAGGCAAGAAAGTCTGCAAAATATGATAGCAACTTACAATGTGTCACACAGTCTGGCATTGGCACATAGGGCCAATTCCAATAAACCCTTAACCCTACCACTTGCCCCTACCCCTCAGTTTTGTGCGTTCACGCATAGGGGTAGGGATGTCCCGATTCTTGTTGAGGTAGAGGGGAAGGGTGAAGTGCTAGGGCTATATGGCCCTCCAAGGTTTTTCAAAGGCACACTCCAAAGTGGGTGCTACAAGAAATCTCCCAGAATGCCTTGCAAATCATCGGCAAGATGGCAGGGAACACTTCACAGGAAATGAAAGAAAACCATAAATGTAAGTAAATAAAGTTGGTAAATAAAGATTTAAAAACTATGATAACCATCAGAAATGTCGTTTAGATGTATTTTTTTATAACAAACATAATAATACAATTATTGCCATAGTAAGGAGGCAAAGCAGAAAAACACCACCTAAAACATTTTCTGGCTATTTTCAGTATGATTGACCTGTCCTGCCATGCCCAACAAAATTAACATATATGTTGTTTGGTTAATCTGGGTTTATCACCCTGTAGTTTATAGTAATTGCAAGCAATAGCATCGGTTTCTTTGAAATCTGAACAACGCTACAATAATATCCCTATGTTCCATCATCGCAGGGACTCCTCAGCAAACCAGACAGCTGATCTGGTTCAGAGCAGATAATGAGCAGCATTTTCAGAAGTCTAAAAGTGCTGCCAAACCACTTTGAGAGTGAGTCATTTGTTTTAAAGTTGCTTTACTGCACACAAACGTCTGTGTTTTGTTCTTGTTTTTTTCATTCTGTTAACATTACTATTAATTTTTGTTATAATACAGGACATTGATCAAAGAATGCCTATAGCCCATGCAAGAGAAATCACCACAGCTGAAGGTGGCATTTTGAGATTTCCTGGCAACAAACTCGTCGCATCTGTCACTGACGACTACTGATGACGTTTCCAGGTCTTGAAGGGTTGTCCCATTCCCTAGGGGAATATTTCAACCACTACCCCTTGTAACTCTGTTGCAAGGGGCAAGGGGCACTCGAAAAAGAAGGGTAGGGGTAGGGGTGAAAATAAAGAAATGGGATTGGCCCATAGACTCCCCTAATGCTATCCACAGAGGGACACACATGCCAATTCACCCAGCAAATACGAATGAAGTCATGTGCATCAGCAGCTCATCATGTGTTTCTAAATATGGTTGCTCTATATGAGAGGAAAAAGTCAGTAAAGCTTTCTTGCACAGGGACCAGAACCAGGAGGGGGGACCCACAGGCCCTCCACATTGAAGAGGCAATCAGACTGCCTGGCTGAAGTATAAGTGTTTAAATAAACTGCTGATCACTGGCTGATCTCATCCTTGATCACCAAATGATCTACAGTATTATAGATCTGCTGCCAGGGTCACAGTCTGCGACTGAAAGGAAATGACAGGAACATAAAATTAGGCAACAATCTGTTTAATGGTGAAAGAACAGCCATGACAACAGCTATCATCTACATGTTTTCACTAAAGACTATATGCTAACTGAAGAACTCAGGCTCAGATATTGAAATAAACAAGAAAAGTTTAACACTCTTACACTAGAAAAGTAATGAGAAGTTTGGGTTAGGAGACAAAAAAAAGTTTTGCAAGCAAAGGTGAGGGGAGCCATAGGGGACAGCTGTACTGTAGCTGTTAGATGTTGAGTTTCAGAGTGCTCTTTAGGTCTGTTCAGGCTGCAGACTGGCTTTTGCAGTCAGTTAATTCATATTTTCTTATTTTTATTTTTGTCTTCTTCAATCAACTCTCGTCCTAAATAATGGTCATCGTACAAAAAAAAATTATGTTATAACGTATACATTTATACTTGCATAAGTCATTGTGGTGTACATAATAATTGGAGTTAATAACATGATCATTTCATTATTTCTTATTAACATAATCTTATTATTGTAATGGTCCATTAGCAAATGGTTAGCCATTGTCTGTCATACTATGAATAAATTATCTAAAAGTAGAAATTATATTGTTTGTATAAATAAATAATAGTATAATATTATTGTTTAATAAATAATACTATAATATTATTGTAAAACAATACATATTTTCAGAATAATATGCTAATTGAGACTAAAAGCAAAAGTTAATTAGTGAAATTTAATTTATTTTTAGCATGTTGCAACCATCCCTGATTGTGTTGCAACGGCCCCCAGGGTTGGGGTCAGTTGCAACATCTGACTTCTTCTATTCAAATAAGTATTGTGAATTATATGTCATATGTAATCACCTTTAAATGGTATGGGTAATTAGCGAACAGATGTTAGTTTAATATATAAAAATTTGGTTGGTCTAATCCAAATAGTCTCTGAGAAATGCAAAATGTGTTACAACTGTCTCCAGTCTCCCCTACTTTTATCTAATTTATCCATGGTTGTTATTTGTTGTTGATTTTTGCCTCAGACGTCCATGCAACATTACTTTAGCCTTTGTTCCTCGTCAAATTTTAGCAAGTAAGCTTTTGGCAAAATGAGATCACTGAATCACTGAAATCTCTCCCTGAAGTCTTGGTAGCTAAAATAATATACTTAAGGCCCAGCATTATGACCGCACTGACAGCTTAATCATCTTGAGGCTACATCTGTGTTGAAGAACATTATACTATCTCACATTCCTTTTATTTGTTTCCAGTATTTTGGCAGTGACCTGGTATGTGGCATTATCTTTTTTTTTGTTGTTGCCATTTTTTTGATACTGGCAACTTCTTATTCTGTCCAATGCTCATATGTCTTCACCCATAACCATCTATGTCGCTGCAGTCTCTTCTTTTTCTGTTTCAATGTTTCATTCCCAGCACTTACTTTGTAGGCTGAGCATAGAAAGAACTATGAATGACACAGTTCTAACGAGATTTAAATTGCTGCAGCTGACTCTGATGTCTGAATTCCAAATTGGTTAAAGGGGTATCATCAAATTTCATAATGATTCATTAAATATAGCAAGGGTTTTTTCTATCAGGTGGTTTCAGCCCCAGGAGGGATGTTGAAACCACCTCTATGGATTGATCTGATATACTTACATCACCTACTATTGTTATATATTGATTGTTATAGTATAATCATGCATTAAAAATGGACATTTTTACAATTATGCTCTATACCATTATGCTCTATACTTAAAGGATAAGGCTGGTGATATTTTTGCATGATTGTATTGTAAACATATCCCATAGTAAGACCAAAAACAACAATGTGTCTTTCCATCTCTCAGTACTTCTCCACCCTGTCTGTAACTCTCAGCCCTATGCAAGGCTGAGTATGCTAAGTAACTAGTAAGCTAGTTCTTACTGAAGATGTAAATGTATAAAAATTGGTCACAAATACATGTTTGGGTTTTTTTTTAAAGTTCATTATTTTACAGGGGACCATTTTCACCTGTGGATTAATATGCTTTTAGTGCTCTAGTAAGTGTTTGCACAGTGTATGGAATTCATTCAAAATAAAAGAGTTGTTATGTTCACTGTTATGAAGAAATACATACTACAATTCATATTTGGGGTACCAGGGCCAATGCTGCAAGCCATTCAGTCCTTATATAACAGCAGTGAGAGCTGTGTCCGCTCTGGCATTAAGTCAGACTAGTCCTCAGTGGGTGTTGGACTCCACCAGGGTTGTCCCTTGTCACTGATTCTGTTTGTGATTTTCATGGACAGAATCTCAGGATTGCTTCTTTGCAGATGATGTTGTTCTTTTGGCTTCAACACACTGTGACCTCCAGCAGGCACTGGGACGGTTTGCAGCTGAATGTGAAGCGGCCAGGATAAGAGTCAGCACCTCCAAATCTGAGGCCATGGTGCTCTGCAGGAAAAAGGTGGACTGCTCCCTCTACGTTGGGAGTGAGTTGCTGCCCCAAGTGGAGGAGTTCCAAGTATCTCAGGGTCTTGTTCACGAATGAGGGTAAGATGGAGTGTGAGATTGACAGGCGGATTGGTGCAGCATCAGCAGTTATATGGGCATTGTACTGGACCGTTGTGGTGAAGAAAGAGCTGAGCCAGAAGGCAAAACTCTTAATTTACCAGTTGGTCTACGCCCCAACCCTCACCTATGGTCACAAGCTTTGGGTAATGACTGAAAGAATGAGATCGCGGACACAAGCACCAAAAATGAATTTCCTCCGGAGAGTGTCTGGGCTTAGCCTTAGAGACAGGATGAGGAGCTCGGACATCCAGGGGGAGCTTGGAGTAGAGCAGTTGCTCCTTCGCATCGAAAGGAGCCAGATGAGGTGGTCAGGATGCCTCCTGGATGCCCCCCTCTGGAGGTGTTCAAACTGGTAGGAAACGACCAATTTTTAGGGCGTTTTACAAAGAGGGTGGTGTACTTTGGTACAAAGTCTAAGAAAAAAGAGAAAAAAGTTGGTAAGTACCCACTCAGAAAATACAGGACAGAGAAACAGTAGTGTGTCAATTAATATATTAGGTTTTTTTTCCTAAAACTAGCTGCTGTGTAATTGTTAATTCTTTGGACATTTCTTTGAAAGGGTTATATAATTTGGTAGTATACCAGAAATGTGCTCATAATAGATTTTTTTGGAAACAACCTAATAATATGTAATATGTAGTTTGATACACAAACACAATGAAAAGTATTTTCATTTTCATAGTCTGATTTATTGAGAATACACTTTTTTCTGATCTTTCTAATAATTTGTACCACCTTCTCTGTAAAATTTCCTAAACATTAACTACTAAATGCCTGCAAATTACTCAGAAAGTTCCCCAGAAGGACATGTTAATAGGATCTTATATTTTATTTTTTTTTTAGTTATTTTTTTATTTTGGTCTTTTCATTAGATTTGTTGAAAATAATGGCCTAATACTTTAAGAGTTACATCACATTCACTGACTGCTGTTTGTGTTGAGAGCACATATGTGTGTTAATGGAGATGAAGTGTTGGTGAAAATTAAAAAGCAGGAGATTTACTGAAAATGCAAGGTTTTAAAAACATGCCTACTTGAATGAATTTATGTTTAAAAATAAAAATTAAACTCAAACTGAGGTGAGTGACAGTTAAAATTTGAAATAATAAATATGAAGTAACACCATAAAACCTGCAGCTGTTGCAGAAGAGGACATCCAAATTAAAGAGCGGCAGCGACTATTGAGTGACCATGCACCTTCCTAAGAGATAGGAGTTGTGTTTGATACTAAGTGGTTCACTAGGAAACACCACCTTCTGTTGTCCAACCATTATTATTTTCCCTCATATTTAGGCTACCTCATTTACTCTTATTTCCACATATAAATCATTTTTACTTGCTTTGTAGTCCTTCCTCTTGAACATAATAAAGTATTTAACATTTGTGTCTTCCCTTAAAAAAGAAGCACTCTACATCAGCAAAACTGCAATAACAGAAATAATTGAAGTACAACTTTAACACTGGCATTACAATATCATAATAACCTTATTTTATCAGAAACCTGATGAAATTAGACCATGAAGAAAAACTTGTAGAAAAAGAAAAAGGCTTCAATGGGACATCATCAAATTTAAGCAGCAGAAATGTGGGGCATTCATTACTGCAGTGCACTGCTGGAATATGACTTTGATGTGTATATGATGTGCGAGTAGAAAGGGAAAGAGGAAGTGATGCTGGAACGGTAACTACTCTGATAACAGAGCTGAAATCCTGTTGAGAGAGCCATCGCTTTTCATATTCTCCAATTACATGAGTCTCCTGCATGGCCATCATGAATCATAGAACAGATCATGATCCTTTAATGGAGACAATGAATTACTGACAAGTTGGACTTGGTTGTTTCCTGATCCTGTTATTCTGTGCTCAGTGGTATAAGCAATAGATTGAAACAATTTTGATTTTTCAATGAATGTGGTTTGCAAAGTGAAGTGAAGCACATGAAATTATGCTTTGATTGTAGACGTAATTGCAGAATGATGAACAATGAAGATGGGAAAATTCTGCAGCTAATGACATGGCAAGAAACTGAAAGGCAAATCGGTGTATTGTGAAAGGGTCGATGGAGAAGTGTGACTGGTTTGTAAATTTTTCAATGTATGACATACTGTACAATTCCAATTCAGTGCATGAAAAATATTCTTTAGGGATTCTCTGTTGTTATTTCATGTAAAAGTTTAATCAGAAAAATAACTTGTAACTATAGCTGTAAAATAAATATAGTGGAGTAGAAGTACAAAGTAGCATAAAAGGGAAATACTCAAGTAAAATACAAGTAAATTTAAGTTGTACTTAAGTCCACCACTGTGAAAACATATTGCACTAGATAAACTGCCCAGTCATAATTTGGGGAGTACAAACAGTGGGTTGTATATGAACATTTTCTTTGATAAAAAGCTACCTTTTATTGATCATCACACCTGATAGAACCATTTACCACGTACCTATACTGTTCTCATTCAAAATAACAGTCAAAAACCAAGATCACTGAGTTCACTAAGTTTTCTGAACAGAAACATGTCCTAAAAGGCCTTTTGGATATTTATCTCCAAATCTTTTTGTAAAGGTCACATATTCCCTATCTGAGATGCACAAAACTGCTTTTATGCTATCCTTATCTTCAACTAAAAGAACATCCTTATATCATTGCAGTTCTGATTTTGTGCCAGGTTTACTGCCTGTAGGTTATCCTTGCCTCAACTTTAGCCTGTATGGTCTGTCGTTTGACTGAATGATGTACTTTATGAATCATGTGGTCAGACTTCTGAACTGACGCACTGCATTTTGTCATCCTGACATCTCCATCCAAGCATACAAATGCCACAGTGTAAAATTTTGCCACAATGTGAAAATTGGAATTCACAGGAAAAAAAATGAGCAAGAACGTCAGTTGGAGTTTTACAAAATAACGCTCCAGAGATTGTTCTGTGGTTCAAGATGTCTAATTTCTCTAACTTGCAGACTGCTAGATGTGGAACAGATGTCTTCAGCTTGTTTCACTAGTTTTTTGTGTCTGCAGTCACTTAGGGCTTTCACATTTTGAGATCTTTCCAGTGTTGCTTTGCTGCATTTTGCATATTACCTGAAAATGTTTCAGTTGTTATTAGATAATGATAAGCACCATGCAAATTAAGTGTTACCAATTATCAGTCTAATACTAAAAGCTACCAGGAATGAACTGCATTCACACTAAAAAACATATTACACAGTTTTACAGCAAAGAGCATGTTTTCTAAAGAGTTATCATTTGTGTGATAAGTGTATAATACTAACATGTATTATTTACTCACCTGAAGAGCAGTGGCATAACGACACAGTGAAAAAGGACACAGTCACAGGCATGTCAGCAGATATAAATCAATCAGAAAGTACTGTATGTCTGTATTTCTGGGGTGATGCCTAACCTGATCCAGCTTTTTCCTACTGTGTCATTCCTGCTACCTAAACACTTGTTTCCGGAATTTGTTTTCCTTACAGTGTGATACGGGAATATGCGGAGAGACAGTATGTATTAGCAGTTTTGAATGGGGAAATCTGTTATGCGCCACTGACACTGTAAGACATGCAGTCAGCAAAACTGGCAAATCTTTTTGTGAGTGTCATAAAATCTCCCAGATATACTTTCAGGGTCACACAGCCACAGAAAGACTGTATATATTTTAGGAGAACTCGTGTAAGTGGGGGAAATCAGTGCCACTATGGATTTGATGGATACAAGACCTATGTTTCTCATACAATTTAAATGTTTTTTCAAATGTGAATTACTGCCATAAACCACACACCACCACACTCATGTCTTGTAAGTAATCACACCCCCTTCAAATAGCACTGAGTGATGTATGACTAAAAGTACCACTAAGAGGAAACAAGATGTTTTTTAGTGACGACACTGTTGTCTGGCAGAAGAGTGTGTTGCATCACTTCGTACAAGGCTGTCAAAAATCAGCATTGTGTCTATTGTGATTTTGTGACTGTCACAAATGCATAACATTTTGAACCAGACAACATCCACTCTGGATGGAAATGTCGTCTGATCAAATGGTTAAATAAAACAGTTGATTTGAGTTAGTGTGAAGGAATTAGTCTGTTTCAGACAATAGCAATCAGTTTTGTGTGTAATCCCACATCATTCCTTAATGTTCCTTAATATAAAAAACAAACATGATGTGTGTCGTCACCTCCTCCTCCGCCTGTCTTAAAGACCTTTTGTGTTCACAGAGGAAACCACATTTGAGTTCACTAGGAGTGGAGAGAGGAGGTGGGTATAAGCTGTTTGACAGAACCATGTAATATTTCACAATTTACCTGTCAGCTGTCAGAGCTTTAGTAGACATCTAGGGCTGCCTGTATACATGCATGCACCACTTTTCACACAGAAAATGGCTGACAGTTTATTTGGAGACTTAATCTTTTTAGCACTATAACCTGTTAGGTTCCACCAGAATTTTCATATAATGTAAGAATATGAATATGCATGTGTTAAAATATCTTTCTAAAAGTATGCTTTTTTAAATGGTCACACAAGTATAGCTTTACGCATTGTCACTTAAACTGTACATGTTAAATTGTTAAAGTGGGGATGACATTTCAAATTTAGATTGCATGTCATCAATCAAGAGGCTATTACAGCTCAAATTGCAGGGTAATGGCTGTGAATAACAGCACATAAACAGCTATATGGCAGTGTTACAGGACATATCCAGTGCCAGACCAACGTCCAGACCCACTATTATTATGACACTGTGAGCTGACTTCTATTTATGGCAGAGTGTTTGAATGCGCAATAGACTTTTGCATATATGCATAATATTACAGTGACTGATGTGTCAAACCTGGAGCAATCTGATGCAGTGACTGCATAGTCTGCTTTTGTTTAGCCTTGAAACTTCTCCTGAGGTCTAATGGGGCCGTAAAGAAACCTGTATTAAAAGCAAGGAACATAACATGCTGATACTAATGTTAACTGTGTGTGTTTACATGACATCGAAACTGTAACAGAAACAGTTTAATCAACATCTACCAATCAGCAAGGTTGTCTAGAGATCATTTTTGTTTTGTGCAATGTGTATTTAGAATTGTGGTCCATGATCCAATATGATAATAATAACAACAACAATAATATAGATCCATTTGTAACTATTCGATACACTGGTCTGAGATTTAATTCAGCTGACATTCAGTTGTGATTCAGCTCAGATTTGACATGAATTGAAAATTCATATTGCACCTGAAATTAACTAGAAGTGACCAAAAAACATAATTATTTGCATACTTTTATTTCACATTTAAAGTACTGAATGCTAAAAATTTATTTCTACTGGCCCAAACAATAGAAAACTGTAAAAGTAATACACAGGGCAACTTTTTGTGCAGTCCCCAAAGAGCATGCATTTGTTTACCTCAGTTCCATGGTTGGTGTCATCCATCTGCATTCTGCATTTTCAACAACACTATATGAGTGTTAGTCTTTGAAAATAAAATAGCTTATTGCTTCGTTTACTGCAGTCAGTCGGTGCTACATTTGTTGCTTTCTTTCTCAAGCTGACTGCTCATGCATGTACACACCCATACATTAGCACTTAGTTATACTGTAGCATGAAATGCTACACCCCCTAATTGCACATTGCAAAATATGTATTCAAATGTTTCCAATAGCAAATAGTGGGACAGATGTCTGACACAAGTTGCATATGAGCACAGTAATGGTTAGTGGCTATAATTTGAGTTGTGACTTGTTAACAATACAGCCCTTTAGAATAGCTTCGGGCTTCACTCAGGAATGCTGTTGATTGGTATTTTTCACATTAGAAAATTGAGAGCAAAAATAGAAGCACAAAAATAGTGTTGAAAGACACTCAGAGAGACGTATTAAAGCACAAGGTTTCAAGAATTTGTTTTAGAACATCCACAAATTGAACACTTTGAAACACCTGTCAGTGATTCAGAGTTTCTGCCTCAGGGAATCAAACTCTCAGTCTTAAGCTGAATTCCTAACATTAGAGGCAAAGTGCTCAGCATTGTACATTGGCAGCAGAGACAGACTGGTGAAGGCAAGGAATAGTGTGTGTAACAAAAAGGCATGATATGAAAAACAGCTTGTTGACTTATGTACTGCCACAACCTTAGGCAGGTCTATCAGCTAAAAAAAAAAGAGATGTCACGACACAATAAATAAGCATTTTTTTTTGCCAAAATGTCAAGTTTTTAACTCTATTATAAACGCTGACATCCATCCCACCATAAACTGTAAACCCATCCTCGCGAATGAAGCATGTTACCCTTAAGAAGATTATTTTCAGGTGTTATGAATGAGTTATTAACTATGTTTCAAGCGATGCCTTTTCATATGATTGAGTTTCACCAGCCCTGTGCATTCTGTGGGGAGCAGAGCATCATGGGGCTGCCTTGACAAGCTCATCCATCAGCACAGCATGTTCAAGTCCCCATCAAATGTCTGCACCGCTCCATAAAGTGGAGGAGGAGAGGTGTCACTCCCTAAACAGGATATATGGTCTCTCACTGAGACACAAATTAGACAGTAAATACATTACAGTGGAAGTAGCCTCTTCCACAGCAACATGTTTGTACTGCCGCTGTGCCAGAATCAACACTGCAGAACTATTAGAGGAGGCTGTTTGCCTGCCAACAAGACATACACATTTGCATTAGATTACCCAAGCATCTCACTCACATCAGACTATAGCATTAACATAGTGACAGCTTTATTTTTAAGGGGTATCCAATATAAATTAGTGATTCAGTTCATAAAATAATCATCTAACATACTCAAAATCAGTGCACTCTCATTCCTGGGCATTTTTTTTAATATTATTATTATTACCTTGACATTCAAATTGAAGCAGCATTTTATTTTCATTTACTCTGTAGTTCAATAGCATAATTATCACCACTTTCAGCCATGGCTGACCATTATTCAAAGCATGTTAAAGTGGAGGCACAGGTGGAATCTAGCCCATCACAAATTTAGATTTGGCACGCGCAGTGCATGAATCTGTATTGTCAGTTCATTCTGGCCTATCTAGTTGGAATACTTCTCCCAGTTGCCACACAGAACACATAACTGCACAGTGCACACTAAACAGACAGAGATGTCACACCATCCGACATACTTTATTAATTTTCCCTTCCCCCCTCTTTATGCTTTCCAATTTGGTATGGCGAAATTCCCAGCAGTGCTTGTCTCTGTTAACTTCACTTTCGGCAGAGTGCAGAAAGCCACACGTCCTTCTATACACAGGGTTTTACAAGGCCACAATATGTGAAAAAACTTAATATGACCCCCCCCCCACCCTCCCCTCTCTCTTCCACCCACCCCATAATTGGTTTCCCCAACACACTCAATGTGCACTGGTATAGTAGGAGACCACAAAGTAAGAAATCTAGCTATATGATATATATCTCACATAAACAGTAAAAACGATGGTTCATGCTGAAGATTGATAATTCAAGAGGTGTGTAAGACACATGTAAAGGCGAACATGGAGAAGTCTTATTTGCTATGAGAAGCAGAACCCAGATTCTGTGAGATGCGTGAGAAAATTACCAGTTTCATGGCCAGCAAGAGAAATGTTGTTATGGAGCTAGAGGATGAAAGGCGAGGCGGCTTGCCTTTTCGGTGTGATGTAGCAGAGTATTTCAGTGGCCCAAATGTGAAACTGGAAGGACACAAACCAGGCATTCATGAATATGCATACTGCAGTAAAAGGCAATTCAAACAAAACAGCATTCACTGTGAGAGCCAGAGTGCAGCAGAAAAACTACAAATTTAGGAAGAGGTTTATGAGGCCTGATGCACATAAATAGAGTTTTGAAAGTTTCACAAATCCATTTGCAGTTGATACGGAGAGTTTTCCAAAACACTGACACATAGTAGAGCTGAATTAATTACAGTGGAACAGCCCACTGAGGGCCAAGTTTGAATCTCTTGAGGCGAAAGAGTTTGCCCCTTTCATCTCAGACACAATGCCACAACTCCGCCTCGAGGCTGCCTGTGTGCCGAGTACGTTTGGAAGCATTTATTTGTGTAAACAAATGTTCTCCGTGATGAGGTTCAACAATCATCTCACAGGTCCGTCTAACAGACAAGCAGAGGTGTCTATTTTTTCAAAGGTGTTTTGCTGTCTGACTACAATGTATTATTTCAGTAACAGCTCTCACATTTTCACTGCTTTTGTCTTCAAATGAGTGATCAGAGTCAAGACAATGCAATCAGACTAGAAGGGCAGCTGATGCACAAAGACTAGTATCAAACACAAAAACACAAAACAGTAGGAAATCAGAACACAATGCAGCTTTATTGAATTAATACAGATAGAAGAGAGGCTTTGTGTGGCTTAATTTGCAAAGAAAGATACAAAACTATTTAAATTAAACTCAATATTGACAGTGTGAGGCTCTGACTGTCTGTCTGACTGAATGTGTGAAGTGAAGGAAAGGTCAAAAACATGATTTGGGTCTACATGTTCGCCAAAAGGTTAGTGACTGTGTCAGAATAGTTACTGGCTGTCAGTCTATAGCAAAATAACTGACCCTTTTGGAAATGTCACAAACAGGCTGTATTTTCTACTGAGATGGAAAATGTGCACTCTGTAAATCTAAACTATACAGTAATCTTTTTTTCATTTTTTGCATTAGATTTCATACATTAAGTTGACAGCACATACTCAATACAGTCAATGCATCAATATATACTGAACCTTATGAATAGATCATAAAGCAAGGCTGGATGATGTCTTGAAAAATTACTGTAGCATTTTCAAAGAAATAAGCCATTATTGTAGAGTTTGAATGCAAAAATAAAGCAGCAGAAACAGACATAGAATATTGTTACTATTTACATCATTTAATGCAAGACATAAAATCTGTTCTGAATACAGAATAAATAATCATTCTCCATTCTCATTTATCCATGCATTCATTCAAACAGTTTACTGGAGGACATATGTAATGTGTTTTCTGTATGAATGTTTGGTGGAAAGCAGTACTAAGCTTTGATTTCCCAGCCTTCTTGGTCATCCTTCTTGACAGTTAAGTTTAAATGATTAAATCCACAATTCTCATTTGAAGAAGCAAAGACCTTACCCACTTAGGCAAACCACTGTGATCCATTCCTTGAGATACAATGAGCTATTATCCCCTTAATCATGTCACTAAGGCTGTACAAACTAATATCATCTTGAGGTTTAACAAGGCTTTGGATAACCTCAGTCAAAAGCAGTAAAAAATAAGTATTTTGCGATTGTTAAGTTAACAGATCCCCTGCAACTTTATGTTGCATTTTGCATTTTGCTGCAATTGACCATGTTGAAATGTGCTAATGAAAGTGTGAGGATTTTAAGAGGACTTAACAGAATCAAAGCTTTGATAGGCCAGTTTGTGGATCAAAAATTAAAGTGACAAGTTGTGTGACAATCTGATTGAAAAGAGAATGTACTGTAACTTTATTAACGCCACCATGCATCGATCAATTTGAGCAAAGGTTTAAAGACATCTTTATTAAGGAACAGACTTCATGATCTTAGTTTGACAATTTAACAAACAACCCAAACATTTCACACTGTCACTTAACTGGAGCATATACAGCTGGACTTTCTCATCTACAGGAGTTTTACATCATTGCAATATTTTGTCTAATAAATTTAGAAGTAATTTAATCTAGTTGTTCTCTAATTTAAGGTTTAGGGGTGCTGTAGGATAAGACGGACAAATTCAGAACTGATAGTAGGTATCACTCAACAGATTTATCTCAGTGCAGCTGACATGTCTCCTGCAGCCCTCTAGAAGGTAATCAGACCTTAACATATGACAATGTCAGTTGGTTGACAGGTCCTCTTTTTTCCATGTTCAAACCAAGTTGATATGGGGTATTAGGAGCAGCATGACCTCTAGTTACAGGGCTAATAGACTTCTAGACTCCTTGTTCCCCCATTTGGAGTTGTGAACATGATTATAATGTTCTGGCCAATCGTGGTGATATTTACTAATATGGTGTGGAATAAGATGGAATAGCACCTTATCTGTGCTGTGAAATTTTCAGTGTTAATACAATGTGTCAAAAGATATTTTGTTAAATTAAGTTCAGTTACACTGAAAAAGTATTACTTTTGTAGTAATTTGTTTATTTAGCAAAAAGTATATTCAGTGCATTTGAACTTATAGTGGTGAATATTAATGGCATGTAAACATACATATGAATCTGTGTGTAGATGTGATAAGAATATGTGATATACCTCTCATGACACACTACACCTGCGCCCTGTCGTATAATTTTGAGTATGTTTTGCATATGGTTTAAAGCCCTGAAGACTTGTGGACTATAACATCAACACAGTGGTTTTGTCACTATAACATTGCATCAAGCCTATGAGTCTGAAGCTAACATACAGTATGTCTTTATTGCAAATTAATTTGTCAACAGAGGCCAAATAGTTTATGAAATTGTTCAGGCTTATGTTAGTTTTATGTATTTGGGTTATCTGATGTGTACCAAATTGAGCATCCAGCATATAGGTGAGCATAGAGAACAACATAAAAGAGACAATTTCAACATTATTAGAATGTAAAAAACTGCAAAATTATTAAAATAGAGTGAATAATCACAGAATGGCAGAAAAATAAATTGCAAACATTGGTGGTCCAAATGACAATATTATAGATCTAGAATACTCATATGTGAATAGTTGGCCATTAAGTACTTTAAGTGTAACAAGTGTGAGTGTAACAGATCACTACATGAACAGTGAGTACAGGTATGTACCATTATGGCCGATGCATGTCAGCTCACTTGTGTCAAGACATTTGAGCCCACCTAAATAAATAAAACTACGATTTTTTTTTACTCCCTAATATTGGTATCGGCATAGGCCCCAAAAATCCAGTATCAATTGGGCTTTAAAATATTGCAACAGTCTTGACATGTGGTTTAGGTTGTGATTTTGTTCTGTTTATTTTCCCTTGTATGTGCTATTGATTTTTTCTGTTTGAGCATCTGTATTTTTTGATTCTTTTTTTTTCCCTTTTTTGCAGCGAGGTCAGTCCCTCTGAGACCCAACACCTCCTCTTGTACTGTAGATAAATATATATACAAGTTGAAGGCAAAAGAATTATGTCAGAGTACTATCTATAACCACAGAATCCAAACTGCAGTCCTTTTCTTGTGATTTTCAAATTTATGCCAATAAACAGCTGCATAATAGTCAGATCTGCTTAAGCTATTGAACATGTCTCAGATAAACTGAATGCACTGACTGAATGCACACACTACAGCTGTCATATTCAAAGAAATGATATCAAAATACATACATTGATTACACAATATATTATCTGCAAAGTATATTTTGCCAGTATGTTCCTCTCAGCTAACACGATGTATCAACAAAATGCTCCAAAAATCTATTTTCTTAGAGTATTTCTGTTCTTATGATCATCATGTACTTTGCAGTAATCAGAACTCAATTTTCCACCTTTAGAATACAATTTTATCTTGGGAGCACTTTGACATAAGTAATTTGTTTGAGGCACAGCTATAATTTTCTTAACTACTCTCACTGAACCATGAGAGACTGTTTGTTACAATGCTGGAAGACACAGACAGATGATATGCAACCTGCTCTGCCTCCTCCGTTCTTTCACTGCATCCCCTCTGGCTACTTCAACAACAAGCCAACATGCAAGGATGGTGGGAAAGGGGCCATTTTCACTTTAGTCCTCTGACAGAGTCACAGACCTTGAGCTGGCACATTTCATTATTAAGCTACAAACATCATGCTTCTTCACCAAACCACATGTAAAAATTGAAAATAAATAATTAAAACTAGACAAACGTTCTGTGCATAAATAATGTTGTTTCTGCTGTGCAGTGTCTTAAATCAGCAATAGCTACAAGTTACTTACTACATCAAAAAATGTATAGAAAATTGAACATTTTTAATTTGTTTTAACTTTCTGTTAAATGAAACAGTGAGTGCTGCAGGAGTAGGTGTCAGTTTTCCCAGAGAAAATCGAACATATTTTTTCTTTCTCTCATTTCTTCTCTCTGTTTTATTGCAATCACGGTTATTTGGCATGAATATATGTTCTTTAACACTTTAGTGGATATTTTTGTACTATTCAGTGCTGCTTTTTTCAGACAACAGCTATTCACTCATGATATGAATCTCATTTTGGCAGAGATGCAGCAGCTTTGCATGATTGGCTGTATTGCTGTCCTCTCACACTCCCACAGACATGCATTTGATTTGTCACCAGCATCCAAAGTCTTATCTAAACACTGCAAAGAATCTCTGAGTAAATGTTCCCCGTTGGCACACTTCAGCAGCACAGAAACCAGCTATTCTGCAAAAGGATCCTTTAAGTACCTTTTTTTTTTTCACGGAGGGAGATTAGAATGCACTGCAAAATAAAGAGAATAAATGATGTGAAGATGACTTGGCACATAAAAACATGCAGGCCATGGTACATTATTACCATATGATAAGACGACCGTAGGAAGTTTTCATTCAATCCTTTCTTGTGAGAGGAGAATGAAAGAAAACAGGCAAAACTTAACTAATTGGCTTCAGAAGTTGCAGCTTTCTCGCCTTCCATTTCTAGGCTGAGTTGGAGAAACCTGCCATGCTTGTCAAATCTTCTTCACTGTTACTGTGATGGCCAAAGAGAGCAAAAGTGGCCTCCATCTCATAAGAGTAGGGAAGGGAAATACAGGTTTAGTCAAGTGTGAAAGAACACCTCGTTATGAAAGTGAAATATGTCATATTGGCAGATACCAAATTGACGTTTTTAAAATTCAATTTTTCCAATTCACTACATTGTTAAACAATTGTGAACTTTCTAAATCACTAATTATGTTAACAAGGAAGAGTCTGACGTCATAATAATGTGAGCTCATTTTCTAACTCTCCATCACAGATGATGTACAGTAATACAACAATCTTTCAGGTAAGCAAAGCTTTAAAATGTGAAATATCTGCTGTCCTCAACCCCTGCAATTGCTCCTGATAATAAACTCCTGTCTCATAAGAGGTGATGATACAAATTACAGTAAAGGTGACAAAATTTGCATTCAATAAGAAATGTGTCCCCTGGCAGTGTGTCATACACATAAAAAGATCTGATTTACTGTGGAATCAATGTAAGCAAAGGTTTGAGATAAGATCAAATGACTATGATCTCTGTGGAGAGATTACCTGCAATAGGCTGCATTTCTTTTCTACTCATGAAAGAATTTAAATAGGAAAATTATAAGGGATATAACCACCCAAAAATCTAAATTCCCTACTGTCAAACTATTCTATTGCCTAATAATTAGAATAAAAGACAGAGACATCACTCAGAGCCTGTGTAGTATACTGAATATACTGTATAGTGTATGTGTTAATATGTCAAACACACAGATTCTTTCTTGATTAAGGGGTACCCTTCACTTCTCCAGGAATTTCCAGGATCATACTATGTTGGTGTGCATTACTGTGTCCGGGTTTGTTTAACACAGTATATATCAGCCTAATTAGATCCAGAAATGCTGAGGATGGTGGACCAATAAAGAGGCTTGGAGGCTTAAGGATGCATCTGAATGAGATTATTGAGAGAGAAAAGATGTTAATATGAAATAAAAATACAACGTAGGCAGAAACTGTTCTATACTATAACCATAAGTAAAGAATATAAATGCAATGCCAGTGTTTACAGATCAAGGCTGACAATCATCTGACCTCCAATGTTATTGTTAAAACAGCAAGGTTGTTTTTTTTGTTTTTTTTTTACTGCATCATCTTAAACACCTATTTCTAGTTGTGTCTCTTCTGCATTATCTTCTCAATGTGGGAAACGTCTGTCTTATTCTCGCTTTCTATGCACAGAGCATGTGTTTGCATTTAAAGACATTTTGCTCATTTCACAAAAACTTTCGAGCTGGATAAGAAGACAAGTGAATCCAAACAGCAAGCGGTAATCCCCGTAAACAATAGCAGGTATTGTGGTGAGATCTCTCTAAACTCACATTTCATCACTGTTTTAAGAGTTCCTTAAACACTGTGTAATGAGTTATCATTACTGGATTGCACTGTCGCCAGGCACACACAACTTGGAAAATTCTGGTCTACATTTCCAGAGATACTTGTAATCAACTGAGTCCTGATTTCCCAAAACTGATTAGCTGCTGCCATTCAGCATTTGGCAAGCACTGTCCCCAACTGTTCAACATTCAGAGCTGTAGCTCCATTTTTGTGAATTTGTCCTCAGACATACTATAATGACTCCAAATGTTTTTAAGAAAGTTCTATCATACTAAGTTATCCTTGGGGAAATAGGCAGCACAAATACATAAGCAAGAATGTAAGTTAGGCTCATTAAGCAGCACAAAATCAAGCCATCTTCAGTCTTCAATAAATGCTTTGGGAGGAAATGTAAAGCTAAAATTCTGCACTTGGCAGGCAGACTGCATCACTTTCCTGAGATACTTGCTGCTCAGTAGGAGATAAACAGCCAAGCTAGAGGATGTAAGCAGGTGCTGCAGCCTAACATTACATCCTAGCCACAGCTACCCCCAACCATGCCCCCTATACCTCCACAGCATGAAGCACTAACCTCAAGAGATTGATGTCATCACAAATTTGAAGTGCACCTCAGCCAAATTAACAACCAAAAGTGTGCTCAGAGAGCCTCTGTGCAAGATTTATATTGAATTTCAGGCACATGCACAGTGCTGAAATATAGCTTCTTTGATGAAAATAATGTTTCTTTAAAAATAAGAAATATAAAAACGGTCAAATTAAAACATCACTGACATAGGAACCCAATATCAAAGCTCTTGTGACCTAGTAGTTTGAATCGCGTGTTTGCTTTCAGAAGATATGCATGTTGCAACATGTACATGAAAGCTATAAATGCAATTGTCAAACAAAGGTGGTACACAGTTGCAGAAGCAACTCTTTGACTATGTAATTCACATGCAATGGCAATTTGTGCACATTAATATTTGATACATACATCTTCTTATCTGAAGGAACAGTATCCTCTGTTAGTCCAGAGCACCAAATAGAATGTGCAGTAGTTACAGAAACATTAACCTTCATCTTGTCTTGTTGTAGTTAAAAAAGTACTTTTGCAGTAATATGTTTTTCCATAACCTTCTTATGAATAGATAGTCTACAGTATATGAAAAATGAAGAATATGAAAAATGTTCTGTTCTATATTCCATGGCGAAGCAAACATAAATAAGATTGAAGTCATCATAACGGTGCACATATGTGTGCACAGTATGTGCAGTAAGAGTAAATCAGGCTCATCACCATAGAGTCAATCATAAAGTGTGCATGTGTACAGTTAAAATTAAAAGCAAAGTTACATGGCTGGCTGGCTTGCCATTTAGGGCAACAATATTTATGAGAAACTGTGAGTGTTAATAACCCAAATGTCATGTCCTCTCAATACACGTACTTACTTAAAGAATTGCATATCATGTAATATTGAAAGAAAAATACATTTTACCTTCACTCTGTTGTTGTGCAGACAACAGTGGAAAAACTATGGAGAAGATTAGATGTGATGCTTGAGTTTCCCTCATTGAACAGATCTGCGTCCCATATGTCTAGGCCAACAAAAGAGAGACCTCCTGAGAGGCAACCACGAGATGTTGAGCGAGGCAAATCTTAAACATCTAAAGGAATAGGCACAGTTCCAAAAACAGCTTTAGAGTCGCAGAGAAGAAGTAAACAAGCAAGAAACCCCGATTGGATGGGAACCAAGGTGAGAGGTGTGTTGAAGGAGCAGTTGAGGGAGACAGTGATATTCAATAACGGATTTTCTAATTTACTAAAAGCGTAAATGCAGGGGAAAAGAGGAATTGAGTTTATTTAGTTGGGTGCAGAAAGAAAAGGGAGAGACTAAGACCTTTATTTGACGAGTACTAGACACGCGAGGTGAGGGGAAGAATGAGAGACCTTTAATTAGACAAGATTGACAGCGAGAGGTTGTGAAGTCTAATTAGGTGTGTTTGAAAAAAACGCTTTTGAAAGTGAGATCACTCAACTGAATAAGAGACTTCGTTATAGCTGAAACGAAACAGAGAAAGTAAGAGATGGATGGTGTATCTTTTAAATCACTATGGGCAACATTTCAGATAACAATTGATGAGTTCTTTTGTCTGTTTCATGAGCAGATAAATTTCCTGTCAATTTAATTTTTATAATACTGAGGGCTATAATTTCATACCAGAGCAGATCAAGCTCATAACCTTGTAAAGTGACAGTGTCACTGGGCACAAGCAGGTATTTTCCTGCCTGCACCCATTTGGTAATTTCATGGTTCTCCATGACATCACTGGTAACCATATGTGAGGGGTTAGAACACTAAAGGGAAATGTCAATACAAATCAGGCAATTTGGCATCGAAAATTATGCTGTGCACTACTGTCAGACGTCTCAGCACAATGAATGACTTTTTGTCCTTTTTATAGCTTCAGCTGGGAAACGCATAATGTAGAGGTCTGAAAAATAAATTCTTATCAACAAGACTAAGTCTACACAGGGGCGTTTCTAGGAGTTGACAAGGTCTGGGGCTAAGCCCAGACCATCTGGGGCTGTGGTGTGTGTGTGCAGAGCCAAATTCTTTTTGGGTGGTCCCTGCTGTTCTGCCTGGATCACTACTGCTTAAATTTCATTTAATTTTACTGCATTTCCAGTATGACTACTGCAAACATTACCTTTCATTTGAAATTTAATTTTAAATAATAATGTTAAGATAATTGCTCTGGATAAAATAGATATCTGCAGGGCAGCTGGGAATTCTCAAACCTATGGCACCAGTGTTCAATTGCTACTTTACTTTTTTAGTCTGTTTTTACATTTTTATTTGACTGCTGTAATATTGAGCACACTATAAAAACTAATTTTGCCCATAAGTCATGATAGGTAGCTAACCTAACTTTTAGTAATAATATTGATGTTTTAACAAATAGCTAACGTTAGTCTTGAGCCCTATTCAGACGGGATTGGTTTTACAGGGTGACGTCAAATAATTTCGTGTATCGCAGATGTCCCCACTACCTCAGTGATAATTACAGAGCAAATTACCAGCTGCTTTTCATCCAACTCAGAGGTCCTCTGATAAATTTTGAATGGAGACCTATATATGGAAATTATAGGCATTTTCCTAAAAGTTTTGTCTGCTATCAAATACCATAAGCACTATTTGATTCACTTAACTGTCATCTATTTTTATGTTGAATTCTCACGGAGCACAGTAATGTGGCTTTCACTGTAACATCTGTTCACATCGCTGAATACTGCTTCAACACTCTGCTGGTATTTGAATATTTGAACAGTTAATGCTCACTCTACACAGGATGCCTAACAAAACCTTCCAGTTTGCCTGCTAGTAGTCTGCACACATCAGATGTTAAAAAAGAGAGAGAGAGAGAGACAGAGAAGCATCACAAGCTGCTGAGGTGGGTGACTGTCCTGACAGCTTTAGGTAGCCACTCCAATCTGTAATATTTGAGAGAAATTACAGAGCTTCTAATCCCGACCGAATGGGTACATGAAATTATCCCATGACAGTAATTAAGTCCCTCAACCTGTCAGTCGCAGTTTGCTTCAAAAATCAAGCATCAGGTTGAGTCTAATAACTTGGTCAGTACAGAACACACAGACATGATTCAGACAATGTTGGGTACAGGAGAATCTCACCTTTTAGAGATGTATTACAGCACATAGTCTGGAACAACAAAATATTTAACAAATTTACTTGACAAGTTTGAGAGGAAAGAAATGTTTAAGTCTGTGTAAAACAATTATAAATATGTGTTCTGAGTTTGTCAAATCTCAGAAAAATGTGTTTTTAACCCAGTCAAATTTGAATGATTGAAAAAATCACCAAACATATGAGCCTCAAAATCATGGAAAAATAAGCAGTCTTCTCTGCTCTGAAACGCTGGGGGTGTGTCTGCTGAAAGTACGGCCCAAATGCACAGCCTCTGAGTTAACAACGCTCATACTAAACTCCTGTATAAAAATACACAATTTAAAATAAGCCTTGTTTGTGGGTGTATGGCAAGCAGCATGGATATCTTAAAAATAAAGAAACATTAAAAGCCACTGTTTATTTCGGCACATACTTTGTAGGTAAATGTGGACTTGTTTCTGTAAAAATGTAACTTAAATGACTGGTTAACAAGCGATCCATCATCAATCATTGTTATGTTAAATTGTCATTTGGAAATGGAGTTTTTGGAATTAAGGACTATGTTTTTTCCAGATACAGGCAGACTGCACCAGCTGGAGAGTTCCCCTCACTCCTGCTCATGCTGTCTCTAGGTTCATAATTTTGGGAGGATAAGCCACGTTCCTTTGAGTCGCTCCATCTCCTCCTCTCCTCTTTTTTTTCACAAGTATTTGATGTCTCTAAAAATGTGTAAAATATGTATCTTGACTTGTTAAACCAGTGTAAATGTATTATTATGGTTTGATTGCTAGAAACATTCTTAAGAGGTGTTTATATGGTTAATCAATATTGCTGTTTCTAAGTGTTTTCCCATTGGTTTTCATGACGTTTCACTGATGACAGAAATGAGTGAGTATCCAATTTGCAGGCATGTAGCTTTCAAATATTCAATAGGAAAAATTATTCCCCTTTAAGTTGAAGGCCAGTTTTCTCTTCACACAAAGAAATTAATAAGTAATCAAGGTGTTCCCTCCAAAAGAGCACCAAGGCTCCTTTTTCTTCCAAAACACCCCCCTAGACTATAAAGTTTACAACTCTTTGTCTGGCTTGTCTTCTTTTGCTTCTTCACTTCACTGTTCCTCTCAGCCTTGACAGCTGTCAGTCATGGCCCATTCATTGCGTTTTGGGTGTCCTTTTTTTTTTATTTTTCTTCCGAGGGCTGAAAGCCCAAGAAAAGAAATTCTCAACTAAGGAGAAAGACTGACAAAGAAGCCATAGACCAAGTACCATTAGCCATTGCACAACTTTTGCCATATGAATAATATAGTATTTTTGTAATCTCCTATTTTTTTATTTTTTTCATGTAGTGAAAGTTTTTGGTTAGTTAGAGCTCCAGCATCCAAACTCTGCAGCCTGCCATGGAACACAACAAAGCTGGAAAACACACTGTGTTCCTGCTGTTTGGCCTCAGCTGAGTCTGAGACTGGATCCACCCTCCTGGGATGCAGTGAACCAAAGTGCTTCACTGAACCTGCTGCAGCGGTTCTCATCTTGCTGTCACCCTGGCGACCTGAGGATCACTGAGTCTGCTTTGCTTTCTCCAGCGTTTTCCGGGAAGTTTGCCTCATCATCAGCCCTTCATCACCACAGAAACAATAGGAAAACCATCTGCCATGCTTCTGTCTCAGTGTTGATGCAAAGAGCTATCCAAAATTTAATTTTTATTGGCTTTAGTTAGAGTTAATTACTTAATTATAATTGCACTTTTGACTCATTTTTGATAACATTCATTTATTAATCCATTCATTGTTGGCAGTAACTTAATTTAATTTACTTATTCATTCATTCATCCATTCTAGATGTATATATGGTTAGTGGTACTAACCATATACACAACTGGTGGTACCCTTGGTAGTTTAATAAATATCTTGATTTATCACCATGTCGTTGTATTTGTGTATTCCTTTAAAACAGACATGGAGATCCCTATACTCAGAGTTCACAACTTTCAGATATGAGACTGATTAGTTTGATTTTGTTATTTTCCTCCTAATTAATTAATTAATATTAATTAATATTAATTAATAATTATAATTTTAAGAGTACAAAATATTGATTTCCAAGTGTAGTCTAGTCCCTACAATTGTAGCCATTGCCATTATACTGACATGAGATTTTATCTTTTTGGCTTCTTCATGAATGAGATGGATATGTGAGTTTGCACTTACGTCACAAGAAATTATTGAAGAATCCTCGAACACCACAGAACCAGTCATGGTCCCTATGGAAGAATATTAGCGCTCCCCTGCATTTACAACAATTGTGTGTGCTATTTCCAGTCACAAAAATCTCTCACAAAAATCTCTCCAAACACATGGGAGACAACATGGATTTAGCAGCAGTAAACCAGTGAACTTGAGAATAAGATGCCATTTATGTGACTTTGAAGAACCTGCAGACATTAAACTATACTTTCGTCATTTTGGCACGGATTTGACAATTAAGGAAACTGTCATTTGGACATATAGGCTATTCGTTGTGCTTTTAAATCAAGTGTTATCTCCAGTTTTACATCACACAAAAGTTGATATCATAACTCCAACTCTTCACAAGATTTTAAGGCAGAGCCCTCAGAACACTCAGAAGATCATGTTTTAGATACTGCTGCACAAATAGCCAATACTAACACTCACTCAGCAGATAGAAATTGTGTTGGCTTCCAGTCAGATGATGACAAAGACTCACATCTTTGCTTCTATGCATGCAAGCAGTCTTTCATGTACGGGTGGGCAATATGGCAAAAATATCATATTGTGTTTGTTTTTTTTCCAGGCAGGATCTCGAGCCACGATCCTATTGCGGTTCTTTTTCATGTTGGTTTTTAAGACTGTTTTGCAAGTTACTGAATAGAACACAAGATTCAAGATTAAAAAAACTTTATTGTCTATCACATCATAGAAATTTGTTTAGCTTAGGGGCTCACAAACAACATAAAAACATACACCCATGAAAGACTCACATAAAATTACATTAAAACACAAACAATTTGATAAATAAATAGCAGCAGCTGTGCAAGGCTGCATTATAAAGTAGTGACAGTCTATTTGGCCTTGTTTAAAATGGATATTGCAGTGGAAAACAAAACTAACAGTACAACCAAACTAATGTCACATCTGAAAAGCAAATAGTTGATGTGTAGAAGCGTTAACGCATTGTTTCAGATAACTAGCTGTATGTGCACCGTTAAAAAAAGGCACCAACACAATAGACCAGAGCTGACATTACACTAGCTTGCAGCATGACAGAAGTTAATGCTACCAGTTAGCAGGTGACCTAAGCACTAAACAGCGTTTACCTGCAGTCCAGTTTAACATGATGTGCAGCAGGTGAGCCTCCCAGCAGGACATCGAAACTGCTGTAGATTTCACAAAAATGCTACCAAGCATCAAATCTGAGTTAACTGGTGAGCTGGTGACGTGACGATGCTCAGCATTCACCATTAAAAACAAACAATTTGGGCTCCTGATGTGAACCGTACAGATAGTTTGCTCCGCTGTGAGCTTGTTTTTACCCAAAATCCTTATCGCTGAGGGTCATTTTCTCCAGCAGATTGGAGATGTGGTACAAGGTGCTCGCCATGTCAGCGCTAATACCCATTAGTTTCCTGCTAGCAGACTGTGCTGTGCTGAACTGATACAATGTGCACTGTAGCACAACACTAACGATCTCTCTATAAAGGCAGATTGTGGAGACATTTTAATCGTTCACGATCTAATATCGTCAAATCACACATCCCTACATTCATGTATCAAAGTTAGCTACAGAGGAAATAATGAATTTCATGAAATTGCTATTTTAGCTGAACTTTCAAAAAACACTGTTGAAGTGGCTCCTACAGAGCATAACTCAAGATGCCACACTGAAGTTAGTAATTGAGACCTTCCAGAAAACCAATCCTCTTAGCTGTCTTTTTAGAGAGTGGTTCTCTTGGAACTGAATACAAAAGGCAGTTATTTTACAAGGAAAGATTCAATGTTATTGAGCCAGTTGAATATTGTTAAGATGGTCTGCACAAAAAAAACTTTCAATTGTATTGCCAAAATAACTGAAAAGGGGTAACGTAATTGACAAAATCCTAGAACAGTCAAATGTAAAATCTCAGTCTGGTCAATATAGCCTAAATCATTTTGTGATGGGCTATACTTCAAAGATAATCCACTTCCTTCAGGGGAAGAGTTAGGTATTTCTCTAGAATTATATATTGATGAATCTGAAATACGCAACCCTTTGGGAACTTCAAGAAAGAAACATAAAGATACTGCTATTTATTGGGTATTTGCAGATTTGCTTGTCAGATACAGATCAGCCTTATTCATTATATACCTTGCAGTGCTGAGCAATATGATGTGAAGACTTTTGGTTATGAACCAATTGGTGAACCACTTCTTAGGGAGCTTTGTATACTTGAAAACCAGGGATTTTACATTGATAGGTTGGGTACCTGCATCAAAGGCACAGTCCTCTATGTGTCATCAGACAATCTAGGAGCTCATTCTTTGGCTGGGTTTCAAGAGACATTTTATGTTGATAAATTTTGTAGATTCTGCTTAGCCAGCCATGATGCTATTCAGAGTGTCTCTGTGAGGGATGGTTTGTTTCCACTGAGAACAAAAATATTGCACACTGAAGCTGTTCAGAGAGTAAAAGAGAACGAGGGTCTTGTTGATAGAGTGAAACGTGACTGTGTCCAACACAAACAAACCTACTTTCACTGTGTAACAGGTTTTCCACTGGACTTCTTACGTGACTTATTGGAAGGAATAGTACCCGTGGAGTTGTGTTTGTGTTTAAAGACACTGATTTACAAGAATGACTTTACCTTAGAGGAAATGAATACTGCCATTCAGTGTGTTCCTCATACATTCTCAGACAGGCCACAGACAATTCCAAAGCCCTTAAGATTAAAAGAAATGGGTTGGTGGGGACAGCCAGATGAGCTCAACGACTACGTCCCCCATATGGTTCGAGACATTCTTCTGGTTTCTCCTAATGCATTTCTGCTGCATTCAGGTGTGTTAACTGCAGAGTTAAATAAGCACCTCTCTTCCACATTATGACCTTTTTAAATGTATGGCTACTGGATTGGATTGCATTGTAGGGTGTTTCTTTTGTTTTGTCCACCCCCGGTATCTTGTTTCAACTAAGTCTTGCCATTACCTTTTGTTTGGTCATTCTCAGCTTCACAGCAAAGCACTTAAGAGGTATTGACAACTAATCCAAGTGTCATATCTTTAATCTCAAACTGCAGTTACTGTTGCAGTTAATGAAATAAATACTTATTTTATTATCCCAGTGCCCAACATGCTGCTGCAAGTTATTCTCAACAAAGATGACATTAGGACGATCCAGATTGACAATTGGCCAGAGACTCTTGATGAGTTTCATTAATTCTTGAAATGTAAGTTGTGAAGGAGAACTGCAGTATGGCTGTGAGATGAGCCAGACAAAACACCATTATTTCCTATGGCTGCAATGTGGCTCACCTTTCTCCACAGATCGAGCTGAAAAAAGTTTGCGTCTTCTGTTTTCTTTTTTATTTCCTATAGACTGAAGCTGAATTCACTCGAATCACTTCAGCTGACCTGAGAGGGCCTTTTTTTTCTGGGCCGGAACAGCATTTTCCTTGATTACTGCAGATAAAAAAATGTCCTAAGCATGCTTGATGATGATGTAAGTATTTTAACTTAGGGGTGCACCAAAGTATTGATCAATTATAAATTTTGGCCGATACTCACTCTCAAGTTTAATAACGGTGATGTCTAATTTGACTGATGCCCAGGGCCGCTGCTAACCATTTGAATGCCCTAAGCATAATTGGTCATGGGGGTCCAGTTTTCTCTTTTTCAGCTTTTTTTTCAGAAATTCATGTTGTCTCTTACTTGCCATTATGCCTCATTCAGGGGCGGAGCTAGACTCTCAGCACAGAGGGGGCGAAGCATTCTAAGGGGCCTTTCTAAAACAGTTTTAAAATGCGCAACTGTAAAATAGGTGATTTTTATTGAGCCATGTAAGCCTAAGTCTCAGGAAACATACAGTGAAGCCACTTTGAGACAAGCTTGTTCTGAAGAACAAAAAAGAAAACAGGTTGCCAGCCGCGTTCGAATGTTTCAGCACTGAGGACAGCATGTGGTGCTCTACATATACCGACTGACCAACAGTTCAGCACCACCACCAACAGATAGCGACAAACCAGGTGCTCTGTCTCCATACCATGTCTTTCTAACACGGGAATAACATAAACATAAAATAGACACAGCGGTCTACAACAATACAAGGCCTATTCAAATATAAAGTGTCTACAACACCACAGGCAGTGACACAGACAGGTGCTGAGATGCGGTAAACATGGAGTTAAACGACACATTAACCTAACATTATGACTGATTTCTTCATAACCAACTTTTAAGTTAATAAAGATTAATTATGGATGTTTTACTTACCAAGTGTTGTCCCTGCTTAGACTGCTGAAGTTTAGTGTAACGTTAGTCCATTTGTGTATTTCTCCATCCTCCATGGAACAAAATAATCCGAACAGTTTCACAAACTTTATACATTTCACGGTCCCTTTTAAAAACTACATCCTCCTCTCCTTCATGGTGGCAAACCTGCAAACCACTTAGTCCTTAGTAGTGTTTATGTCCCGCTCAACACACAGCAAAGTGAGGTTGGATAGTTTGGCCTCATCCATACACGAACGCAAATAGCTCTTAATGTACCTCAGAAGGCTGAAACTTTGTCTGGCAAGTTTCATTCACCATAAACATAAAAAGACGCGAATATCTCATATTCTGGATAAAGTTTTCAGCGAAGTTAGACATAAACTTTGAATCGCTTCTGCGGTCTTCACTTCCCGCAGAGTTAACGAGCAGAAATACGGACAGCGCCACTCTGCCATTGCAACCCACACTGTGGTGGGAGGGGGGATTACACCCACAGTTAAAAGAACTACCATAGAGAATGAATAGAAGAAGCTGAGAGAGTTAAATTCTCCTATTCCTCCTGCACCCGCGGGGTCGAGCACTACATCCCCAGAGGGCCCCAACTGAGCGTGGGCCCTGGTGCGGCCGCCCCCTCTGCCCCCACAGTCGCTCCGCTTATGGCTTCATTCAAAAACAGCTTGATAAAGCAGGCGAATATGGCAACCTTCGGGCGAAGGCGGGTAGTAGGTTACAAGCGAACCGAAGCAAACTCGACGAGGGCTTTGAGGGTTATACCATTCCGAGGAAGGGGCGGGTGGGGCTCTTTTTATATATTAGGTAAAAACATCTAATTTGCCTGAATTGAGTGATATGGTACATACAATGAAAAAAAACAACGGTGGGCCTGTCCATAACTAAGTGTCCATAATTAAGGTTTGTCAACCTTAATTTTGGGGGGCCCTGCCTGGTACTTAAGGCCCCACGCGCTCTGTATACTCTGCGTATGCTGAGCGGTGGCACTGCCAATGCCATAGCCGATATTATTACACTAGATATCCCAGCATGTGAGATGTCATTTGCTTTACTTCTCTGCATGTATGAAGAATATTTTAGGGCAATGTCAATGGTGATTGTACACTTTCAACTTACAACTACTGATGCTAACACGTAGTAGCATTGGTATCAGCATTAGAAGTTGTAGCAATTATAGTAGTGCTAATAGAACAATAACAATACAATCGCAATTAGTCATTGTAATTGTACTGTTAGTCATAGCAGCAAACTCACACAGTCTTGTGCTTTCTTGCACTATTTCTCTTTCTCTCATTGTCTCACACTCAGTCACTCATTCATATACTTTCAGAGTATTCAGAGTACCATTTTGTGAGAGTGAACAGACTGTTGCTTGTTGAACATGAATTTTTTACATGAATTTAGATTTAACAATCAATGGATAAACTATGCACCTTGCTTTAATAACCTCTGTTATTAAAGCGGGGTGTCCTCATGGCCATAATTACTAAGTGGCTGGTGGTTGTGTGGCTTTAATAGTGTACTCAACCAAATGAGAAGGGCCATCATTCTGTGGGGCCTGCCATATTTCCTCCATGAAGATCCTTCAAAGTTCCACAGGACTGCAGAGGTAAGCTTGATTTTTGATGCTGAATGAATCAATGAAACTCGATCTGGAAAGGGGCAGCAAGGCAGGCTGTTTCATGAAGAAAGAAGACAGAGTCTTTTGAGTTGAGCTTGGTGCTCTTTTTCTTTTTTTTGACATATCTACTCTGTAACATTATTGAATAATAAATGCATTTATACATACAGTCAGACTTGAATCACCAGACTTCTGTGGACCAAAATCATCTTTTTTAAAATTGTTTTAAATTATTTTCAGACTGACACAACACCCTCTGGAGGGCCCTAGTGAGTATGGATTTGGTTGGTTGAGGTTGGACGGCATATGTGCCGATGTGTAATTATTATTTTGAATGACCTTTGCTACTGGTTAGAATATCATAATATCAACGCCAAACAACCACTTCAAAATGTATTTCTCCAGTATTTCTCCACATAAGCATACAAAACAATCAAGTCACGCAATGTGCCTTTTGACTGTGTTGTGGCCAAGAATACACAAAAAGTAGCCAGCTGTAAATGTTTTAATGTCCAGCTGTATGGCCGGCAGCCAGTGCTTGTGGAAAACCCAATTTTTCCCAATTTTATTCACCCTATCAGGTTTGGTTACCTTTTAACATTTCGTCTAGCACCACTCTCAACCAAATGTACAAACTCACTGATCTGACAATTCATTTTTTGTCTTGTCAGACAATAAAACAATCACAAATGATTATACAGTTATATTTATTTTTTCTGTCTTTGAGAAGGCCACAGACACAACAGCATGGCAAGGGAAATGAATGTCTGCATCCTCCTGATAAAAGAAGGAGAGGATCTTGACTTCTCTGTTGTGCTGGAAGATGAGATCATTCTCCATGGCATCAACGACTACTGACATGCAGTAGCTATGTTAATGGGTCTGCTATATGCACTGAACATTTACTACCAGTATACCTTCAAAGTCATTCAGAAGGTTCTCATGAATAGCGGCAGTGAGCACTGCTCTGCAAGGGTTCACGGACAAAGGAATAGACTTCTTCAGAAAATTGTGTAGGAACTACACTGAGACAGGAGTTTTGTGAAAGCTGCCAATGATACACTGGTTTGGCATTATCCTACAGTTTTCTTTTAGTTCTGTTCCACTATTACAATGTAACCCTATTCACTAACCGCCACATTATCAGTTCAGCAAATTTAAGAGCTTTTCCACAAGGGTGTAGGTTAACATTAGTCATAACTTTGTATTATTATTATTGTAACACTCAAAGTATTATGAATAGTTACCTGTGTTGTCTCTTCCTCTTGCTGGTCTGCTCACTCCCTTCTTGGCAAAAAATTCTGTATATCCATCTATAAAGCAAAATACATTGAAATTGAATGCCCAGCACATGATGACCATTGAGCAACTATCAAACAAAGGTAGCATGATGTTACATACTTAAACACTTACATACCAGGAGCTAAATGATACAGCAGCTAAAGTTATCTAGCTGGCTAATTATCAGATATATCCAGGCAACACTGTTACCCTACACTTATTAGCTTGTTGACATGTATCAGTAACGTTAGTTTAGCCATGTTCTCCAGCGAAAATTTAAGAATGCACCAGCAGGAAATATCACAGATATGTAGTTAGGGTTTGCTTAGCTACAATAGTCAATACACCAGTGGTTCTCAACTCTAGGGGCAGCACGGTCGCTAGTGGGACTTTTGTTTATACCGTATCTTTTTATGTAGTGTTGTCACTGCTGTGTGAGCCTGACAGCCAACTGACAGCATGAAGCAGAAGCAGACCGGGGCAAAGGGGGCTCTTCTGCTCTCGTCGTGGTCTTACAATTGTTAATTGTTAAAGCTAAGCTTGTCAGTTAGCCAGCAGCCACTGTCTTTTTCATACCTTTTATTGTATTTCAATATTTACTGTAAGTGTATTGCAACTTTAGCAAGGGTAGTATTAATCTTGTTTTCTAAGAGCATCTTCTCTCCTGTAAAGAAATCCTTTAGTATTTTCTCTATCTTTGATGTAATATAGTAACACTAATTACCAGTGGCAACGCTATTTGATCAATTACTTTAAGTGCTACACTATTATGTGACATGTTAAATTAACTGTTTGCTTGACGCATGTTTCATTGGTTGAGTTTCTCAAGTAACATTACACACCACCACTTTCGCATAGCTGGCATGTCATGTTAAATTGGGGGATAGGAGAGGTTTCATGTTATAATCTAATCGGGATTATGCAGGACACTATCAACATGTATTTGAATGTATGAATTATGAAAGGGAGGCATTTCTATAATACTGCAAAATAGTGATATACAGGTTAGCTGTGGAGCCAACTGAAGCTTATATATATTAACAGGTCTTGAACAAGACCTAAATAGAAAGTGAATAAAAGCATTAACATTTTACATTGTTGCAAATACCCAAAGGTCTGGAACAAGACCCAAGTTCTGTGAAATGAACTACATGCGCAAACGGTCAACTGTTGTACCAAGTGCAAGCATGCATTCCCAATCTAGAAAACAAACAAACAAACAAAAATCAACAGTCGTTCAGTTTCACAAAAAGACACCATTTATTTCTTAACTGACAGTAGATTCCAGCTAGGATTCTGGTCCAATAGTTTGGGGATCTTTTCGTGTTAACTACACTCCTCTGATTTCCAAAAGCCACTCATTTTGTGGCTGTCTGCTATCAATGGCATAGTCGATCTGTGGTAAAGAAAACAAGCTAGGGTTGTAGAATATCAATCAAACACAAGAGCCCTCTAACATCACATAACCAGCACAATATTTATCAAAATTACCTGCTTCAGAAACTAATAGAAATAGGAGTTTACACTATCATAATCTATTGGATAGATTGTTTTGTTTCCTCACTGGGTACTGTTTCTTCCCCTTCAGCCATTGAACAGTGTTTACCCCTGGTCAATCAGCAACAATCACTGTCCCCCCTTATTAAAAGTCCTACAGTGACATCCCCTGTGCTGTACACCTTATAAACTGATCAGTGCAGGAGCCACTTAACTGGCATATGACACATCAATAGCATGACTCATCAACTACTATCCAGCTGCTTCAAGTCCATGCCATTCTCTCCTGTCTGGGGTGTTTGATAAAGCCCCAAGACAATCTCCTGGCTTACACATTCCGGAGCTTCACAATGATTTCCACATTGATCTGGGATCAGCTCATGTTAACTAAGCTAGCATTAACTGAGCTTTGAGAACATTTGTTGCTATAGCTAATAACATTAATCCTAAACAAAAAATTCTTTGCTAAATAATGTTTACTATTGGACAATATCATCATATAAACTACCTCTCTCTCACATGCACACCATTCTGGCAGCAGGCTAAGCTAATGTTAGGTTATTGTCGTCGCAAGACTAACACTGACGCCGCATCTAACCTAGCCAACAGCTGCAATAAATAACTTCATTTTTAAATGTTTTTAATTTCATTTATTTGTGCATTAACATCATACGTTAAACTTTAGCTGCACTGAGCTGTTACCTACCTGCTGCTTCTGCTGTGCCATTGCTCATTTTCTTCTTGTTTTCTAATGAACTTTGTCTGACCTAAAATCCAGGAATCCTCGATCAAATCTTCATCCCATCTCCAACTGGACTGATGGTCCTCCATTGGACCATTGTGGGCTTAAGGGTTTAACTGGAGGCTCACATTGCACCCCCTCACGCCACACCCCCAGTCTACAGGCCACAGCCGGACCCTTCTCACTAAAGCCCTGGAAGCCCGATGTTGATGACATTGATGAGTCTACAGCCAAACTAGCAGCTAGTTTTGCAGGTATTTGGTCATAACCAAAAATAACAAATTGAAATTTTGACATCATGGTGACACTAGATTTAAAGTTAATGTCTGTACCAAATGTCATGGCAATCTATTACTTGTCGAGACATTTTACACAAAACCATGAATGTGAACCTCATAGTAGCATAAGAGGAAAAGTCAGGAGACCATCAAAGTCAATATAGTTCATCCTCTGGGGACTGTGAATGTATGTACAGAAATTCATACATTCACTGTTGAGATATTTATGTCGGAACCAAAGTGGTTGACTGAATGACCGTCATTAACATCCACAGAGCCATGCCGCTAAGACTGTCATATTTATAATTTAATAGTGTTATATAATTTCTTAGTATATATATAAATATATAATATAATAATAATATAATAATATAATTAATTTACAGAAAAGTAAAACTTTTCTGGATTCCTAAACTGTTCAGTAAATTTAACTACCACTATTTTCCATTGAATATGTTGTCCAATATATGGATATTATTGACAATTACAAAAAAAATGTGATTAATCACATTATTTCTCAAAGCATAACACAGTCTTCTGGTGAAAGTTTTAATTGAAAAAACAAGGTTGGAAACTCCATTTGTACAGTATTGGTGGAGGCATTTGATTGTCTAATTGTGCATCATGCCTAGTATCTTCAGCAGTATATTAACCAGTTGAGTACACACTTAAACATGTGTTTTCCTTATTATCTGCACTAACTCCTGGGGTAAATATATATATAATATAATATATCTAACTAGAGGTAACTTTTCAAATGGAGCGTTCAGAGCAGGCTGATGCCCTGGCTTTTGATTTTCAGGCAGCATTTTTACATAAGTTCACCTCAGTTTGGAACCATTGTTATTACAAAAAGTATTGATTATAGGCACTTTAAATGTCCAGCTGACCATAAGTGCTGTCTGTACTGTCTCATGTGAAGACAAAGTATTGAGATGTGTCTTTACCTATTGATACTGGATGAGAATGGATTTTTTACTCCTACAATCTTTTAAGCACAATCCCGAATTGGTAACTAAAACCATTATCAGTGGACTATCATATAGAGCAAGTGCTTTCCTCACTTGGTATTTTCTCTCAAAGTGAGTTTCAGTAGTTTTGAGGGAGTCCAATAGTGGTTAATGATTGTAAAGTGAATGAATCTAGTTCTCATCACCCTTGACAACATTTTGGAATTCTTATAAGTTGGACCAATCATTATCTGTAAATGAAACATTGAAATCTTTCCCATAGTGATTTTAAAGCGGTAGGTTTAATGAACTTGCACACTAAAAGAGACTAATATCTAGGCACCTCATGACCAAGTCTGAATATCTAACAGTTGATCAATATTTTTTTTTCTCATGCAGCAGCAACATTCACCCAAGATATATTTTCTTGGAGACTACAAATTTGGAGATACCTCCATCACCGATTAACTAGCAGTTTGTATTCTTGACAGAGATTCTCAAAGGGCCTCAAGGTATTGCTGTCATATAGATCTCATAACTTTTTCACTAGAGACATCAACCCCATCAATATGTAAGCTACTACTTACCTCTCTCTCTCTGCATTTATAAAGCTGACTCATCCTGCCATGATCCCACTCTGCTCCCAAGGCTCCATTCAATATTGTGCACAGGGGTGTCCCACTCAACCTCATTTCACAAACACTGCTCACTCACTGCAGCCAAACTTCTCTCTACTTGTCTATTAGCATTTCACAGTCTGAACTGCTCAGGTACTTGGAAGGGCTCACGCTATTGAGGGAGGATATATCATATATGGATTTGCACACACTAGAACATCACCTAAATGTATAGAACAGACATTATTTCTGTCCCTCTCTCCGTTCAGGATTTATGAGCAAAACACATTGTTTCCACTGCATTAAATAAGTCTGCAACCAATTAATAAAATCAAACAGAAAATGGCTGCTGCGCCACACATATACTGCAATGTCCTTGAAACCAGTCATAAAGCACTGACTGTAGCACCAGAAATAAATTCCTGATCATAGGACCAGAAGTAAACAGCTGACTACACAACTGGAAACAAACAAGCAGCAATGAGACCAGAAATAAATGACTCACCCACAGAGCTGGAACTAAACTGGTGATCACAGGAGAGTAGATAGATGACCAATTATCAAGTGGTGAATAGGCAAAGCTCCAAGGGTTTGACATCTGTGAGCTGTGTGCATATCCCCTCAACAAGCCGGTGCCCTTTCAGCTGCCTCTTAAAGGACTTGGTTGCTGCGAAGCTGTCTACACTGACTGTCCCTGAGGAGATGGGTCAGTTCCTCCTAAAGGTTACATTCTGTCACTCCAGGGGAGGAGGGTCAGTTGTTCATGGAGATAACAATCAGCTGGTGATTACTGTACAGTAGGTGTATGTGTGTGTGTCAAGGGCATACATTTGCATCTGGACAGTAGGGACATGTCCTTACCAATATTTTGGGAGGACAGAATTGTCCCTACCAATATTTGAACTAACTCATTTGCATTATCTTTGGAGTGAAGTCATATTAGAGAATTCCATGTGCCCTACCAGAGGCTACGTCTCCAAGATCACCACTTTAGGCATGCTAGCATTTGATTGGCTAAAAGGGAGGGGGGCTATCTGAAGGCTCACGTCACATGCAAATATTGTACTTATTGTGGGACATGGAGGAGGCAAGAACTGATCAGTGTGCTGACAACAGTAAGTTATCAGGGCTGTCAGTACATACCTCAAGCATGGGCAAAAATTTAGTCTTTCTTCTCAGACTTACTCCCCTTCCTCTATTGCTTGCACTGCACACCACGCATAATGTAATTTTGTCCATGCCAACACATTTTGTACTTTGTAGATATCATGCCAGATGCCACCAGAATAGAGAAGAGACATTAGGAGCTTTTCATCACCCAGAGTGTAATAGAGTAATAGAGAGTATATAAATAATCAGTCAACTGATGTTAGTTAACCATGTTAGCTGGTGCTAACTAGCAAGCTAACTCTGGCTTCTGTCAACTGTAGGCTAGCAGTAAGGTTTCTATCAGGAATAAACATGAAATGGGTGGATATCAAAATATGATTTGAATTTCAGTCTAGAAAACCCATGGAAATGTCACCATTAATGAACCATTTTGTATGCAGGAAACGCAGCAGTAGGCTACAGAAGTAGAGCAGACTGATGAGGAAACATCTTCACACATGCATCATGCATCTTCAGGGTTTCAGGTGAGGTCCTAATTATGAATTTTAGTTTGAAAGTATATGGAGACATCAGCATCAAAGTTAGTCTTAGGATGTTCAATAAATATAACCTTCGAAAGTCAACATATTTGGTCATGAGTTTATTTGGAAAAAAATCTTACATCAGAATAAGTTGGTTTCATAAGATCCTATTCACTCAATATTTAAAATTGCTGTGAAAAAAATGGGACCCAAGTTTAACCATATGTTTGTAAGTATCTTATTTATCGATGCATAATTTTATTACACATAGGAAACTCAGGTTGAGGGAGAAGCAGCTGGACCTTCAGGGCTTCAGGTGAGGTCTTAAAATGATTCTGTGATCAAACACATGCTATCTATCTACTAAAGCTAGAAATCTCTGTATCTCTGTGTCTGTATGTCTTTCGTGTATCTCTTGATACATTCATCTGATCGACTCCACATTTGGTGGGTGTATGGCTGGAGAACAAAGGGAGTGCATTGTCGAATTTGGTGCAATTTGGACATGCATTACGTTTGATATTCATAAACTTTGAATAAACCAGTGATCAGTGAGCCTCTCTGCTCTGCAGGGGCAGGGCGGAGCTTCAGGGCTCTGCCAACTGACTCTTGCATGTCAGAGAGACCAGAAACGAGGCGTGATATGAGTCAGAGAAAAGTGCTCTAAAAAGATAATTGTAGACAGTGAAAACAGAGCTTTTAATCAAGAATGGACACTCTTACTCTGTGTCTAGACAGAAAGCGTAGCATTAGCAGCACGTTTAGCAGATCTGACTACACAGGAGGTCTTTAGGTACGTTGTTGAGTGTAGGTCATAGGGATGTGCAGAGAGCCCAGTATTTGTATCTATATGTTTAGGCAGCAAAATTATTTATATTTGTATTTGTATTCAAATAAAAGTGGAAATAGGTGTAAAAATCTAGTTTTTGTTTTTATTATGCTTTTAATTTTAGGATATTTAAGTGTTTAAATAAGTGTTCATGAATAAACTATCTTACAAAGGAGGTCCCAAGGTCTCGAACTCAAGTCTCCCAGATCATAGATTACTGTTCTGACTACTGAGCTAAACCCAGTGCATTGCCAACATGCAGACAGACCTCTACTTATTTATACACTCATAATACAGAGACAGTGCAGCATGTAACGTGTAGAGAAGAACTTCAAAGGCGATTCTTGCTTTGAAAAGGAGAAGGAGGTTATGGAGAGTCCCTTGGGAGCACTTCATGCATGTCAGTGGCTCAGTTTTATCTCTGAGGAACACCCCTGATTCCAGGAGTGATCACAAAATAAGAAAATGTGCATCATGCAGCAGGTGGATGTGACTCCTTTCGTTGAGACCTGCTGATTAACAGCAGAGCAAAGGCGAAGGACTGAGATAGCGATGTAACCGACCTGCATGCTAGTATTCAACATGTTTTTTTTTTCTTCCCGAAAACAAATAATTTTTAAAATATTTGTACAAAATAAAGGTTTGTAGAAAACCCACAATTTGTGCTTTGCTGAATAATGCATTTGTATTCAGGCACACCCCTAGTAGGTCACCCGCATTTTGGAAGTGCTCAGAGCCCAGTACACAATGAGTGTAGTGAACTGAAGGCACAGAAAATAGGAACGATCAAAGAGCCCAATATGATCAATCCACTTTATTTTAGGATGCACATTGTTTAATTTTAAATGCAGCCCTTATTTTACTGGAAATGAGAAAAGAACATGTATTTATTAATAGAGTAGGCTACTTATAATTTATAACATCTGTGTATAATAGTGTTGTTAGTGTATATACTATATTCATACTATGTTCATTTTTCTACACGTTGAAGTAGTAGCCGGAGGCCAAGCAATCGAGCCGTTCAGAGCAGGCACGTTTTGAACAGACACTGCACTAGTTATGGATTAACTGTAAATTACCAACTTACATTCAATGTAACTATAGTCTACCTATTTTGATGTTAACTTAATTGTAAGTTATTACAACACAGGATGCAAAAGAATAATTGTTAATTGCTAATGTTGATTTGTTTTCCCTTTAGGAGACAGTCAGTGTGAGTGAGGATGATCCTGAAGCAAGTCAGTGTAGGAGTGTAATGGACATGGAGAGTAAGCCATACCAGCCTGATCCAAAATTCATAGTAGGACAGCAACTTCCAAACAAGATGTTACGGTTTCAGGTGAACTGGTACAGTCAGTATCCATGGCTTCACTATAGTCCAACACTGAAAAAGGTTCTTTGTTTTGAATGTGTCAAAGCATACACCATAAAAAAGACTACTTTGGAAAAAAAGAATGACCCTGCCTTCTGAACAAAGGGTTTCAATAATTGGAAGAATGCCACAGGTAGCTTTAGTCGCCACCAAGCCAGCAAAGCACACCATCATGCAGTACAATTAATGCACAGGAGCAAACTCCAGTTCCCACACAAATATCAAGTGCATCGGAAGAGGCGAGGCACTGTCTGGAGGAAATAATGGGTGCTGTAAGGTATCTGGCTAGGCAGAGAGTAGCATTTCGAGGACATGAGGCAAATGAAGGGAATTTCTACTACCTTGTGAAGTTGCTTACAAATGTTGACCCTGTTTTTTTCGTCTTGGCTCACCTGTTGCCATGATTATGCCAGTCCACAGTGCCAAAATGAATACTTAACCTTGCTTGGTAACACAATTGTCAGAGGCATTGTAGCAACAATCAGGTCCTTACCAGTGGTACAGCTGTCAGTTATAATGGATGGCACTCAGGATATACTGGGAAAAGAGCAAATTTCCATATGTTTTAGATATGTGGGCCAAGACCTGGTGCAGCAGGAAGTCTTTGTGGAATTGTATGAGGTGCCAGGGACAACCGGTGAGCAGATAGCCAAAATAGCTATTGATGTGCTCTTGAGATTGAATATTCTAGTATCAGGCTAACGAGGTCAGACATATAATGGCAGGAAAGTGCTCAGGGGCACAGGCAGTGTTGAAGAGAGAACAGCCATTGGCTCGGTATGTGCATTGTGGTGCACATTGTGTAAATCTTATAACACAATGTGCTTGCAGTGCCTCTCCCCTAGTGGGTCCATGAACTTGGAACTTCAAGGAAATTCAAGGGACTAGTGCGTGGACAAGCTGTCGATACAGTTCTTAGTCAGTATGAGGCTGTGTTGTCTAGTTTAAGGAAATGGCCTTGGGGGGTAGGGTGTGGGTTGATGTGTCCCTATCAATGTTGAGGCAAAACCTACACCCCTGGTGTATGGGTGTGTATAGAGAATGAAGGACGGATAAAAGGTTTGGATAAGTCTGCAAGGTAGGATTCCATATTACAGTATAATATGCATACTGATTTCTTACACAATATGGAAATAATATCAATGTTTCTGTACTGACTGCTCTTTAGGGCAATACTGTACTAAAATAAGTATAAATGTAAGCAAATTGCACCAGAAAGGTTCTGAATAAATTGATAATATGCACTTATTGATCCCCCACTGAAAGATTAGATAGTGCTAGTCAATAAATGTTGGATTGTGGTTGGTAAAATGTTCAGAAACTGTTAAACCCAGACGCTCCTGGAGATTTTATCCAGCTCGAAATAACAAGTGTTTAGTCTAATGTAAAAATTTGGACAAGCCTTTTCATACCCATCATTGGATTATGACCAAGATCAGTTTAAACAGTCCAGTATGTTAGCTCTGAGATTGGTAAGCACTCACAAATTAATTACACAATGAAATGCCCGGTGAAATAATAGGTTGCTAGAACCAAATAATGTAAAGTGTCCTGCAGAGAAAATACAGAGCTAGGATAATGAGCCAGTCAATTATTTGTATCTGCCCAAGTGACAGTTTGCTATTCAGCAAAGTTAACTTCCTGCCTGCAAAATGTCACCGAGTTATTCTATTTTGCAAGATTCCACCGTCGCCAAAACCAAAATACCCTCAGAGAGGGGAAGACATATAAAACAAAAAGGAACTACAACAAGACTTCCAAGAAGAAAGTGAACCACAACCAATTATTCTATCACCTAGAGGCCTCTGTAAAAGGTTGACAGATTGTATGAGGCAGGTGATTAGTTTTAAGTGTCAGATGATTGGGCGGTGAACTCTGCACTTAGAGAACTATTACAAGGACTAATGGAAGGAAAGCTAATATTCTCAGAAAAACTCCCTAACAAGCTTTCTCTTTTTGATTAAATATAATGAAACACTTCAAGTATTGAAACAGCTTTGCCAGTCAAATACCTAGAAACTGTTTTACATGGCACCAGCCATGATGATGCAGGCAGTGAACAGAATGACTTATAAGTGAGCACTACTTTTCCCACAATAAATATGAGATTTGCATTAGATCTACCCTAAAACCAGCACGTGAAGTCAGTGTACATTACTCTGATGCTGTTAAATTACAAACCAAGAAAGATTCTGCTAATTAGACTTAATATTTAATTACAAATCACAGCCTGTAAAATATAATATGCCAAGACTATCTTCCAACAACAGACTATAATGCCTGAGGGCATTACAGTGTTCTACACACAGCTCTTGTTTAACATTTCATTTGCTGTGAGATTTCTTGTGTTCTTACAGATGACTTTGGATATGTCATGCTATTTCACTTGCTGGTAAATCTTGAATCTTAAAGAATGAACACACTCTGACCTATTTGTGGTTTTTTTTTCTTCTTTCTTTGAGCAATGAGCAATAATTCTTTGGGCTCTTTAGCATATTATAAGGATAATATTTATTTATTTACCTATTTATAGTCTTTATTTTATACCATGTTACCTCTTCTACTTCAGGACAAACATACATATTTCATGGCCCTTGTATGCCCCTGCCTTCATTTACTTCCTATGTTTTCGAAGAGCCTATTCTGGCCCTTTTTGTTGTTCTTAACACAGCTCGCATTACTCAGCATATTTAGTGCCACACATACCTCTCCCAATCTATCCTTCGATCATTTAAGTTTACTTTCCATTCCAATCTCCACCTGGTTTGTATTGGGTAACATCAGTCTGAAAAATGTTTTTTCCTGTAATTGCACTTGACAAGCAACCTGCTGGCCCAAGTAACTGTTTATTGACTTGTCTCTCTACAGAGCGGTGCTACTCCTCATGGTGCAGTGCCACTGTAGTTGTTTGAGAGGCATAAGGTGCTGGCTTGCACCCATCCCCACCCAGGTGCCACAGTGTGTAAACGCAATGATCGATTTCGAATTTCTTGAGAGCTGCAGGGAATTCTGGTGGTTACACAAAAACTGTCCAAAAACCAGAGAACATCTGAACATCTGTACCTGCAGCATTTCACTGAGCAAGACACGATTTGCTCTCTCTTTGCTCACATATTCTATGTCCTTCTTGCAGCAGCAGCTAACAAAAAGATGAAGGAAATGGGTATTTGAGCCTGTCTACTCTAGATTAGCCCAGTTGCATATGTGATTAATGTTGATATGCCTGGTATTGTTTTTGGATTATCTTATTCACATTAAAGAAAAAATTCCAGGTCTTAATGAAACATATCATGAATCGAATGACCACATGAATGTTCGCAATAGATTTGGCTGGAGTTCTGGCAGTATATCAAACTGAAATTCAAGTGGGCACTTGAGGGAAAAAAAAACAACATGACCTCTGATGTCGAGAGCCCTTATTAGTTATTGCAGAGAACAGTAGATATTGTAAATGCACAGCTTAGGCTGCTAATGGAAATGAGTATGAGAGAAGGGAGAAACTGCTAATGTAGTTTAGACGTCTGAAGATATCCATGTACTGTAAATGCTGAATACATCTTAGGCAACTGCAAACTGTGTTAATTCCATTTGGACCTGTAGTGGTGGCTTATTAGATTACTGCTTAAATGTCATATTTATCAGGTTTAGAGATGTAAATGGAAAGCATTAGATGTATCCTTTAAGGCTACATAGAAGAAGTAAGCAAGCTCTCCCCGGCTAACAGAGAGCTCGTGTAGAGTTTGTGGCTGATTTATTCCAATACAGATCACTACTGGCCCACATGCCGTTCAGTGTGTGGGTGGTTTACATTAAACTAAATGAATATTTGGTGCTACAGTCAGCCCAGGAAGTATTTGAACAACAAAATACTGTTTGATATTTTGGCTCCATTCTTTTTCTCTACTTCAAATGTTCAATGAGATGATGCTAATGAGGTTAGTTGGTTTTAATTTTAGAGTGTCTTCAGATTCAAATTAATATTCAATGAAGCACTAGTTCGTTTCCTTTTATTCTAATGTTAGAGCCATTATGTGCATGTGGTGCCTGGAGACACAAGTACCTCTCCATGAACAAGGGGGGTTGTTGTGAACAGAGGCCAGCAGCACTGAAGCACCGCTCACCTGTTCAGCCCGACAGCCAACTCGGCTCTGCTCTGCCCTGCCAAGCTACCAGCTGGTGGCAATCTTCAATTACAACACCTGAGCCGCATTAACTCGTCAGCCCCGACCCTGAAAGCTAGCAGGTGCGTGAGGGGGAGGTGCAGGGCCTCACTGGTACCTGTGGACAAGGTTTAGCTCATGTTAAAGGAAAGAAAAGTAGTTATATTAATTTACTGAGATGCAGATTGTAGTGAAAAAATGAGCTAGCTACTGTCAACAAAAACAGTACATAAGCAGCCAGTTAGTTATCATTGCAACTCTGACAAATGATACATGTGCAGAATACTCTGTTATGAACTGTTGATGTCTTAACTTCGTACTTCGTAATTCCAACATAATACAGCTACTTAGCAATAAAATGGCAACTTTTATCCTGTCAGTGTAACAAATATCTCATTATGAACTGATGCTGTAAAAAACTGCACAGCTTTCGTACATTCGCACATTTGGTTTTAAACTGAGAAAGTGACGATCTTATGTTGGCAATCAGAAAACTATGGCAACATGAGGAGTTATCACATTAATAATTGGTTTCTTTGATCACATTTAGTTTTAATAGGAGCATTTTGCAAAGAGAAAATATTCAATATTTATAGAAGAACCATATATTACGTGCTACCTGCAAGTAACTTACAGAAAAGGTTGACATTGGAATGCTTTGAAAAACAACACGTCTGGGAAGAAAACAATATGTTGAGTTTTACAGTGAAGTTATCGCACAAGATGAAGGCTGACAAGTCTGACATGTTATCTGACCAATTACTTTTGACATAATTAAATGTAGCCACTGTGCACTGAAGAGGTGTCTTTTTATATACTGTGTTCCTTGATTAAAGTGAACCCTCTGCTCAACCTCACAGCCATTATGTCCTCTCCTTGTAAAACAAATCATTACAGCAAACTAAAATTCAATCTCACTCAGTGCGGTGGCATCATAATAAGTGCTTGATCTCAGTGGCAGTGTGCCTCATCATTTGAATTAATGCTGAAATACTCTCAGCAACCGGCACTATTTAGACAATGATTTATTGAAGTGAGGATATTGACTCTGAAATTGATTTCTGATATTTTCATAGCAGAACTGAGAGTGACAACTGAATTTTGTAGACTATTAGAGTGTTTACATTTGTAGAGGTTTTGGCAGAAAGTAAACACATCTTCTGTGTTATGATAGATGAACTTAATTTATCTATAAAGTTCTTCAAACAAATTAACCAGAAGATGAACACATTGTCAGTAAGGCAGAAGTTCTGATACAGTGAAATTTTATTGTTGAATGCAATGTTTAAGTCTGCACGCACCTTTTAAATTGTTCTGAAATTAGTAATCACATTTTGACCCAAGTCTGTTTGAGGGCTCGATTATAAAAGGTCTGTCAATGCAAACGGACAGCTTATGGCTAATTCAGCAATGACTGAGAGTGTGCTCAGGTGGGAGGTAATAGGAATTAAATGAGTGATGCAAAGCTTCACAGACTCAGCTGAGTTGGGAGAGATGCTTTCATTGCAAGCTGATACAGACACAGTTTGTTTTTTGTTTTTTTCCCCTGTTTTTAGTATGTGTGAGAGCAACTGACAGCCACGATTAAATTAATGATGATGTTGTACATGAAACATACTGAGTGCACTTCTACAGAGTGCTTATTCACTTAAAGCAAACGTCCCGTAATGATTCACCTAAATTTACTTCATCAATTTTAATGCAGTAATAACATCCTCAGTTAATCAAAGTAAAAAATTATGGGAAGTGATACAAATTGCTGAGTGTTGTCAGACTTAAAAACTTGTAACCGTCATTTGTTTCACCTATATTTCTGTTATCAATCATTTATATAGAAATGGCTTTGAATAGATGAGCAAAAAACTGCCCTGCTCTCAAGTACTTGAAACAGTAGTGCACATACAAGGATGCAGATTTGGATTGATCACGCAGACATTTTTTTTCCTCCAGTGAACTAACCGTGACAATGTTTGGGCATTGTTTTGCTTATTTGAGCGCAGGCTTGAAAAAGCATCACAGTAACAAGGCTGTGTCTGATCCATGTTACATTTGTATTCACGGTTCTAAAAGACATGGATTTTGAAGTCATTCATCAGTATAGCAACCATAGTGCAGGCTTTTAGAAGCATAGCTCCCAGGTGCATGGTGTGTTATATAGAGAGCAGATGTAGCTTGAAGAAACATTGCTATTTGAAAGTATTTAATTGGAGACTGCATTTCAAGACAGCCAGCCCTGCCGCTGGTTTTATTCTAATTGCCAGCAGCAACGCACTTAATGAAGCGAGTGGTGAAGAGTGTGGGTAAAAGAGTGAGAGTGACCAGGTTTCCAAGGCAACAGCAGCAGTAGCCGAGTAGTGTTTTCATCTTGAGGAAAAGGCTACAGGAGAGCAGTGTTTCCCTGCAGTGCTTCCTGCAGCTCTATAATGAATATCTATACGGTAAAAGATATTCGTGGAAATGTTGCAGGGCTGAAAAATGCACACAAACCTGTAGAGTAAGGCCTTTACAATCCACCAGAGGAACAATTTTTCTTAGACATGTATAGACCACTTCTGAAGTACAATAGTGCACCCAGTTTGAAAGTAACTCTGCAGGGAGAGCTTGGAAAAAATTTTGTCTTAAGGTTTTAACAAAGAAATAGGTTAGTCGTGTTTTGCCCTGCTTATCTTACAGATATATATCAATGCAATTTCTTTGGAAGCCAGAATGTGTCTATTTGCACTATTTCAACAACACATGCCCACAATGGATTACTATCCATTACCCCTGCAGTACAGTTCTGCAAAGTATCAGGTTTGGGGTTTTTAGTGCACTTCAGCCTCGGGTCGTGTTCAGGTTTGGTTATTTCCAAATATCGTTTATGAGGAAATTACTCTCTTTTTCTTTTTGCCAATAGTCTGCATCCATGTGTGTCATGTGTTCCAAGTAGGACACACTAGGCCCAGCAGGAAGAGAGAGAGAGAGAGAGAGAGAGAGAGAGAGAGAGAGAGAGAGAGCGTGTAGCCGATGTGTTGCATTAGCCTAACGGTCAGTAATGGATGAAATAAAGCAAAAACTTGCTAAAGGGAGTGTTTCAAAATCCCCAATGATTCAGGGAAAGATTCTTCACTGTAGGAACATGATGACCTTGTATGATCCATGATTACGCCTGTTCATAGAACTGGTGAGCTCATCAGGGAAAGGCTCTCACGGTTTAAACAAGCTGGGATGAACAGTAGCCAGTATTGGGAAAAGGCAATATTGAGCTTGATAAACACCCATGAGTAAGTTTTCATACCTCAGTGACTCAATAGGTGATCAGTACCAGTCCATTCAAAAATAAACCTATGTAAGAGTTCTCTAGCTACGGTTAAGGTTTAAGAATGAAGAGCATGTTCGTGACAAATAAGCATTTAGGTCAGGCAACTAAAATGTTAGATAAAGTTTAGGAATGATTGTGATTATGCTTAATCATAACCAAACACTGGCTGTAAGCACTGTAGGAGATCAGTCTCAGTCTGCGGTTTTAAAGTCAAACCCTTTGTTTGTTCATCTGCCACCCTGACATCCACACCCTCCCTCACTTTTCAGTATGCTACAAGCTTCATGGTTCTTCCTGATTTGGCACTGGTTGCTAAAAGCTGTTTGAGCAAACAATAAGTGCTCTTCTTCATCGGAGGAGGACATTCTCTAACGGGTAAGGCAGACAGTTTATTATTATAAAATATTATCGTGTCATGCGCTGTCATGCTATCACAGCTGGCTGCAATTTATGTTTTCGCTATGCATTTAACATTTTGTAAGAGGAAGTGATAATTGGCTTATATACAGCTGTAAGCTACTTGGTGTATCTTTGTGTACTGTATATTTTGGTCATTCCCAAATTAGTTATTAGAGATATTTCTTTGTCACTGAGGAAGGAATAGCTCAAATATAATGTAAGGTTGGTTTCCATTCTCAAATTTGGTAGTACCAGCCTCAGACTGTGTCTTAAGCTCATTGTACGGGCCAGTTTTGGGTATCAGTTTTTCATCAGTTCGACCTCTATTCTGCAGATAATTACTCAGTTTGACAACTTTGAAACAACCTTATGTTACAAAAGTTGATGTCAGCCTATAGTGCTTCACTGTGAAAAGAATATGATGTGTAAAACTGAATTATAAGTCAGGCACCACATGAGATATGTATTCAGTTATTGACTCAATTTAACATATTCAATTTATCATCTTCCTGGTCTCATCTGTATTTCATTGTCAATTACCACATGGTCTTGGGTCTCCCTCACCCAATTCTAGGTGACTCCCCTGAATAGCAAAACACTTCCATGAGTCAAAAAGAAGATAATAACCATAATACTGAGACAGCACATCCCTCAAGTAAGAGGGTCTCCAGCAGAACATAGACACATTAATAATTGATAGATAGAAAGCCAGCACTACACGGCAATTCTGAGAAGCCCAGTGACTGCCACAGGAGAAATTTCCAGCAGCAAATAGGTCTTGAAGGTACCAGTTATGTCATCTTTCACTACAACGGTGAAGTGAAAGGCCGAGCTAGTCTAATAGACTAATAAATTAGAAAATTGAGCCCCTTACCCTGGGTTAAAATTCCATGGGGAACAGATGTGTTGTAATGCCTAAGTAACAATTTAAGCAGTACACTCAGATCACAAAATATCTGTGAATGGTAAAAATGCTCCCCTCAGCCAAAAGCCTCAAACACTCGGTTGTAGTGATGTAAGTTGTAACTCTGGCTTACCACAGTTTTCTAACCGTATAGTATAGCAGGCAGCAGCATTCCCAGTCTACCAGTCACAGCATGTGCTGTAATTCATTGCATTTAGCATCGAAAGCTTGAACTTCCATTTGTATCTGTTTCTATCACTGCAGCAGATGATGTAATACAGTTTGCACAGCAAGCTCTGCCCCATGTCCGCCTTTAAGGTTACATGCTATTGATAATATTGGCTTCCTCTCACTCCCTACAAAGCAAGGTAGGGGCTAAAATTAGCAGTGAGTTAAACAAAGCATCAGAGCTGATAAACTCAGTGAAGTTACTCATGCAAGTTCTGTTTGCAAGGAAAGCATTGGAAGAGAACCTGATGGGATAATTGTGTCTCCTCGAGCTCTTGCACCTCTTTCACCCTACTGCTTGGACTGAGAGAGAACTAATTACTGTACATGAGCTGGACTTAAGTTTTAGGTTGTTTCATAGTTGTGTTGGCTTTTCACATTAAATTTGCATTTGTGTAAGTAATGCAGCTTACTTATGCGGTAGGTGACTCTATAATTGCAGTGAAGCCACCACTGCAAATATTCTGCATGGGGTTGAAAAATGTCTCTAATGAAATATCCTCGAGGCAGTCACCAGGAAGTCTTCTAAACACATCAACAGAATCTCTCTCAAGCGATTGTCTATTAAGACGTGGCTGCTGCTTGCCTTAAAATCAGTTCAGAGGGTGAGAGACCTTTACTCTCTTGGTCCGTCCAAGTCACATACTCACATTGAACCAGAGCTGTGCCATGCTAAGGCAAAACCCATCCTTCATACCTTCAAGCACTGGGAGTTCTCTCAGATCCAGGATGGTTCACTTGGATGTTTTTATCTTCCATCTCACTGGGTGGAAAACATGCATCATAATTATGCCCTGCTGTTGCCATAGCATGTTATGTGCAACAAACAGGTGCACGGCAGCGATGCACAGCAGCTTTTTATCTGTTTATGCTGTCAGACAGGCTGGTAAACTCCTGTCAAAACACTCACCCATTGGCGTGGCAATGGCGTTTCACAGGTCTTTGTGGAGGAGATCATGGTTGGCACCCTGCCTCAATGTGCTGGGTGTGTCAGGGTTTCTCTTAAGGTCTATTTTGAACTCTGGTTCGAGCAACCTATGAGTGGTGAGCTGTTTTCCATTAATCTGCCCGTTGCCCCCATTTTCCAGTGCGCATTGTTCTCAAGGATGCACATTCCTCAGCCTCAGCTGGTGCTAAGCACTACTAGGGCTGGCAGGAGCAAGAGGCCATGCAAAATACCCATATCCAGGAACATTCTCAAGGGAACTGTGCAGATGGGTATTCAAGCCTTTAAAGTGCTGTTAGAGGTTGTGTGTACACTGTGATAGTAAATATTGTGACATTTTACACACTTAACCAACAGTCACATCAGGCAAATGCTGAATACAAAGCTAACCTTGTACTTGAAGACAAGAAAGGGGACAACTGATGGCAGCAAATAGAGATATGTACGGTCAGCTGCCTTGCTTCTTCTCAAACAGCCTTTCAGTACTCCTAAAGTATTACCCTCATTGTACAATGTAATTAATCTGTTTTTTATGTTTACTGGACTATATCCTCACATTTATATATTACTGAATGCAATGTTGAACTGAATGTGATGCTATATTTGGAGTATATTTATTTTATGAATACAAAAGTGATCTTTGACACCTACAAAATCAAATTACCAGTAACTACAATGAGCCATTTTTTTTTATATATTATTCTATACAAAATGTCACTTTTCTCCCAGTGTTTACTGAGATAATGTGTGAAAAGCAAGCATACAAACATTGACTACATTACTACTACTTACTACTACTACTAAATTTTTATATAACAAAGCCATGCATTGACTGAAGTCTTAGCCATAATGCTCACTGGCAGCTATGACTGAGGACAATGTGTCTAATGAGTGTAGATTAACAAGCTTATACAAGGGAGATTGTTGCCTTTATCTATGTCCAGAAGAGTTAATATAGACAGTTCTGTTGGACAGTGCAGTTGTTCAGCACTCACAGAGTGCTTATACCATATGCTTGATCTTTGAAGTAAATATAATATAGGTTCAGCCGGCTGGTTGGTGATGACTTTTGATCTAGCACCATCATCAGGTCAAAATTTCAGTCTGTCCAATACTTTGGTTTGTGACCAAATACCTTCAAAGTTAATGATATTCCCACCAGCCTCAGTTCTACTTTTTGCGCTAATTAGCACGTTAGATTGCAAACATGCCAAACTAAGATGGTAACAGATTGATGAAAACAATGATGTTTACAACACAGATATGACAAAACGTGCCATATATATTATAAATAGTTCATGCCTAAATGTTCAGAAAAAATGAAGACTGTATTTGTTACATCTCTCTAGCTCATTTTCACATCTCTGCTCACCCAACACTAGATATATCATAAAATCTCACAAGTGACTTAACATGTTGACCTTTCTCCTTTCACCATTTTCACACAAACGAACTATGACATACTGCCATGCATATCTAGTAACACTTTCATGCTTCAACATGATAAACCCATGGTATATATAATACCAAAGACCACCCTCAGGGCAGTTACATCATTTACTTCACCATGACCGCTAAAGATCAAAAACCAAATGTATCTATCTAACAATTTGGATATCTTTACAATGAGCATTACAGAGTCTATGGCTATAAACCCCAAGGCTTGTTAGCTTTCTCATTTAACATGGCCTGAGATGTACAGTGACATTACTCAGAATATTATCCAACTCTCTGTCTTGATCTTGCCTGATACATTGTGTGATGTTTAATAAATATATGCATTATCTACCATTTTAATGATTATTGAGGACAAGATTTTTCTTGCCATCTAGCCCGAGTGAATTAAAATGAGTGCTGTCTTAAAAATCCTTTAGCGCAGACACTGCAAGCGACCAAGAATGAAAGGCACAGTGGCATGTAGTACTATATTCTCTCTCATCTTAGGAAGAATATACAGCAGGACTACATTACCAGAGTGACTGAAGACTCTGTCTTGGATACTGTTTGTGAAACAGGCCTAAAATTGCTTAATCACTCATGTTATATTACTGTAGTTCACACATGACTAAATAATATTGTATTTGTGCAACAATGATTAAGTCAATTAAGTTCACAACTAATGTGCTAATGATCAAACACAGTAGAAAGGCATAGAGTGTGAACATCCAGACATAGAAGAGTTCCCCTTTCACTGAATGCTTTCAACCGTAGCTCATTGTCCATGGAAAAAAAAAATCTCTCTGACTTAAAGCAAAGGCACATAGACATCTCAAAATTAACATCACAAGACAGCGGTCTCGTAAGCCTTGGCCTAAATGTGTAGCTATGGCCAGCTCATCAATGCTTTAAAGAAATGTCCTGTATTATGCTGAGTGCATGATGTGGACTGTGTACTTCTGCCACTTTTTTTGTTCTAGTTGAAGTAGTGAACACAGGTCCTGGGACTCTCCTACTTCATGCCCTGGAACGCATCCCTCTCGACATTCTAGGGCTTCCTGACTTAGAAATGAGGCGCTGGTCCCCACATGACAAGAATACTAGTTCTCCTTAATGAGCCTGTGTCCTAGAGTGAGACACATTTTACACAATGTAGCTCCAAGGCTGCAGAACCTCTTATAAAAATGTAACAACCAAACGCTTGTTTAACACTCAAAAGCGATGAATAATAATAGAAAACAAAGAAAACACTGACAACATTCATTTTTTCCCTGAAGTGATTTTATTACAAAGTTCATGAGGACTTACAGTATTACAAGAGAATTTGTCAACATGCGAAAACAGAACAAAGCAGAACACAGGAGTTTAACAAACTGGTAAGATAAGACAATCCACTGTTCACAATAAACATAAAAACTGATTAAGTCCTCAGGAGGTGGGAGCCGGTGAATGACTACAGTGCAGGCATAGAACGGCCACATTCACACTGACTCAGCAAAGGTCAATCCAACCAAGGCAAGATGTGCACATCTCAAGAAAACATGTTACAATTTTTATATGCCATCGGCTTTTCTCAGAACTTTTAGAAAGCTTCACTTGTATGTACATAAAACTGTACAAAAACATGGCATCACAAGCATTTTATCCTATATAAATATACCAACAATTAGGATAACAACTAGATTCTCTCTTGCAAAGACATATTTTCAAGGCAATTGTCTTTGTTCTAGATGAACAGTGAAAAAGATGAAATGTGCAGTTTATTTCAGTCTGTTTGGGAGAGGGCCTTTTGAATATGAACCAGCACTGACATTTCAGAAAGTAAAATAAAAGAAAGCGAGTAAACTGTTTCTACCAATTATCTTTGGAATTCATGCTAAAATCACTGCCTGCTTGACAGCAGACACAGGGTTGTGGAGATCTATGTACACTACACCACCAACATTTCTTTATTTTTTCACACAACCAGTTTGATAAGAGTCTTTGATAAGAAAAAAAAATCCCCTGCCAATTTCAGTACAGTAATTTATCCATCTGTCCACAGAAATGATCACCATACAATACACACTACAGAGAGGCAAAATATACTCAAGTGAATTCAACATTAAATCAATGTTACAGTACAAATTAAACATTATTCAACATACTTTTGAGTGTATTTAGGTGCTTCATGATGTCCTCTAACTTTGATCAAGGAGAACCATTCTGTGTTTGAGAGAGAGCACAGTTCATTCAGCATGAGTTCAAAAGAAAGGTCGAACCTGGTGATATATTGTTCCAGGGGTGAGTAGCAGGTCATTAGCTGGAGTGAAAGAGTCCGACTCATGAAGGGGGGGGGAGGCCCGAGCTTGTTTTTATTTCGTAGAGGACTTTAATCAAACTCCTGTCATTCAGTTCAGAGCAACGGTCGACGATCACGATCACGAGTTAGCCGCATTTATTTCATGTATTGGTGATCAAAAAGACAAATCTGAAGATACATTCCAGATTCACTGAAGCAATAAGTGTACTTAGGCTGGAATCAGGTTATGATTTAACCCCAGAGATAAATCTTGATGCAAAGCAGTTGTGAATCTGAATTGAGCCAAAGAATTTAAATAGATAAAGTTGTGACTGAGGCTATGTGACATTGGATTTATCACTCATTGCTATCTTTCTCACTTGTCATTAATTCCAGGTCAGTGATCTTACCCGCTGCCTTCAGTTGGTGAAGGCACAGCTCTGAGAGGGGCGCATGGGGGAGCCGTGGGGGTTTATCACAGTGTATCATGGCTGTTGTTTAAATTTTATTTCAGTCGCTAAATGGCTTTGAAAACGGCATAATGTGCTTTCTCCCCCTCAAGGCAGGATAATCGCCCACCTTATTTAATCATGGCCATGTCCAGTAATTTCCATATGTTTTCAGTTTAATTATTCTAAACACAGTTTTCAATGGCAGCATGATGAGGTAAGTGCTGATAAAAAATACCCCTTTTAACTGATTGTAGCTCTGCGGGTGGATTTGCATTATCTGGTGGGTGCCTTGTCCTGGGGGTGTGCTCACACATGCCCTAGCTCAGGACTCATTACTCACCCTAATTAGGAAATGTCCATTCCAGGCTCTTCCACCCTTACTCAGAGACACAATCTCACTATGGAAATACTCTGCAGAGGTGAAAGGTATCTACAAATCTAATCAAATCAATGTTTAAATCAGAGACACCGGCTAGCTCTAAGATGTTGTAAGGCAGGCTATGTAGTCATCATTAACATCTAATTACTGACTAATACATAGTGTCCTTCAGACATATCCTTCAGATTCACTTGGAAAATCTTTGTAAAGATAAATGAAGCCCACGGGCATGCCCTATTTTTATTCTTTGCTCAATAGCCAAAGGAGGAAAAATACCTAATAACTTATTAAGCATGTTGTCCTCAATACAAGGAAATCATAATTAACAGGAGTTGCAGTAAATTGAGCCTGACTCCTACTATCTAATCCTACATTTAAGCTCAACTTTTCCCTCTATTTGTGGACATAATAATTGACATGAAATCAAATATTTAATTTGAAATCTTTTTATTTTAAAGCACCACACTGAATGTGGATTCTTTCCATTCAGTGGTTGCACTGAATGTTGAATTCACTTCTGAAGAAGTATATATCGAGTGAGAATACAGTGGGAGACTTTGGAAAACAAAGGAAGTGCTCTGAATGTAGAGCACCTATCTAGTTTACTTCAGCGTAATATTAAGTTGCGTAAGTACTTGAACTCTCCTGTGGCTCTCAAGACTCAAGTGCCTTCTTTCTGAACCTTAATGTAAATAACTGCTCATGCATTCATTAAATCTACAGGAGTTCTTATGGGTCGTGAGGGGAAAGGATTATGAGTTGCATGTAGAGCCCGTCTGATTGTCACGATAGAGAAAAGCTTTTTAAACTGACACACTGGTATGATTTCACCAACAGAGTGAGTCACAAGCTTTTGAATCAAAAGCCAATCAGAATGTATCGAGTGAGTAGTCTGCGTTTGGTCATTGTGACTCCAGGGGTACTGTGGCCAAGTCATGATGAACGATAGGTCGCAGTGCTGAGAGTCAGTGGAACATAATGTCAGTTTAAATGGTGCCACACAGCTTTCTCCACCAGTGGCAGAGCTCTACGGGGAGCAGAGGTAAAGGCCATTCTACTATGATTATGGGTCGAAGGTGTGTGTGTGATTGTGTGGAGCGGATAAATGCCTTCCACAATTTCGAACTCTACTCCTGGAGATGGTTTCAATCAAGTTTTAACAGCAGCAGCAAAGAAAAGCTTAAATATGCTAAAATTCTGAGGCAAGTTTTTTTTCAGCTTATGCCAGACAAAAAATATATGTAGAACACACCATTCAAATGTATTTACAGCACTGTACATTAAGATAGACCATTTCATTGATTGTTAGTCAAAAGTGTTATGCCTTCTGATAGGGCTTTACCGGCCGTCTAGTAAATTATCTAATAATGGCACAAGAGCACTGATCACAACTTTCAAATTCAAGAGATCACTTCACAGAATGGGACTTGGCTAACTACAACAATAATTAGTTACTACTAAAGTAGCAATTACCGTCTGCATTTCCTTTTGTATCCTTCAAGATTTTGTATAAATAAATGAGTGAGTGCATCAATTAACTTTGTGAAATTCTTAATAAATATGCTAATAAATTAATAATTTAAGGAGGAAATGACAAAAAAACAAGTGTTCATGCCAGTGATTGAATGAGTCACAGCCTATTGTTACCTACAAAACGGGCATTGGCTTTAGCATGTTTAGCATGTTTCTCCTTCCGCAGTGGGTGTATCTTTTCTTCATTTGTGCACCGATCGGATGATGATATTCCTCACAGGTAAATTTCCCTTTTGGGGGTGTGGGCAGAGGGGGAGGTGGGTGGGTACTCAGAGGCAACGCTCAGGGGCATCTCCTCTAAGGGGCAGTCCTGACTGGCGTCATGACCACTGTTGGAATAGGCACTGCGGGAGGGTGGAAGGCGCGACCGATGCTCCTCGCCACCCAGCCTGGCGCTCCCATTGGCCAGGCGTCCCAGGCTCCCTCTCTCCTGGTAAGGCACGAAGGTGGAGAGTTTCGGGAGGTTCCTGGTCTTGCGTACAGGGGAGGGATGCCCGGGCATCCAGCAGGCGTCTGAGTGGCCCAATTCGCTGCACTCGGTTGTACAGTTTCCGGTCATTGCCACATCAGGGAGAGAGCGGATATCTGTGGGCAGCAGAGAGAAAACAGCACCATCAGTGAACTTCATAGTGATAAACATTCAGAACAACATTCATAAAAGATAAAATAAAAAGTCATATAAGGCATTTGTGAACAGAAATGGTGTCATCTGAAACACCCCATGAAACCCCCCACCACCCCCCTCCTTGAGGTCTTTGCAGCTGTTGCTAAGCAGTGAGCAGCAGTTGCTATGTAGCTGTTGCTATGCACTGTGTAATGAGCGCTACTCTGTGTGTAGTCCACTAGCTGATGTGATACATTCAGGAGATGGTGTGCTGTGTCTTTGTCATTTAGAAGTATCCAGAAGCAGTTTGTCTGGTATGTTTGAAATATATCTCTGTACTGTTTATACTTTCAACAGAAATGTATTGATTTCTACTACATGTGATGTGTTTGCTGTAAATGCTCCAAATTTGTGTTAACATAAAGAAGACAAGCATACACAAAATACTACAAAATCACAGACATACAGCACATTGTTTGGTAACAAATGAAAGGGATGGATTCCTTTGGGCAAAAACATTGTTGAATGAGTTATTGATTGACAGTGCTGAAATGAGTTTCCTGCCCTTGATTATCATCCATTTTTTATTCAGTCTCCTAATTAAATAAATGGGTCCATGACCCAGTGACCCCATTTTAATGTGCAAGCTGTGATAGCTCCAAAATACGCTTGCTTCAACCATCACTCGAGAGTATCACATAAAAGAGAACGCTTCACAGAACACCAAAACGTTCTAGGCAAGTAAAATGCTACGGAATAACCCATGTATTTTGTTTACCAGCAATGTGCAGCTGGCAGCCAATAGACTTGTTAAGCAGCCCACCTGTTGACAAGCTAAACATACAGCTGAGATTAAATGGAAATACCCTTCAATTTATCTTTGTTATCCCTTCAGACTCAGGCTAGGGCAGCCAAATCAATGTCTGTGGAGAGAGAAGCAGACAACTAAGATCTGTGAGTCTGTGATGTCACCCACATGTAAAGTTTTGATTGCTGTGATAAATACATTACTGTAACGCTACAGTGTTGTCCACGCCATGAAAGAACATGTCCATCACGGGTGCCCTGTCTTGTTTTGTGGCTTACAGACGACATGTGAAAGAGAGAAAATGTATTCGTAGAGAAAGAAAAGAGCTCAGTGCTGCGTATACAACGGGTAGAAAGATGTTGCTGCATGTGCATGATGCAACCACAAGAGATGACGTATTACAAGCAGTAGTGAGAGTTCACAGTTAATAGAGAAAATGCAAGCTTGACAGTAAGCCTATGAGATGCACTATCAGTATTGTACTCATGACCAGTGGCAAGATAATTATCCCACAAAATGTCAGACCTCTGAGGCTGGAAAAAAGTGCATCTGGCCCACCAAGGCTCCAATCAATCAAAAGCCAAAGTGAGGCAGCTTGTGTGTTGACCAGGCATGACTTAAAATTTTAAACTGCGTAATGAAAATTAATGGTAGTTATTTATTCTCATTTCACGTTCCATATTTATGTCTAAAACATCCATTTCTCATCGGTAATCCATATACAATTGTCCCATTGTTTAGTAAAATAATAATTATTGGACAAAGGAGAATGCATAGCTCGATCTATTGTTGCCCTTAATCTCATTGTTCCTGTAATCCTAAATTGCTAGATGTTCAGGCTTTGAAATACATTTACTTCACAATTGGGCAATGTTCTGCCTTATCCATGCTTAATTATATCATTATGGTTAAGTAGCGAATTCTTCTCTCTGTTTACTAGGCCAATGTCAATGAACTGGGGTTCTTTTCAACTGAATAAAGTACACTTTTATGCTTGATTAATAGAGGGAAAACTGAGTTTGAAGCTTTGAGAAAAGACAGGCTACCAAAGCAAGGAGTGTGTGTGTGTGTACTGCCTCATGCATGATGATCAGAGTTCCATTTTTCTCAGCTCGCTAAGAGCGTTGTCTGTATGCATCACTGCAGTGAAATGGACTCTTGCTACAAAAGATGTTCATGGGAAGAGAGTTTGGGAGAGTGTTGAGGAGTACGCTTCTAAGCACAAGCACAGTTGTGTAGGCATCTACTCCAAAAGGATTTCACACTTGATTAAAGCCTCTCCACAGCTTCCAGGAGGTTTACGCCACACCAAGCGGCTTCGTGTAACATTCTGCGTAGCTCCACGACTAAAGATGTGTACGGAGGGGGGAAAAAGGTACATTGACACAGGTTTTCTAAAACACTTCTCATGCCACAGTTGTTCATGCTACTTTCTTTATGAATTAGAAATTACCATTGAATGTGTGGAATGTGAAAGGGCTTGGTATGAATACAATTCATGTCCACAAAAGATGCAGAAATGTCCCCATATTTACCTGTTTATGTATGATTTCTCTTTTAACTCATTCAGTCTCACAAAAGAAGAGATAAAAGACATAAAAGGTTAACCTGACTGCCACATCTTCACTGACTGTCAGGTTGGTAATTGACTTTAGGTTGACTGTGTTTTTAGAAAATAAAATTTGGACTTAAATTAAATGAACTGCCAACTAAAAGAAAACATGTAATGCAAAATGATTCCATGCACCAGTGACAGGAATTAAAGCACATTCTGAATTGTGCTCATCATCAAGGGCCATAAAATGAGCAATGACAGCTAAATACACTGCCTAGCTTGCCAGAGTCTGCCATTTTCTTCCAAAGGTGCCAAAGCACATATCGTATGTCATCAAGGGAGAACATAGATGCTCAAATGCCAGCTATTTTTGTAGGCTACTAACTTGCCTGTTAGTGTTTCATCTAAATTTTGCATGGTTTTATTTATAAAGTAGCTTTGACATATGATCTATTCTTCACAGACAATTTAACAAATGAGAGGTCTATGTACAGGAACTGCAACCTGTCGTGTTGGAGTAATTGTTGCTACATGCTGTCATTAGTGTGCTATAGTACATATAATTTCCAGTCACACATGTCGACTCACAACAGGTTTTCAACATGTAATAATAATAAATTGGCTATCATGTAGTTATGACAGAATGGCATGATAGGGTGTATCATTTGTGAAAGCACAAGTTTCTACATTTGCTTGCACTGACCTTTCTGTCACACTCAAATCCATCTCTGTAAAAAAAATCAATACTGATAATTATACTTTTGTGTCTGCCTTTTGCTGTGGCCATTAGCCATCTGTAGCTGTAGTACCCACTTACAGCGTGGCAGAATACTGTCTGCTCTGCACATCAAAACACACTCCCACACTTTGCTGAAATGATCATTGTTTGAATATTTGGTGGACATGATGAAGCAAATGAGTCAACCATGGGGTAAAGGAGCAGCCAAAGGCACAGTGGGGAAATTGGTATTTTCTCACCCACTCAAACCTGTTTTCTCCTGTACCTCTACCTGAAATAAATCTGCTCACAGGCTGGAACAAACCCTTTAGAGTTTATAGTCTTGTATGTCATGGATGGAGAGCCAAGGTGGACAATGGAGAAGAGAGAGGGAAACCACAGCACAGTTATGCTACTGGCTGGAACAGGCTGACTGGATTTACTGAGCTTGTGATTTGGTTTTGAAGAGCAGTGACTCAATGACATTTCTTCCTCTCTGCACACCAGAATTCTTTTCCTCTAGACCTGGAGATAGATTGCACCTGTAGCTTTCTCCTTTTATATTGGGTCAGTCTGCTTAAAGCAATATCATGAAAAAAACAAACAAAAGAAAAACAGTAATTTCCACCTTCTACCGCCCTCAGTACCACATCAACTACTCACAGTGAACCTTAGCAAAGCTGCTAAAGCACCTCCACTGCAGTAGCATAACATGCACTCCACAGTGCAGTTACAGAGTGGGGGTACACACAGAGCTTAACCCCCTGGCTGACAGATACATGTGAGGGGTGGGTTTGCATGCTGCTTGCATCAGGGTGCCAGTGGGAGGTGTTGAGTGTCTGAGGCAGGCTTCCTCATCGTCTGATCCCCTGCCCACGGGCATGGGGGAAGCTGCCTCTTCCTGAGATTTCACACTGCTCCTCTCTGTTTGATTGCAAATGCTGCCTCTCCCCACCGGCTGCTTTCCAGCGTGTGCGCCACACCGCTATGATCGATGGCGAACAAATATGAGAGACCCACTGCTCATAGAGGGATAACGGGGAAAAACAGCCACTATCGTTTGGGAGTGTATGAACGATATTAATGGTGTATTTGTGGCCCCTGCAAACAGTTTATGTGGCAAATGAAAGTTCCAAGAAACAAAAGGAGCAAGAAGAAATGTTCCACATCTGAGGAGACATTAGTGTCTGGTGCTGGCTATCAGTATAATGACTGGGTGTGAATGTATACTGTGGTTGTCACACTCTGTGAGGAAAAACAACAAGAAACCAGGGTTTTGTATTTCTTTCGCTATGACATGTCAAGTCTTGTTATTCAAGTGCTCAGAACTGTTTCTCACAGTAAGCAGAGGCAACCGAAAACACTCTTTTTTTTTTTTCCTCCAGAGGGGTGCATTTTTTAAGAGAGGGAAACTTGCGACAAGCACACAAACATAGTGTTGACATGCACATTCTCCTTGCTCATTGTAATGGAATACAAAAGAACAATGGTGGAGTTTGTAACTTCAGACATGCACTTGCACATCTCACAAGCAAAATTAGAATGTGTAGGCTTGAAGGCTTTGTCACCTTATCACTACAGAGAGTGAAGTGTGAGATAAAGCTGCAGTCTACCATTTTGTTATAATAATGTGATGGTATTCTGTAGATAATTGGTATGCATTTATTCCAAAACACGATTTGCGTACAACTGTTCACACACATATACGCAGCACCACTGACATTTTATTCTTAAAGACAGAGTTATAAATGCACAATAACATACATCCATCTTAATTTACACCTACTGTTTCCATGCATTTTATTTTTTTGTTTTATGAAAACAAAATAAAAAACCTAGGAACAAACCACTTTACACTGCAACAGAGATAAATCTGTGTCCCTTTGCTCTCTAAAGTGTAAATGGTTCAATGTTTTGGTGGAAACAAGCTAATCAATTTCTCAGTCAAACTGTCGGAGTAAGGTGATTCCAGGATAAGAATTGGTATTGAGGTTTAAGGCACATGTGTCAGAGTCTACTTCACAGATGTAAGGTCTGAATGTTTAGCTTCCTGAGCAGGCGAGCCGCTTGCTGACAAAGTCTGATGAGTGGGCATGTCGGCCAGCGGCACGTCAGGAAAAGCCGCTGTAGATGGTTCAGTGGGTGATGGTACAGCTCCTGTCAGTTCTCTCACCATCTTCCATTTTGTCTTGGAGTTCCTTTATTTGAAGACTGCCTTTTGTATCACTGCTTTTGACAAAGCCCTAGCACCTGCTGACAGATCACGCTATGCACCAGCTCCTCCAATTGAGAAGTTGATATGCAGTGTGATATGTCAACCAACACTAAGGCTTTGTCAAACTGTGACACACAAAAGGTATCTTCAGATAAAACAGATTCAAAACTTTGGCGGGGGGACTGGGAGGAAATGGTGATAAATGATGATACAGTTACTTTGGTAAGTAATATACTCGTTTCTCTCTTTGCAAGCAGAGGTGTTTGTGAAATGCTTGTGTGGAGAACAGTTTCATGCCTCTGCCCACAACAATCTGTTTGGCTTGCTGGCCAATTACTGACAGGAAACTGCATTCTGAACCTTGACAACAGAATATTGATCCGCAGCGGCTGCCAATGCAAAAAAAAAAAAAAAACAAAGCAAATTATTTATCATGAACCCAGTGATTCAGGCTTATGATTATCATAAAGTCCTGTTTCCAGTTTCAAGACTGTATCTTGATTGACTTAGTTCCAGCAGTACCAGTTATGCGTTTGTGACTGCAAGGTAACAACAAAATAACAAATAAATGGTAAGTCTCCAGATAACATCTATCCATTTGCATTAAGACATTAAACATCCTGCAGTACAGTCTTGACCATGGACTTATACAGTTATTCAAGTTAACTTTGCCTTGAGAAGAAATGATGCCTACATCGTGTTACCTAAATCTTTCATCAGGACAGTCAGCTTGGATAATAAACAGCATTACTCTATATGCTGTATTCAATCTCATATTAATGCAGAGAGGACTTAAGGGATTCAGACTTGAATGTGAATGTTGAGTTTGAAAGGCATTAGTTAGACATCAGTGCCTTCCTCTATATTTAGAAATTTGCATTTAGTCTTCAGGCCAATAGAGGTATTTTATTAATGCTGTTCATTTAAATCTGTATTGGGTGCAATAACAATAATAATAATAACAATAATAATAGTGTAATAACATGTATGTATGTAAATTCAAATAACATGATATACATGGACGTCATTAGTCATTGATCATGAAAAAGTCATAATAATTTAAGTTACACTATATATATATAAGATTGAATATTAGAATTAACTGCATAGACATTTTAGCTTCATAGGTGTATTGGGAAAGAGTTTTTTTGTAATCATATAATACATTTATGGTGGCCATGTGATAACCTGTCTGCATAATTACATTTAGGCCCACTCTGCTTCTTCTTTCTCTCACTCCTGAAATAGGAAACCTTGCATTTCCCATTCACTTTTCTGTGTAATTTAATTAGAAAAGCTGAAAGAAATGTAGACTAAATCCCTGTGGTGCGAGGTTGTGACTGGATGCTCAATAGGCTGATGATTTTTTTTTTTTTTTTTTTTATACTTTTTTTCCCCCCACAAAGTGTAACTCCATCACAAATTCTGCACAGGTCTAGTGAGAAGAAGAACTTGGCTCTCAACAGTTTAAATCAAAGTTTGTTTGAAAACATTTTCAGCCGCTCGCCGCTGAACAACCTCATTGTTCTTAGTTCTGCTGAGAGCAGATGTGTATGTCGACCTGTATTTCTGGTGCAGATTAGCTATTAAAAAAATGTGGGGACTTTATTTGGCTTTATAATTGGTGATGGCACTCAGGTTGGAAGTGAAGATGGAGTTGAGAAAAATGAACCACCAAAAATATTGAGATGTTTATGACTGATTTAATGGGAAATATTGTCATGATTATTAAACACCGTTTTATCACCAGACCCCTCTCTGATTGCTGTGTGACATTTGCATGAAGAGTCACTTGTCTATTCCTGTCTCACACCCAAACGTTTTTTTCTTGTCTCTTGTCTCTTGTCTGAATGTCTCTTTCTTGGTCCGTGCCTTTGAAGCTTTCTTCCTGCTTTAGGCTTTCACATTTGCACTCTCTGGCTCTTTCTACCACAGTGGCAGCGCTCTGTGGCTTCATACTAGCATGTGCAAGATGTTTCATTTTGCAACAGCAGAAAACAGAGCCTATGAATTCAGTCTTACTGTTAATGTTCATTGCATTTAGTGCAATAATACTGTTGGGCTTTTATCTTTGTTTGTCGCCCACGTACTACCCTGTCTCTAAGAGCCTCCATTTAAACCATTACAAAATTTCAGTGGAAAATAAATATTTTTTCTTTCATAATTACACCAAGGGAGTGGTGAAAATGTCCTTTAAGTGTATCCAATATTTTGACTGGATATAACTGGTTCTAGATTGCTTTGATGGTCATTAACAGCTACAAGTATATGTTCAAATTGCACCGGATAGCATGGGTACAACTTTTATTTTCATCAGTAAGAGAATCAAAGTCTTCTACATATGTGATCTACAGTTCTAATCATCAAAGAAGGAATTATTTTCCTCTCAGGATTTTCCCCTGGAGTTAATTTCGATGCACCACTTTCATGCTCACTATCTTTCACTGATTGATCTTATTGACATGTAAAACGGATGTCTTCCATGATCCATTTGTTGTTTTTCCTCCCCTTTCGATCAAGATGTTATCTCTTTGCTAATTCTACCTTTGATCTCCACGGTCTACAGTGTGAGACGTCGTTAACTTGGGGCTAACATTAGCTGCTAATTATGCCTGCACCTGCATACAAGGCGGAATAGAAAATAGAAATGTCTAACCATGAACAGCACAGAAAGTTTGTTTTCCGAGTAGTTACGTATTCGCAGCTTCTTGCCATGTCTTGTGGGCTACATGGCCTTGCCTATGGCCATAGTTGTTCCAAGACAACATTTATCATTTGATCATACATCATATCCTTAAACCAGAAACCAAGTGGTCAGGCTCAGATTGTGATCAGAGAACTGTGTAGTCTGGGTGCATTCTAGGCAAGATGCATATATCAGCACGAGTGATATAAAGATTTAACTGTGATAAAAATTAATACACACAGATTTAAATAATGCAGTCACAGGAGATACATCATTTTCAGTCCGAGTATGGACAAACATCAACATAATCTCACAAAATCCGATCTTCAGAATCATATAAGCAGCCCATGTATGCGGCTAAATGATGACCCTGGGGAGGCAAAGCTTTATTTGACCGCTTACTGTAGCCAGAGACTTGCTGCGTGACTGACAATTCACTGGGAAAGTCAGAATACTAACGCAGTCAGATGGAAAGCTCTGTTCCTGCAATGCTCTGAACAATACAGCTATGTGTTTGGAGCAGGACAATTCAAATTTATAACATGATGAAATATGGAAATTGCCTTTTGTGCAGCAGAGAGGCAACAGGAGAGAACAGCAGCAATCTCCAAATGCTGTGCTGCCAGGCCTCAGCTTTTCTGACAAGGCTTTGATTAAAGAAAGAGGAAAAAATATCACATGGAATCAAGAGCGTGATTGAATATATAATTATTAAGGAAAACTGCAAATTTCAGTCTTTAAATATGGACTTAAAGAGAAACGCAAAACACAGAAGGCAGCAGGGGGTCATCATGTCTGCTTATGAGACCAGCATGATTCCCCCGCCCTGTTCTTCCTTACGGATCCATAGTATTCAGCTGCATGTTCGTGATTGACCTTTATAAGCTTCGGCATGGTGAACAAGTGTCAAAAGTCATGTCCTTTGATGTTGTTGAAACCCTCTAACAGAAAGAATCATCACCAAAATAACAAAGGTGACCTAATATTAACTGAGATATTGGAGTAAATGTGGGGGAGAGGCAAGAACACTTGGGAATTTCTGGGAGGCCAAGTATTTTAGTTAATTGAATGAAGACCCCCATCTGCACTTTAGTGCTGTGTATTAAAAGGGCATTAAAATAGCAATATAAATGTTTTATCACATTAGAATAACATAAATGGACAGGACACTACACTACACTACATTATGAGATAATAAAATGAAAGTTTAATGAACTGATTAAAAAAATAGGTCAGTGACGGAGTCTGGATCTGTCTGTGACCCAACATGAAAAGAGAAAAATATCATAAGCCTCCACGTTTCAGTCAACCGTTGAGATTGAGCCGTGCGCACCAGGCATATTCACTTTGCTTTCATGTCATGTGAGTGTGGCTAGTGATGAGGTAGATTGGGGCTATCAAGTGTGAGGAAGCCATAGCAATAACAACAACAAAGCAGGAAAGCAGTTAGAAGAGGGAAGAAAAGCAAATGCACAACTAGAGTAAACATCGATGTTTTTTTTTTTTTTATTAAAGTGGCTGCACCCACCATCTGTTTTTTTCAGTGCCTGTGGTGGCTGTGTTTATGATGGGTACCTCAACTCCAGGGTAGATACAGTTTCAAAGTAGACAGCTCATCAAGAGCGACAGTGAGTGACAAGTGTTGGGACCTTGAAACATGACCATCTTAGAGGGAGTTACCCGAAGGGAAAGTGAAAAATCCATATTATTGCTTTAAGTAAAATAAACCCCTGGTGGTGACCAGTGACTTGCAAAAAGATGTTTCTGTTACAGCTTGGAACTAGCACAAATCACTCACAATTTTACAATGGAGTGAAGTACACGCTAATTAAAGCATATCCAGCAGATACGCAGGATGAAAACAAGCTTCATCATGCAAAATTCTGTCAGAATTACTCCACTTCTGGCTTGAGAACAAGGGCTCTTTAGGGAAGGCTTGAGCCAGGAAGTGAGTTTTAATGTGAGTTTTGAAAGCCAGAAATTGCTAGTACTGGTGAAGTGATCACTGAGATGTGGCATTGATCAAAAAACCCTTTCAAGCCCCTGTAAAAATATTCTATTTTTTTTTTTTTTTTTGGTAATAGGGCAGTAAAGTGAAGTTATGGCACCTTAAATGCATACCAATGTAACATGCATGGCCATGAGGTTAAGCAAGACAAATTCAGGTTATTTCTATTTAGCTCAAGGCATGCAGAATATTGACTGCATGATATACCATGTTAACACAAAACTGCAAATTAAGAATTGATCCATTCACAAGGTGGATATTTCCATTTGTAAAGAAATGTACTGCTGCTTTCCATTTAGTGTAGAAAGGATTTTTTCAGTTTCACTGGATATAGTCTTCATTGAGTTTGTAAGGTCCTTGAACTGCAGTGAATTCTGAGATATCCTCAACTGACTGTGAGAAAGCCTTAAAGCAAGAGCGGCTCCATTCCTCTGTGACTCACTGGAAATAAGGAAATGCATGTCAGACCCATACAGTACAATTCCAGTCCCTCAAGTGCCATCCATCATTGAAGGGCAGAACACTAGTTAGAGGGAGGTTTGGCGGCTCTCGGTCCCCATCACACTATGATGGAGAGATGACCCCCGGGGCCTTTCTCTGATGCCGGCTTGAGCTGCCCGACCAACTGAGGTTGAAGTGGATATGGCCCCTCGCCAGCATCCCCTCCCTGATGCACAATGCTCTACCTGCTCTACGAATCACATCTGGGGTGAGTCTGGGTAAGACCCTGTGAGAGCAACAGAGCACTACCACCACTTTCTATTTCTGCCTCCATAATTATCCTTAAAGTTCCAACTCATGATCCCATGTACCTGCCAGTGGACACTCAAGCTAAAAGGAGCAACTCTTACAGCCATGAACGACACTGGGCTAATTAAGAAATCTTTCTCCATGTGTCTTTATAAACTTGTTCTTTCAAACCCACGTTTACACACACATTACCACCTCCAAACCTGCTGCTTCAGCACGCTGTAGCCCAGACTCACTGGAGTGGCAAGAGCAGGCAGTGTGCTATCCAATTTTTGCCTAAGTACAGAGAGCCATCCACGTTTGTTAGAGTAATACATGAGCACATCTAAAGCTTAGGGATACTGGCTTAGGCATACTGGCTCACTCATTCATTTTACAAGCTTAGTGCTAAAACCGGACATTTTCAGTGGCAGCGTGGTGTTAAAAGCACTATTTATGGAACCTAATGTGTGCTTATATGCATGTACTTTCCTTTCTGCGCATAATTCAGAACACTCATCTGGGTTTTCATCCATGTTATATACATCTGGATAAGAGCTGAGTAGCTTGTGTAGATCTCAATTAAAATGACGAGATATGTCCCTAGAAAATGTTCTAGAAATTGTCTGCTAAATCAATCATGATTTATGCTCTCCGCTTCTTTATAATTTAAACAACATTTAAATAAACATGTTCTATAATTTAAACAACATTTTTACAGTTTTTCCATGTTTTCCCAGCAAGAAAAAAAAAATATATATATATATAATAATACCCAACACAAAACATACAGTATATTCAGACTGTACAAACTAAACCTCAAATCAATTTCAGGTTCTGACAAAAGCATGCTATTATCAGTGATGTTATCATCGCAGTCTTCCAGTCAGCTGGACACAATGATGAAACTGCAGAGAAATCGCTTTTATGTGTAAAAGAAGGTAGTATGAAATTGAATGCAAGGGGTAGATTTATTGGGATAATGGGACTTCTATTCTGGTTCAATCTAGATTTCACAAGTGGCTGCAATCTTTGCCGCACAACAATATGTCAGTTCACACTAAGACACAATAAGCCAATTCCATACTTTGCTACAGTTAATGGTCTGAGCTGTGATGCCGTGTCCTTTCTCTCACACAGCCCCCTCACTCAAAGGTTTGGCCTGTCTGCAGTCATTTGACAAATACTGTAATGTGCAAGGCCAAAGTTTTGGCTGAGCGTGTAGGTCGCATTGTTAGTGATCACACAAGCGAAAGCACATTTTCGGATTCAAATTGGGCGAGGAAAATCTAGACACGTTCAAAACTGTGAGGCCTTGACACATCATCAGTTCCATTTTGGATTCAGCTGCATTGTCCCATAAAGTCATTGGTAAAAGGGTGATAGTAAACCATTGTCCATGGTGTCAAAGCCTAATCTAGGTTAGAGAGTTTAATTCTTTAATTCTGCTCCAGTTAGGATCTTCCAGTGACCTATTTGCTCTGAAATAAAATTACAAACAATCAGGGGGTAACAAACAGCAGCAGCTGATGTGAGCAGAGCACAATGCGTGTGCTACAATGAGCTCGGGATTATAGGCCTATTACTCATGACAACTTGCCTCAGGGGACCACTTATAAGCATGTTTTTTTTTTCTACAAAAGCCTCCACAAAACTGCCAGTCCCATGACCTGTCCCCTCTCGGGTGGTGGCAGTTCCAGCAGTGGCTGGCGTAGGCCACGGTGCCGGTACAGGGTGGCATGGTCTCCACTGGTGGTCCTTCTTTGTTTTTCGACCAGAGGTCAGCGAACCCCTTGTGGTCCGTGGTGTAATTGCAAGGGGTCCGTGAAATAATATAATATGCAGGGGGTCCAGTATCCAAAAAAGGTTGAGAACCACTGGTCTACTCCATTCAATAGTACAAAACAGGCAGAGTCTGTGACAAGGCACAATGACATCTGTGTGAAGAAACCCACACGCCTGCATCAGCATGCTATACTGGCCCAATCTGGCACTCACAGGACAAACAAGCCCCATTACGCTGATGTTCTGCCTCTCCGACTGCACAATGTCTTCCTCCAGATATCTCTTTATTTAAAAATGTTCCTCATGCTATGCACATTTATACATGCGTCATATTATTTTAGTGCACACACAAAACAAGTATTCACATGGAACCAATGATGTTGAAGCAGTAATGAATAAAAGCAGAGAAAAATCCCTGACAGGAGTTCAAAAAGAACAAATATACAACACTACATGCATCATCTAAGAGATCTAAGGCAGGAAAATCAGACAGCATTACTAAAGAACCTCATTATCATGCAAATGCCATTTATTCCATTTTATCTCACCCTTCTCAATAGCCCATATGGCAGTGAGTCCACACAGAGGAAGACACAGAGAGACCTCATGCTGGGCAACCGGCCACATCAAAATTCCTCCATCTGTGGTCAATTGAGTTTGTGTGTGTGTGTGCGTGTGTGTGTGTATGTGTGTGTGTGTGTGTGTACCTGTCTTCAATCCACCTGTGTCCTGTCGGTGCTAGCCCTCATATCACAGCCAAGATGCCTAACAACTGATCCCCAGAAGAGTGATTATTGTCTTGGTTGGACTGGACATGACGGGATTGCCGATCAAACTTGTGTCCCAAGAAGAGAGCAGAGGCCTATCAAGGGACCCAAATGAGTCATGCCTGACGGTTCTGGGCGGCACGAGGTTAAACAATTTATGTTATGTGACTCCTGGTGTGTGCAGGGACTCAAAATATGCTAACTGGCTAGGGTTGTCATCAGTTTTCTTTGTTATGAAATGTAAGTGCTGGAAGCCATTGAGAAACTAGGTGAAACAAAATCAAATCAAGTGAATTCATTCATCTTGTGTTACTGATATTATATAAATAAACAGTTTTTGGTACTTGTGTCATTTTTATCAGGACTTGAAATGCCAGACATATAATATAAACAGCAAATCACCAAAGTGATACATTCTCCTCGTGAACTGATCATTAACAAATATTGTACTATAAATCACTTTGATTTGATCCCTAATCAAAATCTGATCAGCAGTGTCTGAGACACAGTGGATGGACAGATGGGACAGACAAAGACCAGTTCTTGGTCCTCCACTGGTTTCACTGTGGAGTTTCACTGGAAAGGAATAAAAGGCTTTGTAATTTATGTAATGATAACTGTCTGTGGGATGAATATCATGTTTTGTTTGAATGTAAAAACACAACTATTATGAAGAATAGATAGAAGTACCTGCCAAATACTTTGTAAACCATCCTTCTATGTTTAAACTTATATTATTATTGAAGACAAATAAACCAAGGATAACATGTAAACAAGGTGCATTTTTGAGTAATGGTCTGCCTCTCTTTAAGTGACTTAGTCTGTGCTAAAGATCTATTCTGGCTGTTTACCATTGTACTACTGCTTTGTTTTCTATTGTACTCCATAACACAATGTGGTTTCGAGTAAATAAAATCTGAATCTGAGTCTGACAAATCATGCATCTTGACAGCAACCAGACATACAAGATAAGCATTTTTCATGCTTTCTAAAGCAATCAATTTAAAAAGAATTACAGAGCTCAGTGATTATGATGAGAGTCTATTAAAGTAAAATAGCACTGTAATCAAAATGATTTAGAGATTTGAGTGTGTGATGTAACAAAGTCCAATGTAAACAAATACATGCATGCAGGTGCGTGCACACACACACACACACACACATCCAAGGGATAAACATTTTCTGATGAGGCTAACCAACAGCTGAGCAATGTGCACGTGACACGCCTGAACATAAGAGTGAAAGATACACATGGGAAAACTGAAATGGAGTGCACACTAACACAGCCTGAAGACAAGAATTAGAAAAAAGTGGGAGGAGGAAGCAGCTGCTCAGGCAAAGGAAAAGAGGAACTCTAGAAATTAATTGCTGCAGATCAGGCAGCATACATGCCTTATATCAGAAATGTTATTACTGTCGTTTGAATCTACTCTTAACACCAAAGCCTAGAACCATGAGGGAATACATTGATGTCTACTTCAGTGAATCGGAGAAACACTTTTGTCTCTGCCAACCAGTCCAAGAACACCAAGTCATATTAACTATATTTAACAACAAAAATAAAATTTAACACAAAAATTCACCAACTAATATAAAAATAACTAAAAATTTGTCTTTGCTAGTTACCAATCTCTGGCATTAATATCCTTAATACTGGCCTGTCAACAGACTTTATATCAGCTAACTGACTCGTCTTTAGGTGCACTTCAGGAAATCTTTAGATGCCTTTAAGGATAAAAAAACTTTTGCCCATGGAGCTCAGACTCTAGAAGCTGACCTGATACCAGTCTAATATAGTCAAGGTCTGACTGTTCACATTGCTCCACAAACAACCAAAAGTGGATCTAAAATGGATCATGAACTACATCACTCTCCACTGTAGGCCACTGGTGCACTCTCAAAATGTAGATTCGCCACTGTCAAAGTTCAACTTGTATAACAAAATGCACATCCATGTCGATATTTCTGGGGCCCAGAGATGCAAAGGCTGACAGTCTGGGGTTCATATATTGCTTTTTATCCAACTTAAATGGAGTGACACATCATGCTCACCTTCCCATTTTTTGCCTGTCAGTCATCTCTACTGCAATGAATAAAGCTCCGCACCAGTACAACCTGTCACTCTGTCACTCAAATGCTTAAAAAAAGACTTCACGTCACCATTCAGGTGGAGCAGGGGAGGAATTCCTCTGTCTCTTTTGATTTTCCTGTCTAATCCTTCATTTTATGTGGGCTCTCTGTTATCTCCCTGAAGTGGGAATCACATTTTAATTAGGTCTATCCTTGGTTAGCAGTTCATCTTTGCATCTCCGTCTCCTATGTGTTCATCCTATGGGCTTTGCCTCCTTGTCAGAGACTCTTAGTCCCCGCTCCCTGTCACAATCTAACATCTCCCCCATCTTGTGCCATCTTTTCATTCTTTAACTGCTCCATCTCCACTCGCAATCTTGCTCTCCTGCTGCTGACAACAAAGAGCACCCTGTCTGAGAAAAAACCTGTGTTCTGCAGATGGGAAAAACACAATAAACAGCCACAACAATAGAGAAAAAAACAGAGTGCATATATTACACATTTTAAGTGCAGAGAGCAGATGGAAATAATCAGCTGTTGGCTCATGGGCCTTAAACAGCTAGCCTGTGTATGTGATGACTAAATCTATCCATTAAATGGGATATTAAATAATCTCTGACCTCTATAGGGTTAGAGGAAGCTGCAACATTGGCAAGAGTCATCCTCTTGTACACACCCACCACCCCTTCCTATCCTTTAATTATATCACAAACTTATACAAACAAATACACATTTACAATAGAGATGAATAAGTCACCTAATGACATCCAACATAATTGTCTGGTGAAGAGTTGAGGCATCACAATGCAAAATAATATACTAATGATATAACTTTGTCATGCGCTATTTCAGCATGAGGGTGACACATTTTAGCCTGTGACACTTTGCAACTGGGTGCGCCTGAGATTGAAATAGCACCCCCCCCAACCCCCCCCCCCCTTCCAAAAGAAAGAAATCTCTCTGCATCTGTGATGTACAGGCCCATTGACAAAGGGTACTTCTGTGTGTTTTTCACTGAGAGTGTGACAAAGTAACTGTGAATGTTGATCAACAACTCTATCAGGTCCTTGCTCATAAAAACCCTGTTTTGTATATGTCACTAAAAGTCTTATTACTTTTCCTTAAAATCCACATTATGCAAAAAAGCAGAACCGCCCATGCTTTTGAAAATGAATCTATACGTTCACATAAATGAAAAAATGGAAAGGTGAGCTGCAAAATATCAGCATGTAAAAGTGTCTAATCCAGAGAGCGGTGCAATGCAAAATACTATAACTGGAAATGCACCATGTAAATCACTTACCATACTGTGTTACAAGACAGGTAATGGATTATGTTTGACAGCTTAAGGCAGCAAAATTGTTATTATGATACTCAGTTCACAGAATGGCAGTTACAGCTCTGGCTATGACTTTTTTTTCTTTTAATATGGACCAATGCTGAGATCATCAGTGTTTAGCCCCTGGATTGATTACCGTGCCTCGAAAATATGGCTCCTGCACACCTAAGCTGTAGTTTAACTTCATTCCAACTAGAGGCAAGGAAATGCTTAGAGTAAACACAGTGATGTCTGCACAGATGTCATGGTTCAGATTTATTTAGAGGGCAAATGCTCCATTAGTTGGGCTTTTTTAATTAGCACACTTGTGAGGAAGGGTCATTAAGGATGTCTGACAGAGGACCTGCTGATGAGGAGGATGGAGACACTGCTAACGCCGACCCAGAAACAACACGCACACACACACACACACAGATCTGCTTAAAAACCAATAACATTTTACACAGTCATCGACAAACACAGCAACTCACTGTCAGTGGTGTCACAACATTTCCTCTCTAAAGTTGCCACAGAGCACAAACAAATCTTCCACAAATGTCTCCATTGACAACACCACACACACACACACACACACACACACAGAAAGCCTAACAGATCCATTTACATTTAAATACATATTCATACATAACAGAATGGAGGGGATTGTCATACCATTTTCAGGGTGTTCAGTCTCTCCAATGCTGCCATCTGGAGTGGTTCTCTCATAGTGGTCTTCAGGCAGGGTCAGGGGTCCGATGCGAGGACCAGAGGATGACTTGCTGCTGGGTGTCTCTGATTCCTCCAAGCCGCTGTCATAGTAGCTGTGCTGAGAGGTATCCTGCAGGTCTTGCACAGGGTTGGTGGTGGAGAAGGTCACTCGCCGATGGGGATGCTAAAAAACAGAGAGACAGTAAATGAGTTTCTTCTTTTTCAACTTCACTTTTCCTTTTGTTTGTTGGTTCCATGGAGACACCAAATAGGTTGTGTGGTAGCAGTTACAGCTCAAAACTCCACCATTTAAGACAACTGTCTGAAATTTGCCGGCCTTATAAAGTTCACTCTTCAAAAGTCAGAAAATAGTATTAAATATTAAACACTCTTAAATATTAAATAGTCTTTTGCACTATTATTATTCTGAAGATTATATAAGGTAGAAATATATGAACGGAGTGAGGTCACAGACTTCAATAATAAGAGTGTGCATATTAGCAGCAGCATAAATTGAATAAATTGAGGCAAAAATACATACACTATTAAAATATCTCATATTATACCACAGAATTTAGGTATCTAAATATGGGCCATGTGTTTAACTGTCCTGTATATGTAAAGAATGATTAAAATCTATTTGTATGCAGTATATAATAAATGAGCAGATGTACTGTATGTTCAAGAACTTTAGAGAAATGTGTTGACAAAACATCACAAATCCTGACATGATGATAATGTATATGATTATAAAACTCTACACACCTTATCTATGACAATAAAACAGCAGGTACATCCAGGGTACAGACATTGAACATGTGTGTATTCATGTTATCAGATGGAGGTGGTGTACAGTATGTACAAAAATAAAAAAACAATAACGTACATATTCCATGCACATTATTGTTTGTTATTTACACAATTAAACTCAGAAAATGTTATTGGATAGAAGTAACCTTTGTATAGAGTTATAGTAATTCCTGTGGAGATAATGTCTATACATTTGTGCAGACTGTGCAAACACATGTCAAACAAGTGACATAGGGTGTTCAAGAGATTGAAAACGTGGAAAGTAATATTATTGCTGCTATTATTATTATTACTCAGGCAAAAGTTTCATTTTATAAATCTGCCACTGCCAAATGAATTCTGATGACAATGATTGGTACACTAATCAGTAGCCCCAGCGAGCTACTTCCTATCTCCATATTTTAATATTTTCCCTTTCCACAGCTTTTGATGTTTAACCGAGCGGAAAGCTAGACAATATTTCTGCAATTTAACTGAAAAAGAATCCCAACAAGATCTAAATAAGGCTAACAAAAAGAACAAAATGAGCATTGGAAACATAGTTTGTGACAGTCACTACTTTGCCAGCATTAGAATACATCATTAGATCTGCTTTCGCTGTTAGATACTGATAAGCTTTGATGAAAGAATAAAAGAGTAAATGAATGAATGAAAATACTGATGAAATCCTGAATTTGATAGCTTGAAGAGGAGCAGAGCGCCATATAATAAATCATTCAAGATCACACCCTTTATCAAATTGAACGGCTTGTAAATACAGTTAGGAGACCATTAAATTTCCTCTTCTAAAGATCAGTTTACTAATGGCGACTTACCACCGATCCACAACAGAAAGATGACTCCTTATAGTGCACATGCAATCACACTCTTCCCCCACCCCCACACATGAGCACCTCTCGTAAAAGTCAGGAAAGCACTGATACAGCAGAACAGGCCTGCCTCTGCTGCTCGAGTCATCCCAGATCAATACCACGGGTCTGTGCTTTCTACCATTCAACCACTTTTCTGCCAAACAAATCCATGCTAGAAATCATTCGAACCATCATCCTTTTAGTACATACACACCAGATATTGAGAAATGCTTTTAGAGCTCGGGTAAGTGCTATCAACACTGTGTTCTTAATACCATTACTGGGCTTAGAAATGTTTCCAGAAACCTGCTCATCTCCCATCATCTCAACCAGACATATTTTTGCTCACTGCGCAGCTGGATCTCTTAGTCCTTCATCTAAATAATGATTGAGTTCTGGGATGCATCATATTTTTTCACCTAGTACTGCTATAACATCAATATATCAAACAAGGTATACATCAGGAAATCTATCTTAGCCCTATAAGCTACCTGCTAAATTTTCCAAACAAAAGAGAAAGATTCTGGAGACACAACAAAACAATGGCTCCTTATATATTTGTCTGTGATTTGTATGCCTGGTGCAAAAACAAGAAAAAGAGGGAAATGGGATGACTTGAGGGATAAGAGTAAAACATTTGTTTTCTTTCCATTAAACATGCTCTTTGATTGGTGCTGCTTTGCACAGTAACATTTTCTAACTCAAAAGCTGTGTGTGTTGAGCTGGAAATATGTTATCTATCACAGAAAGAACGCACTGTTTATCATTACTCGCTCATGTAAATTATTTGCGATAACAGGCCAAACTTATTACAAATTCTCAGTTATTCTACTACTGTTATTGTGTTATTTAAATAAATGTACTATTGCCTCGTGTTGCTGGACTAGACAAATGATATATTTCAATAGTGCATTCTTAAAATGATCGGGGGTCTCTGTGGCTCCGTGAGTATTTAAATGCTGGGCGGCATTTACAGTTGTTGTTCAAATATGGATTCTTGCTTAAACTTCTCCTCAAGGCATCACTCCAGAGAGTCAGCATGTTTCCTGGTTATGATAACTAGCTAAGGCTGCAGAGATGGGAAATAGATTCTCCTTTTAGTGGTAGCACAAATCCTTTGCCAGGCCTTGGGGGCTGCAGGGATGCAGTAAGACGGAAGGATGGAAGGGGAGGCTGAGCAGGAGAGGGGAGTTGGTCAGGCAGACACGGACGGCGCTTTGGCTGGAGGGGACAAGCAGAAGGATTAGATTCTAGGAGACTGGAGGCGGGAGTGGGGGATTGTTTGGGCATTGTGGGTAGGAGTAAGAAGCTATGGGGCTAAGAATGAAAGAGGGGACATTTATGATGACATCTAAATTCATAACCCCATTTGGATTGGGCTAAAATGGCCTCATTTATGCGCGTAAAATTACAATCCCAAAGCAGATGGAAAGATTCAGCAGGATTCTGTCTTTATGAGGGGACCAAGACACATTTTAACAGAGTAATAAACAGCAATCATCCACTGCCTACCTGGAGCTCCCGTAGCGTTTGGAGCCCCTTTTTCTGTCAGGCTGCCAGAAATATTATCTACAACCTACTGCCTCAGAATAATCCCAAGCCACACATGGTTGCACCTGAATGTTTCCATTGATACACTGATATGCCAAAAAGCCAAAAGAGATGCTGGCAGTAAATTAATTATGTAGTTTCTTTGATTCATTACTGTTTGCATGGATTCATGGTCAAGTAAGATTAAAAGTGATCACAGTTTTATTATATACTGTAAATTAGGTTAATTTCCCCTTTAACCAGCTGTCCTCCACTGCATTAAGTAAACAAAAACAGTAAAAATCAGAATGACTGCTACGTCCACCTATTTTCCTTAAGCTTTTCAGTGCCATAGATCCCACACTTATCTACACAAAGACCACCCCCACCCCTAGTGCTGAGATTGCGTTGCTTTATTGCCTTGAACATAATGCACTTGAAAAAAATAAATTAAAAGCAGACTGTGCACCTACACTGCATGACAGCCTGTGCCTTTCCTTTCCCATCTGCACCTCACACGTGCATAATTGGTATTTCAAAAACATGGGTCAGTACCTGAACTAGTCAACTTTGCATGAACAAATAAGCTACTTGTTATGAATCACATATATAGGAATGATTTGCACATCATGGCCTTTACACAAGTTTGTGTCATTTCTAAAATTGTAGATTACAAAATAAAGGTGAGAGATTATTTTCTCCACAGACAAAAGAAAAATGTCTTTTCTCGTTTTTTTTGAAAAAAGTTTTGGGAATGTTTTGATTGTGACTGACATCGCCTTCTTGTTGTGGACATTGCAACATACAGTATAATACCTTAAAAACTGTTGTCTAACCAGGGCATGCTGTTAAGGACGAATTTTTTTGGATGACCAAATGTCAAATTAGAGGGTCATGTCACAAAACAAAAATTATTTAGGAACTCTCAGGCAGAGTAATAAGTAAAGATACATTACAAGCTTTTAGATGTGCTTGTGGCTGTGTCTCAGGAGGTAGAGCAGGTCGACCACTAATCAGAAGATCGGCGGTTCGATCCCCGGCTTCTCCAGTCCGCATGCCAAAGTGTTCTTGGACAAGATACTGAACCCCAAATTGCTCCTGAATGGCTCCATTGGTGTGTGAGTGTGAGTATGTTGGAATGACCATTCTGATGAGCAGGTTTGCACCTTGCATGGCAGCTTCTGCCATCAGTGTATGAATGTGTGTATGATTGGGTGAATGTTGGCATGTAGTGTAAAGCACTTTGAGTGGCTGGAAGAATAGAAAGGCGCTACATAAATGCTGCCCATTTACCATTTGAGGTTGTTATGTCGGTTGAAGGTACTCATTTGTAATTAACAGAACTATTGTTGTAATACAACAAAAAAACAAAAAAACATTTGACTTCATAAGCACTACACCCTCCTCTCCCTGTCCTTCTTACATTCTTACATTCTTACATGCCAACATGCCAACTGTAGTGTTGCCTCTGCTGGTGACTACACATCATATATTAAAACAATGGGATACCACAACATGATATGACATAACTTAGTTTCAAACAACGACTGGTCATGGTTAAACTGATAAGGAGTGAAAACAGTCTGACACAGATCATAAGTGATGATCTAAGTGAGTTAAACCACAAGCTTAAAGCTCTATATTTATGGTAAGAGAAGCCTGCTAGTCTGAATTTAGCATTTTAGGCTATGCTGAGACTGGCAGCACATATCAGATTTATGGTACACAATAAATATTTCATTTATCAATTATCAGATTCAAACTACATTCATAGGTGTTTCATATCCGCTTAAGCTTTCAAACTGTCTTTTACATCACTTTCAATTTGACACATAACAGTGACGTCATGTCCAGAGAGCTGTCAGCCCTGTTAGCTGGCTGTGACTGCTGCAAAAAATATATATATCAAACACCTCTGTCACTGATGTTGTCTGGTGTGATGGAGGACTTCTGCTCTGAGACTAGATATTGCTATGGTGTGAAGAGTTAGAGGATATATCTCCATTATTCACCCAGCCTGCGGCTTGCTGTTTTGTGTTCATATTGGAAAAATGCACCACCACTTTGTGAATGCACTCGTGCCTATGTCGTCTCCACAGCAACTGATGCAGATGGGTTATCGTTATATCTAATCGCTTGCAAATAACAGTCTGGACAGTCTGTCCTAAAGATCAGATTTGAGAAAAAAAAGGATTTGCCTGCAGTTTGAATGAAGGGAAAAAGGGATTCCTGGGGCAAATGGCTGTGCCTAAGCAACAAGAAGAGCGTTCTGGTGACTATGGAGCATCTCTATTGCCATTGCTGATTTGCACCAGTGATCCCTGATGGGACAGCAGATCCCACTGCTGTTGTGCTTTCCCATAGAACAGAGTACTCAGTGTGAATGCCCTGGAGCTACCTGACACCACTCTGCCGTAAGGTGCCCTGTCATATAGCCAAGCTTCGCTGATTGCCAGTGCACAGGGTTGCTGGTACTTATGCAGATGGGAAAGCTTTTCCATCCACAACTTTTTGAAAAGACTTTCAGCACAGTTGCAGTTGAGTTAGATTTAGTGTTTGAATCTCTTTCTTATGCGTCCAAGTTTGGTGTTTTGACTTATCTGTATGTGAATATTTGGTGATCAAACTGGCGATTGAATTGTGTGTACTTTAACTACCTTGTAGAAATAATTCCATGGTGTACTGTATTTCACAGCAAGCAGCAGTTGAGTGGTTGATTGTATATATGGTGGGACTAGATATTCTGGTATCACAGAATATTAACATAATAATTAAGTATATTTAATAAATATAACACAGAAGATTATATTTTTATTATTATTTTAGAATGGTACTCTGGTGGTTCTTCTACACAAGTACCCCCATTTTATATTCATTTTAATAACGGTACATCCTTTAATATCTAACCTGAGATTGAAAGCTTGAGGAAGCATATAATCTTTGAGGCATTAACCTCTGATTTTTAATCTAAAGTGGTTGATACCCCATTTATGTCACTCTGATTGCATCTTCATTTATACTACTCTGGCTGCTTACTAAAACATTTCTAGATCAAAGTCAAATAGTGCATAATTTTGATGAATTAATCATAAAAAATAATCCTTTTTAATCAATCCAGTTATCATAACATCATGTGCTAGATAGATGATATGCTATTTGCTGTACCACTAATATAATTTTGCTCTATATTTCCCTCTATATTTCGCTGCTATGTTAAAATGTTATTTTGCCCAAAGCTGAAACAATTTACAACAGAGAAAAGCACCAAACACTGAATTTAAATAAAATTTTGTGTTGCTTTCCATGTCCAGTGAGTAGCAATGAATTTGTCACAGTTAGTTTGTTGCCAAATGTTTTCATTTAAATTTTTTATTACACAAAGGTATTGTTAAAGCTGAGTCATTGAGGCCAGTGAAACATGCTGAATATTCAGAATTTCAGTTGGACAAGCAAAGCACAACCACCACCTGCGTTTCATAACTTTGAAGAAGACACATGAATGGGAATAATAACCAACACAGTCATTGCTATGTTGTATAGCAACTTGGGTGCTATTCGCTGGTCGAAAATACAGCTTCTACAAAGAGTTACGGAACAGTATCTTTTCTTCTAATAAAAGCAAACTGGTGAAATGGGAGGCCTCAGAAAGTGAAGAATGTAGTCTATATGTTTCACAGTCACACACACACATACACACACACACAGACAGGTGAAAAGAAAGGAACGAGGTTATGAGCATGATGCTCATAGGATTTCATTTACTTTTCAATGTGCTTTTAACCAGTTGTGAAGCCAAACAGCTATAGTATACTCCGCTGGAATACCCTCAACTTTTCTAGCTGCAGGAAACCTATGTGGCCTTGTTTATAAATCCTGAGTTGAGGTATATTGTATGTGTACTGGAGCTGGAAGCCAGACTTTTCCTATTGAATCACAGTTCTGTGTCTCTCAGATATTATGAAATGGGTTTTCTGCCCATGTTAAAGGAAACGGCTGATGTCTCAGTGCCCCTGTGATATGAAAAATTCAATTTAAAAGGATGAGAGAAAGAATGGTGCACGGCCTATTTTCATTCCCCCACACTGAGAGATATGAGAATGATGTTCTATTGTGTGGAGGAAATGATGCCAATCGTACTGCAGTGAAATTCCTTCATAATTCAATTCAATTTCTTCTAAATCCCAATGGCAAGCTCCTCTGCCAAAGAGAGGCAGAATAACGGAGACAAAAAGGGAGGGCTGGAGAGTAAGATGGAAGAAGACGGACTAAAGATTGAGACTAAAACAATGGGGAAAGAGAGAGCAGCCAGACTTGCTGAAAGGTAAGGGGAAGAGGCGGTGATACAAAGTGGAGGGGAAGTGGATAGAAGAAAAATGTTTTAGTAATGATTAATTTTGATCACTGTGGCATTTTAAGTATAGCCAACTAATTTTCTCTAATTACCTCTCTGCAGCGTCTGACAGCCAGCAGAGAAAATCATTTTTTGTTAAGATCTAACAGGACAAGCTGCTACAGCTAATTTTTGTTAGCGTTCAAAACTGGTATACTGAAGTATATGAAACCTGTGGTGTATACATCTTCTGTTATTCCGAATGTAGCATTAGTTGCAAAATGTGCATGTAAACTCTTTGATAGCCTGCGAGATTTCCCCGAGTGTGGTATCTAGAATTTCCATTTAGTTGCGATGTTTGTGAGTACATCTTGGCTCTGGCATTTTGGGCGTGTATGCAGGAATCAATGAGCTGCTGCCTCTGAAGGCACAGAAAAAATGAGCTGCACCAACAAATATGACAATGAAGAAGTGCACCTCTCAGTGCATGCAGCAAGCATAAAACCATAAAGACTGAAGCAGTTGCAAAGGAAATGCATATGGAACTGTTTTATTTTCCATTCCCCCATTATGTCTTCCATTCTCATCCCATCTACTGTTCTCTTCTCTCTCTTTCTCTGCACGCACACACACACACACACACACACACACACACACACCCACACACACACCCACACACACAGTTGTTTTTGTAGGTGCAATAGCTCCAAGGCAAGCAGCGTGGAATTGGAGTCTTCAAAGAGTCTTGGATTATCAAAGAGACACAGCTACCAGAAAACTAGGGGACACGCTAGAGAGGGGGAGGGAAGAACATAAGTGAGAGGCGGGGAGGGGGGGGGGAGGGTGCAGAGGAGTCAGCATGGATTTGGGTGGAGGATGAAGTGATCAGACAGGGGAGGGGGGGGGGGGGGGGGGTGGATAAAGACCAGAAGTCCCTTTGTTCACGTACTGTACTGTAAATGGAGAGAAAAAAAGGCTGGAGTGAATGCATTAAAAAACAATCACATAGACCTTAATGGTCTTGATAGGCAAGACTGAATTCACATTCTTCACTGTCTGTGCCACCGCCTATTCTTGAGGTTCTTTTTTTTTTCTCCTACACAGAGAATTTCATTTCAATGGGAGCACTGGCCTTGAAATACCATAATGTTGTCACAGTAAAACCAAGTATTACTGCAGTAGGATCCACCAAGTGTGAATATAGCTGCCACATCTAATGACAAATCTGACTGTTCACGCCATTCCATACGACAGGATGTGGGAGTGCTGGTGTAAATGCATCACCCTTCGACAAAAAGCTCTCCGTCAGCCTCTCTGTCCCACAATGAGCTATGGATGTCTTTTTTCCATTACAAGAGCACTTCTCACTATAGAACACATTTCAAGTGAGTGTATGAAACGGATTCTGGTCGGTTCACTGCTGTCAGCTGCGGGGCATCATCCAGCAATGATCCTGTCCCGCTGCCACAGCTAACACACATAAACCTCCCACCTTCACTGACCTGGTTTGAACTAAATTAGGCGTATTTAATGTCTGATGAAAGCGTTAAATGCTCCTAGCACACAATGTCAAAAACAAATCAAAGTCCAAAAAGTAATTTTCTCTGTGCAAAACTTTTCTTGAAAAATGTGGTTCTCATGTGAACAAAAGTCTTCCTCCTGCCTGTACCATTTGGTAATTTTGCAGGATGCCATGATATTGTTTGTTCTGACACAGGAAGAGGATTGCAGTTGTTAAGGAGTTGCACATGTTAAAGATGTTCTGTGTTGTTTTGATGGCATCAGCTTGTGAAGGCACACATGTACATGAACATAGACCAAAACCACAATACCACATGAATACAGTCAAAAAATGGAATCTTGATTGCTGTTTCTAAGCCACAATTAGCTGAATGAAGGCAGTACGCTGTGTGTGGATAGTACTAACACATGCAAGATTAAGATAACATTTTTGGTTGAGAGCAGAGAAGAGAAGACAACTTAGGAGACTGATAAAATACCTGGGATTCTAAGTATAGCTACTGTGTGGCAGACTGTTATGTTTAACATTGTACATGCAAAGCTTTTACTCATTATCTGATTATTATTATCTGATCAAATAATCGTTTTCTGTGTGCCACAGTTGAATTGCAATTGATTCATCAGCAACAGTTGTTTCTTTGAGCCTGTGCAGCTGTTATGTTAAATCTAATATACGTAGATACTGAGTTTGAGCTGATTAATAGTACACAATATAATTTCGGTGATTGGTATTTTTCTGACATAATGAAATAAGATGATGAAATGGGGAAACACAAATGCAATATTCTTTGGTGTCAAGAGAGATTTTGGGGGTGGGGTGTGTGTAGGGTTGAGGCGTGGGGGTGGGTGTGTGTGAAAGGATCAGTGGTAAAACTTAATTGGGAAGGGCACAGGATTAAAATTTTGATTGGTTAAGGGTTTAGACGGTGATGTCTTTTTTTTCCTCGACACTCTCATTGTCTTAAACTGTGGGGACTGAATATGCTAATATGAGCTCAAAGGGCCAAATCACACAGAATGAACAAGACTTTTAGTTGGGGGGTTTGCAAGCAATGTGCTACTAGACACTCTGGAAAAGAATCAATGTTCCGAACAGCGAAACAAGAAGTAAGAAGACAGGAGAAATGGAGGACACGATGTAGAGAAAAACAAAGAAAAGGGAGTCAGAGGAAAATAAAGCTGGAGAGCAACTGCAGAAGCTATTCTCTGCCACAGTGTAGAGGAAAAAAGAACTGAAAGAGAGAAAAGGACAGGTTGCCAAGCCTGTTCGGAAGAAAAGATGGTGATCTGAACTTAGAGAAGATTTTTACCAAGAGTGATGTTAAGAAGATGCCCAGATAAATAATTTAAGATAGCAGGAGAAAGAAATAACTGCAAAGAAAAAACCTCTAACCCTTACATGACAGAGGAGGTGCTTTGATGATGGCTATGCTTTTGGCCAGTCTGCTACAACTGAAAATGGTTTTTAAAAGTCTGACCTTTTGACTCTTGCATGACTTTTATTAATGCATCGGTTTTATCATATCAACATTGGGTGTTAAACACTGAATGGCTGTTAAATTTGACAATGTCTATGCCATCCCAATCAGGCTTCAATTGTTCAAGAGTTTAAGTATCTTACTGGCATTTACTGAAATATTGTTGCATTTTACAAAAAATCCTAACTATCTGATTGATGAGTCACAGCATTGTGCCCTACATTTATCTAACTGTCCTTGTGTTTTGGGTTAGGGTTAGGGTTAAAATCTCACAATCTGATTGGTTGATAGCCATGGTATAATGAGCATATACCACAGCTATGACGTTTAATGTCCTTTTACAGTTCTATTTTTAACTATCACTCAGCAGCTACTGTTAAAATGTTGCCAAAATCTGTAAGCAAGCAGGGACCACTGTATCCGCTGCACCATGGTGCGGGCACAAATGTGAGAGCTCTATCCAGAACTATGGGTGACCGACGCTCAGGGACCGGAGAAGGTGAAGCAGCATCCTCACCACACCAAGCAATGAGAAAAAAAAGAGTAAGCCTAATGTTATTGCAAACACTTTGCAAGATGACCCCACTAACGTTGGACAGTTTAGTGTACAATTAATGGGAATGTTCATATTAATGTGAATAAATAAGCTCTGGTTTGATCGCTGACTAGCTTGAATGTTAGTTTAGCAGTGTACTGACAGTGCATAGCAACCGCAGGCAGTTGGGAACTACTTTCTTGTAAATGACTCTTGTAATGTAATTGTTATTTAATAAAACCGTTTTTATTGGATTGTGTCTGTAATTTCTATATTGTAATATTTTGTTAACTACCTTATAAAAGCAATATCTCACGACTGACAGTGGTATATTGTGATTATACCACAGTGAAGGGGGTTGTCAGCCCTCAACTGCACATTGGGCCAAACAACGCCCCTTAGCTGTGATATAATCACAACATACCACTGTCAGTCCAGAGATATTGCTTAAATATACAGTACAATATTGTTCTATATATATATATATATATATATATATTTGCTTCACCAGTGTAAGGGTTCAAGTTAAGGTTAAAAGTGAATTAGTTTCTCTTCGAGATGTGAATTACAGGCAGTGAGTGTCTAAACTCTATAGAACTCTAGTGAAGTCAGTCCTTTTCAGTTGCCTCTCAGACTCAGACATAAACACTCCCTTGGAGGACATAGTATATTTGTAATAGTTGCATTTAGAAGAAAACTGCCATGAATTGGAGTGACTACATTGTACCTTGGAGGCAGGCCAGCAAGGTGCAGGGTAAGTAAGAAACAGAAAAGACTCTAGGAAGTAAACATGTGATTAGGACCCCAAACTATTTATTGTAGACAGCCTAATCTTTGTCCATGTTAGGGTGAGGGCTGGACTGGGGTTTTGTACAAACATGTCCTTTTCCATTTCTTTTGAAATGGCTTTGCTGTTATGGTTGCTTGTTTCACTTTGGTATACATATAATGTATACTGCACTACTACAGTACATGACCTTCATGGTCACCACATAAGTAAAAGAAACTGCAAACAACCTATGCAATGGAAACACTAAACTAGTTATCTCTATTACATTATGTAATTGTGTGTGCAACACCAATTAGATTCACATCACCATACACGGAAAATATGGTGAGTGATTTTAATTCTTCCAGAAACTGAACTTCAACTTAAAAACTGAAACCAAGTGACCTCAGCAGGATACTTTAGGTGGCACATATTTCCACATTGTGACTCAAAACAAGAACATCACCTCCCTCTTCTGTGAAATTCCTTTGCTGATAAACTGTCAAGTGTTGCAATGGTGGAGAGTGAGAGCAGCTGATTTCATGGGCTTTGATAAAAGCCAGCCCTTACCACGACTATGATATGTAATTTGTTCTTCTCTTATTACCTGTACTGCATGTAAAATTCTTTTGGTCAAACCCAATGATCAAACACTGCTAACTTGAGCCAGCATCTGGGATTGAAGCTTAAAGTAGAGTCCCTAATTTTCCATGCCAAAAGCGAGAGAAATCAAATTTTACATAAATGTCTGGAATTGGCCCCAAAGTTTGTCGGATCACATCTGGTCATGCTCTATAATGTTGCTGAGCAGACACTTTGGCAGCTTTGCAAATTGTGATATCTGTGTGTGTTTGGCCTATGGGTTCAGAGCCCTCAGATGGTCAATTGCAGCTATATTTTTATCTAAATAATGTCCCAGGGGCAAGGTTCCAATTCAATCTCCAAGAGCTGTGGTCCTAAACAAAACTGAATTAAAGGCAGACAAAATTTAAAGGCAATACTTTAACAGAAAGACATGAAAAGGAGTAAAGTCAATGGATCAATTTCCTACCATGCTGATAGTAAGGAGACTGAGGTAAAAAAACAAAACAAAAAAACAACTTATTTGAGCTGTTGTGATGCATGCTACATAAATATAAATTTTTACCTAAAGATGGCTTTTTTTGGTCATAATTCACAGTGTTGTCTGACATGGAATATGGCTGATATTTGCAGTTTACATTTTCTATTTATTTTAGCTTGCAAACAGTAGCTTCAAGTTCAGAGAAATCAATCAATATTTACTGTTTTTAAGCCCAGAGCAGACGTTGCACAGTCACCACACCTTAATAGCTGTCTGTGGGCCAGTATACACTTTGTCAGTGTATTCACGTCAGCAAGGAGTGGTAAGCTCAATTGAACAAGGTTTACTTCAAGTACCTACTTAAATGTTCTGATACTTCTTGAAGTATGTACTCATTGCAGATCGAGGATTGCCGTTTAGCTTTTTTCCACGTTTCTCCATTCCCTATAAGATACTGTAAAATAAGCATCTTCTAAACTGTCAATGTGAAAGACATATCAGAAGTTAATAATGCCAGAAGGGAAAGATAGACAGAAAAGAAGATGGGCTGATGGGGGAAGTAAAGAATCAGACATGAGAGAAATTAATCCTCAATATCCACTCCCTGCTGGGTACCTTATTGCCTCTCAAAGTTCCCATCTTCAGAGTTAATATCTCTATTGCTGCAGCATCTGACTGAGAAGCATGCATACAGTTCCATTTGTTTGAACTGGAACATAATTGGATTGGGGAGAGGGATGAAAAAGCCTTCAACCATACTTAAAACTTTTTTCTTTTTTTCTGGCCATGCTCTAATATTGTCTGTGCGTGTGATTCGGTGCTTCACCGTGCGTGTGCATGCACATGTATTCCTTGCTATTAATAGCTTCTCTTATGGTCTCGCTTGTCTTGATTTGTTACCCTGCATCCAAGATGTCCCGATTGGCAATACATTCCGAGAGCTGGACGATTTCGGAAGTGTGTCTGCATCTCATTCTTCCACTCAAAGTAATCCTTTTGATGCAACTGGATGGGGAGCCCTCATGCTCCTCCATCTTATCAAGGAACTTAAAAATCATGCTTAATTAGATTCAGTGACCTTTTTCATCTCAGGCTGCAAGAGTCCAGCCACTGTCGAAGCAGGATGTGTTCTCAATATTGATCTTTTTGCAAACCCAGGGATTGAGAAGAGCCCAGCGCAGTGAAACAGAAAAACAACATATCAAAAATCATCAGATGAAGAGATTACTCTGTTCGAGTGAGTGGCTGTGTGTGTGTTGAGGCCTTTAGGAGTTAGCGTGTTTTTGTGAGGAGAGCTCTGTAATCCACCTACTGCATCTCAATCATAGTGCAAACAAACAAACTCACAAGTATAAAGTCCTGCCCTGTGTTTCATCACCCATTTGCGAGACATGCAAACGTAATCCTAATGCATTTCTCATCCCCAGAGCCTACCTCAAATCACTTCTCCTTTTGCATTCCACTTCCCTGCTCTCCACTTTCTGCAGCAGCAGTCTGCAACTGAGCAATGATCTTCCTGCAGGCTTCAAACAAAAGATGACTTACAACTTCCATCCAGAAGAAAAAAATAGATGCCCTGTCGATGAAGCCAGACTGTCATTTCAAGTCAGAGGGGAATGAATGGCTGCTCACAAATTTTCAATTTACAAATACTGTAGCACATATCGCCAAAGATGTTCAATAAAGTTTACACAGTTATTAGTACCATGTGTATCACTAAAAAGATGGATATTAAGATATCAAGCAAACTGCCTTGAGTATAACAATGTAGGGAATTCTCATTTTGAAATCTTGAAAAATATGAGCAGATTTGTGTTCATCACAGTCCCTCTGCAACTTGGGTAATACTGTGGGGGAATACACAAGACACAGTTGATATAGATATGGTATGATATTGATGACAGATTTGATTAATCTTCTGATGAAATTTTGTCAGAGTGTTCCACAATGGGCTTTAGACAGAGCCCCAAAGCAGAATATCTAGTATGAATACTCGATTGCCATATCCTTTCAGAGCTCATTTGAGTCATATCTGACATATTTATGGCTCATCACGTCATATCGTAGCCATCAGAGTACAAGCACCATGAACCATTTAAATACTGTGGGCCATGCTGTCATCTCCTATTAGTAACATATGTCTGATAGATGCATAAGAAGAGGCACTCAACTTGATTCTTTCTTAGTGCTGCAGAAAAGCTTGAGCCCAGAGTTGGTAAATTTACTGGCAAGGATGATTTTGCAAGGAGGCCTATTTAGTTGAATAAGAAATGTACTTATTCATATTGAATGGAATGCATGAGGGACAGAGATACTGGAAGCATAGGAAAATACAACAAACACAAGCCTTATCTGGATACAGAATGCTACAATATCTTTTTAAAGAAGTACAAGTTAACAGTTGCACCCAAGAAATCTATAATGATCCTTTGTGTGCACCTTAACAGAGTTGCCTGGCAACAGAACTAGAGCTCTGCAGTGATTTAAAGTGTCAAACGAAATACATTTGTAATCCAAAGGCAACATGGATTAAATTTTAGACAGTAGGAGTGCCTCTTGGACAGGATTTCAATAGCTAAGGTGGGCGAAGTGAATTGGAAAATGGCAAATAATTTGCCGTACCTTAATAACTTTCAGAGCACCGACTCGTACCTGAATATGGATGGTTGAATGAGCAGAAAATAAGCACAACTAATTAACTGTGTAGTTTTAAAATGGGCAGTCTTAATGGATGCAGTTATTCACCTGCCTTAAGCTGGAATCTATGATATATCACGGAGGTTGACGTGAAGCTGATAAATCATGATAGCATATAGATCAGTGTCATACCTTTTTCCTCTGAATTATTGATTAACTCATACACAGAGCTGCTGTTTGAAAACACATTTCCTGTTTGCATTCGGCCACTAAGAGCCGTTTGATAAATATCACATCAAAAAGTGGGTTCATGGATAACAATGCCTCTAATATGCTTTATGTATGAACAAGATGAAAACTCTGAGAGACGCTCTTGTACCCCCAACTCTCCTCTCTGTCTCAAACACGCACACAAATAAATGCAACTGTTTCATAAGCAGACTGCTTATTTTCTGCTAAACAATGTTAAGCATTTACACAAAGAGACCCAAATGAGCCTCTGATTGAAGATAGAATCAGTGCCCAAGCAACCCATCACAGAGCCTCTCAATCCCACATATGCATGATTAATACATCAAACAACATCAATTCTCCTTCCTCTTCCACTTGTCAATGAGCACACACACACGCATATACACACCCACATACACAGTAGGCAGACAAACACACACACACACGCGTGCGCATACACCCCCACGCACACACAGACACAATGTACCCAAATCCTTACAGGACTGCGCATGAACACACAGACACTGCCCCCTCCATCATGGTTAATACATCAAACAGCATTAGCTTCCTGGATTCCTGAAGCTTAGACAGACACGGTTCTGACATCCCATGATTCTTCACTGGCTGCCTCCCCCTCCAGCTTCCCCACTTTCTTTATTCCCTATGAAGTCTGTTTGGGTGGTTACAGAACACGCTGCCAAAATAGATTCACTTACATATTACCTTTGCTTTTTGTAAGCTTGTATAATGTCATGTTAGAAAGCCATCTCCACAATAAGATGACACTGCTGAGGAGCTTTATAGGCTTGGGAGACGCAACAATAATAACCGGAGAGCACTGATCAACAGATTTTTATTTTATTTTATATGATTTCCATATTCTTCTGACATCAGCAGGTATTTATAACCATGGATATCCAGGACTTGCTTTTGTACCATCACTGCATGGAAATACAATGAAGTCCCAGATCAGCATCAAAAAACAACAGGCCATCAAATGCATTCAAATCTAACCTTTACAATTCAAATACGTTTTTTTGTTTTATTGGGGTTTTTTTTGGACAGTCATACCATAACATCAATGGATACACACTGAATGATGAGAGCAGGTGGCTTATTGGATCACGGTCTAATAAAATGGACATTCATTAGTATATATTCAGCATAAAGTGCTCTGTAATTACCATGAGAGGTCTATATCCTTACAATGCAACCCTGCATATGATCTCCATTTGGTTTTACGGGGCTTTCAGCAGGATATTGATTGAAATTAGATTTTAGAGGTATGAGCTGTAGTCTTTCCATAAATTAGTAAACAGACATCTTTGACTTTACTGTAATGAACTTCAACCACAAAAGGAAGTATTTGCCGTAGTATATCTTCCCCAATACTATCGACAAACTGTCAGTTTTTGTGATGCTTTCAGCATCAAGTAAATAAACATGCTGTTCCCTCCAGTCTCCATCTACTTCACTGTGAATTATAACAAATATATAGCAGTCCTAAAATTTCTGAAAAAGCCTTGCTGTTAAAAGCTCAATATTTACCTTATTCCAATACAAACTACACCATGCTGTTAAGAAGCAATTCAGATCCAGCACTGCTATTTTTCCACAATATTTTCATTTGCTTAAAGTAGCAACGTAAAAGTCTCAACGTTAAGGCACTTAGCAGATTGCTTCATGATTTTGAATGGTATCCAATGAGTATAGCTCCCCAATAAACACAAAAACAAAATGAAAAGAAGGCTGTGTGTGTTATGGATAGCCTACTGGGCTGCTGATAGTGTAGCTTAAGTGCAGGGAGACTCACATGTGATCTGCTATACTGCAAATCCTCAAAAAGAGGATAAAGAGGCTTTAAAATCACATTTACAGCACAGGAGCAGCATCCCGCTGATAAATACAGATCATGGTATTTGACCCTGTCCATCAGCACATTGAAAGGCTCATGGCTTCTACACTATAGAGTCACAAACCAGCCTTTGTCACTAACAGACACAGGGCCACACTTCAGTAACTCTAAATAATAGCACCGGTTTGTGAGACCTAGGGAACAACTGGAGAGAAGTCAACGATGACTCCTGAATTTTCCAGAAACTTGCCCTGTCATTTGACCTTTTATTTTATCTATTAAATGAAAACATGGTTTTGATTTTAACTCTCAGACTTGTGTTTGAAAAAGACAGAATGCAGAGCCTGTTGTGAAATATATTGTATGTCACACAAATCGATATGCTTCCTGAAAGCCAGCATGCCATATTTGTTCCCTCATAACATTCAACAACAACCTTAAATGTCAATACTGATCACCATCTGGTAGACATTTTCAGTGCTACCTGAAAGGAATTAACTTCAAAAGATTACAGGAATTCAATGGCAGCAGGAGCATGGATCCTGCTCCTCTAGTCATGGGCATATTGCTTTTGCTGAAACCAATAACCTACAGTATGTAAGTAAGTACGGTAATATGAAACCTGTGACCTTTATTTGGGCCAATGTGTCACAGTGGGCTTTTTAGTTAATTATACAAACAAGACAGCAAGTGTGTGGATTAGCTGTGTCTTTGCAAAGAAAAATAACCTGCAGTTTAATAAAAGCTGGCAGAAAATAATATTTCATATTGATATTTATCCCTACAGAGGATTTTCTCAAAGTGTATAGCTGTTTATTAATTCATAGTTCTGTTTTCCTAGAGAGAAAACACTCTCAAAGCTGTAATGAATATAATTAATGGATATGGAAGTGATTTTTAAGGATTAGGTTGTGTTTCATCACCCTTGCAGTTCCATTGATTGGACCTATTTTATTGTCCCCACAATCCTAACTAGAAGCAAGACCATCGATTGGCTCCTAACTGTCTGTCCACCAGTTCATCGTGCACATTAATTGGATTTGGACAAAACATAAAGGAAATAATGCATATCGTAACTTGGAGCATTTTTAAAATAAAATTAACTGGCTAGGACACAGGGATTAAAGCAAGAAAAGATTTGTGAGCCTGAAAAATTGTCCAGGAGGAAATGTGTACAATGTACTGAATTAAGTATTATATGAATTTAAAACTGCTCTATGCCTGAAATTAGGCAGAACTTTAACTCCTGAGGACATACTTTTCTAAATCTGTCCATATACATGTAACATATACTGTCTGCAGCGACGCAGCTTTTAACAGCTGCAGCTCTATGAGTTCATATTATAGAGGTTCACATTAGCTTGTGAAGGGGGAATTAAATAATTAAATTGGACTTGAAAACATCATACATGAGCTGACATCTCATGTTTATTTATTTTTTCATGCGACAGACATGACACACAGCATGGGTAATTCACTGAGTAATGTCACACACGACAGCATTCATAGGCTACAGTTTGCAACTCTTGTCCCTAGATGGACTTTTATAAAACAAAAAATGCATATATGCACATACAGTGCAATGAAAAATGCATATCTAACTGTAAAAAGTTATAAAACTATACATATAAAATACAAAAAACAATGGAAGGAACTTAAAAATACATGCAATTCTAAGGAAAGATGTCTGATCACGCTTCAGAAACTGTTTCAAATCAGCTTTAAAATGGTCCCGGATATGAGCCATTTTGAGGTCTGTGGGTAAGGAGTTCCACATATTGATCCCCTGAACAGAGAAAATTGAGCCAGAAACCCTGAGAGGTTTCACCATGTCACTGAGCACACGGAGCAGTTACAAAAACATTTATAGATACAGTAAGTTTAGTCAAAGTCAATGAAGTTGTCAAAACCTAACAAGCTTAATGTCTTGCCAACATAGGAATGATAAGATCTTATTGGCCTGACATCCAAAGTCTTTATCGCATGAGACCTGCTAACTACTGATTGTCTTAAGAGGCTTGATTATTGTAGAAAATGCATAAAACTTTGAACTGATTAAATAGAAAATAATACTAATTATTGAATGTATAAAACTCCATTCAACATAAAATGATGACAATTCTAAATATACAGTTAAAGTTAGCTTTTGTAACCTTGCTCACCATCTCATACATACATACATGTTTCTAAATAATAATCTAAGACCATTATCTCAGAAATAGTCTTTCACTTTTAAAGTTTTATTTAATTAGTTCTGACTTCTGGCAAGGCCCAACACCTGCTGTAGATTGCAAAAGTTGCTATCATGGTACATGACATTATACTTCAGCTACACTGACAAAAAAGCTACATGTTTCTTATTTTAAATCAAAACTGATTTACTGCCATTGGAATTCAAACACTGTGGATCATCAGATAGGCCTGGCTTGATAACCGTGTTATTTGAACAACCACTCCAGGAATTCAGCTGTTTTTTTTTCCTTCCTTCAAACATTAGAGGCATATGAGGAAAAAATAGATCTATTTCCCTGGTGGCATTTTAGTGACATTTTGATGTGAAGCGTCTCTGGTGAGTTGAGCAGAAACCTGGTATATATGTTCAAATAAAAAGTCATCTGCACCTGATAACCACCTTGTATCATCCATCTCAGATCGATTGCTGAAGCCAAAATCCAGATGACCACCTTGAATCAATAAGAGGAAATTAAATGTGTGTTCTTTATCTAATTTTAATAGCGTTTCTCTCATAACCAAAGTGTGTTTTAACATTGTGATGGTGGCTAACACTGCTCTCAGACTGATGGAAGCAGTGGCAGAGAGGTTAAGTTTTAGAGTAAATACAGTCATGGCAAGTTTGGAGGTGGTTTGTCATGCTTTTTCCCTTTCCAAAACTGAATCAGAACAGACCTGGATGACTCATTGGCACTACAGTAGTAGGTTCCTGCTTTATTTATGAGAGCTGGAGGTTTTCTCCTGCATGTCTCCTAGGCCCAGTGATTCATGAATGGACGAGACAGCCTGAGCCTGCAATTGTGGAGGTGCATTGGGAGCAGTGGATATTGAGGATTAATTTCATTCGTGTCAGACTGTTATTCCCAACCCCCATCAAATCCATCTCTCTCTTGCTCTCTATCTACAATGACTTTCCCATTTCTTAGTTTAATAGTGTGAAGCACAATTATTTGTCCACTGCCTGATAAATGGGCTGAATATTACGATAGAGCAACCCTCTGATATACTGTAGTATATAATTTGTTGTTGGTGGTGATGATTTAGACACCAGGAGTCAAATTCTAGCTTGTTCTTAAGCACATATAGGATTTCATTACTTGCATAGTGCACCATGGCAGGGGCCTTGTATCCTGCAGGGTGATGTAATTGAAGGTTCAAAGAGTGAATGAAACAGTATATCTGGTGGCGCTAATGCAGCTAAGCTAAATTATATCCTGGCTATAGCAGGAAATGGGCATTTTCTTACTCAGTGACTAAACTGCATTGTCTTTGTGATCATATGAGGAATGCCCACTCATTTGATTGGCTTAAATGACAAAAAATCATGCCACTTCCTGTCACAGTTGGAACTGTTCAACAGTTAACTTGAAATGTAGCCCGTGTCTCCAGTTTCAGTGACACAGGAGGTGTCCAGAGGAATCTTTGAAATAGATGAATATGTCCTGGTTTCAACAGTACGTGTCCCCAGATATTCAGTTTTGGCAGATTGTTAAATATTCCTTTCTAAATAATGTTCCCTCTGTATCCTGACCCACAAATATCAAACCATAAAACAAACAGCTATAACCCCATGTGGGGTTATTTCTGCAGCTGTTGATGGTTGCTCAGCTGCTGACATGCCAGTCAATCACAACAGAAATAGTTTGAACCTTCCTCACGACATTGATTCTGAAGCAGCTCCTACTGTCTGACAGGAGAGATTGCTGACATTTTGCATTTCACCCCACCAAAGACAAATTGTTCAACAAAGACCTCTAGTTAGAATTCCTTTATCTTTGGCTCATACTTAGTCAACTCATGATATTCAGAAGAAAAGACTACAGGAGCTCTCTTAGCATATCTCTATTACAAATATAGAGAATTTTCAACCTATTTTGAGAGTGGAATGGGTCTGTGCAATGCCAGTCCATTCAGTTTCTTCATTAGTAAATCTGTAGCATACACTAGTACAACTTTATTGTTATTTTGTTTCCTTCAGTCTGCATTTTGCTAGAGTTATGCATACAGATAGTATGTTATGCTGGACTTAACCAATAAGATCAACCAGTGCAAAATAATTCCAAGGGGACAAAAATTGTATTTGCATTAACTATAAAACAAGCAAGTGTAGTAAACTTCAAAAGACAGATGACACTATTTTCTACTGGCCCACTCAGTGTTGTTCCAGACAGCTTCCTGGCTGATCAATGTGTTAACTTGATTTATAAAGAACAAGACGTATTGGACTTAGCAATTACTAAGGATTGTGCAAAATAACTGCAGAGAAGCTCTGTGCACACCCTCAAAAACCCCAGTTTGTGCCACAGTGTGGCTTTGATGTACAAAAAGACAGATGCATATCTGTACACATCCCTCTCATTCTAATCCCATTTCATGGTATAATCTATTCTATAATAGTTCTCTAATAGATCAGCATTCATTGTAAAATGTTGCTATTTTGACTCAAGAGCATGACATATCATGAGTCTCTCAAATTTCAGGAGATCAGGGTTGTTCACCTTCACATTATCATACCTGGCATTGTTGAAATGTCAGAAGTGATATTCTGGAAAGAGAAAATACAGTATTTCACAATGCCAGGTTTTGAAACTCATTTATGAAATGGAGTATTCAGATACACCTTTCAGGCACTGTTAATATTACAAGATAAGCTACTACGAAGCTGGAACTAACAACCTTCAAAACAACACATTAGGATACTTTTTTCCTATGTTATTGTGGTGAAAATGGACGACCTATCACTTGTCGCTATTTCACCGAGGTATTACAGTAGTTACTCAAATGGTATAAACATATTTTTCTACAACAGCAGTATTGTGACTTGATCTTGTGATTATTTCTTCATCACACAGAAAGAATTGAAAGATTAGATTTTTAGTGTGTTAACGCTGGAAAAACAATCTTTGTCTGGACTATTTTCAATAAATAAGTACATAAATAATATTGCTCACACACAATGAGACTCTAAGAAATAGCCTAGCTCTGACATACAATGTCTTTGACTAGATATGATTATTATGGCTGGTGGTTAGTAGTGTAAGACTGTTACTCAGTGTTTCCCCTATATTCATTCTGCAGCGACACACCGCTGCTGCAAAATTATGATCACTGCTACTAAAATTCCACTCGTCATTAATATCCATGGGCTACTAATGATTTTCACTCACACACTGCGCGAGCACGATAACACCCTAGTTACCGTGGAATTGTTTCCCTCTCCTCATTCTTCAAAGGACATGTACATGAAAGGTACTACTTATAAGAGTGGCATAGCTGCTTCAAGGAATAGGGCAGTGTGTAATGTGTGTGTATAGCGAGTATAGCAAGATATTATATGATAACAATAATTACATTCATTTTCACTACTTTTTTGACATATATGCAATGTAGTTTTTAGCGTTGAACATATTTGTAAAGTAGTAAATTTGATATTATGTCAATGATAAAGAGAAGGATGGCATCAGTCTAACTGTGACCAAGCTTTTCAGTGTAGTAGTTACCAAACACAGCCTCAGATACTGACTGACACGTAACCACTCTAGCTATGCTAAAATGAGTGTCAGATTAGCCATGTATGTTTAAAAGTGATTTTTCATTTTAGTAACTCCCACTGGGAAGAATAGAACGGCTTCTCTCAGTCTGCAGTCAGACCTAACTAAATAGCCAGGAGGGTTATGATGAGAACAAAACCAACAGGACTTGGATAGCCCTGGAGCTAACAGTGAGTTTATCATAAGATAAATATTAGAAGAAAGAGATGGAATAATTCCAAGCAGCTCGATGGCAACAACACTCTTTCTCATCATGACATCTTCTTCTCCATAGCCAAGCAAATAATAAGGCAGAATTTCCTTTCTTCTTCTTTCCATGTCTCACTCTCTTGCCCTGGTGCTCCGTCACTCACTGTCTGCGGTCTGCTGGGTGTAAGAGCATGTCTGACACATTTCCATTAGTGGGGAGACTATTCAATTACCATAGCTCAAGATATTTAAACCTTGCCAATTACTGAACATCTCCCCTTTAAATTATGCATACAGAGAGCTGATAAGGTTGTGTGTAGTGATTTCTCCTTTTGACATGATGCAATGTGTTCTGCTGTGTCAGACTCGCCTCTTCAGAGAGGGAGAAAAAGCTACATATTTGTTTCACATACCAATCCATTGATGGTTTGAATTTCACATTCACATTTAACATCCGTAGCCTGTTTCCACCAATGTTGTAGCAGGGGCGTAACTACCATATATGCAGGTAATGCAGCTGCACTGGGGCCCGCAACAGTTTGGAGCCCACATACACGGGCCCCTCTTTATATTGCCACTATTGTATTATAAGATCTGATGAGTCTACAGTAGACACGTGACCAGTAAACTTTAATGTAAGTATTTATAGTACTCAATGAGCCAAGTCATCTGCCCCATGGTGTCACATACTTGATGTCATTCACAAAACAATACAATAACATAAAACAATTTTACATATACAAGCATATAGGTTATTGGCTCATGCCTCTATGTTACATTTCTAAATTAACTTTAAATAAGGATTTATGAGCAATTTGATGTTAAAAAATGTGCAAAGATTTCTGGGTTATGGTAATTATGCATGCATATTACTGCGTAGCAAAATCCACACAGAAGAGTAAAGACAGGAAGTGAGAAACAAGCAAAGGAGTACAAACACAAAAGTGGGTTTCAAAAGTGAAAATTGAAAGTAGCAGCCGAGAAAGAAAAAGCAAAGCTTCCAAAAATAGGCAGTTTCTTTAAAGAAGAAAGACGAGATAGCAAGCACTAGTTGTTCCACTGAGCAAGAGCCAAATAAGACACTTGCTAATGCTAGCAACAATGCGCCATCCAACACTACTGAAGATGGTAAGAACAAGGTGCAAGAGAACATGCTGGAGCCAATTGCTACAACTTGTGCAATTGCATCTCTGCCATGGAGAAGGGACATTTTCCTGAGAAGGTAGATGTATATGTCAACATTATATTGTGTCTAAGGGGCCATGCAAACCCCTGGGCCCTTTTCCATGGGATCCAACACAGGGCAACCACTGCTTTTCCGCTGCCTACTGCACCAGCAAAACCAAATCTGGTTTGGAGATACCATGGACATAGCTATGCTACTTGCCCAAGCTAGATGTAACCTGTTGCGAGATCTGTTGGCTTTTTGCAGATTGTTCAGTGCTCAATGGAAAGTCTACGTGGAAAACAAACAACTGGTGCAATTTATCCACAAAAATCTAGCAGCGTGGGATGTCTTCTGTTCATACCACTGCACGTGTGGTATATGACCAGAGGCGTTTGCACGGAACTATCGACAAGGATAAGCTGAAGGACATTCTTCAAGAAGCAAACTTTTGGAGGCAGGTACTGGACCATCTGATTAATGTCACGCTACAAAAAACTTAGGCCAAATGAACAATGGTAATTTCCTCTCTATCATTGAGCTGATGTCAAAATACAACCCAATCCTAAAAAGATCTAATTAGTTGCCTAGTTCGCTCATTGAAATTCATAAGCCCATCAGTATAAAATGAGCTTATCGTCAACCTTGCAAAACATGTCCAAAAAGAAATTCTGGATGAAATGCAAACAGCCTAATTTTTTCTGTTATTATAGACACTACACAGGATATAGCTAAAGTAGATCAAATGAGTCAGATCTTCCGATATGTCACCATAGAGAGAGACGCTTGCGGTGTAGCCAGTGATGTGAAAATCAAGGAGTCATTCATTGGATTCCATGAGGTGTCCGATTCGTCATCCAGTAAACTTGCCAAGGATATAATTGCATTGATAGAGGACAATGGATCAGACCTGTCAAAGTGCAGAGTGTAGGGGTACGATGGTGCCGCTAACATGAGCGGCATATACACAGGAGTACAAGCAAGAATTGCTGCCAAGGAGCCGACAGCTGTATATGTACACTGTGCCTCTCACAACCAGTCCAACTCCAACATCAATCCCACTGTCACTTTAAAAAGACCATGCCCTACGTGATGGTCATCCCGTTATGAAGCAGTGACCACTTTGAGGTACCGTACATCTCACGAACAAGCAAAAAGAAAGATGAGATGGACGAGGCTATTTCATTGAAACGTGCAATCGAAAAACTCAGCTTCATCTGCCTTGTTCTCCTCCAAAACAAGATTTTGTAATGCACAAACATTGTGTCCAAACTTCTCCAAGCCGAAGATGCAAACATGGCCACAGCTGTTAGGCTACTGGACAGCACTATCACAGACCTGCAAGCCTTCCGAGACTAGTTCGAGGATAACAAACATACTTCACAGGCCCTCTCAAAGAAACGGGGGGAAGGCAAAACCTTCAATATATTCGGCAGAGGATGGTGAAAGGGCATATTGATGATCTTTGTCTAAATGAATGTTCAGCAGATGCAGAGTCCTATTTTCACGTGACTGTGTTCAATGCCTGTCTTGACATAGTGATATCCCAGCTGACAGAGATTCACAGGTTTGAGGGCAACAGTGGACACTCTCAAATTTCTATAGCCTGAAAGGCCGTGCACTGCAACAGGAGAACTTTTTGAGCAAGCAAGCAATGTCATATTTACAAAGATGACATAACCTTGGCATTTCTGACACAACTCCTGTCATTCCGTGGGTGTTTAAAAGAAAATATTTAAGAAGTGAAAACAATCCAAGAACCAACCAAGATGTTGATCGTAGACGACAACTACATCGCAGCAAGCTTTGGGAGAAGTCTGTTTTATTGCTTTTCTTAACAATTCCAGCAACTGTGGCATCTGTGGAACAATCCTTTTCCAAAATGAAGCTTATTAAATCTTACCTGAGCTCAAAGGGACAGACCTGTTTATCTGGACTTGCTATGCTATCAATCGAGAATGCCCACGCCTGCCATCTGGATCTAAAGGATGAGTTTGCACAGCGAAAAGCCCGGAGAGTGCACCTATGATGTAAGTTGAACTTATTTATTATTTATTTGACTAATAATCAACCTACACACTTGTGTTTTGTGTTTATAAGGCCTATGCGCAGACATGAATAAGGTTGTCAATGTGCAGGTGCACTGTCACTGATTATGTTTTCATCTGTGTCAAGGTGCGTTGTCATCGACCGATTATGCTTTCATATGTGTCAAGGTGGGCTGTCACTGATTATGTTTTCATCTGTTATGGTGTTCCAACACCAGATTTTGTCAAGTATAGCACGGTGGTCTGTTTTCCTAGTAATCATTTTATTAAGGCATCAACTGTGCAGTGCATTTTGCTGTTACTGGTCATTTTAAAGCTGCATGCTTTCATTTCTTTCATTCCCTACTGACATTAGGCTTTACTGATACAGGGCCACTGCTGGCTAATCTATGCTTTAATCAGCATGTGTAATGGCAGTGGCAGTACACTCAGAGAGAAAAGAGACTCACAAGCAACTTCTGTCAGGATCCTGGGGAAAGTATTGGGTCTAATTGTTGTGATTAAAGAAAACTACAAGACTTTGGGCTTTTTTTTTTTTTAGATGGAGGGACTCTGCTTTCCTTCAGCACCACCTGAGTGGAGCCTTCAGGTGCTATCCAAGGTGCTGAAGTTGTAAAAGCACAGACACAAATATCTGAAACACAGGCACTGTAACTGTCACTGTGGGCCACTAGTGATAATGTATATTTATGAAATTCTTTCAAAATCATTCTGACTAAATCTCATACGAGAACGGGGCTGCTATTGTAACAGAACAATCTGTACCGAAGGGAGACAGGAGGAGGAGAAGCAGGAGGAAGGCAGGTCACAGACTGAATAGCAAGCAGAACATTATGATGCACTGTGATGGGCAGACCTGCTTTGACCATGTTGCATTGGGGCCCTGCATTGACTTGTTACGCCACTGTGTTGGAGACTAAAAGTTGTAGTAAACACCTGAACGTTTTTTTTTTTGTTTTTTTTCTGTGTGAAAAGTTGGGCTATGGTGAAATTTGCAAGGCTTTGCAATATACAGTACATGTTTTTGGGTGATAAAATGCTGATTTTGCAGTGGGCTTTGTGATCACAAAATTGCTAACGCCTGGTAGTTTTCTCTTAAACAAGTAATAATCATTGGCTCTAATTTTCTTGATGCCAAAGCCAGTCGACAAATTGTGTGTGCGCTCCAAGAGCATCTGATCTCTTCCCTCGTATCCTAGCAACCCCTTCCATTTCAAACGATACAGTAACATTCACACATCCTCCTACTCTGCAAGCCCACATACCTCTCTCTGCCCTCTGTCTCTGCTCTCTGCACCTGACCCAATCCCCAGGTGAGCAGCTACCTCCAATCTCTTACTAGACTTGTTCTTCACCTTAACCCCAACCCACTCATGATGACATTTTTTTCTACAGAGACACATATATAACATAAAACCTAATGCTCCTTACATTTTCTCCATCTCTCCTCTCTAACTGTGTTCCATACTGGATTTATACGTATGTTGTATACACTTTGACACCTATTGTACAGTATGTTGGGTCGCTGTTCAGCTAGCACTCACTGCTCTCACACAAGTGTAACCTCCATTCTGAGACATTCATGCCTTAAAAATACATTACTTTCTTTCATGTTTTAGAGGAAGTTAGCAATCCTTCATATCTACATAGGGAGTAGGTCCTCTTTCATGGAGCCCGCCATGTTGCACCGCCATGTTTCTATAGTAGCCCAGAACAGACAAACCAAAGGCTGCTCTAGAGAGAGCATTTCATTTTTCTGAGTTTTGCAGCCACCGTAGGTTCTCCTACATGCTTGGAAGAGGAGGAGGGGGTTATCAGTTGGTTGCAATCTGCAACCTCAATGCTAGATTCCACTAAATGGTCCTTTAATTTAGATGATGAAAGAGGCATGAAATATACAGATTTGTGAGAACTTCCCTATTGATTATTTACATTACTAACACACTAAACTCAACCATAAAACTTGTATACAAAGGGGTGAAGGTACAACCCCTTCTTGCTTTTCAACCAAAGTTCTTATTACTCACAGTGCATTCTGTCGTTGCCCCAAAATCAAGACAACTCTGCTGCTGATATGACTGAATACTAAACTATGCTCAAAAATGTTTAATGTAAATTATTCATTATTTTCTCAATGGCCAGCCAAGTAGCAATCTTCCTTCTATACTCTATACATATTATCTTGTTTGCATTTAAAAGATACGTACAATAACTAAAACTTTCTGTCTCAAACTTTTCATGGAATATTGCTTTGCCAATAGAACTGTTTCTCACTCAAAACATTTTGTTTATGCAAAATAATTGCATATTAACAACGTTTGAAAAGTAAAAAGTTAGTGAAATGTGGCTGCAGCTGCAGCAGCAGCATATGGGGCGTCATGTACACATGAGCCCTGACTGGGTTATGTGTGTTTCAAAATATCAAGCATATTTATATATTGCATATATTACTGCCACAAACTCCCCTATTGCCAAAATTGGCGGATCACCTTTCAAGGATTTTTTCTTGATCCATATACATCTGTGAGATCCCTACATCTCTTGAAGCCTGACCTAACTGCTGAAAACATTACAGAAACCCTTAATTATCAGAGAAAAAAAGCCAAGCCCAAGGAAGTACTGGTAACAGGCCTGAAACGCTCAAGGCAGGGGAACAATTAAGGTTAGAATCCTTGGCAAGATTCTTTATAACAAGGAAACCCTTATTGCCAAAACAGTAAAAACTCGGGGGCATCATACTCACATCACCTAACCCCTGATCTTATCCTGCAGAAAATAACACAAAGGACCTCTTGAAAAGAAGAAGAAGCTGGTTTCAGGGAGGGAGGAACTGCAGATGAAATTTCTCTTTTAAAATATTCCATTGGTATGGGATTCTTGGCATAAGAGCGAATGTCATCAAGACGTAGATTAGAGGTGTCAAGTTGTCTGCAATGGGTGGCTTATTATTAAATACATGTCAAATTTAAACAGAACGTGTGAGTTGCATTCTCTTTCCCAACCTATCATCACTATTGTGACTGACAGCAGAATAACACTTTCAAGCAGGAGATGCAGGAAAAAGACGAGCACATGCTAAGACTGAGGGGCGAATTCACAAAGAATGGATTGCAGCCGCTGATGGCACCATGAATTGTGCATCATTTACAACCACTATCTGCCCCGTCTCAAGGTCCGATTCACAAAAGATACTGCACTAATGATTTGACGGGGCAAACACGCCCATATAGTTTTGCAGCTGAGTGTAATTTGCCCTTGTTTTGCGTCTGTTTGAGTGAGTGGACCGGTTTCCAGTGTTTCAGGCTTTTCTCCACATTTCAGCACACAGATTGGTCCATAATAAAAACTGCAGAGAGCACAAAAGCCTCAAATTGCATGTCTTTACTAAGCAGAAATGCATACACACAGAGTTCTCCACAATCACAAACCAACTTTCATTCATTTTGCTTATTTTACTTCTCTAGTATTTCGCATCTCTAACATAATCCACAGAATGTCAAATGTCAGAATACAGCTATTAATGTGACTCAGGCAGGTCTGCAACATGTTAGATTAATGTCTGAATCTTACAATAATGTTGTTCAAGTGTCACTGATTGTATCCTGGATTTCACAGAAACATCAGTACTGATGTTCTGTTTGTTGCCCACAGCTGGCTGTGTGTCACAGCTGGCTGCAGCATCACACAGCAATTGAGATGATGAGTGCGTCTCCAAACTGAGAAAGAGGCTGTGCGCTTTTACGCACGCGGCACAGCAGCAGTAACTTCATCAACACCGGATCGGTCAGGATCTGACAATAATTAACGCTCTGTGTTTTCTACACATCTAGACAGGTTAGCTGTTACACACAGATTCCAAGTTTATATAGTGGGATTGTTTGTAATAAAGCAGCCATTGTGGATGAATCCTGAGCTCCATCAGAGCTGTCAGAACATTTTTTTTAAGTAGCTGAAAGTCCGAGATAAGCCTATCACCCCATACCCACTTGACCCCCCCACACCCGCGTCTGACTGAAGATTTCGCCCTTGATATAATCAAGCTTGAAGATTTGAAGAGAGAGGGAGAGAGAGAGAGTGAGTGAGTGTGCTTCAGCTAGGCTACCACCAACTCTCTGAAGACGCTAATAATTTTACTCTAACTGTGTGTGGCTATTAGCGCTGGTCTTTGTGAATTGGACTGTTTTTGCATTAAGGCTCATTTACATAGAAAGGGGCCGATTTTGTGCCAAATGCATGCATATTATCTAATTTACATATGTGCAAATAGCAAAGGAGCACCGAGACGCTATTTGTTTGGCAGCGCAGTTTGGGGTGCATTTCACCCTTTGCGGGTGCTTTGTGAATTACACGGTTTCTTTTTGTCTCATTTGCTCAGGTTTAGCAGCCGCAAAAGCCACACAATCATTTTGTGAATTTGCCCCTCGGAGTTTGCTTATTTTGTCATCCTGCTCTTCACTGGACATTCTGATAAACAAAGTAAGGTCTCACTACAAACTCGTAAATCATCTCAAATGAATGGAGAAGATTAAGGACTTTCATGGAGCTGTGTCTCCAAGAAAGCAGAAAAATAGAAGCCAACGGCAATTGTATTCTCTTGTGAATACCTTATGTCTTTCATACGAATGAAGAAAACGAACTGTGTTATGCGTTATTACTTGTGAAATGAAGGAAATTAATTGAATTATATTCAAGTCATAAGGGTAATTGTTTCTGAGTCAATGACTGTTTCCGACAGTGAGGCAGACAAGCTGAAAGACACAAACAAGCTCCCAGCTGGAGAGATACATGCACAAATTCACAGAATAGAGCAAATTGCAAATGGCTATAATCAAATATATACCCTAGCAGTATTAAAAAACAGCCTGAGCTCCAGCTATCTCTGGGCTTTTATCTAATAGATTCTTATCAAAAACATAAACCAAATGAAATAATCTGGACCCCATTATCACTACCAGACATCTTGTGCACCTGTGTAGCAAGTTGACATTTTGACTTAACCACATATAAATACATGAAGACAGAAAAAGGAAAGGTTTTTATTATAACCTTTTTCCCTGAGGGAATAAAATACACAGTATACAATGCTGAGCCAAGGGCACAGCTCACATAAGAAAACTTTTGTCAATTACTGTGCCCGATCTGGGGCATTGAAGGTGTCACACAGTGTACATACAGGCACAGTATTTCCCTGCTTCACATTTAAATCTATGGTCAGACACAATGTTATGCCACAGGGAGGTTCTCTCATGTACATGAGTTTAACTGTAATGTCTGAAATGTAACCAAGTCCCTGCTCAGCGCAAAGCAAAGTTATGATATGAGACACTCAGTACTCAGCTACAGACAATAATCCATAAGCTTAAAGAAATTTACACAGAGTTAGGATCAAATGCATAGTGTTAAATGCACAGAGAACATAAGATCAAAGGAACGGGCTTTATGGAGGGCTATAATCAAATGTAAGGCTTATCACACATTTGCAGCACATTGATTTAAGTCATATGCTTATCAAGCACATACAGAAACACTATTAAATGCATAGACTCTTTCTAACATATTCTTGAGTTGGGGCTTTCACAAACACACTCTGAAATGTTCAGGTTTCTGATATATTGTATTTGAGCTTATCCATCTATGCAGACAGTCTGCTATCCAGTTAACAAGATGGAAATAAGTCAAAGGAAGCACTGCTAAGAGAGGATATAAGCAGCTCCTGTCATATAACAATTATACTTTAGTGAGTGTGTATTCTTATACATAGAGTATATCATCTGCACATGCAACTTTGCAAATCAAGCAATCATCTGTTTTTTTCTTCTTCTTTTTTAGCTCAAAATCCGATTACTTACTTCATTTTCTATTTAAGCATTTCTGGCTCCAACAAGCCACACGGGGAGAATGGCATAACCTGCTTATATTTTCTCCAGTGGTGATGGAATCTTTCAATAACTTCTGCAACCATCAAAGTGCTGAAATTAACCCTGCTGGGACACTTAACACCCCCTGATGACTGGAGATACCTTCAAGCTTGGTCTAGGCATGGCCAACATAAATGGCCACAGAAGTGTAATTGGTAAAATGAGGACCTGAATTGCTGTCTTACATGTCAAAGAGGCAAACATTCGGTTCTGCTAAGGATGTCCTGTTGCTAGTTTTTTTTTTCCTGCTTCCTAAATTATGCATGGCATGCCTCAATGCTCAACCTCCAGCAATTGTTTGGGGATATGGGGCTATATCTTTGTGTAGGTCCAGTGGTGAAGTGGCATTTTTCTGAGGTGCAGTGAGGCTATTCTCTTGCCTGCACCCATTTTTGATTTTGGTGAACCATGATGTGCTGTTTCAGGAGGAAAGGCACAGTGCAGAAGTGTCACTGGCCATCCAGAGATGTATTGCAATTTTGGTGTCAAGTTTCAATGTATTTTTTTTATAATAACAAGTTAATAAAAATATAATGATCTATTGTAGCATCTTCAGCATCACTTTTTTAATTGCAGAAAAGTTTACCTGTGGCAGAAATGAAGAACATGAATCATGGTTGTTTTTTTTATTAGTGTCAGATGAGTTTCACCATGGTGTAACTGAAAAAAAACTAAAAATGTATATATACTATGTACAAGAGTATATATAACAGTATATTATTACATAAAACAGTATACGCTACTATGTTGTGGATCTCTGTGGCCCCAAATAAATAAGGTACAGAACATGAACTGAATTGATATATGCAGCTCCTGTAACCGAAGAGTGGTTCAAAGTGCTCTACATTACATTCACCCACACACACACTCATTCATATGGCAACGGAGCTGAAGCTGCCGTGCAAGGTGTTGACCTGCTCTACCACCTAAGCTACTGTCACCCTACATACAAGTGCATCATTACGCATGAAAAACATGGTGACTTCCAGCATTCAGTATGTCAATAAATGTGAATTCAACTTACAAGAGACATTATCTTCCCTATTTTGACTTCTGCATATGTGCACTTGGAACTCTGCGTATTTTATAAGTAAACAATAAGCAAGGGTGCTTCGAACTCTCCACTCCATTACAGAACTGTCAGTACATCATGATAGGAGAGCACTGCATGTAAAGTGGATAAAGGATATGATGTGATTGGCCACAGCCCCTGAACAACCCCTACACACACCTATTATGTATGAACATTGATTCTCCTTAATCCAAACCCACTTCCATGTGCACATCAGTGCCCTGCATGCCCTAAGCCATAAAAATACCAAAATTGTGTTGCCACTCCCTCTTCATACTGCATTCTTGACACCATGTAATATGTTTTGACAACGCAAGAAACATTTCAAATGTTAGACTTGTTTCTTCTAGAGACTTCTACATGTCAGATAATCTAATACATGACGCCTTGCTCACTTGTCTTAAATAGTAGACTGTGGCACGGCTCCTGCTTGTACATATAGAAGTTTATTGGCAAATTCTGCCGTCATGTCAAGGGGCCATATTACCCTACTGTTGCTTCTGCATGCTAATGTGACACTTACAATAAGGGGAAATGGCATTTTAAGGCTAATGCCTGTTTCTTTTCATTTTGATTAATGCGTCAGTTAATTAGATTGTATCGTGGTCTTGCCCCAGTGTAATACCACTGGAATGGCTCTAGTAATGACTGAGCACTTTTTCAATGAAGCATCCTTTATTGGACATCAGTCAATAAAGAGTATACAGTATACACACACACACACACACACACACACACACACACACACACACATATATATATGGTCTGTCAAAGTTAAAGGTTTAAAAAAAGCACATCAACTATGTTTCTATCTTTATCTCAGAAGATACTCAGCCTGTCTCAGAGAGCTCTGGGGCTTCTTTATTGGTGAGGGACTTTGTTGCTCAAAAGTGAGCCTTACAAGCAGCACTTACTCCCAGTTTGTAAGCCTATGGTATGCAAAAGGGAATGTAAGCACTGCCTGAAATGCTGAGTTCAAGGTAAGACAGTCCCATAAATATGCTGCAGCAGATGAGAGAGAAAAATACATTTTTTTTAATAATAACATAATTTGCTATCTTTATACTGGCAGATTCTGTATTAAACATACCACTTGACAGCTAAATGTGCCTGTGCTAAAAGTGCTGTCAGTCAACAGAAGTCTGTCAAACATAATTTAACACTGACAAAGACTGAACACAATGTGCCAAAAGTACTGCCTCAATTTCAAGGTAATTAGCAAATGTGGTAAATATTTTTGCACTGAGTCTCTGTACAGTGTTAGGTTTTAAACACTCACTAAAATGTGGTAAGCGTTTCAGTTCAATTCACTTTATGAATTACATGGGCTTAAATGGACCCTTTTTGCAGCACACTAAGAAAGAAGCAGAAAACTGCTGTTTTACAGTAGCAGCCTGTTTTGTGGTAGAATTTCTTCCCCCTGGTGAGTCTCCATTTAACATGAATTTTGTAAATGTAGGATTGCTTGTGTTCTGAATATATCTTGCTGGAGTGCTGAGGTTAAAAACAGTAACAGTATGGCTTCTGTGTTTTGACAGACACATATGCACACGCAAACACACAAACATTGAACAAATAGGCTTGAAAGGTGGGGTGATCTCAATTTGACAATATGAGATGCGTACTTCTATGATTACACTAGAAACATACACAAATGTATTTTTCAGTACGCAACAGTGAATGCAGCTGCAGTGGATGCATATTGTTTGAACTGAAGTGGAAGCTGGACAATCGTCCTACTGTAGGATGCCCTGGAGCTCAAACTGTGCAGCCATGGAAATATCAATGTGCTGGGCAAAAGAAGCCTTAGATGCAAACCCACTCCAGCTGTGCCACCGAACCTCTCAACAGCTGGAACCCAACACATGAGCCTTGGCAGGGCTGTTTCATTCCAAATCTGCTGTGTTATGAGTACAGGAAGAGCTGGGATTGTTTGTGAATGCATGGATTATAAATTACAATAAAAAACAACAAAAAAAATTAAAACAAAGAAAAACTAGGGTTTGAACACTGACAACTATTGATCTTTGGTCTGTGAACTAAGAGAATGCTACAGATGCATTTGTCAGAGAAAAGGCGAGTAATGATCTGATCAGGGCACTGTGATCAGGACACTTTTTCTATGCTGTGAACATGTCTTCAAAGGGGAAAAAATAGCATTTCACAATTGTTTGTTGATAGCTAACTGTTCATTAGATTGTAACACTGTAACCTCCCTTAACAAAAGGAGATAATAAAGTTAGAAATAAAAATGAATTTTTTTTTCTATTGGTTGACAAACTGATTTCATAAGTGTTTGCTTTAAAAAGACCCATATCCAAAACATGAGCTAGATACATGCAAACCCATGAAAAATAAATGTGTGGATGTGTTACACCAAGTGCTCTTTGTAATGGCATTGGGAGTAAGTGCAAAAATGTTACAAGGTTACAATAACTGTTTAAATGATCTTACTCTTTTGCTATTTTACAAATGTGTTATTATAACCTTGTTAGCTCTTTGTGAACAGTTCATTAATAAACACAACAGGAGAATTACACAACTATGCATAAAAAATATTTGCCTTAACATCTTACCACGACAATGTAGAGCTAATAAAAAACAAGCATGGTCTCTGCTTGGCAATGTGATCAACTTTGTTACAACAAGCTGCAAATTCTTGGCCAGTGACACAGTATAATCAGTTTAATAGTCTAAGAAGGCTGCCAGTTATTTTGACCTCAAGACAGCAGAGCCCACAATAATTCTTGTGGCAAATAATTAGTTTTATCACACAATGACATGGGTCACCCGTAAGGGCTTGATTATAACAAGAGAACAATATAAGAAAATGTGCGGTTCAGTGGAGCTCTCAAAGGGGATTGCTTCTTCATATCTTGTCAAATTCCAGATGACATTTCATATGACTGCAAACCAGAAACAATCCTTCCCTGTTTGAGCCGCTGTAGCTTCTGAGAGTCATTATGTTGAGGGCTGAAATTCCACACTGCAACGCATTTAGTCTTCATTCTAAGTGTATTGTTTCTACAGACACTTAGCAGAAAGGAAGAGACAGAAATCAATGCGAGTAAAATATGTAAATATCACATAAATATGTAAGAAAAATATTGATATTGTATGAAGGCATTAAAAGCAGCCTTGTTTGCAATTAATCTTTACCTCTAACTGATTGACAGTATTTATTTGAGGTTGTATAATTCATCACACTTTCCATTACCCGTGGCGAGCTGTTCTCTTAATGGTACTACATATTGTGCCTGCCCAAAGGAAATGGTGTGGCAAACATGCACATTTTGCTTTTTTTTTATTCTGACTCCAATCTGTATGGTATTGACCATATGTTGAATAATATAGCCTACTATTTATTATTCCAATTACATTCAGTACACAGTATTTTTTAGCTCTGCCTGATGGATTTGCACTCATCTAATGTGTGCAGTGTACTGCTGCTTAACAGACTAAGAATTTGCATTATAATGATTTAGAACACCAATGCATTTTTAATGCTCATAAACAAGAGTGTGTACTGTGGCTTTTCTCACAGAATATGTTTACTTCGCATTTAACTATTTGTATGGTCGTGACATTTGCAGCAACTCCTTGGTATGAAATTGTTCTTGCTTATATGAGACTAATCGTGATGAAAATGCGTCTTTACAGAAACACAAAGACATACATTTATCTTGAATTTAAGGCGTCTCAATGGTGAGCGACAGTGTTAAAATTACATAGACTCCAGTCATAGCCGTGGAGACACTGTGATGTGGATGTAAGCTTGCCTGTAAGAGAAACATCTCATTAATAGTGTCTCTTATCATAGAGTAGGAGACCTGATGTTTTGATACTGATCAGCTCTCAAAAAAACTTAAGAGAGTTACGCTTGTCACCGCTGGGTTTTAGCAGTTTTTAAATTACACTGAAGAGCTCAAGGGGAACTCTACAGTATTCATTCATTCATTCATTCCTCCGGGCATCACACAATATCTCAGATACCACGGAGTGAATTTTTACAAAACTTAGGGAAATGATGCATGTCAACACTGCATCTGAGAATTTTCAGATGCAGACTGATTGGCCCAATAGTGGTGCTACGCCTTTCATTTGATTTTCCATGTATTAACAACCTGTCACTGAAGTACATTTCTAAAGACAGCACAAGGAAGTACAGAGCATGCATTCCTCCTGCTATTAATTTGTGTGCTACATCGTACATCAATATTCAGAACATAATATTCATACTATACAACAGAGTCATATCCTAATCCTATTACTTTAGTAGCACTGTGCAAACATACAATGTCCTGCTATCAACATTCAGTCCCTATGTTAGTCTGTCTGCAGGTGGTAGCTTAATAAAAATACTTCTAGAAATCCGGATTGTGTAAATTACATCTTCATGTAAGAATGCACATTTGCTATCCAATGCATTTTTCTTAATGTTTGCATGTTGCTGCTTGATATCACTGTAAAGTACACCTGCAGAGCATTAGAACTCTGATATTGTATGTCAGGCAGTGAGGCAACCTCACTTACACAATGCATCCACAACAAATGCAAGATAGTGAGACAAGTCTCTTAAGGTATTAGGGTGGCCCTAAGCCTTTATCTTATCAAGTCTCACTCCAATACACATGGGGATGGGGGGCGGGGACAAAAGGAAGCCAAGCAATTAATTGTCTTCTCTGCTTGGCATCTCATTTCAACACCCCAGAAGGTCTATTACAGGAGCAAGACAGTCATTAAACCTCAACAATAATCACTGCTGAGCTATGCCTTCATCCTTCGTGCTACAGTGTTTCCTGCTTAATGGCACTTGGCTATGACAATTCCACTCAATAGCAATAAAATTTTGATACATGCAAGGCAATTTATGGTATTTAAATGCCATGTTAGTCACATCAGTGACATGAAACAGAAGCAGGGAGGTAATTATTGTGTGCTAGAATCAGTCTATCTATTAAATGGACTAAATAATCCACTAAAAAATGACTACATAATGGAATGCAGCAGGACCTCTTCACATGCAAAAACTTCCAATACTTCTCAAGCAATAGAGCGCAAAAGAGAATATGTGAAGGTAATAGTGGAAGGCAGAGAAGTGAAAGAGCATTGCAGGGAGTACAAAAGAAAAGTAAAAAATGTAGGGCAGAGGAAACTAAGGCTGAAAAAGAACTCGGTAGGTGAGAATGAAGAAGATAGGGTTGAGGGCGCTCAAGAAGAAAATGGTGGGGGAATAGGGAAGAGACTGAGGGTGAGAAAGGAGTTTGAGAGGCATAAAACTGGCAGTTGGGGGAGAGGAGATGGTTCATTTGTCACTGTCAGATCAGTTTGTTTCTCCTTCATAACTGCAAGGACGAGATCTGGCCCACAACCCAGCCCCCGATCCTCCCCGTTCTTAAGCCAAACACCCATCACCATCTATCCTCCAACCTCTGCCAGCACCTGCCCTCTCTCCTATCGCTGGAGATGAGGATGCAACCCATGCTACAGTGCACACTGTACACACACAATTTTGTCTGCCTGCATGGACATGCTCACTGAGCTTAATCAAATCTATGTCCCAGTAACAGTAGCAACATATAGCCTGGAGTAAAATTATCTATCCAAAGGCTTGTCTGAATGATATTAGCATTTCTTTCAGGAGCTAAATTAATATGTAATGAGGCATACCCATGCAACTGTATTCTTTTACAAAGCTCAAGTTTGATTTCAACTGAATATCATACAAACAAAGTATAGCTGGTTATAGCTCAGTTTGTCCGTAGCCCCTCTTTCTTCTCTATATGTACCTCCTGCAATGAAGCAGCATGCTGATATGGCACTCCTGAATGTATCACAGGCAGTATTCCACAAACTTTTATTGGCTGAGTGTCTACCCCAACCTGGGCCCTGTAATGAGTGCTATGGTGGTGCTTCCTCAGAGAAAATCTCTCAGCTGGAGGTTAAAAAACACTTTCTTTGGCTCAGGAAGCGTGGTGTAGTTGGCAATCATTTTGCATGTTCAGTCCCCAGTGGGTAATGTGTCTACGCATCCTTCACCAGGTGTAATTAACCTGAATTGTCTGCAGTATGTAGGTAAGTCTGTAATTACTGCATCTAACTGTGAAATGTTTCTGCTGCTTATGCAGTTATCTGACAAGCAATCCAGTTTCCAAATAATAAGAATGGTCATAACTCTTTCCATAAGGATACTATTTCTTACTTTGGAGTCTCTTTTCTTTCACTAGTTTTCTTGCCTTCTGACTGCAGAGCTATTCACTTCTTTCTTCTCTGCTGCAGTATCTGCTTATTTCCTTTATTTGTTAATATTTTCATCATTCATACACATAGTTTGACATTTATTTCTATCACAGATGATTTATTCATCTCTTTTCATCTTTTATTTTCCAACCAAACCACATTTCTCTGTGTATTTTAACATTCTTGAATAGACCAAATGAATGTTTAAATCCCTGCAGCTACAGCATATGTTACAATCCCAAAGTCCATGTCCATGAGAGCATATTAAAGATTTAAAGGAATATGTGACATTTTGAGACATTTGCCTTTTAATCAAGAGTTAGATGAGAAGATCAATCTTATTTTGTTCTCTGTGTGTTCATTACTGAGATAGATTTGAATAGTTATTAACCAGTGACATGACACATCTGAAGGACACTACGAGGGCAACAGTGGAGGTGTTTACTTGTGCCATGCTAAGACAACAAAAAGGTGAATTGTTTGACTTTTTGTTTTGGACTGTTTGACAGTTTGGGGAACTTTGCCATCATTTGTACCCATACAATGAAACCTGACCTGCCAACATCAAGAGAAGAGCAGGTTGGCCAATGCCAGAAGAAGCCGACAAGCTAGACAGCCATCACCTCCAGACTCACAGGAGGATGCCCTGTCGTGTGTAGTCCTAGGGCTACAGGCAAGTCAAACCTATTGCCCCCAGGCCATTGAAATAGAACACACTCACCAGGAACAAATAGGAATATTCTCACTTGAATGCAACACACAGGTTGCAGGCGTGTTAGGAGGAAGGTAGACGGTGTTTTCAAATTTGCCCTAATAGCCCAATGATAAAATATCTTCCTGTCAAAAGTTGAAAAAAAGAAAAATAAAGGAAAGAAAATGCCTGCCAAAAACTATTTTGTATCCTGTTAACTAGCAAGCAATCTAGTCAGATGGTTTGTCCAGTCACCAGACCCTGCTGTTGTTGGTCATCTATTTTCCTGCTTCCCATCTTTGTACTAGGCTATGGTAACACATCATGAAGCTTCCGTAAACAGCTAAACAAACATCCTAAAACATCTACCCACTGCTTAAAGGCTTTTACAGGTGAGCAGCTGCAATATCTTAGCACGTTCACAGGGGCTGCTCTGGCAGTTCTTACAAGTTAAAAAGTAATAACAATGTACTCAATGAGATTTGGACTACTGTAAAATGAACTGAGTCTAATCGCATAATAGCTGTCATAAGTGTAAGATCTGTCAAAACATTCTCCAGTTAAATGAAAATTTGACAAAAATCATAATTGTCTTGTGTAACCTTGTGATTTAAAATTTTAAGCACATCAAAATTAAAGAGATTTTTTTCCTTTTGACAATTTTCTCTTTTCTCCCTTCAGTTAAAACGCATAAGGTCATATTACTGTAGCCCCATTCATTTGGCTTTCACTAGCTTACAATGAATTTCAAAATCATATTGACAACCCTGAGATACTCATCTTTTTGGATTAGATGTTAGTATAAAGTCAAACTTGTCATCACCCTTTTCATCAAGCCATTACACATTAATCTTACTTATTACTTTTTACTTATTTTACCAAGGCAACACACTTGGGCTAGGACAACATCAGTGCTGCTCTCTAACATTAACATCAGTAAGCTCTTGACCAGTTAATTATGTACTACATGTTACAAGACACATAAAAGGGACAGTGTTGCAGATTCAGCTTACATTGTTCTTCTTGCTGACATAGTTTGAATTTACATAATTTATTTTAAGTGAAATATTTATTCAATTAAAAAGGTTCAGCAGTCATACTATTTGTCTGCAAATGACACCATAAGCAACATTATGAGTGAGAAGAGTAAAGAGTGCATAAGCACTTGTAATATGCAAAAAGGAAATTGCTTTGTGGAACACTTTAAGCAACATGATTTAAGTGGGGGTTTTTTCTTGCGAAGTTGATTTAAATTTTTCTGGATTTAATTTAAAAATGTTCATATAAATACCAGTATATATTTAATTATTATATAATAATCACAGGATTATGAATGGCTTTCTGTGCCATGTAACTTTTTATGGGCAAAATTAATGAAAAATAAAATATCTTGGTCCCCCTGCATATGGAGCATAATCCTATATGGTGCAGCTCCATTCAGAGTTGTCACACAATTCAGTCACACAATTTAAAACTAAAGCAATATAAGTACATTACACTGACCATTTGGGTAAAGTACATACATTCGTTTCAAAGAATGTATTTATTTTCATGTGTCCAACTATCATAAATACTTTGTAAACATTTAAGTTACAGCAATAAAACAAAAACAAAACATAATTATGAGTGAGGATTTAGAAAAAAAAAATCTATTAGTCTCTCACTCACTGCTGTTAAGCTGAAAAAAAGCATGGAACACATGTATTTAACCATGATGCCACAACAGTTTGTCACAAAGAAATGTTTCTGCAAAGCTAATTAAAAGCCAAAACTTCAAACTGTATGGCAAACAGTTGGTTTGATGAGAATATGTGGATGTGACACATTGTATTGCTTTAAAACTTGGTATCAACATTTGTAGCTGGCATGACAATGTTTATTAAATGTTATGAAAATCTCCCAAAATACCAAATGGTAGATGGGATGTAACAGTCTTTTTATAACCTTTTTCTAACAGAAATGCACCAGAAATAGCAATTTATGGTCAAGTCAGGGATTCACCTTTGACTTGATGTAGGATTTAGAATTTCAAACTCGCTATGAAAACTGTGTCTGCCTCTGGAAGATTTGGGTCAGGCTCATCAAACGTAATAAGCAGCGCTCTAATCACATGAGAGGCTGTATGCTGAAACCTCACAGCTGTATGCAATTGTTCCAATTGAAGGAATGTGAAAAAACTGCCATTTGCTGAGGAGCATGTTCAGGCAGTTACAAAAGACTGAGCGAAATGAGATCTGTTTTAGCTCAATAAAACTTATGCGAATATACATTTATTATTAAAAAAGGTGTGTTAAGCATTCTGGCTTGCTGACCAGAAACATCATGTGATAACTGTATAATTAAAACAGCTGTCACCAAATATCACTGATTTTGGGGACAATTACGACGCTACTTAGATATGACTATCACACTTCAATTTCTGAAACTGTCGCAACCATGTAGAAAAAATGCTTGACACATGAACCAATGCTTTTTGTGTAACAATCTCTGACACATGGCCCTGAATAAAGATAAAACACGGTATTTCAATGACAAATCAAATAAGTTTTACACCATCTGTAACTGAGCACCTTTGTGGCTGACTGGCCTTAAAGGTGTCTGTGGGCCAGAGCACTTCCCTAATGGACCTTAATGGGTTTTATGGTGCACTGCAGGCTTCTAATGGGGTAGTATGTCTGATGGGATGCTGCTCTCTGGCCCTCCTGGGCCTTGTCTAGGTTCCTAATGTGACCTGAAGAGAAGAATACATAATGTATCACTGTTCCTCCAAGTAAGTGGTTAAAACCTGGAGTTTAAGAAAGTGGAGAATATTGGGGGGTAAAAACAGGGAAATGCAAGGTTATGAGAATGTGTTAGAGCAAAAGACACGAGAAGAGAAGCCCAGGAGTTAAAGCAGCGGGAGAAAAAATACCATGGCATATTATTGAGGGACACTTTGGTGCTAAGCTGCTTATTGATAAAAGCACTAATCTGCCTGGCAGAAGGTAAGGAGGCTGGGATGTGTGGTGATATAATATCTCAGCTAAAGGCAATGCCATCAGGGAGCTGAGCCTCCACACAGCTTTACCTAAAGGAGTTACTCATTTTATTTTATTTTATTTTTTACATAAAAGAGGGAATTTGACCATGTGCCACTCGCAGAAAGCATATGAGCCTGTGGAAAAATAAGAAGAGATTATTGTGAACCTCTGGCTTTTCATCAGACATTTCATCAGACGTGATCGATAAGGAGAGACCATCACTTTTTAATACGTATCACTAGCATCACTTTAATTATTTTCCCTCTACATCAATGAGCAAGTCAGCAGTGCTAGGCATTTTGATGACATCAAGAAGGCTGATGGTTGGCAGTCAGGGCTAGCTGCACAGAAAGTTCAGTTACAATTGCCAAGTCTATTTGCCCTTAAATCAATAAATAGTTACATTATTTAAAAATATTAAATGCATAATTACTACGTCAAAGCTGACATGAAGCATGAAACAGTATTCATGAAAAGCACCACTAACTGTTCAAATTTTGGTTTGGAGGTTTTGACTTGTCATGTTGCACCAGTCTAGGTGGGTAATGCCAATAAAATCTGTTCAAAACAACAGGCTGGAAACAGGAAATAACAAGTTTCATACTATGTTAGTATTTTTTTGCACCAAAATCAAAAGGCTAAGCCCACTGGACTCACACTTTGTTGCCATATTTTCCAAGTTTTATAATCTCTTCCTAAAAAAAAAAAAGAAAACATCCCTTGCCACTGCAGAGAACAATGTGTGGAATGTTCCAGACTTCAGCTTTTTACAGGTTACTTGTTGAAATGGCTCTCCAAATAGCATTAGACAAAAACAATAATTATGCATTAAATACCTTGGACATAAGTTTGCATATGGACAGTACAGACCTACCAATATTTTTGAAGGACAGAATTGTCCCTACCAATATTTGAGCAAACTCATTTGCATTATTTTTGGAGTGAAGTCATATTAGATAGCATTTGATTGACTGAAAGGGAGGGGGGCTATCTGAAGGCTCACATCAAGTGCAAATATTGTACTCACTGCCAGACACGGAGGAGGCAAGAACTGATCAGTGTGCTGACAACGGTAATCAGGTTATCAGGGCTGTCAGTCCATACCTCAAGCATGGGCGAAAATGTAGTCTCTCTCTCATAGACTTACTCCCCTTCCTCTATTGCCTGCACTGGACACAACACATAACATAATTTTGTCCATGCCAACACATTTTGTACTTTGTAGATATCATGCCAGATGCCACCAAAAAAGAGAAGGGACATCAGGAGCTTTTTCATCATCCAGACTGTAATAGAGTAATAGAGAGTAACAGGTAGTGAACTAACTACTCAGTAGCCACGTTGATTTAAAACGAAAACCTGTTAGTTTCCTAGCATCACCAGCCTTTCCACTGTGGAAAATAATATCAACTGATGTTAGTTAAACATGTTAGCTAGCGTTAACTAGCAAGCTAACTCTACCTTCTGTCATCTGTAGGCTAGCAGTCAGGTTTCTAGCAGGAGTAAACATAAAATGGATGGGTATATAAAAATATTAATTTAATTTCAGTCTAGAAATCCCATGAAAATGTCACCATTAATGAATTATTTTGTATGCAGGAAATGCAGCAGCAGGCTAGAGAAGTAGAGCAGGCTGATGAGGAATCGTGCATCTTCAGGGTTTCAGGTGAGGTCCTAATTATGAATTATAGGGAGGCATCAGCATAAAGTTAGTCTTAGGATGTTCAATAAATATAACCTTTCAAAGTTAACATATTTGGTCATGAGTTTATTTTGGGGGAAAAAAAAAAATCATCAAACCAAGTTGGTTTCATAACATCCTGTTCAGTCAATATTTAAAGTTGTCCTCAAAGATAAATAGGACCCAAAGCTTAACCATATGTATGTATGTAACTTGTTCATCAATGCATCAATTTATTACACATAAGAAACTCAAAAATCAGGAAAGATGCTGTAGGGCAGATTGAGGGAGAAGCAGGTGGGCCTTCAGGGCTTCAGATGAAGTCTTAAAATGATACTGCAATTAAATATATGCTGTTACGGATTAATTGTACATTACCAACATACATGTAATGTAACCATAGACTATCTATTCTGATGTTAACTTAGTTGTAAGTTATTATAACACAGGATGCAAAATAATGATTGTTAATTGCTAATGTTGATTTGTTTTCCCTTTAGGAGACAGTCAGTGTGAGTGAGGATGATTCTGAAGCAAGTCAGTGTAGCAGTGTCATGGACATGGGGAGTAAGCCATACCAGCCTGATCTAAAATTCACAGAGGTACAGCAACTTCCAAACAAGATATTGCAGTTTGACTGGTACAGTCAGTATCCATGGCTCCACTATAGTCTAACACTGAAAAAGGTTCTTTGTTTTGAGTGTGTCAAAGCATACACCATAAAAAAGACTACTTTGGAAAAAAAGAATGACCCTGCCTTCTGAACAAAGGGTTTCAATAATTGGAAGAATGCCACAGGTAGCTTTAGTCGCCACCAAGCCAGCAAACCACACCATCATGCAGTTACAATTAATGCACAGGAGCAAACTCCAGTTCCCACACAAATATCAAGTGCATGGGCTAAAATGCAGGAAGAGGCGAGGCACTGTCTGGAGGAAATAATGGGTGCTGTAAGGTATCTGACTAGGTGGAGAGTAGTATTTTGAGGACATGAGGCAAATGAAGGCAATTTCTACCAACTTTTGAAGTTACTTGCAAATGATGACCCTGTTCTTTCCTCTTGGCTCACCTGTTGCCATGATTATGTCAGTCTACAGTGCCACAATGAATACTTAACCTTGCTTGGTAACACAATTATCAGAGGCATTGCAGCAACAATCAGGTCCTTACCAGTGGTACAGCTGTCAGTAATAATGGATGGCACTCAGGATATACTGGGAAAAGAGCAAATTTTCATATGTTTTAGATATGTTGACCAAGACCTGGTGCCACACAAAGTCTTTGTGGGATTGTATGAGGTGCCAGGGACAACCGGTGAGCAGATAGCCAAAATAGCTATTGATGTGCTCCTCAGATTGAATATTCCATCAGGCTTATGAGGTCAGACGTATGATGGTGCTGTTAATATGGCAGAGAACTGCTCAGGGGCACAGGCAGGGTTGAAGAGAGGCCAGCCTTTGACTCTGTACGTGTATTGTGGTGCACATTGTGTAAATCTTATAACACAATGTGCTTGCAGTAAGTAAGTAACTTTATTTATATGGCACCTTTCAAGAGCTGATGTCACAAAGTGCTTCACAGGGGGAATGAAGCATAAACATACATACAGACATAAAACACAATTAAAAACAGAATTAATATGAAATAGCTAAATGATAAAAGGCGTCAACAAAGGGGTCTTGAGCTGTTTTTAAAGGTGTCCACAGATGTTAAATCCAATGGTAGAGAGCTCAAAAGTTTAGGAGCCACAACCTCAAAAGCACAGTCTCCTTTAGTCTAGTTCTAGGAACAACCAGCAAACCCTGATCAGAAGACCTTACAGATTGCTGGTGACATAGGGCTGCAGTAGATCTCTATGTAGGCATATGCCTGACCATGCAGAGCTCCACAGGTTGTCACAGATCTTTGATTTGGATTGTGATGGGGAGCCAGTGAACAGCAATCAGAATCAGTGTCACATGAGACCCTTTGGGGGACCTGGTCATGAGTTTAGCAGCAGCATTTTGGACCACTTGTAAACGATCCAGGGCTGTTTTGCTGAGGCAGGTGAAAAGGGAGTGACAACAGTCAAGATGGGACAATATACAAACATGAATTAACATTTCCATCTCCGCTTGAGACACAATGGGCCTGAACTTTACAATGTTTCTCAGCTGGAAAAAAAACAATAGAGAATCAGACACTTGACATGTTTGTCCAGAGTCAAAGCCTGGTCCATAATGACACCTAGATTTCATATGAAGGATTTAACTGACAAGGTAATAGACCCAAGACCATCCCTTATCTTAGGGACAACACTAGAAGGGACAGAAATAAGGATTTCAGTTTTTTCTGTATTAAGCTGTAAGAAATTATCACCCATTCGGTTTTTTAAAGCCTTTAGGCAGTTATGCAGTTATCTAAATTCATTACAATTCAGTCATGTTTTGAGTTTTAAATGACACATATAATGGAATATCATCTGCATAGCAGTGATAGGAGATAACTTTAAAGTGCCTTATTATCTGTCCAAGGGGAAGCATATACATGACAGACTACGACCAAGGACTGAACCTTGGGGCACCACCATACAGACTTTCAGATAAAAAGCAAGGCTGCAAACAGAAACTGTGAAATTCCTTTCAGAGAGGTAGGAGGAGAACCACTGCAAGGCTGACCCAGGGATACCCACCCACTACTTGAGGACATCAACCAAAACACAGTGGTCCACAGTATCAAAAGCTGCACTGAGATCCAACAACATCAACACCGAACATTCTCCTGTATGAAGATATCATTCAAAACACTGAGAAGAGCTGTTTCTGTTGAGTGCCACCGGCAGAAGCCAAAGATTTTATGCTCATCTATTGCAGCTGCTGCTCAGCTACCACTTTTTCTAAACTCTTGGCTACAAAGGGCAACTTGGAGATGGGACTGTAATTATGGGCAGAGATGGATCAAGATTTGATTTTTTGAGAAGTGGCTAAATAACAGCTTGTTTGAACTGAGCAGGTACACGACAAGATAAGAGTTGCTGATTATGGAGAGCACAGCAGGACCAACAGAGCCAATGACATTTTTAAACAGAGATGTTGGTAAGATGTCAACAGGCAAGAGGAAGTTTTCATACAGTTAACCAAGTGCCTCTCTGCAGTGCCTCTCCCTTAGCATGTGACACATTGCAGTGGGTCCATGAACGTGGAATTCTTAGCAAGCAATCAGGGAAAATCAAGGGACTATTGACTGGACAGTCAATATCAGAAGGTAACCCAACACAGTGAAACCTGTGTGTCTGAATAGGTGGATAGTGCGTTGACAAGTTGTTGATACAGTTCTTAGTCAGTATGAGGCTATGTTGTCCAGTTTGGAGGAAATGGCCTCTGGGGTAGGGGGTGGGTTGTTGTTTCCCTACCAATGTTGAGACCAAACCTACACCCTTGTTAAATACTGAAAGATTTACTACTACCTCCTGTACATAGTCTTAGTACAATATCTACACCTGTCACATAGGCTGGGCCAACCAGTCTTAGAGGGCCAACACTGATCATTAAGTCTAATGCCTTGATTCCCCCGGGCACTGCTGTGTCATATTCCAGCTGCAACGCAGTTTTGTTCCGACCTTCGCATGGCATCATACCCCACCTGAAGTGTTTCAGAAGCAGGGCACTGCCTGTACCTTGTGAGGCAGCTGGATTCACCAGAACATGAGATCATGTGAGAATTGTAAGATTACACAGGAATTGCAAGATCACGCACTAATCTGTGTAACAACCATGGATGTATAAAGAGAACAACAAACAAAAGGTTACTTTGCCTATCTGACGTCTATTTGGTCATTTTTCCTTGATTTTTGTGCTCCTACCATGTCATATAAAATCTTGTGATTTTCCACTTCCAAGATGAACCTCTTGTTGTCCATGGTGTCAAATATCCTCTGAGATCCTCTGACCAGTTGACTTCTGGCCTGGTGCCACCAGTTATGACGTAATGTTGATGTAGTGATGTGATATACGATCAAGAGTCCGCACAGGGTGTTTTATTTTGACAACTGACCGGATGCTCTATGCCGTTCCTGTGCTTGACTTCCTGCCCAGCTCAATCTGCTCTGTGCAACTTGACTCAGCTTTCATCAAAAAAAAGACTAGGTGCGTATTTTTAGTGGAGCAGAGCAGAGAGCTACTTCTGGGACACTTCTGTAACATGCTGCTGCATGTCTGCTGGAATTACAAGCATTGACTAGAGTGGCTGTGTTAAAATAAAGTAGCATGACACCAGATTACATGTCATGACCCCTGTCAGACTGCATGTACTGTACATATGTGTTGGACATTGGTTTAGTGGTGATTTAGTGGTGTATGCTGTTCTCTAATTAGTTTATTGTGAAAAAACATTGTTGAAATGAGGTGTCTTATATTATGTACCATAATTCTAATAGGCTAGAGGCTTGGGTAGAGAGCATTAGACTACTTCAGACAGCCAATCACTATAAGATATGTACTTTGATGAAAACTATTGCGTCAAATGCTTTGTGTGTTTTATTCCGGAGTGTTTATAGATAATTTCACGACAACTGCGATCAGCTCCGGCAGCCGCGTTGGAGCCAGAACGTGACAGTGGAACCAAGCCGTAAGAGTGAGGTGCAAATCAAATCAATCATTATGTCCTAGTTCAAGAAATGATTCTCTCATTAGGGCAAGCCTGCTAATTGAAGTCATTTGCCTCTCTGCTGTCTCTCTTGCCCTCACCATGTTGATTATCCCTCTAGTTAAAGGCTTTTTTTTTTTTTTTTTTCATTCTTCATTTTCAGGTTTTTTTTTCCGAAGATAAAATGTGTTTTCTAATTCAAGTTACTTATTGTGTACACTGTAGCACTGAAGGAATGCATCCCTTTTATAGTGAGTACTGTACATGGAGATAATGGCAACAAGTTCTACCTTGAACCCTGAAGTAGTTGGTTTCAAATATATTATAATTCCTAAATAAAATAAAATAAGAGACACTACATACAACGCATATGATAGGAGCTAAGCAAGTAAGACTTGACAATACATGTGAGACTTATTTTGTGGACAGTAAAAAATAAATGGTTACTGATACCTATTGTAGACTGTTACAGCTACTAGAAGAATTACTGAACTATTATTGCTAGCAATGTTACTTAGTGTCCAGGAAGCTCACCAGACATTCTTGCACAAAAACACTCCCGTTAACCAGGGACGTAAAATACTGTCATTTCAATATGTCTTTAATTTGTTAGTTGTATGTTTTTAATACATATGTATTAAATAGATACATTTTTCAATATGGGCCCAATTTACACTTATCACTTATGCCTCTTGATAAGCAGCCTCCTGCCAGATGTGCACTTAAGATGCTGACTATGTAAACCCAGGTGTGTCCAACTTCACATTACGATCCATGGATTCCAATTTTTAGTTAAATCAATTTCTAATCTTCTTCCCTTAACTACCTGGAACTTGCCAATAGGGCTGCACACTTCCATTGGTCTACTGGTGTAAAACCAGAAATCAGCATATTAATGAGTATCACATACATCAAATAGGATTTGACTTGTGAATTCACAAGAACTTAGTCCCCTCCACTAAAAAATGTGTTTTGCCTATTGTTACTTCAGTTGAATGTTTAAGTTTCACTGTGCAGAATGTTGTATGTGCAGAGTTTGAAACTAGAGGGCTGTTTTCACATTCATCTGCTGAGTGGGGAAAGTTTCTCTGTGCTCATCGAAAATCTGAATTTAAGGGGTGGGCCTACCAACATCTTTTGGTCAGCAGTTAAAATTTTGAAATTAATAATATTTACATATTCATTGACTCTGGATTTTTCAATGAGGGAGAAGAAGTAGATATCATTTTAAGGATTTTCATGTGGTAATTGGACTTTTTTTGTGGAAGACCACATTTGACATATTATTATTCAAATCAGAGTATTTTTTATATGTCTTGCAAAATGTCTAGAGGGGATCTTTAAAGAATTTCTGTCCCTCCAAGTTTCGACAGTTGATTGGCCTCTGAATAATTACAATGTATCCTGATATTTAGGTGCTCCAGTCTTGAAGTGAACATGAAACAAGGCAGCATCAGAAGGGTACAAGGAGGGTGCCAAGAAACTGTAAATGTGCTGAGTATAGCAGGTGGTCTGTGCATCCAGCGTTTCCGCATAAGCCTTGATTATTGAGCTGTGCCATCTTTTATATTGTGCACAGCCAGATCGCACAGCTGACATCCGTCTCCATCTACTGTAACTCAAGGTAACACACACTCTCTCTATCCTGGCAAGATACTTCAAAGGATGTCTGGGGATGTTATGTGAATATTTTTGGCCTCTATCCACCTGCCTAGCACAGTTTTTAATAGCAATGAGCAGTCACAGCAAAGAAAATATTAACAGGTAGAATTTAAGGTAGTAGCCCATTTGACTCATATAGTGAAATTATAACTAGACCAGTAAAAGTAAAGTAATATTTATTTATTCATTTATTTATTTATTTTCAATTTTCAAATTTGAATTTGTTCATTTGTTTAAACATTGATCCCATTTTTGTTGTAGAGTTGTGTATGTCATGCAGAACCAAAGGAAGAGCTTATTAGATAGTGTATACTCCTGCATGCAAACTTTTAATAGATATAATGCCCAAATTTAGTAGCAGTCAGTCAGAGAGTCAGTGAGTGAAGGGGGAAGTAGTTGCCTATAAAATGTTCATCTTTTGATAAACAACTTATTTAAATGTATTTATTTATTTATTTATTTTGTGTAAAACTTTCTGTGACAGTTTCTACATGTAGAATAGCCTGAATCATTCCAGGATGTGTTAGGAATATTTTATTATACTTTAATTTAATTATTGTCCCAAGGGAAAGTTGCCAGTTAAGTCTTCGTGTTCAGCCATCCCAAACAAAATGAAATTAGAAGTACAAAGTATTTAAAGGCAATGCTTCAGCAGAAAATAATGAAAAGGCTCTGGAGTCTTTGGATTCATTTCCTAATGGGAGAGAAAGAAAGTCTGGATGGGATCAGCTCAAACACTAACAATCCAGAAGACCTGTGTAACTCAACAGTGCAATGCAGGGCATATTGTATTTTCTGTTTTCTTGAGTTGTGGATGGCAGTGAGCACTAAGCTTATTGTTTTTCTGACAATCCAAGTGAACCCTTTATTATCTGTTCCTCTGTAGTATTATCTCAAAATTATACGTTGCCAAAATCTTGCTCAGTCAAAAATGCATTGTTCTACTTTATGTTTGAGTCCTCTATTGCATGACCTGTAACAGTCCTTCACTCGCAACAGCATATACACACAAATGTTTTTATATTTATCTCTAAAACAGTTTAATTCTGTCTCACACTTGTATTGTTGGTATTATATGTTGAATACTGACTGCAATCACAGCTCAGTGAAAAATACAATACAATACAATACAGACAACATGTTGCCTTCTGCATTGTCTCCCTCTCTTTCAGCTACAGAAAGACACATTCAGACACAGCCTCAGACTGCACTCTTTCTTGTCTCAGTGTATTCAGGAATTTTACCATTTCTGTAATTCCTCCGAGGCCCACTAACGGACCCTTTTCATGGCAGACATTTTGACTTATCAAAGCAGGAAAAGCACATGTGTAAAATGTATAACATAAACAATTGCTCCATTCCATTAATTGTCCCAGGAAACCATGTCAGTGAGTGAGCAAGCACCAGAGCCCTGAAACTGGCTCAACTAAATGGCTGCTGTGAAAAGGGGCTATTCCTTCCTATCTGACTCAATCACCTGTCTACTATGCTGTTCCACATCAGCAATTAGTCCAAGTAATTGTAGAGACAGGGTCAAAGCCAACTTACTTTACATTTCATCCTCAGCAGTACAGCCATTTCACTTGTTACCTGCACCTGCCTTAAATCTTCCTGATTTCCCTATTATCTGTATGCCTGCAACTTGCCTGGTGCTACTGTGTTCGCCTTAACCAACCTCCTTGTTCAGGGTTATAAGCCTGAAATTACTTCACCTAGTAAACTGAACTTCAACTGCTCTGTTCTGTATTGGTGTCTGGATTTAAGTCCACCTTCTTATGTCAGTTACCTGAATGGCGACAGTATGATCTGGGCAAACTATGGACCCAGGATTTACTTTACCATGGAAGATGGAATAGAAGGGGATGATGGATGAAGCTTCATGAAAAACAAGTCCACTGTGTGCATAATTTGTACCCTCATGTTATCTGCTTTCTCCAATAGTGCAAGATTCCCAATTAAAATTGACTCAAAGCTGCCTCCTGAGAAACTGCTCTTGTCATCTTTACAGCATGACTATGTTTGATCCAGCCATGCCTTGGCTCTATCAAGTCTGGATCAAAGTACCATACATTCATTACTAGCTTCTGCTTTTAAAACAGCCTCTCAGTGTTTGTTCCCATGTCAGAACTGTCACCTTCTCTAAGCCAATAAAAAAATATTTTCTTTCAACATGCTTTTTGGTTGGCATTTTAAACTTAATTATGGTAGTGTAACTGGACTCATACAACCTTGCATATACTTACTTTATAATAAAACTACATTATATGTGGCTTTTCAGATAAATTGATATATGAAATGTTCAAATGCTGCTAAACAACCTTAAGAAATAGATAATAGTGTATGATGAAAACAGCAACCATAGAATGTAGTGTCACTGGCTGATTTAACCGATGTATGTAGGTTTGTATGTATATATGTAAATATATATATGCACAGTGGAAAATAGTGGGTGTTTTAAAGGAAGTTTAGTTATACAACTGAATTATCAGCATTTCCCAGGGGTAATATGTTCTAATTATAAAAAATACATTGAGTACCTGATATGCTGTATAATGAACTAATGTCACTAGTCTTCAACTAAATAGGTTTGACAACCCAGTCAGCATATTGCTGTATGGGCAAAGATTTGTTAATAGTGTTGTTAAGACCTGAAATGGAAGCTAAACAATAAACAGTATTTTCAATACAAGGTAGTGACAACCTAATGTATTGAATCACACTATTATGATATAAAACAGTAAGCAAAACATGCAGTACAGGCAGGGTAAATTATTCCGGCATCTACAATGCTTTTTACCTCACTTTCCTTCTAGCCTTCCTTTTCTGGGTAATCAGCCAGGGCAAATATGTGGTGCACAAAGAGCCGTTGTGTGTGGGTGTTTGTGTGTGCGCATCTGTGTGTGTATATGTGTGTGTGGGTGGGTGGGTGTCGTGCCTGTTTGAAAAATACTGGAAGGCAGATTGGATACCGAGATGGGAAAAGATAGGGAAAATACGTCAGCTGCACTCCTTGCTTTCCCAACTATTCGCTGAAATGCAGATGGCATATATCCAATGATTTCTAGGTTTCACTGGTCTTAAGTAAGAGAGAATAATGTGTCACAGTCTTGTAGAACAAGTGCAAATTTTGCCTCAGGCCTCCTCTGTAAAATACACCTCTGCTGAGTTCAAACAGCAGTATTGGGCTAAATTGGGCTAATCCCAGCTCAAAGGGATGCCTAAAGTTCACAAAGTGTGGGCCCTGCTTAACAATGAGGAAGGTTAATTAAGACTCACACTGACTCACTCTACCCCCTTTCCTGCTCTTAGAATCCACTGGATTGGCTTTAAGGAACTGTAGACAGGAATGGAGATGGAGGTGTAACCTCAAGGGGAAAACACTCATCCATTTCTGGTAAATAAAGCATTTCAATAGTGTGATATAAAGGATGAATTTAAAGCTTTTCCAGCAGTTATGACTGCTGTGTAACACAGAATTCTCAGTGTTTCATACCACTCACATTGTGTTTTCCACAAATGTGGGATTCTCATTAAGTGCAGTGTGAAAAAAGGTGCCAACTTTTAGACCCAACAGGGCTAATTATCAGCTCTAATGGCCATTGTGAGTCACTGGTTTCTCCAGCAACCATCATGTAATATCACACATTCAAAGGTGACAAGGGGGGAACTAGAAACTACAAAGATAGTGGTTGTTAAAGTGCACCAACCTCCAGCTTGTTTTAGAAATGAAAGAGATTACCATTGTCATTACTGGATACAACTGTGCAGCAGCAGTGTGGCACCTTGGTGAGGTATTCATGTTCCATGAGGACTAGGACTGTGAATGTGATTTAACACAACATTATATGAATTGAACTGAACAAATCACTCACATACAAGAGCATACTTTCTAAAACAATCCTAACACTAAATGAGAATGAGTAAATGTGTGTGCATGTTTGTGTGAAAACATAGTTTGTGCATTACATACGGTACATGCATTTACATAGTACATGATACTGGTAATTATTCCTTTGAAATATCTACACCTTCCTGTATGTAAATGCTTACCCACGCTCAATAGTTAAATTCTGACATACAACTGAGAATGGTTTAACTTGCCAAGACCCTGAGGAAAATTCCCAGTGTCCCCACTTTAATTACAATATTACCTAAACAGGTGCAAGCAGTATGAAAGCAATTGTAAGGACCTCCTTTCAGCACAGGGAAGCTACAGCATCATGCAGAGAGCTCATCCTGTTTGTTGAAATCTAACATGGAGCCATTTTGAGTTTGCTTGATGATACATTTGCACTTTGAAAGAGTTTTTCTTGCAAAAAAAAGTAAAAAGGAAATAGAGAAAATGACTTGGGTCTTTTTCTCATTTTCTAGGTGTTGGTGGGCTTTTACCATTTACAGTAAAATATTGTTTTTTGTTTGTTTGTTTGTTTTTAATTTAGCATTTCAAATATTTAATTAATGTTTGGTATAATTCTTTAGAGTATTGACTATAGAGGACAGGAGTCTTTCTGTATCAGCCTCACACAGGCCTATCGTCTTTCTCTCCGCTCATGATGCAACGGTACTCCATTTGTAGGCTTTGGAACAGCAAAGGCACTGTCCATGGTTCTGAATTTCATTGGTTTTAGACATATACAGTACATGACAACCGTTGGTTACAACTGTGGTTGAGGGTTTCAGATGTCTAAGTCTATTCCTGGCATTTATTGGTTTGTTTTTTTGGAACAAGCATTTTAGAAAAAAAGATTTATTTTGAATTTGCTAGGCAATGGATATTTTTTGCCCAAATGCCTTCAACTGTGTTTAGAGGCAGTATGTCTGTTGTAATATATTATATCCAAGAGACTGCATTTCAGGAATTCTATGCCAAAGTGGGTTAATCTAAAGCAATTAGAGGGCTGAAAATGTCTCTACAGAGTCTTGGGAAAAGATCAAAATGTTTCTGAATTGATAGGAGTACTAGCCCCTAGTGGAGAAAACAAAACAAATATAGTTTTGCACATATAGCTGGCAATTGCTTAAACAATACAATGATCAAATTAGGGAATCTTAAACATCTGTTTGGATTTTGGGACCCTCAACAAACCATTCTTGAGTTTACTGGATTCAAATATTCTACTCTTCAGCCTCAGGCTGTTCTCAGGCTAGCATTTATAGGTGCAGACGTTTCTATAAAATTGATACAAGGGCAGTGTTACACCTACACAATACAGTATGTCTAATACTTGTGTCTATTATTAGCCTAGGTACATTTGTGGTGAAATGTAATGCACCCCTAATTCACTCCAAACATACTGCTCCCACACATGCATACATACTTTGCAACATCTTTATCAGTGAGGGTCCACTATATGGACTTGTCGACCCTCATTGATATAATGCATTTCCTCCTAATCCGGACACTCTCGACTCCATGTTTAATGCCAACCCATACCCTAACCTAAGCCTAATTCTAACCTTATCCCTAAACTCAAATTTGTTCTTCCAAAGACATATGTACAAGAACACATGCACACACATTTTACAGCTTTCAGATGAGGCCACTTTAGGTTGTTGAACATCGACTCAGATTTTACCCAGTAGATGGGTGTTCATCAGTAAACTGTCTTTTAACTGAAGCCTGAGGGAGGTGGAGAAAAAATAATAATTTAGCAGATAGTGACAGAGCTAAACTCTGTCAGTGGTGCAATAGCTCCAATCCTTTGACTAAAAGAGTTGTAAAAAAAACAAGCAAACCTTGCTTTGCAAAAAATGCTTCTATTTCATGTGTTCATAGTCTGTAATAACGCAAGCTGTAAGTTTCCGACATATTATCGAGTTTAGTACAAACCAGACACCTGATCACATTCTCAATGAAAAGCCATTGTCGAGTGTAGCACAGTTAATTAAAGCAAGGGCACCACTCTACATCTGTCACATCACTTGGCAGTTACTTTAATTATATATTTTGGTCAATCTGTTCTTCCTGATGTGAGAGGGGATGCTATACATGAGACAACATCTGCTGAGGTATGTCACATGAGCTTCAACATCTGTCCATGTTTTTACTAAGCCTGTCAATCACTGAGTCATGTCTCATACGCATTTATGTTATCATATTGAGAAACCACAAACACTGTCAAGTGCTGAGAGCTTACATCTGTGCCGCAGTTACAATTAACACTCTTTTACCAAGCAGCAAATACACACACAAACCCAAAGATTGGCACTACACACACATACCCAGACACACCCTGTGGCTTGCAGTCATTTTGGTCCCTTATGTTGTCCATCAAGGAGACATTGGTGACTATTCTCTAAACAGACTCCACCCACAAAGGCTTGTGATCACCTAAGCTGTCAGCTAGCATCTGCCGAAACTACCAACAAGCCAACTGTGAGACTGACTCTGAAGATATCTCCACAGAAAATGTGTCACCTACACATGTTCAGAACTCAGCAGCATATTTTCCACTTCTATTTTTGCTAATTTATATGTGGCAAACTTTATCTGCAAAGTGTTGGAGAATGTCAAACTGTTTTGTATGTATGCCACTGCGATTTGATATATGGAAGCATCTTGAAAGCCCATGTCATCTTGTCTTAGATGAAAATAAATTGTAGACATCAATGGCAACTATGTTCAATACAGAATGATGGCCATCTTTTGAGTATTACTGTGGTATTATAAATACTACATTGTTAGAGATTATCTTTATTTGTGTCATTCAGAAATGTATCAGCTATCACAGAGGTGGTAAGAAATATCGATCATGCATGTTAGGTTGCCGATCATGGATACACTGTTTGCCTGAGAAGGAAGGCCCATGTAGCTGGCAGTTTTTGAGTTTGGGGGGGGACCCTTATGAAACTGTTTTTACCTCCTACTGATATCAGGTGGTTTTTCCTTCATGTTGAATAAGAATTCAGTAAAGTTATTACCGGAAAAAAGGAGATGCATGTCAATAGCCCAAGTATAGCTGTCTTAGTAAACTGATGGGATCCCAACATCTTTACATTTTGCTGTACTACAAAGAATGTTACACTATTTAAAAATGATGCTAGTCTGACTTATCCCCTCTGCGTGCGTGCGTGCACACACACACTTGTCTAGTCCAAGACACAAAATCACACTCTTGTAGATGACACAGAAACCTAGAGACATACTAGCTTTATATCCCTAGACTCTACAATTTTTCCGTTCATAATCCCCTCTGAGTCTATTAATATTTCTGTTTCCATGGCGATTTGAGCCTTGCCAAATGTTGTACAGATAAGAGGAGATAAGAGCATAAGGAGCAGGGAGATAAGAGCAAGTGACCTGCAGAGATCAGAGCACTAGAGGTCATACAGAAGAGCAAAAGTAAGTCACTGAGAAATCGACCTTCCCTTCCCTGCTCAACTCAACTGCCAAGCCAAAGAATTTCTCATAGTGCAACACTTGCGCACATACCTGGAGTTAATCATTTTTGCAGCAACTTCTTTTGTGTATCCAATCTCATCCTTCAAAGAAAGTTACATGGGAGCAACACAAAAACATGACAGCATGTCACTGCAGTTAATATTGGGAGAAACAATTGATACTATATTCTGTTGATAACTAGAGTCTGAAAAGCTGTAAATATCCTTATTAAATTATTGTTAGAGTATATCAATGCTGTCCATGTGACCATAGACATTTTTAGTGGCAACTAGAATTTAGGGAAATGCCATTTTATTTATTGAAGCAAGTCATATGTTTTCAGATGGGAGTAGACATTTTGTCTCCTTAACCTGTCATCTCACACATTATGTAAAATCTCTAGCGAGCACAAAATTGAGAATAAGACAGATGTGACAGTAACAAATCTGCGGTAAAATATAATTTTACAGTTTTACAATCCAGACTGATGGAACAACAATAACACAAAACACATTCAAATTATTCAAATGTAATATCAAATTTTTGCCATTTGAGTAGATCATGGCATATTACTGTAGCTGACAACACAGATCGTGGGTTTTCTGGTTTCTAGTCCTATTTGAGTGTTTTTCAAAATGTAAAAGACATTTTTAAGAACTGTTGCACTCAATAAGAATAATATATGTGAACTCTAAAATTGAGATCTAAAATTGAGCTCTATTATAGCCTCAAACAAACATATTTTTTGCAAAAGCAACACACCAACCATCCACTCCTCTAACAGGCCATCTACACAATAATTACTTTTTGCAAGGCATTTTTTTACCTGTTTGTTGTACTTCGGCTGGCTGGTCTTGTAGCTGTAATCTGAGTACTGGTCTGAGCCAGTAGAGTTGTCATCTCCTCCCGTTCCTACAAAGGTGTTGGTGGCGGGAAGGTCCTGGACAGCCTGGTGCTTCTGTGAAGCTGAGGGTGATTGGGCCTGCAGCTGAATGGACGGTAAGGGAGAGTTGGAGCGGTAGTGCCTGCTTATATCAGGGCTGCCTGGCGAATAGGTTAAGGGCAGATGTATCCTGGGGCTATCATTGACTCCATCAAGGTTGAACTTAAGACTCTTTTGAAGGCTGACCTCCTCCTCTTCCCCGAGTGGTTTTGGAGACTTCTGAGGCTTTCCTTTCCTTCCTCGTTTGCCTTTGGCATTCTTTGGTGCCTGTTTGGGTGCATATAAGTCCTTTGTTTCCTTCTTGCCAGCCTGATACCCACTCTTAGTTTCTCTCTGTATGCGGTGTCGAATAAATACCACCACCAAGATCAGCATGACAACACCTGCCACACCGGCAAGGCTTCCAAACAGAATGTTACTACGCTGTGCTGCAAAACCATTGTCAGGATCACCAGCAATGTCCCTGTCCAGTGGAGTGTAAAGACTGTGCCCAACTAGGGCTTCCACTAAGCTGACATTTGAAATGGTTTCATTGACATAGATGTGGACCAGGGCAGTGGCATGACGTGCAGGTTTCCCCCTGTCACTCACTCGTACCACTAGACGATGCAGTCCACCATGTTTTCGGGTCATCTCCTTTGCTAGAGTGATCTCTCCACTGGAAGGGGAGATGCGGAATAACTGGTAAGGGTTTCCACCAGCAATACTGAAGACCAGCTCTGCATTAGGTCCACTGTCCAGGTCTTCAGCTTCAACTACCTCTACATGGCTATCTGGGGAAGCTAGAGGTGACAAGCGCCTGAAGGAGGAATTTGAAGGCTTGGTGACCACAGGATCATTGTCATTTTCATCCAGTACATTGATGGTAACACCCACATATGAAGACCTGGGTGGCTCTCCTCCATCCACTGCTTTAAGTCGGAAAGTGTAGCTGCTTTCTTTCTCTCTGTCAAATGAGATGCTTGAAAGAATGGTGCCTGTTCCATTTTGAACAACAAACTTCCCTCCGTCAGGCTCTACAGACAGGTGAACCCGAGCATTCTCACCTTTGTCCACATCCAGGACTGTCACCATGCCAACTGGACTGAGGGGAGGCATGTTTTCCAAAACTGAAAAACTGTAGCCACTAAGCATGAACTTGGGGTCATTGTCATTGCGGTCAATGACTTTTATAACAACAGTTGCTGTTCCTTTGTGAACAGGTGACCCTTTATCTGCTGCGGTGACCCGGAACTCATAGCGTTCCTTATGCTCACGATCAAGCGGGCTTCGGGCTCTGACTTCTCCTGTATTTGGGTCAATCTCAAACAGACCTTTGATGGATGAGTCTCCCACAATATTATAGAGAAGTTCCGCATTGGTGCCACTGTCAGCATCCGAAGCTGTAACATCCAAAACCTTCTCCCCTGGTTGGTTTTCTTCAGCAAAATCTACCTCGAACAAGGTTGGGGAGAATATTGGTGAGTTATCGTTCACGTCAGTCACCTGCACTTTCAAAGAGTTTGTACTAGAGAGTGCTGGATTTCCAGAATCCACAGCCACAATCTCTACTCGGTAATCCCTAACTCTTTCAAAGTCAAGAGGAGTGGTGGTCTGTAAGAAATATTTCCTCTTGTTGTCACTGGATGAGTCGCTGGCAGGGCGAAGCTGGAAGGGCACATCTCCTGCTACCACGCAAGTGACTACAGCATTCTCTCCCTCATCCTTGTCTGACACTTGTACCAAAGCAACGGCTGTTCCCACTGGCATGTCCTCTGAAATGTTAGCCACTCCTTCACTGTGAGTCACAAGACCAATCCCACGAATCTCCACTGCTGGAGCATTGTCATTTTGGTCAGTCACCTCAATGGTTACAAATGTATTAGAGCTTTTGGGTTGAGGACCTTTATCCCTCGCCACCACATAGAAGGACAAGCTGCTGATTTCCTCTCTGTCCAATGACCCTTTGACATAGATAATGCCAGTGGACCGATCAATTCGCAAGAGTTTCGGTACTGGGTCTACAGCTTGGTGAAGGGTGTACTCAATTTCTCCGTTAGGGCCCATGTCAGAGTCATTTGCTTTGACCTACAATCAGAAGGAATTGAATGGTTAAAGGCATGAATTATGTGAAGCAATTTAGGGTTTGATTTAAAGAAAGCCAGTGTAGGATTTTCTCTGCTAATCATTGGTCAATTAATTAATTAATTAATCCATGGATGACTCTTCAAAGCACAACATATGAACAGCTCCATTCTGTATATTTTATTATTGCCCTTCCTCTCTGCTTTTGATGGTTATGTCACTGGCCTTTTTTTCTCTTTTGTGGGGCGCTTTAGATAGGAAGTGCTGTATCTCTCCTGATGAGTAGGTTGGCACCTTGCATGGCAGCCTCTGCGTTCAGTGTATGAATGTGTGTGTGAATGGGTGAATGTTGGCAAGTATTGTAAAGCGCTATAAGTGGTCGATAAGACTAGAAAAGGGCGATATAAAATGCAGCCTATTTACCATCTTTTTTTCCCTTTTTTATTCCTGAGAATGGGCTCGAGAAAGGTTCACATGAAAACATATGGCAAAATATTAAGCCTGCTATTTCTTTCATGACAGTCAGTGCAATTTCACAGTGGGATGCAGAGAAAATCCTACACAGAGCATCTTACTCCTACACTGACATTGTGTATCTCTAACTCTATTTCTGCAAGTATAATAGCACAACAACAGCAATAAGCAGCTTAATTACCTGTACAAGCATAATATGCTAATACTTGAGTACTTCCAGCACTTAACATGCATATTTGAGTAACAGAGTGAGACAAACTCATTTTAAAAATATTGAATATTATAAAGAGCATGATATGTGAGTGGCCTTGGTTTCCCAAGAGTTCTACATTAGAGGTTAAATTCTATTTTTAAACATTTTAAAGCTCAACACCAGAATAAAAATATCTGTCTTTGATTTGAATTTACACATGAAGACTGTATCTGACAAATTACCACTGCACTAACATGATGCACAGACTAATTTTTCAAAAACATCTTGATAAATTGGCTGAGCACTGCTGCTGAATATAAAATTGAAAACAGTACATCAAGCAGCATAAACAATTTTGGTTGCAATTTAACATTACACCCCAGACTGCAATTTGATTTTAAAAATTTATTTAACCTACCTGCAACACAGAGTGCCCCACTGGACTATTTTCAGACACTTCCGCCTCATATGTGGACTTTTCAAACTTGGGTGAGTTATCGTTGGCATCGGTGACTACCACTCTCAGCAAAGCACTGCTGTAGCGCTGTGGGTTTCCTCCATCCACTGCCTTGATGGTGAGGTCATAGGAATCCTTTAACTCACGATCTAGGTTGCCCAGGACAATGAGTTGTGGGAGCTTCCCACCCCTGTCGTCAGCCACTTGTAAACCAAATAGAGTTGCTGCGTCTGGCCCTGCAGTGAGGGCATAATCACTCACACCATTCCTGTCTGAGTCCCTGTCTGTAGCTAGAGGTATGGAGAATAGTGCCCCCATGATTGTATTCTCGGGGACAGAGATGGTGAGCACAGAAGAAGGAAATTGGGGGGTGTTGTCATTGATGTCCTGTACCTCAATGCGTCCTTCAATGAGTCGTGGGCTCTGATTTTGTATCAGATCTGTCACTGATACTTCAAATTCCAGGTAGCAGGGCTTACCCTTAGCGAGCGAGCGACAGTCCCTCAGGGTCTCTCTGTCTATGGGAATCTCTGTGGTGAAAATATCTCCCGTCTTTCCATCGACACGAAGATAAGGGGCACCAACTTCCAGTTTGTAGAGATGACCCGAGTCTGGCAGTCCCTGGTCTGCTGCCAGGCTACCAATAAGAGTATTGGGAGGCTGCTCTTCCTGGACCCGGTACAGGATACTGCCTTCAGTGAAGCCACAGTGCAGCACCAGGAGCCCAAACACCACAACTCGTAAATTCAGTTCCATTAGGTCATCAGAAGATCTGCCTGTAAAATGAAATGAAGAGAATTTGTGTCAAAATGTTGTTTCCTACAGGAAATCATATTTAAAGATTTAGCTGTAACATGCTTGGTATCTGTATCAAGCTCCAGAGGCAATAATTACTTAACTTTTATTACAAAGGAAAATCACAGAACTCATTAAGACCAGGGTGATATATTAAGTCAGCAGGAAAAAAGAACAAAAAACGCTCTTCATAGTATTGTTCTATTATAACTCAAAGGCTGTAAAATGAATTATTTTTGTCAATAAGTTGCACCAAAACCTACCACAGGCCTGCAAGCACAACATAATAATTAGACATCAACAACAAAGGGAAAAGAGGGATTCTAAAAAATGCAATAATAACTATATCCCAGTGTGGTTTCTTTTCAGTGCCAGAGCTTGAATAGCTTCAATAAATGTTTTTACAAATTTCATGTAGAACGTGTAGGATGTAGGAACAAGAAATTATATCTTGTGAGCTTACACACAAAACTTGGGGCCCAGTGTGGATTGTTTCAGCAATCAAATAAAAATGTAATACAAAATCTCAGTGATTCCACCCAGCCGAAGAGACTCATTATTTCAGTATTACACCACTAAACATCAAGTGGTTAAGCAATGTAGCTCAAAAATAACCTTCCATATACAGTAAAAGATGCCCTCAAAAATAAATCCTTATGAAACTGCCAAGATAGTCTATTTACAGAGCCGAACTGTTTCATCAATTTCATTATGAGAGGCCTGTGACAACAAAATCTTGCATACATAAAGGTCATAGAGGCAGTGAGGCCTTTTCTTCTCATGCAGATTACGCAACTTGGCCATTATCATCTCATGCAGCTTGCAACAATGCACAATTCAGAAAGTTTCATCCACACTCCATTGCCACTGGCTAGCTCAAACACTGTAATCATTATGTTTGATTTTGAACCTTTCAACTGTGTAATTACGAGGCATTATTTTAGTGTCTTCTTTGATCTGTATTCCCTCTAGCTAAGAAATTCTGGCTTTTTTCATGCTGCAATGATTTTAGACTATAATTATTTCCTGTGTGTGTGTGTGTGTGTGTGTGCAGAGTTCTATTGGTAATTGAAATGTGAGCAGACATTGAGGTTAAGTATCAAGGTCCAGTGCTCTGGACAACTTAGTGGTGGCAATGTTTTACCAGTTGTGTGTGTGGTGCATCTGGAGTGTCTACTCACTAATCCCACAGTGTTAATTTCTACACATTATTTCAGTGCAGCCTGTTGTGTACAGAATCCATTGTATGTGTCAGTGATACACAAATCCGTATTAATAAATGGACTGGGTAGCCAGACTGGACCTCAACACTGTTTCGTAGTCACAGTCTTAACAAAACACTGCAAGACAGAACTTTCTTGAATCATATTACTAAAATTTGTGCAAGCCTTTAAAGAATTTAAGTGAGGTAACATCTCCATTTTTAGTTAAAAAGCGATGTGTAGTTGGAATTGGGGAAAGAACAAGTGGGATCACAGCATCCATAGTTTGTGTGGGTGTGAGCAAGAAAGAAGGAGAGAAACAGTTGATTGAAATAAACATGAATATGGGCCGATATTCTGAGCTTGAATCAGTAAAATCAGTAAATCTGCATTTCCTCTCACGACACAATGTTCCAGAGAGGAGCAAAGCAAATATGCATTAAGCTAGACAGCAAAACACAAATATAAAGAATCCAATGAGAAATCCAATTCCTTTTCAATACATTAAAATTGGAAGTGCAGGTTATTGATGCACTAATTGCACAGTTATTGATGTGTCCCTTTTACATTTGCAGGGGGAGCCTCTAGTCAATGTAGCATGAATGGTGAGTGTGTTCTCTGTGTGTTCATGTGTACAAGAAAAAAAGGAAGACAGGAGTAAAAACATAATCAGAGGATACGTTCCAAAACACATTTCTAATATCTACAACTGACATTTAACATCCAAACATCATTATTTGTGATACACTTGTACTATATTAATTGTAAATGTTTCATATTGCTGTACCTGCTTACATTAAACTCGTGAGCTTGTATGAAGGTTTTTACTGAATAAAGAAATGTAATACTCAAATAGATAAAAGCAACTAATTGCATTGCCATCTTGGGAATTATTTCTTATATAACAATGAAACCCAGGGATGACACACAGGTTGAGAATGTATTTGTGCTTTAACTAATTCTTTTTCAATATTCACTGTTGAATGGTAAATGGACAGCATTTATATAGTGCTTTTCTAACCTACCAACCACTCAAAGCACTTTACAATACATGCCAACACTCACACACACATTCATACACTGATTGCAGAGGCTGTCATGCAAGGTGCCAATCTGCTCATCATGAGCAATATAGCGCTTTTTATCCAAAGTGCTTTACAATGTTTCTAATGCTCACTCACCCATTCACACACACACTCACACACCAATGGCGCAGCCAGAGGCAGCAATTTGGGGTTCAGTATGTTGCCCAAGAACATTTCGACATGTGGACTGGAGGAGCCGGGAATCGAACCAACAACCTTCTAATTAGTGGATGACTCGCTCGACCTCCTGAGCTACAGCTGCCCCAAAGTTGAGTTTAAGTTTACAAAAATTATTTATACAAACAGCCATTTAAAATGAAAAAATGAAAACCATTATTAATTTCATTATGTTTTGTTTAGCTATAACCGTCCCCCTCCCGTTGCATTCACTTCTAGAATGAATAGGCGTGCTTTGATAGTGACATGATTGTTATGGTTGATGACACTCATGACTTAATGTCTTCCAGTTGGCCTCATGCCTGTCTTCCAGATGGCACCGTGCCTGCCAGCCAAAGCGAATTGGTGTTCTTTTTTTCCCTTTGTTTACATTTACATTAAAATTCATGTTGTTCGTGAAATATGCGTTTTGCCCCTGTGGGGATCAATAAAGTTTCATCATCATCATCAGTCAGTGAGAATCTCTTATCAGATGAATATTGACACCATGCCTTTGGGTTTTTATCTAACATTCTTTAGCTATCTCACATATTTTATCAAAAGCTTGACAGCATCATTTTCCCCCGATGTCAAAGCAAGCTAAGGTAGTGGCGAAGGGGAACTTTTGCTAGAGGATGTGAGACTTCTTGGACTACTGCTTGTCTCACCAAAGTTCACTACCTGAACAGCAAAATGGATAAATTAGAACTGCTGAACGCAACTAGGAGTGACATTTCGTGCATCTCAGCGCTTTTCCTCTGAAAAACTTGGTTATCATCTGCTATCCCAGATGGTGTAGTAGACCCACATGACTACAAGCTGATTCAGGCAGATCGCAATACATAACTCAGCATAAAATCAAATGGAGGAACAAGAGATTCGTTTTTCCACTGTGTTCAAATGCGTCTGTTGTATTACAGTCCTGGTCAGCCAGGCTAAAATCAAATAGTTTTCGTTGTCATTTCCATAGTTAAGGTCTTAGCTTCTCTAAGGACTGAAATGAACAAATGAGAAATGAGAATGTAAAGAAGTGGGAAAGATATTGGCATAACTGGAGATGGTCATATGGTCAATACGTCCAACCTGTCAACACCCAAACACTGTGGCAGCACAGTGGTGTTTAAACAAGAGGATCACTGCAGAAACTTCTTCATTTGTGCACAGACTACCCATTACACTTTGTGGTAGGTACACTGGACAACTTAGACCTGCCTGATGCTTGGGTGACCCCTACTGTGATACAACTTGTATGAGTGCAGTACTCACTACTTCCTTTAAAATAGCTGTTAGGGCCCTTTGCAGCCTAAAGGGCTCATAAAGTAATTCCCTTAAGCACTGTATGCTGCAAAAAGCAACTAGCACAAATAGACAAGTAAACACCTTGAGCCAGACACTTAAGGAGGAGCTACAAAACAAATATTCTTGAGAAATATCTTTCCAGTTTTAATCAAGGCATCCACTGTCTAAATGAGGAAAAAACTTCAACTCTACCAGCGAAGCAGCATTCTGCATACAACCTCATACTGTGATCATGCAATGGCCCAGATGGTTCCAGCATAGAGAAAAACTGAAGGCAGGCTGTACCACAGTATGGAAGTGGACCTTCAAAGACTGTCTATAACTGGCTGATTGGTCTGCTATTTGCTATATCTCCTGCAAAAATGTTTAACTTCGCAACAAAGAATGCAGTCAAAACAAAATTGCTCAGCAAGGGAGTTTAGGACCCTGAGGAACATCACAGAGTAGGCTTGCCACACAGAAATAACACTGCCTGGCCAAAACCCAGCTTATTAAGACCATCAGGGGTGCCAAGTCTAAGTACAAGACCAGACTAGAAAGTCCATGCTTCATGACTCATGCCCAGCATGGCCATCACTCCACAGCCCCACAACCTGCAGGAGAAGCTCACCCAAGCATACCCCTTCACCTGGCAATGACCTCTAAAGATAATGGCTCTAAGAGCAAGGAAAGTGGTTCTCACTCCTGTCCACTGTGTCACCTGGGAGTCTGTTGTCATTTATGTTGGAGTTTCACTGATATGTAGAAATGTTGTGATTGATATCTATATCACAGTTTGTTTGTTTTTTTACCTAAGGGTCAAAAAATGTTTATAGACCAGGTATTCATCCAGGTATTCAGTTCAAAAGACAGAAGAGGCATATAAGCATCAAATGATATTGTGGGAAATGCTGGTTCTCCAAATTGCTAAATAATTTATATCACAATTTAGCCTTTTAATAATTTAAGAAAACTGTATTTGTTTTGTTGGAAAACAAAATATGCAAAAGAGGATAAAACAAAGATTTTGGATTTACAATCAGAATATTGGAATAGTTGCAACAACTTCCATAGGAAAAAAGACAAGACTAGAATTTCAATAATGGACACAGGCATAGGGGGATGTGTCCTCACACTTTGCCGTGGCTCCCTTCCCCTTTGTTCTGATCTCCCCCTTACCTCATGTTTCTACCATTTCCTCTACTGTCATTTTGAATGACAGTGAACTCCTAAAATTCCTCCTAGCAACTGGCTACAATCCTCTATCCCTGCACCTCTCCCTGAAGGCTCAGTGCCTGGTGACAGTACTGCTGCTCTGCTTCTCACAGAGAAGGTGAAAGACTTCACTGGCAGCTAAACACCAGTCAAACTGCAAGGTCTGATTGAGTCTCACCTGGAGCCCTTACACAGTGCACCACCTAACTGACCACACTGTTCAAGAGCACATTTCAACTTCTTCATGTCTATTATCATCGCCCATACCTGTGTCAAATTGTGCACAGTTGCCTGCACCCCTGCCTTAATGAGGCCAGGGGTGCTGACCTCAGTTTTAACAATGACTTGTTATGAAAAACTGGTGCCAACCCAGCTTAAAAAAAAAATCACACCCACTACTCCACCAACCAGAGTTTGCCTGCATATTGATAAGCAGAAAATGCAAAAATATCTATACCACCTTGGCACCTATGAAAGGATCCTGTTCTGATTTACAAACAATCATACCAAAACTACTCCACATGTGTTGTGCCAAAAAGCTTTTGAACCACAGGCAGTTGTCGAACTGACATTAGGTATGGTGACATATTATAGGTTGGCAGAAAGGGGAAAACACAAGGTTAACTGGTGCATCTTAAACTATGTGCTGTGAGATGAAGAAGTTATTGGGCACACTAGTGCCAAGCACAAAGCATCTACTGTATATCTTAATAGCTGTGTGGTTATCAAAGAAAAGCAATATATATTTGTAGTTAGGACCAGTAGATTGTGTTCAGTACAAATATCAATCACTGATGTTAATGATTATTAGGGGAAATATAGGGTGGAAAATATAGATGTAAAAAGGACTGAGTTTGATTGAATAAACCTTATGTGTAGGAGATACCAAAGCAGTACTTCAATCTGTCAGAAATTAGAGTACAAGAGTTTAAAGTGTATTTCATCATTTACAGTATTTATCACCAAAGAGAATAACATCATCAATCTATCATCATCATCTACAGTATTTCCTGAGTGTGACATGACCAACCCACTATTTTGTAAAAGAAAATAATTTGCAATCATTATCTTAAATGGTATTCAAAGAGAGGATATCATGTGTTGCCATTTTTGTATAAGATGTATCTGATTTTGGCTTAAAGTGGGAGAAGTAGAAAAATAAAATGAAAGTGTGTGGCTGCATACATATGAGTGTTGAACTAATACATTAAAAAGGGTATTTAAAAAATGAAAAACAAAATGACTGTGTTGCGGAGCGTGTGCGCCTGGCTCTGGTTACCATAGAGACAGACTACCTGCTGACTGAGTCAACTCAGGGACTGACTGAGTGACATTTGCTCTTTAAGTTGGCTGAGTCCACAGGTCCAGCAAAAATGATTCAACCGTAAAAACAACTGAGGCATGATTGTAAATTACTAATATGTCAAAGGGTTAGTGTTGTGTTGGGAAAATGTCATTAAAGTAAAGAAATAAAACTGATAATTTTGTACTATACTAATTGCTTGCTTTAAAGTAACTGCAGGAAAGATTAGGATCCAGCAGCAAATCCAGAACCTGAATTTTCACCTGTTACTTTGAACAAATCAAACTCATGCATTTCTGCTGTAGGATGTGCTCCTCCCTGCTTTGCTAGAGTGTTGAAAGATAAAGGATGATTTAATGATTTTCTCAACTGATGTGATTTGATATATTGGCTGACTCGATGCCTTTAGCTAGTATAACAGGTAAAATCCATTACTCTCTCACCAGCATGATTTATGATAGGTAGTATCACAGCCAAGGGTCTCCTCACAGCCGGTCCACCAATTGAATTTACTGCAAAATGTTACTCTACACATTTCTACTGACTGTACACCCTGGCCATTGGTGATGTGAAAGCAACGGTCTTTGCTTGGAAACACTTGATAAGGTCATTGGCATTAGAATCAGCTATTCATGTGGGCTGCTCCACACAAAAAATTCTGATGGGAGGGTCACACCTAGCACTAAAAGAAATCCCATTAAATACGCCGAGATCAAAGAGACTGCATTCAGACATTGCCAGAAAGTTAGAGGGTGATATCGACATACTGACAGTTCACACTTTATATTCTTTGTTTGTTCGGTGTATGTTACTAAAACCAGACTTTAGTTAGATTTCTTTGCAGCTGGTGTTTTAGTGTTTTTATATAGCAGTATTTTGTGAAGGTTCACTCTCTTAAGTTCAAATACCTGTTAGAGCAGTTGTATCATAAAAACCCTTTGCACCCTTTCCATTGATTTTATATGTTTACGAACTGGCAAACATTCAGCATCCCTTCAGCAACTCCAGTACATAACATATTGGATTTTATTGTACAATATAGCACTTAAGTATTCAGAGGAAGTCTGTAAAGTAAAATTGTGAAACTACAGTACCTGATTTCATGGCAGGTGATGATGATATATATTGGAAATTAAGACGATTGCCTGTTCAGTTGCTGCTTATTTATCATTTTACCTTAAGACAGAGAGGAAGACAGCCAGACAGATTCTTGATCATATCCCTAACCCTAACCCAAGAATTACTGTCAGAGCCGATTAATTCTGTTTTTGGCCGAACCTCCATGCACAACAGCTTCATAATCGACTGATCATCACATTCATCAGGTTTATGCTTTATAGCCAGTTTGTCAGATATGGGGTAAAACTGTGTTACAGGCCTGTTTTGATGTGGTTTGTTTTGACGGCCCTGTAGCCTACAGTGTGTGTGGGAACTTAGACCGACATGACTATGTAAAGCAGACTATTAAAATGTGCCTGGTGGTCGGTGGAGTGGCGAGAAACAACACCCAAGACTCTCACTGGAGAGCAGGGGAGATTACCCGTGTGGATGCGCTGACCAAAGATTGTTTCCCCCTTCAACTGAATGCACGAACCTCTAAATATGTAAACTGCCGATTAGTTAATAACACGGCAGGCTATACGTCGGAATTATTTGCGCAAAAATCGTTCCAAATAAAGACCCACTAATAAAGGCAATTAGTATGATGTTTGCAGCTAGTATAAAGAGATGGCGAGAGAGCGATGATACAAATGGATCACATTTTCTGCTTCACATAGTCATAATGGTAGCTATAATAAAATGCAATTAGCCGATCGCCAGTACAGATCACATTGAAGCGCACTCATACTGTAGCTGAAGTGCAATGATATGCAGAGTTAATGACTTAATACCATTACTCACGGAGGCTAGACCTCAAGCTTACTCGGATGTGTTTTACTTGCAGTGCATCGTCTTATCAATCATGCAGCGCATCATTATTATAAGTGACAGATCTAGACTGTTGCCTTTCTATCACTGTAGCCTGTCCTGTCAACCTGTAACACCAAGCAGCTGCTGTATCGGCTCGTCTATTGTAAAGTGCACGCGCAGACAACTTGTTGTATTAACAGTCTATTTGGATAACGGCCTGTTATTTGACATCACTTCAGACAAGTAAGAAATATTCTCTGAATAAACTTCATTCCAATCGGAACACACATCTTCAACAACCCAGTCAAACCAACTTTCTTGGTTAATTTTGCAGTAAATTCAGTACCTGAGCCAGAGACTTCTCTATGAGCGCTTGTCGCGTTGGCAATTCGTCCGCAGCTGATGTGTGTCCACCGGTGCTCCCAGAGGCAGGTGTCTAACCCTCAAACCTCCGTCACAGTGCTGACATCAAAATAACTTAAGCAGCCACAAAATCCATTCATAGCATTTATAACTTTCCGCATCAAAATTCAGGATACTGCATCCACCGTCGTCCGGCAGTCTTGTAGAGCGAATGCAGATTTCTGTCCGTGGAAATATTTTAAGTTATGAGCGGTTTGTCTTAGATTATTTTATGACAGAGCTGGAAAACGAGGAGGCTCATTCCACAGGGATAGCCTACAGTGTGCCATTTTCAATCCTCAATAACTGATCCCTGCCAAGATTTGCACTCGTTGGCGCATCCCTTTGGTCCAAGTTTCTCCAGCGCTTCCCCTGACAGAAGTAGCCTAAAGCGCACTCTAAGGACGCACTGGATGTCTAAACGATAGCATGATAGATGTCATTTTTGCACCGTTTAAACGCAATGGATAAGCGATAAACAAGAAGGCAATCTGAAGCATTTCCAGAGAGCAAGTGGTGAGATACTGTGGGTAGGTTAGTTGCTCCCCTCTCTCCCTCTCTCTTTCTCTCTCTTCTCATCAGAGCGTGGGAGGAGGTGGGGCTCCCATCCACCGCAGCACACAGCAACTTCACACTCAACATCACATTATGCCTGAGCTGTCTACCAGGAAATTGTATGATTCCTACAGTTTAAGAAGATCTCGTCAAACTGGGTCACCTCAAATAGGGAAATGAACCTTATTAAATCAGCATATCATGCGCTGAGCACGTCCTGCATTCATTTTATTCCTGCTGCAAAAACCATCGGCGCGTCTTTTGATATTAAAATGCACTGATTGTGCAACTTGTTTAAATTTGATGTAACAGGTAGCCCTGCACTGACAGTGTACTTGTTGATATGCATTCCATGTAGCAAAATGAGTGGCCTAAAAATGGAAGCTGGTTGGCCACTATTTATTCATTTGGCGCCACCCTCAGGCGGTTATTATAAGTAGTAAGGGAAGTAATACTACATCAGCTGAGGAAATTAGGGGAATCGAACATTGCTTGATGTTGGAGTGATGTATGTTATAATATGTTGGTTTCTTGCCAGTGAAGAAAATAATAATCACTATAAAGGCTTTGCTGTTGGTGTACACTGGAAGAAACTAGTTATGTCTGACATCATCTGTTAAAACTGCAGCAGTGTAATTAACCTCCCTCCCCCAAAAAACCCCAAAAAACAATGCTTTTGCTCAGGGCTATAAATCAGCATGGCTCAGCAGGGAGCGAAATCCATCCCACGCCACAGTTATTCGCTTCCTTTCTTCCAAAACACTGATGTCAGTGATCATAACTGCTTAAGCATATTCAATGGACCAGGAGCAATGAGTCAAACGCGGGTTTTGTCACAAAGGAAAGCCTTAAGCAATGTCCTCCGGAGAAAATTTGATTTCCTATCTTCCCCAGCCATTCTCAAGCAAGAGTTTATCAGTGTTTCCAGTCTGTGATCCTTTACTCCTCCCCCATCTCTCATTAGCTGCAAACACACAGCTGTTGGGTTACCTCTCCAGGGCTCCCATTAAGGGCTGCCACTCAGGCTTACAGTGTCCCTGAGCCAATCATATTAGAGCTCCCGCCCACGCACTGCCACTGCTATGCTACTCTTCACCAGCCATACTAATAACATTTAAATATTTTCACAGGTGGCCCATAAGTTCTCTCACAAGAGAGCAGGTAGAGAGACAGGAACAGAAGTTAACATTTATATGAATACTAATAAAAGGGAAAACCATATATTTAGGAAAGTGTGTGTCAGTTTCGCAACAAGGACAGCCAACCATTTGATTCAAATCATTATATGAGATTTTACATTTTTAAAGCCTAATGTAAAGTGAGACTTTGTCATTGAAAACTATTCAAATTCAGGTTTCTTGCCAGTGAACAGAAATTCAGTTTGATTATGTTTTGCTGTTTAATCGAATATTTTCTCAGCTGTTCAGCTTTATTTTATTTGTAACTACAAATCAAACTATAAAACACATCAATCAAAATCAGAACTTAAGACTGTGACTTACATTAACTACCTGTTTGATCAACTTATTATTGTTTCAGTCAGAGGATCTTTGTCAGGCATGTGGTATTCATATAATTAATTTATTGAAACTCATGCATTTCTTAAACTAAACAGTAGAGACAGACCAAGCCACAATTCAACAGTGGCATTGTCTGTTTCAGAGATGACAGAGTGTGGGCTGATATACTGCTTCATTTGATGTCTTTATTAGTGGCTGGTCTGTTTGATCCCCACTCACCTTTTCCTGGTGGCCATATTTGAATATGAGAGAGGCAAACGAGGACAAGGCAAGGGTAATCAGCGCATCAGAGGAAAGGCAGAGAAGGCCCTCAAACTCTACCAAATTCCCCCAAAACAGTCTGCCCCTCATATCTGGCCAACACATTGTCTGAAAGCCAGTGTCCCGAATATCACAGCGTCATACTATTTAAGGTTCTATCTGATTTTGTCAAATCTCAACACATTCAACAAGCATCAGTTATGCAAGCAAGTCTTTCTCAAAAAAAAATGTTTTTGAGATCCGTCTTTATTTTTGTCATTTGATGCTGAAAACTTTGAAGCTCAGCAGGCTTGAATGCTCTGAAGGCAGACAGAATGTTATAATTCTAAGCTCATGGTTTGTTTGCTATTGCAGCACAGTGTGTGAATGTGATCTGTATATATTTACATCTATTCTCTTATCACATACCACACCTAGAGCACCTTCTCTCCCCCCCCAAAAAACACACACACACACACACTTTCATATAGAGAGAAAAGACAAACACAGACACTACAACACACACACGCATACACATAGCACATATAACACAGGGGAGAATAAATCTAAAGATAGAAACAATGAGGTAAAAGAAAACAAGTTAAAAATCTGCAACCAAAGTTGTCACTTTGAAGAGTAAATCCACACTGAATGAGAGTGGGTAAAAAAATCTGCTGCTGCACTATTCTCTATAGGTACAAATGTTCAAGGATGCTGTAGCTCTGGTCACATCCCAGTCAGTGATGTCACAGCAGGTGTTTTTGACAGCTGATGGAAATCACCCGCTGTGACATCAGAGGTGTGGCCAGACGTGCAGCAACATTTAAACCCCCAGGCATCAGTGCAGCAGCAGTTTTCTGTCATGTGATTTGTTATAGATTTATTCTTTAAATGTCACCACAATAAAAATAGAGTCTGAGAAATTTCAGCCACTGTAGAGAAAAACTTCCTTCACCTTCCTTCTGTTTTCTTTTCACCTCTCGGGCAGACAGGGTTGAAGAATATGTTGCATTCAGATTTGTAGCACATCCACTTGTGGAGCAGGAGTACTTACAGATGGGTCAACTGAGGGATAGAAGGAGCAGTGTTGTGAAAAGAAAACTCCATGATTCTTGAACCGTTCAGCCCTGAGAAAAAGAGTCAGCAGTTTATGAAGCAAACTTTGATGCACTGATACAAATCTGATTTGCAAATACTATTCATCATTACTAAAATTAGGTTTCCAGTTACTTGTGAATCTATCCACATGTGAATAAATGTTATTATGCAGCACACTAGTTGAACTATTGATGGTGTCTAAGCATATGCATTGATAAAGTGCTGGCATTTATTCACAGAAATCAAAGTGTATCTGAAAATGGCAGTCCGGGAATAGAGCAATGACTGTAAACACTAATAATTAGTAAACAATGCCAAATTTAGATCTCAAAACATGTAAATGTCATCGTCCTAAATCTACATTCCTCTGTATCAGTATCAGTATCAGCACTTGTTGAGATTTCATCAGCAGTAACAGTTGGATCATCATAAAACCAACTCTCTTTCCTAGTGGGTTCAGTTTCCATTTCCACATGGCTAATATCTGCTTTAGTTCCATATTCTGGTGCACAGTTTATGAAACTACCTAATAATGTAATTGACTAAACCAAACTTTGCTTTCAACTGAGCAAATGGTTTCACAGTATTACAAAGAAACTGATTTCATTTTGGTATCACTAATTCATTGCACAACTTTAAACCCCACTTGGTGAGGAGAGTAGGAAGTGAGGATTATTTACAGTATAATGGGTGCAAAGCAGTTTAGCTTTGTAAACCTTCTTAATGAACACAGTGGTATATCATTGTAGAGGTCTGCCAAAATACTAATTACATTTAGTCTTAAACAAGAAAGATGCTAATTTCAAATTTGACAGCAGACCAAATACCTAATGCACATGCATTTTATTTTATTTGGTAACATGCTTAAGACATGTCTTAATTTTCCAAATGATATTATTACAAATCTCTCTTTAAAACTCTTCAAAACCTGTTAATCAGATGTTTTTCATGTCAATAAGAAAAATAGCTCAGAGATAAAAAAAAAAAAAAAAATCTCTGAGGGTTGACACGATGAAACAACTGAAATGTGTTAACGGACAACTGATTTCCAATAGCACACTGGCATCTGAAGAGATTAAAAAGAGATGTGTTTATAAAGCTGTCAGCACCACATGAACAGCTCATCGTCATTCCTGTCATGATTTAGCTCCATGTGTGTGGATGGGTGTATGTGTGTGTTTCTGATTGGCAGTTACAAAGGCTGAACAATTTATCCACTATTTCCACCAGCAGCTGTCAATTCAGTTATCACTTCAGCTCATGCACACTTGTTTATCTTTTCCAAACAATATCATAGATGAGACAGGTGGGGAGCTTAGCAGTAAGATAGGTACTTAAGTGTAAAAAAGGGAGAGGGAGAATAAACAAAAATGACAGTCAGTGAGGTAACAAAGAGCGCATGAGTAGGAAGAAAAGGGGTGGTTAAGGTCATGGTTAAGGCCATACTTACCAATACATTTATTCTTTCTGTACTGTGTGACGCTTGGCCCTGAAACTCCCCTTAGAGCATATCACTGTATGTATATGCACACATTTATTTTATGCTCAGCCTCTGCTCCAAGCTCTTATTAATGAGGAGAGCGTACTGCACAGTAAACACAATGGGCTCTCTAGCAAGCAGAGAGTATTAAGAGGTGGGAGGATCCGCATCACTCCTCCTTCTTGTAGAAAATGCAATATCTGAATTTGAAAAAACAAGGTGCTTTAGAAATAGTTCCTTCATCTTCATAAAACTGGACTTCAAACAAAAAGCTATGAATACATATTTAAAATTAATATTCTATGATGAGTATGTTGCACTGCAGGGGTAAGTTGTCCTGTTACTGTCATGTAAACATGTCTCTGTGTCTTATACTGGTGCATAATTATCTTTATTCCAGGTTCTATGCAGCAGTGCTGGATGTCAGTGTTTCTCTTATACAGTAGGTTGGGGGCTTGCAGAGTGTTTAACAATGCCAGGAGCTAAAGTAGTTTGCATTTCCTTTTTTTGCTCATTGTTTATGTTTGCCACTGGGTTTGGATTATATCCACATGATCCTGACAGTTAGGCATGCAACAACAGCAACAATAACATTTCTGATAGTGAAACAGTAGGCTTTAAACACTCCTGCAGTCATTTGCTGCACAGCACAGCTGCTAACCCCACACCATCTAAAGGAACTGGCAAAGAGAGAGAGAAAGAGAGAGAGAGAGCAAATTAAGCTACTTAGCATTTTGGTCTTGCTTTTTAAAAAGATTAAATTGTGTACAAAGTCATATATAAATTCTATAGATTTGAAAGGATTAGCAAATGGTAGCATTCATCTAGTTTTGCAGTCTAAATCAGGGCCTTGACTAATTGAATTGTGGATCGAGTCATTTTGTCTCATTTTCCAAACTTGTATTTTTCTTATTTACTATGCATTGTGCCAAACCTTTCAGTTGATTACAGCCTCACTCTAATGGCAGTGGAAATGTTTCAAGATTTTATCCTCTAGTTGATGTGATTTTAGGAAAATAACAGTGTTCTCCAAGCTCTTAGAATTCAGCCAATTGGATGGTACTGTACCTATATTAAGGCTCATAGCTAACTGAGAAACATCTGCAGAGCCTGAAAAGATTATTGAATAGAGAAAAAAAGGCACGAGTGTGTATTATGAGGTTAACAGACAACACATCTTGCTTAAAATGTCTATTTGCTCATACCAGTCCAACCCAGATGAGAAAAATAGACAGAGAGCCAGGTAGCACTCATAAAATAATACAATATAATAATAGAAGAGCAGGTTTGGATCCAGCTATTTTCTTGATTGAACAATACATTCTGGACTAACTATTAATGTTTATTTACAGTAACAGTGATGGACTTTAATATTTGGACATTAATATTTGTCCTGTGCATCATGGCAAAGGCTAAGCCGTATGAAGTGAGACAGGATTGATCAGTATTTGGTAGAAGCTGAGATACAGAGTTGACTTCCTGTAATTTGCACAAAATGCTGCATCATTCTTCTTCATCATATGATTCTGGTAATCTTATGACATGCTTGCGATTTTCTATGATGCCATTAACTCCCCTTATTATCTAGGTTAATACAATTCACAGTTCAATTGTAGATTGAATTCCAAACAGCTCCAATGTTTGAAGCAACTGAGTCAACTAGATAAGTTCACCTGACATTATCATAACCTGTGTGTGGATTTTTTTTTTTTTACTTACATTTTCAGACGCAAAGAGGTATAAAGAGCAATATATGAATAATATGCTTTTAATATAAACCATTTCCCAATGCCCGGGCACCAAATCCAATATGATTGAAAATCCAGTGAAAAAAAGATGATGTGTACGTTCAATGTGGTGAGATATAATATTCCATATAAAATTAAGACCAAAATGTCTTGGAAATATATGTGTTTCAAAGAGAAAGAGACCAGTAAACAGATGAAATGACTCTATATTAACTGTATTGTTATTTTCATTATTAGATGTTGGTAAAATATGGTCTTGCTTCCATGAGTTTAATAATGTTCAAAATCAGATTCTGGCCTTTAAAGTTTAGGCGCAGGCTACAGCAGGAAATCACTTTTTTATCATTCTCAAATTATTAAACTCAACTTAATGAACACCATATTTATAATACATATGAAATAATAAAAAAAAAAGTATGTTTTCCCATTTGGATGCATAACTTGTTTTTTGGTGATAACACTGTAGTCCTTGACAGCAAAACTAATAATCTTTGGGTGCATATGCACAGTACCAAAACATAGAGTAAGTCTTTTGTGCAGCTGGTCATTTAGTTTGGTTTGCATTGAAATCTCTTTTCGTATTATTTAGCTAATCAACAGTCTGTAACATAAAACAAATTCAATTGTACAAATGAGAACCATTAGTGGTAAAACTTTATTTAGCATTTATAAACACTATACAAACAATTTAAAAATGGTTTATAATACAATTTTGTGTGGTTGGAAACAGATATAAAGACATTTTTAAGTGTTCATTAAATGTCTTTGGTAACAACTATAGCCTCTCCTATGAAGCATTCATAACTGGTATATAAACAGTTAATGGATGCTTGATAACACTGTATAACATATTTGTAATTATATACTGTATTATCATATGGCTTCAGTAGTTTTAAACACATCTACAAACTTAGACCTGCTCTACATGTGTACAAAACAGTTAATAAGTGCTTTATAACCCATGTGAAAAGGTCTGTTCTTGGGATGACTTAGTCATGTTGTCCAGATAACTCAGTAAGCCTGTAAAATGCCTATTATTGTTAACACAATTTACTATTTTTCTGTCTATATGTTCCCCTGAGTGTGCACTATAAGTACTGATAAATGCTGTACTATAATGATTACTATAGTCTACATCAGCAGTGTGTGGTCAAAATCTGAAGTTTGAAACTGTTTGTGTTTAAAACTACTGAAGATATATGATTACAACTGCAATACAGCTTTTTCAAACTTTCATTAATTGTTAATTGTTATGTACAGAATTAGTGTTTGACATCTAGGCTCTGACCTCATCGCTCCCCACAAGGAAACATTGATGTCACACAGCAGGAAGTGGGGGACAATGATATTAACTTCCCCCCAAGGGGAAGATAGACTCAAGAGCCTACAGGTGGATGCCTGTGTAGAGGTGGGGCTTTTGAAATGCCATATGAACAGCAGCAACAGCAGCACCATAGCAGCAGGGAAGCATGTGAGCAGTGTGGCCGCAAGTATGCAGCAAAGTGTGAGCAGAGCAGTGTTGGCTTAAATACGCTGGGGTATAAGGGTGCATTGGATATATGTTACAGAGAGGGGGTGTGGCATGTGAGTGGGGCGGCAGCTCGAGTTGGGCTGCTTGAACTAGCTCATAGGTGTCACTTCATTTATGAATGCTTCAAAAGGGGAAGTTATAGTTGTTTTAGACATTAATAAACACCAACAAATGTCCTACTACACTATAGTGTGTTGTAAACAGTTAATTACTATTTATATACAGCTTATAAATGCTTGATAGTGGGAGATTAAAATAAAGTGTTGACAAGACAGTACAATATATTTATTCTTATTCTCTCTTGTTACTGAGCAATCTTAGAATTGTATTTTTACTTAGAGTCTCAAACAAGTATTACATTTTGTCCAATTGTGACTGCACATCACCATGAATAGCTGCACTTTCTAACCCATTCCATAACAATCTATTATAAATTGAAAAACCTTGTCCTTGGCAATACATCACTTTTAATGCTTCTCTTTGTCCAATTCAATGGATGCCTGTTCTGCTTCAGTTGGTGTCTAGACAGCTCACAGTGCAAAAGGGTTTTTAACAAGTAATCATTATTTATACTTTTTTCTCAGTATACAGACTTATAAAATAAAGAGTTCAGGAGAACACCTACAGTGTTTCATCTGTCAGACCTGGTGAGACTATTAAACGAGGTCTTCTGAGTCAACATGGGTCAGATCCACAGTAATTGTCAGTGCTATTCAAGTCATGCATAAAGTCACATTGAATTTTTAAGTGTGATTTAAAATTCATTTTGATTGTAATCCCTGCAGGAAAATAAGATCAATGTGGTCTAATGTTGCACTTAATATGATTATTCTACTTGTTCCAGGTTGTGATTTGGTACGAACTGTGAAGAGTTGATTTATGGTATATCTTACATCTTTATGCTACACCTCAAAACAGAAAGATGATTTGCAGGAGGTGAACATGGTAACAGTAACAATCTAATGCAATCCAATTACCGTGCAGCATAGACCATCTCTGTAAAGCTTATACTATTATTGAGATTGAGTAAGAAAGGTGTTGATTGGTCTCTGTGGGAATTGTTGATGCTGTTGTTTATAGTGATGCTGTATTGATTTTGTTTTTTGTAAGGCATTTCTATCATTTTGTCCACAACCTGTAGAATTTGTGGATTATGGATTTTTTAGAAAATGGAAACCTTCCTACTCAGGGAAGTAAGGCAAACCTGTAGTAGAACAGATGCTTATAGATTTTGACTCAACAATTGTCCAAAAATGAAAGTGAAGTTCAATCAGTCCTCAGCTTGAATTTGTTAAGCATTAGCAAATCTTTATGATTGCTAAAAGGTGAAACAATGGCACCAGCTATTCCTAAATTCTATAGCTCAAAGAACAAGAGCCTTGGTGTGCTGCCTTGTGTCACTAATGGTTCAACCATTTAAAGAAACTGTTTTCCTCTCAATACAAGCCAATATGGGAGACATCCAACACTAGAGACACAAATCCAGTATTTTTACTATTGATGACTGTGTTGGTAATAAAGCAAAAAGAAATAATATGAGAGCAGGCCTCTAACAGTACATACCCTTTTGGTCTTATAGGGCATTTCGAATGAAAAACATTCAGCAAATGACATCTATATAAGAATATCCACTGGCTGAAAATGAAAGAAATTTTTCTTGCTTTATTGTGCATCCAAATAGCTTCTTGAAAAATACAGAGGCTGGAAGCTGCCAATAGAATACTTTGGGGAAAAGAGAGAAGGCAAAACATCTGGCCTCCAAATTTTAATTAGACTTACCAATGGGATTTCTTCCGTTTTACGTACTGGGATATTTCTTATCCTTGAGGAATACTTGACAGCATGAAATAAATAAAATATAAACTATTCATTTAAAATGGAATACCATTGAAATTAGAAATCCATGTTCATTTATAACTCATATTTGACTGTCTAGAACAGCAATCCTAAAAATCTCCACATGCTGCAATAATAGATATTGCAAAGATTTGAGTTCACTAGTTTGCACCAAAACCACATACATATTAAGACTTAGACTTGGGGGAAATCATGATGTCTGAACCTTCACTGTAAACAAGCAAAGCTATTTTGTCAGGTTGTTTGTTTGATTTGAGATTTTATATGCTCAAATTAGTCTAGTTCAACTGAAGTGCAACTAGCACTGAAGCAGAAAATGCACTCTTACAGTATCTATAGAAAACACCCTAGAGTGAGTTTATATCACACAGGGAGGAAAACTGCTGCTTCACTGCTCTAAGTGGGTTTAAAGTTTGAAGCATTAATCTTTCTCCAAGCATTCTTTGTGCAGTCTCTCAGTCACCACTGTACATTGTATTTCAAGACTGACCAGCCCTGCCCTTGCAAGCTCAAGTAGAGCATACCTTTGAAAGGGGAATACTTGGCAAGCCTTACTATCATTTGGGCTAAAATTTGCAGGCCAAGTCCTGTAAGTTTTTTCTGCCGACTTAAGCTTGGACGTATAGTTTTAAAAAAACTAATTATCTATGCCCCTTGTACTTGGTATAGCCTGCTAAAAGACTTAAGACAAAAACAAAGCTTTTTAAAGCAGTTATCAAGACTGTGATTCAAGAATATATCAAAGATGTCTGATGCTTTAATGGGCTGAACTTTTAATGCTGAGCTGAACTGAATAAAGCTGAGTTTTGCTAAGAAATTGGTGTTTGTTTTGACTTGTGTACTTGGTCATAATTGTAATAAATATATATATTTATATATAAGTTTTATTCGATTTTCTGCAGGGACAATGTGCCCCAATATTAGTGTTCTACAGGGGCTGTGACTTTTTGGTTACGACTAACAAACTGGTGCAATATGTGGGCAGGCACTAAAATAGTTCCTTAATATAATGTCAATTCCGCTGGCCACACAGGCAGATAAGCAGTTGGGAGGCATGATTCAAATCATTGGTTTACGTATGGAGTAGGGGTGTGCCCAAATACAAATACATTATTTGGCAAAGCACAAATAGTGGGTTTTATACAAATATTTGTTTGATATAAATATTTTAAAAATTATTGGTTTTTGGGAAGAAAAAAACAAAAAAGTCAAATACCAGCTTGCAGGTCGGTTATCTCAGTCTCTCTCCTCTGCTCTATCAGCAGGTCTCAACGAGGGGAGTCACATCCACCTGCTGCATGATGCACATTTCCTAATTTGGACATTAATCTCGGAGTTGGGGTTTTTTTTGCCAGAGATAAAGCTGAGCTACCAACACACAAGAAGTGCTCCCAAGGGACTCTCCATAACCTGTTGTTCCCCTTCTCCTTTCCACAAAGTTAGGTTGTAAAAAATAGACACTAAATGAAAAGTGCAAAACAAGAATTGCCTTTGAAGGTCTTCCCTACATATTACATGATGTGCTGTCTCTGTGTTATGGGTGTATAAATAGGTAGAGGTCTGTCTGCAATGAAGCAATGAGTAAAATTTGAGCTCAGTAGTCAGCGCAGTCATCTATGATCTAGGAGACTCGTTTGGGGACCTCCATCGTAAGGCAGCTTATTCATGAAAGCTTATTGTATATTTCTAAAATTAAACGTGTAATAATAACAAAAACAGGACAGGACTTTCTACTTTTATTCAAATACAAATACAAATAATTTTGCTGCCTAAACAAATACAGATACAAATACAAATACTGGGCTCTGCACACTCCTAGTACGGAGTACTGAGGTCAAATGACTACTTGTTGTTAATTTTGACATATAAGCTGTTTGCCATCACCACAACTGGACACATGAAAGAGAGACAGCTTACGCTAGTTAGACCTTCTTTCTTTAAGGTGGGTCGAACATAGCATTAAATGTACAGGAGCAGCAAATGACTCAGCAGGTATTGAAACAACATGAACAAAAAGTAGCATTTAAAGATCCCCTCCAGACATGTTTGAAGACCTATAAAAATACTCTGCTTTAACTAATAATTTTTGTCTGATAGGGTTTTAAGTGGGAATCAGTGACATTAGCATACCTGACTAGCTTCCAAATTACAAGTGGAGTACAAACTTAATTGCATGATTGTTTTATATATTGAATGCTGTAAAGGCACAAACATCTTAAATTACTAATGGTACATAAACAACACTGCGTGTGCTTGTGGAATGTTTGTAGGCTAAATACTGTTGATCTAGGAGTTCCACTCACTTGACAGTCTCCTATAGTAGCAACCCCAGCTTTCAAATGGCACTTAGTATTGCATGGGAAACAACCTTGCAGAGGCCTGAAGCTTGGACACTGGCTGTGTCCGAAATTGCTTCCTCACTCATTCACTTCTCCTTATATAAAAGACAATAACTTACTCGATAGTGAACAGTAAATTGAGATTTTGAAAACGTACTAATCATCATTTTGCATCATCACTGACAGATGTGGAGTCACTTGGTAATTTTCAAATACATAAAGTGTGGGGCATTGCATTGTGGGACTGTTAGCAGAAAGGAATGTGCATGCCATGAACACTACTGTTTTTCATTCTGTTTAATTTTTGAGGGCACTATCTAGCAGTATATACAGTATACACACTCAGAATTCAGACAATCAAATAAAATGGTGAAAGATAGATATTGTACACTCTATAGTAAACAGAGTGATTCCACAGACAGCCACTGTTAATTGTAGTATCATTATGGTTTCTATTTCTTCACACAAAATCATCTTAAGACTCTCATCTTGGACTTATCTGAAAAAAAGAATTTTATAAAAACTGACCATAAAATGTCAAACAACGATAAAATAGTTATAGAAGAATAAAATGATTTAACTATATACAAGTTTCTCTGTGCATAGACATCTAATGATGAAACTAGAGGTGCACTGACTTCACCAAGCTCCCCAGGTAGGATGTTCTCAAAGCCTGGGGGCCTGGAAAGCAAAGACTGAATTGTCTTTGGTCTTTAGTCGAGGCTACAGAATGGCCAGGGGGGTCCTGAGGCTGTCAGGTTACATACTTGCTCAGGTTTAAAGATCAGAGCTTTACTCAGACATAGCACAGTGTTAAAAGAATCAGTTCAACCTAAAATCACTAACAAAAGATACTAACACTAACAGACAAGCACACCAGAGAAGGTAAATTAGAGGTAGTATGGTCTGACATGTGTTTAGTCTTCTTCAATAGCCTAGCAGCAGATTTTGCCACAATCTGGAACCATGCCACATTCAACCGAGACAGGAGAGAAGTGCATGACAGTTGTTGAAAAAACTATAGTGATAGTGGTGGTGCTGGCTCAAAGATCATCTGATGTGGTGTACATTTTAAACACAGGATCCAGAAATGCTGTTCCAACACTTTATTATTGCAATCAATGGTGGACTGAATGGGTGAACAGCTGGATGATTCTTCTATACAAAGGAAATATTAAAAGAAAATATTAGAAATATGAATAGTAGCAAACAGTTTAATAAATTAGGTAAATTAGGTTATCATTTGAACTTACATCATAAATTCATCCACAATCTGGCATTTCTCTTCTCCTTATTTAACATAGGACTACACAGGAATCTAGACTAATACAATACAACACATTCTTTAAAGCAATACACGCCATATCAACCAAACAGAATCGTATATGGGTGAAACATCCATATTGAAACTCACATCAGTTCTTTCTTTGTTCTGCATGCAATGGTTTGAAGGGAAAAAAGGGGAGTCACAGGCCTGAGGGGTGGAGTTATATAACGTTGTGGGAGGGTCTAGTCAGGATTGGCAGTCTATGCAGAGGCAGGTGGGGTTGTGACTTGTGATTTGACAGTTGTCAAGGTAAGATAAAGTGTATAAACACTACATAATTCCTCCCCCCCCCCCCCCCATTATTTAAGATGTGTTTGTCATTTTGAGTGTGTTGCTCATGTTTTACATATGAATGCTGTATAACTCCTTCATTCTGAGATGCAGACCTGGCAAAATGAATGAATGGCTAAAAACTACAACAAACTGTGGCAGTTTTAACAACTTCTGGTTTTTAAGTCTTCCAAAATGAAGAAAATTGCTTTATGTCATGGTCAAAAATACTGTTTATTCGAGCTGTTGGTTTATGTAATAGTCTAATTTGTGATGTAGCAATGGAACAGTGAGTGGTGTATTTATTTTGATAAATATTCTAATTGTTCCTGTCAGCTAACTTAAAATTAAAAATCATGCAGGTCTTTTAATGAATTTGTGAATGCAGATGAGGCATTGCATTGTATATTCTGGATGTTTGTGTAATTAGTAGTTATAATTGTGCCAAGAGGACTTTAACACTTGAGAAAATGTTTCTGAATAAAATATGTGACAACTTAATGCTAGCAGACATATGGAGCAAAGTATAACAATATTTAAAAGCTACAATTATTGAGGCGTTTCTGCATCACTGCATTGTGAATATGATAGACCAGAGATTGTGGTCATTTTAACATAATGCCTTAAAAGTTTTGGTGCCCTCAAATTTCAACAAAGATGACAAGTTTATCACACTAGTTGCTTTTGTTTGACATGAGAAGCACATTTTCAAATAGCACAATTTCAAATAGTTTCAATACATTATTCATTAATTTCCCTGCAATGTGACAAAGCAGTTAACAACAGCAAAAGAAACCAAGTTTACTAGAATTTCCACCACATCAGGAAAATGCACGTATGTCAATACAATTATCTGTAAGAACTTAATTTTCAGTGTTTACAGTACATTCATAATAAAGAACAAGCTAATATCCTTAACAGAATTTCAACATAGCCATTAAAAACTGTTATGTCTCCCTTGTTGTTAGCCATTTCCTTGCTTGCTCACTATTTTGCCTCCAGAAATTCAGTGCTGCCCCATTTCTTTTGTTTGTCTGCTTTGTTTTGTTACCATATTTGTACCCTTCCTTTTTCACTTGCTAACCTTCTGAAGTGCAAATGCTTTGAGACTTTTGGGACAACCACATTTAAAGAAATCATAAAATTCTGTCATATATGACTGGCTTCACAGGAAGATTCCAATAGACTTTTTCCTGTAGCGTAAAGCTGGTGGAATGTTAAACTACGTGTTATGTTAAAGGAGTCATTTCCAGTGACAAACCCACAAAAAATTTTCACCCATCTCTGCAATCACAGCGAAAAAGCTCAGATAAACCCACTGGATGCTAACTATCCAGAACCAAATGGCAGACAACGTTAGCGAATAGCTGCTTCACTACATTCAGTAGCTATGACCCAGTTATGTTTCTCACAATTTAGTGAAGATCAACACAGTGCTAGAAGGAGAGAGACTACTGAACCAACATTCATCAGATCAAGTTAATGCTAGTGTTTCTCCATGTGTCCTGGATTTGTAAACAGACAACTGTTTGCTAATACATTAGCTACAATGACTTAGTATGTGAAATGTGTTTGATTTTCCACCTCCAAATGGCCAAAAAAAAAAACCCAAAAAACAAAACAAAAAAAACTCATTAGTGAAGCTAAAGTAGTTTATAGTGAATACTGAATCAGTAGCATTTCTTCTTTAAAAGAAGCAAACAATATATTTTCAAAGTTTCTATGGTTACGGACCTAGAATTGACCTCAAGTTAAGCCTGACATTGGTAGTCAAGGGGCTGTTGGAAATTTGCATGCACAAATACTGAGGACTTATGTATTCTGAGCAATCTTGATAATGATCAGGCAAAGCAATGTAGAGATGTGGCTCACTTCCTCTCTCTGGAAAATTGCTGCCAAGTTAATTTGCATGTCATAGACAGACTTCTGTTGATAAGCTGTGTTAGGGGCATCCAAACTGTGTCTCCTTTAGCATATGGTGAAGACTGGATCAGGAAAAGAGGAATGTGTTGACATCTAATCTCAGTTGCCTCCACTGTATTGAATGCGCTCAGGGAAAAATAGAGGTTTGATATATTAAAATGAAAGTCAAACTTTGGACAGATGGTGACACAAGAGGAACTGTTGTTAATGTGCATACAAGTTGTGTATCTACTAACTGTAACTACACAACAAATTGAGAAGAGTTACATTTTAGGTGAAATTTGAGCAAAAGTACAGTTAATTATATTCTGGATAGTCAAATCCTTTATATGTAACTCTAAGTTGACAAATTTGGTGTCAAAACCAAGTGTAAAAACAAAGTGTGCAGACTTTTTTTACCTTGGTTTTAACTTTACATTGTTCGGTAAGTAAATGAGGTACTTTCTGTTAACGTCATGTTATGATATTGACATTTTTCTTCTGGCACCTGGCCTTTTTTCATTGGTGAGCCACCATTACAGGGTTTTCCCTGCCTATCTAACTCAAAGGCAGGCCACCTGTGTATTACTGGCCACAGCCTTTGTGAAAATTTCGGCATGTGATGCTGACGGAACGAAAGAAGTGGAACTCAACTGCAAGGGCACTGCAGCACCCAGACAGTGCACAGGATGCACACACTAGAATTATCTTATATTCAACTTCAAAAAAGCCTTGCTTATCGACGTTGACTTGTCCAGCAGCAAAGTGCAACATGTGTCTCTGGGAATTGTGAAACCAAACACAATCTCAAAGATGTTACCTTTGTGTTTAATTAGGTGTTGATATATTGCCTGTTTTCTTTAGTTTGTGTTTCTTTGCACTGATCACATACAGTTTTCTAGTTAAGAGTTGTATTTTATTTAGTGTGTGTAATTTCTTAGGTGCCCTCTATGATATAAAAATAAAACTTTTCTGTGTCTAAGGTTCTCTTTAAAAGCGGCAGATGCATTAATATCTTCTCCTGACATTTCTTGTGGTAAGTTACTTACTTTATAGAAGTTACGTGATATTGGCTCAAACTGACTATTCATTTATTCACTTTAATTACATTTGGCCAGAGGAATTGGGCAGAAAGCTAACCTCTCATTAATTTACTAAAATGCATGCAGAAAATGCTGGCAAAGGTGGAATATGGAGGAGTCTAAAAATACATTAAAGTTCTACAAAGTGAAAACTGTGATTTCCTCCAGTTTTTTCAAGGTTTGTATCCATATATATTTTAAACTAAAATTAATCACTCAAAAAGGTGCATTTACAAGCCTATATTACATGGTTGATATGGTAGCTTAAGGTAATTTCTTTTTTTGATTTTTTTCAAGGTTCCCACACATTTTTACAAGTGAATTTTCAAAACTTTTCCATAGCTTTTCCATAATATTTTACCCCATTTCCATGACATTAAGCAGTTTAAAATAGGCCTAGCTATCATAGGGCGCAATACACAATACAACTCCATTACCCCTAACCCTAACCATCTCACTGCTCATGCCTAAAGCTAATGAAATGGGTGTGTCGTGTGGTAAAGTGGGTGTGTTGTGTAGAAACTGCAAGTCTGCAGATAGACCTAGCCTACTTGCATGCACCAGGTGAGCAATCCTTATTGGACTGAATAGGTGCCATCTTTGATTGTAATATCCAGATCTTATAATAATCCTTGGTGTAAAGCAGAAGCATCGTGCCTGCCTTGAGAAGCAAAAGACTCTTGCTATGAAAAGTCTCTCATGGATGAACCTGGTGAAGTGAAAAAACAAAAGAGCAAGAGCTGAGGCTGATGCCAAAGCCCTGGAGAAAGCAGCAGGTGAGAATGCAAACAAGACGGAGACTACTAGCAAACTTGCCTTCATCGCAAAGTCCAACAGACACTGCTGTTCAGCCAAAGAAAAGAAACTAAGTCTGCTGGACACCGAAAAGCAAATTGATGAGAAACTAAGAGGAGTGAAAGAATGAGAATGCCCAATTACCAGGCACAGTTTAGTTTATTTTTAATTACCACAGTTAATTGTTGGAAACATAGCCCATCTCATCAGGCATTACTTGAACAGATTCTCCATGGGAATGAACTGAAGCACTGACTGCTGTTCATCTTGTGGTGCTCCTGTACCAGACAAATGGTGCAATTTCAATCATTTGGTATATTATTTTACCTGTTAGGAAGTTAGATTATCACTGTGCTTCCCAGGAACACACAAGTTTATTTGTTTATTTTATTGATTCCTTCTTTAAGCAGGGGAATCCTGCACTTAATGTGAAGCACAGTACTTAAAGGCAGAACTAACTACTCAATGAATTAAACATTCAACGTTCTTAATACTTTAAATTGGAAATGCAGTAATTGAGTATCCGATTACGCTTGTCTCAAAATAATTAAATGCTATCTCTAACTTCTTCAATGTTTTGCTTTCTTGGGTATTCAAACATTGTAGCACTTGGTTATTTGTTTCAAAGATCTGTATGCTCTTGAAGGAGCGGTGGCTATTTGAAACATATTGAAAATACTAGCCTGTTTTTTTTTTTTCTTGCCCTGCATCCATCCCGGAATGCATTATGGAGAGTGTGCAGTTTGCACGACCCGATGTTCAGCAGAGATTTGTTGACTTGGACAAGCTCAAACTGAAGTAAATCGAAGACTTTCCAATTTACATTAGTCCGTCTATTGATAGCTGCATAAGGTTCTTCATTCTGGTTTCAGAGAGCATATTTTGCATCTACTCTACGATTTGCTGGGCGATTATGTCCCCTAGGAACTCCAAGCCTACATGATGGGTTTTCACTCCCCCCCCCCCCCCCCCCATCCCAAATCTGGATGTGCAGGTTCATCTGTTTGAGTTGGAGACCTTTGTTCAGGCTTTCTTTGAACATCATCACATAACCAGCCTGTCTGGACACCTCTCTGACAACAAGCAATTTGAAGTAGGGCACAATTCCAAATGTGGCGAGGTATGCACACTTTGTTTCCCCACAACTATTGGGGAAACAGCGACAGCAGCTGCTATTCCACTGTCAGGAAACATAGCTCTGAAAAGCTCACCTGTGTTAGCAGACAAGCTGTATGAATAATGTAAGCCCATTGTCTTCAGTGCCCACATAACTTCACCTGGTAGCAGATCATTGAATATGGCAATGGATTGGTTGAGCATCGGTTGAAGTTGTCTCACAACTATACCAAAGCTTGCTGTGCTGTTAGAAGTGGTAACATCATCTGGCCTGGCTACGGCAGGCATCAAAAATGTGCTGACGCTGTCAGTCTGTGGAGCAGCCTTTTGGTTTTCTCGATGCTTTTTCCCTTTGGCAGACCAGAGCTGTGTCCCCCATGTTGCCAACGTCAAACCTTTTGGTGCAGAGCCTATATCCAGCGTGGCTAGGGTCTGCCTCTCTCTTGAGTCATGTATTATATTCGTCATTTGAAAGCCATACATTATTAAATGCGCACTTTGCAGATAAGCAAACTGCTAGTGCTTGCCAACTTTACTTGCTCATCAGACATTTCTGCTGCCAACTAGCTGCATACCAATGTGCATTGCATGATACTTGTGAAGTTACAATGGTCACACAGCCTGTGCAGCGCAACACTAGATTTTAAATTAGTAATACATGGAATATAATTTGCATAATGTTAGGCATGTTTTGGGATTTTTATGAACATATTTTAAACAATAGCCAAAAACAGTGTGTATTCAAAACTTTTCCAAAACATTCTATTAATTCCAAACCATTTCCAGGTGTGGAAAACAGTTTTTCTAAGTTCATAACATTTCCAGGAATTTCATGACCATGGGAACCCTGTTTTTTTTGATAACTAAAGCTATGATTTATTTAATGTGGTCTCAAAAAGGGTAATCAACTCAGATTCTTGTTTTAAATATCCAAAAATATGATTTAATCATGTCATGTTGTCATGAATTTTTTAACACTTTTCCCACTAATCAGTATATGAAAATATATATATTTTTTATCCCTCTGGGGACCAATTTTTAGATCTTGAGACTATTACCAGCTTCATTACCAGACCCCTCAGCATCACCAGCTTCTTTAGATTCAACTATTATCCTCTCATCTATAAAGAAACAAGATAGGCACACCTATTATAATTATCATTATTATTTGTATTACTGTCAAAACTAAACATTTTATTTGCTTAAGCATGAAGCTAATAGTTTGAGAAAAAATGTTTTTGCAGAAGGTTAATACTGTTCTGAGGTCTAATCCAAAGGGTGAAGAAATCTTCAAAGAGTATGACAAAATTAAAATGTTGTCAGATGCAACACGTACATTTGTACATAACATTCTGATTGCAATGACAGAATCATATGAGTAAGAAATCACTTAAAATGACCAAGGAAAACACGCATGAATTGGACACAAATGTGACCCTTTATCCATATCTCCAAGATCCATACTCAAAAAAATGGATATTTAAGTTTTAATGTCTCTTTGACATCCAAAAACTTTGTAGTACTTATGTCATTAGACCATATTTTTGATTAATATTTGTAATGTTTTTGGTATGTGTGTTTGTGTGTTTATTTGTGTGTGCATGCATTCATGGGCAGGAACATTACTATGATCCTGAGACCAATACTGGCTATCTTGCTTGGAGACTCAAGACAGTCACCTATGATGGCTTCTGTGGGCGTTCCAGGCATAATTTTCAGGACAGCCCAACAACAATCTTTGTTAACTGGTGAACAGCTCTTCGGTGAGGAGTGCAGGGAAGCTCCTTCTATAATTAGACACTCGACAGATAAATCCATGGTTAAAGAGAAGATGAGTGCCACCTTTGAGTACAGAAAGAAGCGGGTTCATGACCAGGATGCAACATCTCCAGTCTTGGATATCCTCCCTCATTTCCTTGACATACCTGGATTGTAAGTATATGTATAGATTATTTCATAATATTTTCAATATTTGAAAATTTGAATCCTTCTAAATGTAAAGCAAACGTAAGTAATTTGTATATGGACATTGTTGAAGATTGACCAGGATTTTTCCATGATGCTTGGAGACTAAGTATCTGGAAAGTTTCTTGCAAAGTGGCCATATTTAAAGCACAAAGACACTGAATGCCAGAGTCTTCCCTTAAATCTCTATGTTGAGGAGCCTGAGGCTGAGAATGACCGTGGTAAATATGGAGTTTCTCTGCATCCAAAATACACTCAGTTGCCTGTTTTAATAAGTCCAATATGCAACAGCAAACCAAAACTAAATTAGCAATCCTGAAATAAATGACTTCATCTCTATCGTCATTTGAATATTAATAACAGTTTCAACAAAAAACTTAATAATTTCAACTGGAGCTGTAGTCTCCTGGTCAACTGATCGATAAGTTGGTCAATATGCTCTCATCCAACCAAATTCTCATTGGTCGAATAATCACCGTGTTACTTTCATAAGGAGAAAAGTGCTACATCAATAACCTTCCAGGATTAATCCATTATTTCCTGAGGAGGGAGGGACAGACTTTACACAAATTACTTGTGAAAACGAAGGTGTGCTGTAAAAAAAAAAAAACAATGTGCAGTAAAAAATAGCCAAGATTAGCTCAGCACAGGCAGCCAGCCATCTTTTAAGATTTGTTAAGGTATGTACCATCAGCTTTCTGTACTTCCAAAACCATCATTTTTGTGTGCTGCAGTTGTAAGTGTGAAGTGTGAATTGCAGGTTGATGTAGGACTGCAAGAAAAATAAATCTTACTGCTTATCTAGTATGTTACGCTAAGTATATATATATATATATATATATATATATATATATATATATATATATATATATATATATATATATATATATATATATATATATATATATATATGAATCTGTGTCATTTAAACTACAGGAAGCAGCCAGCCTCACTACATTCCTGGAGAAAGGTGATGCAAGACAGTCCTTCCTCCTCTGCATCTGTGAACAAAAGAAGAAAATCCAAAGGTTCTTCATTGTTGTGGACCAGAAAGCTATCCTATGCAATGCTCAGACATCGATGGTTGCTTTTGATGGGCTATTCAAAGCTCACAATGTCTTCAGCCTCTCTTATGATGAAGCTCTTTTCAGTTTCTACACTTAAATTCAAACCACGGTGTACAACATTGATATCGGAAACGCAAAGAAAAGCCCACGAGTCAAGGAACTGAGAGCACAACTACTGCGAGAGCATTAAAATGCCACCAGTTCACAAAGGTCAGAGCACAGTTAAAAAAAACTGTCTGAGAATGTTTGCATGTTTTGTTTGTAAAACACACCCAAAAAGTGTTCAGTTCTTTGTCAACCTTTAAAATTTCATCACGGTTTATATCTACCCAAAAACTTGTGTTTGAAAGGTGGAGAGCAAGGTTGTTCTTCATCTTTTTTACATAAAATGGCTTCAGAAAGCACCTTAACCCCTTAACATTCCTTTAAATTCCTGTAAAATTATCCTAAAATACCTATCCAAGGCATACCTAAAGTAAATTTAAAGCTGTGCTTGAACCATTAGGAGTACATGCATAGTATTAGTCTCTTTTGAAAGGTAACACTGAAGATTTTTCCCCAACAGTCAGAATAATATATATATATATATATACACACATACAAGCATATGTACATACATACATACATATACACACACACACACACACACACATATACATATATACATACATATATGTATGTATGTATATATATATATATACATACATATATATATACATACATATATGTATATATATATATACACATACATATATGTATGTATGTATATATATATATATACATACATATATGTATGTATGTATATATATATATATACATACATATATGTATGTATGTATGTATGTATGTATATACACACACACACACATATACATACATATATGTATATATACACACACACATATATACATATACATATATATATATATATATATACACACACGCATATACACACACACACACACACACACACATATATATATATATATATATATATATATATGAAATCTCATTGTTTTAAGAGGTTTGAGGGTGGTCCTTAAAAAATAAAAAAACAAAAACAATTGATAGCTTGGAAGGTAGAGAATTACTGTATGAGATATTATATTTAGACGCATGTTCAGATGTGTCAACTACAAGTTGGGTCAGAAATTATGGCACTGAGTACCAGATTGATCTATTTATATGCACTAGAACATCCCATGACCTACCTGTGTTCAAGAAAATCTGCAATAAAGCAAAGCAAAAGCAAAACAGCAGCAATAACAACAACAGCAACAATATAACAAACAAAAAAAAGCATAATGTTTGGCTTAGATTTTCTTATTGCAGTATGCATACATGTAGGTGTGTGTGTGTGAGTGTTTGTGTGAGTGGGTGGATTTTCTCTGTGAAAGATATGAAGGGGAGAGAGAGAGCAAAAGGGGGAGACAGTATTAACCAAAGGATGAAAGAAAAATAGCTACAATGCTATTGGAGGGCATCTCTGGTTGGGCTCTACAGTCAAATAGGCGCCTGGGTGGATCTGGGGCGGGTCAGGTCAGGACAGCTGGGCCAGGTCTTTAAATGAGATAAATGAGTTGTTTTGAAATAGATGGTGTAGACGTGTGATTCTTTTTTGTTTCCATATATTAAAGTGAAGGGGAGATTTGTTGAGCTGAAAGTCCGGGTTGTGCCAGAGAGGGGAGTACATGCAAGGAGTCAATTGTGATTTGCTAATTTCGATTGTTTTCCACCAGGCTGTCAAAGTTGATGAAATGAGTGGGTTTTTGAAGCAATTGTGATGTTTGATGTTTGAGCCAATGAAGGGTAAATCAGAGATTTTTATGTTATTGCATTCTGCTTGTTCTAATTGAATCCAAGACATAAGAGCCGAGTTTGAGTGGATCCGTTTAACGAGATACTGTAATTGGTTTGTAAGATAGTAGTGAAGAAAATCTAGGCTCCACTGAGTTTATTTTTCTGTAAAATGGAAAGACTGATTTGGGTTTTTTTATTTTTCCAGTAGAAGTGAGATATGACAGAATTCTGTGACTGGAACCATTTGACTGTAGGTTTTATCAGAATCATTGAAAGGGGTAGTTGATTTGTGGTAGAATTTTCATCTTGGTGGTTGCTATTTGTCCGGTTAGAGAGGGGGAAAGGTTAGACTATCGCTTTATCATTGCTGATTTTTTCTAACAGTGGGGTGAAATTGAGCTGAGTTAAAACTGACAGTCTGGAGGAGATGTTAATCTGATATTACCAAAGGTGAAAGAATGGTGTGTGTCTTGAGTTGCAGGAGTCCATGAGTTCACTGAGATAGGAAAAATAGTTGATTTGGACCAGTTTATGGTGTAGTCTGAGATTTGTGAGAAGTTGTTAATGAGATTAATTACTTCTTGCAGTGAGTTTTGTGGATCTTGAAGATAGATATGTAGATACCGTCAGCATATACAATAATTCTGTGTTCTACATTTATGGCGAAAATTTATTTTATTTTATGGTTTTGTCAGATGACACAAGCAAGAGGTTCAATGAAAGTGGCAAAAAGCAAGGGAGAGAGTGGGCATCCCTGTCTGGTGTCCCTGTGCAGTGTGAACCTTTGTGATGTGATCCCATTAGTGGTAACAGTGGCCGTGGGTGTATTATATAGTGTTTTTATCCAGTGAATGAACGACTCTCCAAAACTGAGCTTTTGTAAAACAGTGAAAAGGAAAATCAAGGTTACTTCATCATATTTTTTCTCTGCATCTAGTGAAACTATAGTTGTCTTTGCTTTGTTGCTTTGTGAAATGTTGATTAAATTTAAGAGTCTTCTGATGTTACTGGAATGTTTTTCCTTGATGAAGCCGGTTTGGTCATTATGGATTAAGGATGGAATTATTGTTTCTAACTGGGATGCCAGTGCTTTGGTGATGATTTTTGGGCAGTAGAGTTGAGTCCTTGTCTGGTATTAATAAGACTTTTATAGCAGCATTGTTCACCTTTGTTTGACCTCTGTCTTTAATTTTGGCTAACATCTTTAACAAAGTGGGATCAGTGTCTGCCAGAAGTGTTCAAGGAATTCACCAGGGAATCCGTCTGGTCCGGGTGCTTTATTATAAGGCAACTGTGTAGCTCAGAAAGTGTAAATGGAGTATCTAAAATGTCCCCATGATCTTTGGATATTTGTGGTAATAGTAAACGATCTAGAAATGAGTGAATAGTTGTTGGGTTGGGATTATTTTCAGGGGAATACAGATTGCTATAAAAAGTTTGGAAAGTATCATTTATGGCTTGAAGAGATTGCGTATAATTCCCTGCTGAATTACTTGCTGCTGTTATGAGTGATTTTTCTTCATTACGTTGTAGCAGATTTGATAGAAATTTGCTTGATTTATTATTTTGTTCGTAGTTCTTGTATCTCAGATGTTGGAAGAGAATTCAGTTGTTTTTTTGTCAGTGTATTATTTAATTGAAATTTGAGGGTTTGTAATTCACCCCTAGTGTGCTCTGTAGCTTTGTTTGCATAGTTATCTGTTAATTCTTTTATTTTGTTTTCTAAGTTACTTTGTAGTTTTTGCTTTTGTTTTTTTCTTATGAGAGGAGTATGAAATGATTTTCCCTCTAATTACAGCCTTACCTGTTTCCCATAGTAGTGTTGGAGAGGTATTTGGAGAGTCGTTCATTTCCAAAAGAATGCCTACTCCTCCTTGATTAAGCTGTCAAACTGAGGATCTGAAGTAAGTAGTGAATTATTAAAGCACCATGTAGGGCAGGATGTAACAGATGATTCAATCTTCAGGATGAGCGTTACAGGTGAATGATCGCTAATTGTGACTGGGTTGATTTTGGTGTCTAGGACATTTGGAATGATAGAATTGCTGGATAGGAAAAAGTCAATTCGTGACAATGACTGATGTTGGGGAGAAAATTAGGAATATTCTCTAGCAGTTAAGTTTTTAAGCCTCCAGCTATCACCAAAGCCAAAGTCATACTCTTTTATTGCTGTAGAGGATTGAGAAATTCTTGAATTGCTTGACTGCGATGATCCGTCTATTGATTGAGTACAGTGTTGAAATCACCTCCAATCATGGTTATTGAGTTAGAGGTGTGGTTGGTTATTTGCAAGAAAAATGTGTGATAGAATGATGGGTCATCATTGTTGGGCCCATAGGTTCGCAATTGTAAATGGTTTGTTGTTGATTGAGGCACTGATTATAACATATATTCCTTCTGGGTTTAATATTGAAATATTGTAAGTAAAGTGTATTCATTTACGGATCAGAAAGGAGACACTTCTTTGTTTATTATTGAAGGTAGCCGAATAGACTAGATTGTATTGTGGGCCAGGATTTGTTGTTCTGAATTATTTAGGTGAGTTTCTTATAATAGGCATATGTCTGCTTTCAATTTGAGAAGATGATTTATGACTTTTATTCTTATTGCCTGTGAGCAAATGCCACGGACATTCCATGAAATAAAAGTTATTGGTTGCATAGAAAAGAGAAAGAGGACAAAAAGAATGTTATTAATTACTCCTTGAGGTATGTAGGTTTGGAATGCAGTGTGTGTGCATGGTGAGTATATGAGTTATGTGTTTACATGCATATGTATGGAAATATAGTAGGTATCTGGATGGAAAGTACAAAACAAAGAGATACAGAAAACAGAACAAAGACAGATAAACACGAGAAAGAGACATGAGACAAGGAGACAAAAAACACAACTATAACAAACAAACACACCATTAAACAAAACTAAACTAAACGAAAAAACAACAGGGAAGGATGACCATAGCATAGAATTGGGACAGGGGGTGGGGAGGGAGGGTGCAAGTGGGAAAACACATAGGGATTGTCTGTGTTGCTGTGATTGTGTGTGGCTTTGACAACTGTCTGTGCTTGAGGATTTGAACTGAGCTCTTTAGTGGGACTTTTTGTTGTTGAAGGAGGGTTAATTGAAGAGTCTTTTATGTTATACTGCTTAGAATAGCTATGGTGTGGTTGTAGAGTCGCGGTACAGCTGTCCATCTGTGTAGAGTTTGTCCACCACTATGTATGCTCTTACAGTTTTCTTTCGGCTTTCTTTCATGATGGGGTACAGGATTTTCTATGTTTGTTTATTTCTTAGGGAAAATGATCATTGATGCCAAACTTTGTTCCTTTAAGTTCCTTTGCCTTGCTTTTTATGAGTTCTTCGTTTGTAGTGTTCAGTGAATTCTTTGTGAATTAAATGTCTAAAAATTATTTAAATTATGTAATGTTTGTCATAAAAATGCATTTAGAATGGTATACCTTTGATAACGGCGCAACGATCTATTGAAGAGATATTAAATTTTGATTTTATTACATTTTACAATTTGTGACAACACTGCCCTCTACTGATACGATTAGAACTTCATATTGAATTTTAAATGTTATCATAAGAGTTAATGAATGTTTATATGGTTACTATGCAATGATATTTTAAAAATCATCTAAGTATTTAACTTTTGCTTTTATAACCTGATAGACAATTATATTTTGATAGGCACATTAGACAAGAAGTCATATTGAATATTTTTATATATTTTGAAGTAAGAGTTCTGTTGAATATGTATTTGAAATTGTTTGCTTGGCGGCTGCTTTCCTCACGCCGCCTGGTAGCTAAGCCGACAGAGAGACTCTTTTCACCGCCCAGTCTGAAACAAGACTGGACCCCACTTCCCCAGTGGTTCACCACCACTGCAAAGACTCAACCACAGCACAGTCCAAGCCGGGCTGCACTGCCCAAGTTGTATAAATGCTCACTACCAGCTCATCCCAACGCAACCTCAGACCTGCTGAGACAACATCAACTACAACAAAACTCTTCCACAGCAAGGCATAACATAGCTTTGTGATCAAGGGTTGATGTCAAATAACGTTAAAATAAGATTATTTCTTTAGAGAAGTACATTAGCTTTCCTTAGTTCTCCTCCATTGCTATGTGTTAGCCTCGAGTCACACACTTCGAGCCACTATTTCTAAATGTTTTTTTTTATTTCTATTATCATTTATTATCTATTATCTATTATTATGGGGGCGACTGTGGCTCAGGAGGTAGAGCGGGTCGTCCACCAATTGGAAGATCAGCGGTTCAATGGGCAGGTTGGGACCTTGAATGGTAGTCCCTGTACCCATTCAGCGTATGAATGTGTGTGAATAGGTGAATGTGATTGTAGTGTAAAAGTGCTTTGAGTGGTCAGAAGACTAGAAAGGCGCTATACAAGTACAGTCCACTTACCATATTCTTTTTCTTTATCTTATGCTTTACCATGTATCTTTAAGACGTTTAGCTATTAATAAAGGTCTTCATTTATCTTAAGAAGTCATTGTTGTGGTTTCCTTTGAGCACAGCAGATAGAGGTTACTGTTTTGAAAAGAACTTGCACAGTGGTTTTATGGTGTATGGTTTTATGAGACTGATTAATTGATGAAATTGAGAATTAAATTCAAGATTTAATGTTTCCTCCGATCATTAAAGATTTTACTTAAAGGAGGTTGTGACCTGATTATTATGAGAATTTTGAATTAATTAAAGTAGATTAACTCCTACGAGAGCTTGTGGGTTGTCAGAAGTGTTGTTTTCCGGTATGCCAGAGAATATCAGGTTGTCATGCATATTCTGTGACTGTCCAGCATTGGTACTTTAATGTGCTTTTTTTCGTTTGTCAGAATGTCCATTTGTTTAGTGAGGATTTCCACAGTGGTTTGGAGGGAGTTGTTTTCTCTTCGGATGTTTTCGATCTGGGAAAACTTGCATATCTTTTATTTCGGAGTGAAGTGTCATGAGCAGGTCAAGACTTTGATTAATGGATTGTAAAACACTGACCTCAATTTCAGTTGTGAGCAGATTGTCCATGTCTGTGGCAGTCTGTTTTTTATCTTTTGGCCGGATTTGTTTTGTCGTCTGAGGGGTTGGCTGGAGTGGCTGTGGAGGTATCCGGCATGTTGCACTGCAGGTAGTAGTGATCAATAAGGTTTTCCAGGTCCATTATATGATCCACTTTCTCGATGAACAGGTCTGGGTGTGTGATGATAACAGTTTGTGTGATTTTGGTTAATGTATTCCGTGATTTCGGTGTTTGCAATGCTACTTGTTGTGTTGACAGTAGCCGATGCAGCTAGCAGTAGTAGATTGCCATGATGAATCTCGCCTCCGTGTGCAACTCTCATGATCATTACACCATCCCAATCCCTTCCCCCCAGTACTTTGAGAGTAAGAGAGCATAAATTGTTCCATATTGTTATATGTTTTAAAAAGTGTTTATGTGGTGCACATGTTTTAAATTATTTTTCAAATTTTAAATTAGTGTTAAGGCACAAAATTAATTAACACTATGGGTCAGGACCCATATAGACACTTCAAAAGTGCTGAAATCAATTCTGACAGTGTTCATTTGGGTACGTTGATTTTGCTGTGTACTGCAAAATGGTACTCCATAATTTTGATTACGATTAAAAAAAGCAATGCAGGGAGACGGCTCACTTTTAAATTCTTTCATATTTTACATGTTTGCCAAATGAATTTGTATATCACATCATATCATAACAGTTTGGATTATCAAAATTCTGTTGATTAGCCATAATACATACCATATGTTTCATCTTCCATATAGTGGATTAATGATATCTTTTAAAAGGTGATTTTGACAAATAGGTGACCAAATTGAAAATTATAGTTTGCATATCAATTGCAAGGATTGTCATGATTTGTCATATTTAAGGGAAAAAAAGGCAAAGGAAAAAGTGAAGTATGTTTGCTGAAACCAAGGCCAGCTTTTGCCAGTATGCCAGATGGGCTCTACAATTGTAACTCTACATGATTTACAGGCGACAGAGAAACAGAATTAAAATGGTTTCAAGAGGCTTTTCTTTGAAAGGGTAAGGATGATGGTACTCTAGCTTTTGAGTGAGAATGAATAATTGTGATTTTCAGAGCTATCCTGGGTGAACCTAGGGGATACAGATCAGAAGTTCTGCGAGCAGCAGTCTTTTGTAATCCATTGCTGGAGTCCTAAACCACCCATTGTGATTCTTTGTACCAGGATGTTTGAAGGCACCAGTCTGTTCCACGGGGTCACGGAAAGGAGTTCAGACAGGTAGCTATTTTTAGATGTTATTTTGCAAAAGATGATTTAGCAACTCAGATAATCATATCATGAACAGACAGTCATGTTGCACGGTGTTTCTATTCATTCTATTCAGCCATAGAAGAAGTAAAGCATTTGAAATCATATTTTTAGGCATTAGATATCATGAGGGAGATTTTGAACTCCATTACTATGAGAACTGTCACTCTGTGCTGTTTTGAAGTAGACGCCATGATACAGAGGAAATGAGAAGCTTTTCATGTTTAATTAATAATGCTAATGAAACTTAATTAGACCAGCTTATGAAAAATGCATTCAAATGAGAGATGAGCTTTATCCTTAAATAACAAGCCTCCTGTGCTGGATTTGGTGTCCTATTACATGCTAATTAGACTGCACTAGGGACTGTTAATGAGCATAGATCATTCCAATCTTTAGCACAGCAGGGCCTCCACCAACTGCTTATGACTATATATGTAGAAATATCTTTCCACATGTATGTATACAGTATTGGTTCATTGTTTGTGATTATAACTGGAACTCTATCAGGCCTATTGTTATTATCCACTGGATAATAGATGGTTCACTGAGTATTGCTTATAGATTGAAAACCTGAAATTGTTGGTAAAAATATATTGTACATGGACACAAGTCAATGGTTTGCCAGTACTGTTTCCCCCTAACACTTTAAATGAATTAAGAGTTTATTTTGTATTCCAGATCTAAATTGCATTTTTATTCACTAGCTAATTTCAGTGCACAGTGGACCAATGAGTGATAAAACAGCTAAACTGACTTTTAAATTTGCAATTTTGTAGCCATGTTAAAACTTAGTTTGTAAACAATATTTTATTTTCAAATAAAAACAGTTACTGTAAAAAGGTTGAATATAAATTCACTTACTCCTGTTTTTTGTGGTGTAAAATCCTTTGTAATTTCATCTGTTTTAATTAATGACTTACATTTGCTGCACTGAAAAAAACTTGAGACTGATAAGTGCATCATACATAGCCTCAGACCATTTGGGCAATCTACAATCCTCTGGGAGTGTCTGTTAAAAAGACCTTGCAGACTGCAGGCTATCAGTTCAGTTTACAGATCTGGAAAAAAAAAAATCTTCAAACAAGCTTGTACTGTTCATTTGGTGTTTGCTGAATCCCATCCAAAAGTACATTTTCAGATATGTAATTCATATTTTTGCATTCAATTTTGTATGTTAGTCATATCAATTATGCACATTTGGTTTTCTACAGTTTCATCTAAATGCAAAATGTCAAAAATAATAGATATGTAACGCTAAAAAGCATATCTATTGATGCATGCTGTGTGCTGAAAGTACATGGATGGTCTTTATGTAGAGAGACAGTGGTGAACTGTCACAGTGTGTGTCATCTCCAGCTTTCTAACAGCTTACTAACATCACAGCTCAATTGTTGAAAATGTCTGTATACCCTGCAGGTAAGGGTCTATTAAATCCTCCTACACTGTGATCCTGCTCCTACGCCTGATTCTATCTCAACCTGTAAGGCTTTTGGTCAGCAACACCTATTGCAACTTACTTCTCCTGAATTCCAATAAATTAACCCCTGAAAAAGCAACAAAGCAATCCTTGATTCTATAGCTATGACATATGACAATTCATGCCAGCTGATAAATGATCAGAGAGATACATACACAAACTAATTAAGTATATAACCGGTGCCTCTGTGCTAAAGAAAGAGAGGGGGTTGGATGAATGGGTGGATGTGTGCGCTCTGTTTTACACTGTCAATTTGGCAGACGCCTGCAGGGGCTGGTGTGTTGCCATGGTGATATGAGCAAGGCATGAAAGAGCAGCAAGGTTTGCCTAACAGGACCAGTCTCATAAGGACTGATAAAATGAGAACCTTTCTTTAAGAGTCTCACATACACTATGTGCCTGTTCAACACAACCCAGAGCTTTCCTCTTAAGCACAACACAATTTTCATTATGATTGAATTAGACCTTCCTATTTAATGCTTGAATCAGTTTAAAACAAGCACTTTTATGAGGGTAAAATTCTGCTTCCAATCCAGTATTCACCAGCTATTATGCTAATATTTTATTTTGATATCATATTATAAAATTTGTTGCAATTTCTATCAATGGCCATGTCGTCATTTGCCAAAAACCTGTACCAAATGTACTGGGTTTCTTTTGAGTAAACTGAAATTTGTAAATACTCATAACTAATTAATTATAGGCCTGACTCATATGTCTTCAACAGAAGTTTTTCATGATTAATACTTATTGCTGGTAATATCTTGGGATACCAGCAGTCAAAATTTTACCAAAGTCATTAGGATACATAATCTGGGCACCATGAATGTCTGTAAGAAATTTCATAGCAAATCCATCCAATAGCTCTTGAAATATTTCAATGGCAGATCGAGCAACTGACTGACTGACAGACCCACAGAGTGACATCGCCATCCCTACACCCAGGATGCTAGTGTGGCCTTTGCAGAGTGGGGTTAAGATCTTCAGAGACAGATAGTGTGCCATGACGCTCCATGTGGATTACACCCTCCCAGTCAAGCTACTCACTATCAGATGAAAAGAAGCAGCTGAAGCGACTCCATGCCTACATGGCTGACTACACCCTCCATAGGCCAACAGTGGGAGTGTGCAGGGACAAGGAACACATGGCACAGTGAATAAGCCATTCCATACAGGGAAAAAAGGGGGAAAAATGAGTCACAAACAAATTAGCATGTATATACATACAGACTCTAAGCCAAGTTTTGGTCACACATTGGCCTCTACCATTGAAATACAAGCTGAATAGAATGTGCAATTCCATATAAAGGTACTGGGATAAAAACATGATTTATAATAAAAGTATGTGAGTGATATTTAAGAAATAAATTGGCATAGCGGATGCATGTGGTAATTCCAAAACAGATAAATAAGAGCTTATGGTTGGGATAGTTTAAGTAAATACTCATGTCCAAGTTGTGTTTTTGTTCATCTTTCTCAGTGACTGTATTGGACAATGTAAACATTCCTGTCAGATTTGCGTTCTTGATTTCAGCTGTGGGCATTTGAGTACATCTTAAGATGTCCATTGTCTTTTTTTCTTTCAGATGATTGGACTGAATAATGTTACTGTTTTTGTTTGTTTTATTTTGGTTTTAATCACATGTATTTTCAACCAGCAACCTTTGTTATTCAATTAATCCTTCAAGTAATTTCAGTATGCTCTTTTGTGTGTGTGTCATTGTGTCAATCCCTGTTGTTTGGCTCTCTGCTTTTATCACGGTTCAAATACTAGCTTGTTGGAGTGTGAAGGTTTTTCGACTGACAAGTCATTAACCATTACTAATTGTTTTGATGCAGTGTGTTCTGGTGTTTCATTTTTCTTCTTTTTCTACACATGGCACACTGGATTGTCAGCTACGTGCGTTTTAACGATGTAAATTGCCTTTCTGTAATAGTCTTCCCCACACCAGGTTAAGGCTGTATTACAGTCTAAACAGGCTGTAGTATATCTTCTTCCATCTTCTGGACATACTATGGAACAATTGACTGTTTACTGTTCTCATTAGTGATCTGATACGCTCCAGTCATTATTCCAGCTGACAGGTCAGTGTACCCTTTGGGTGAGCCTGATTCGTTTTCATGCGTGAGCCCAATCATTAATTCAACCAGCAGACATGGCCTACAGCTTTAGAAAATACAGAATAGTGAGTACTTTATGCTGCCTTTCAGCTCCCTCTGAGACCCATAATTAAGAACTTCCGACCAGGACAGATTCACTGGAGTGGCCTGCTGCTGTTTCAAACACTGATGAAATCTCTTAAATCAAAGCCAAAACAAGGTTTTACAGACTTGTAAAATCTCAACACTGCATATGAAAGATCCAAGTCTGTTCACATTATTAGCAACATGAAAAGTCTTAAATTGGCCGATCTGGTACTCGGTAAGTATTGATGGACAGGTGCATTAAAAATGATGGATTAATCATCCTCAGCACTTATAATAATGAATCACACATCCAGAGCTTTGATGCACCTTACTAAGACTGAGGACTTTCAAATATTTCAACTCCAGAACCATCATCCAGAAGAAACTGCATCATACTGCACCACCTTCTTGTGTCAGCTATTTTCAGCTGAGTGCATCCAACCAAACCACCTGTCACAAAAGTAGGAGAAATCATCTGGACTTACAAAACTGGTTCAAAGGCTCCAAATGGCTTTGATATTCTTTTTTGTTAGAATATTCTTTATTAGAAAAGAGGAAATGAAGGCAGCACAAATGTTTCAGCCTCAAGTGTTCTCCACTGATACTTACAAGGCCTATACTCAGACCAAGTACATGATTCACATATGCACACACTGAGAGGGTATATTTTGGCCTTTTAGCTTGTTGATATATCATGTGCTCACAGGCTCATAGTAATCTAATAGTTTTGGATTTCAAATAATATATAAAAATGAATCAGCTAGACAAGGTTGCAACTCACTTATGTGAGGTTATACAGTATAAGAAGTTATGCTGAATAAAGACAAAGACTACAATGGCAAAGCAACTGTTGATTTCCATTATAATATATTATGACAACAGTGTTATGTGAGATACAAATTGAATAATTCAAATAGAACAAAACTACCACCTATTTCCAAACAATATGTAGGCTGTTGTGTTACCATCTCTGATGCTCTAATAGCACTGATACACTAAAACACCAATTTTATGCAATGCTCAAGAACTTCAACTTAAATTCATAAATTGTGTTTAAAAATCACTCACTATTTTTACATCACTCAGATTTTTAAGTTTTCCTTTGCACCTCCTCTTTCACTGTTGGATATATCTTATGTCTCTGACACCCTCAAATTCTCAACCACAAATTCTCAGCTTCCTTTCACTTATTCTTGTCTTGTTGCTTCTCTTTTTATGTTTACCTCGTTATTCACACTTCTTTATACATGCTGGTTGTTTGTCTCCACTCTTTTGCCACCCTCCTCTTACTGTAATATTCTGCTCCTCTACCCTTTAATTCCTCTTTTGTTTCCCCCCCATTTTATTCTTCACCTCGTATCTTTCCTCTTCCCTTTCACTCTTGTAATCCCCTTCTCCGTCCTCTCCTATTGTGTCTCTCTGTTCTTCTCATTTATTCCTGTCCTCCAGCTCTCTTTGTGTTCATTACTATGCTCCTAATCCTGCGCTTCCTTTGCCCGTCCTCTCAACTCTTTACATCTCTTCTTTATTTCCAAATTCATACCCTTAACAGTCAGTGCAACTGTTACATAGTTATTGCTTACATTCACTGTGTTCATTTAGGTAATCATTCACCCTGTATTGGAAGTGTATGGCCAACACTAATGTAGGTGAAGTTTGACTGACAACTAAAAACTACTACTCAACTACTCAGTTTTTACTGGGAATTTTAATCACTAAGTGATTATATGATAAAATAATTTGCCGGATTTTTTAGATTTTGAGGAGAAAGGAGTGAACTTGAAACATAGCAAAATGCTGGCAAAAGATGCTGCTTCTGTTATGGCAAGATCATGAAAATGAAAAAAAATTAGATTCTAACAGTTATTTTGGAGCAAAATCTTGATTTTGTGCACACTTATTTAATCTTTGCTTAATATATTTTGTCATATTCCGAGCACTTGAGAATGTGAGTTAGTACTTACCAACAACTTTTGGCTATCAGGTTTCAGCAGGACATGTGCACACCTGGCTGAAAGGATCAAGTCTTATTGACAGTACAGAACAGTACTGTAGTCTGACAGAGACAGCTAAGGGAGCACTGAGTCTGACTTTAGTTTCTGTAAAACATTGGGTGTGGTGACACTTCAAGGTCAAATCAAATGAATTTTTACTGTGCTCTCAGCCAGAGTTTTCATGTGGGGGACATAAACTGCCAAAACTGCACTGTGCAGTGTGCAGCTTTGAAGATATAGCAGCCAGCAATGGAAATGCTACAATTTGCTCCAATCCAAAGTTACAAATTCTCCTACAACTCAAACATAAGACTACACTCCCAATTTGTTTTAAGTCTGTCAAAATTTGATCTGTGCTTAAAAACTTTCCCTTCTCTAAAATCTTGACGTGCAGGCTGATGTCAATTCAACTTTGTTATGGACATGCTTAATAGTTCTGTCACTAATGAGCATCCACAGTTGACAGGTACTGGATGTGTTGCTCATGTTGAATGATGTATTTGTAGCCAAGCTTTGTTTTTTGAGTGACATATTCTATCATTTGAAACAACTTAGCAAGGAACCTGTTACAGAGCTGCCATAAAACTGACCCCTGTCTTGTGGAAACATTTCAAAACTGCCTGATCCCTTTGTTTGCCAACTTACATCACGGTAAGAATCTTCACTGCACTGTGTGTAACTTCATGCAGTAGTTACCTGTAGTGAAAAATGAGATTTTTAGAGGCACTGAAAACCGACTTTGCATCACATTTTGACAACTTGAAAACCTCTGCTGAAGTTATAAGATTTGTGAAGGATGCTTTCTGAGGAGTTTTCAATGACAACAAAGCAGCTGATTACAGTACACAAGTACAGTACATACCTGTGTGCAGCAAACATCCTAAGTTTTCTATTTGTTCTGTGCTTTGGGAAGGTATGTTTTTTCCCTAAAGTCAAGTTTATGTACACATGGATTCTTGTTGTTCTGTTATAGTATGTGGACTGTGATTGCAAGGTGCACAGGTTAATATGGACCAGCATGCCAGATAAACACTCACCTTGCTCTCATGTACAGCAGAGAGACCTCGCTTGAAATAAAATCTTACAGGGCTAGACTACAGGGGATTGTGGCCCATGTCTGACACTGGGGCTTCCAGATCATATTCCCCAGGAGCTCAGGAGACCAGGCTGGCGAAACAAACAGAGAAGGAGAGGCGGTTCCCAGAGATATCTTCAACAGAGGCACACAAAGCCACCGCTTCCATCTATGATCCTCACAAATTTGAGGTCAATAAACAAGAGGATGAGATTTCATCTTATGCAAGGCACTGTTCAGATTTTCGAGAGGAATCACTGGTATGCTTCAGGAAAACTTTGTGACATTCTTCAGTGCCAGACTCCCTCTGTGAAATTGAGGATTTTATTCTAGAGAGAGCAGACAGAGATATCAGCTCCTGTAAAAGCAAAGTATCTGTGTCTTTATAAATTGTAGGCGTGTTGTCAGTACACAGTGAAAGGCAGAATATTTGATTATGATGCTGAGATTTTATACCTGACTGAGACCATTTTTCTTGCCTTGGGATTTTTGGATGAGTGCTGCTATTTGTTGTTTACGCTCCTAGCAGCAAAGTAACTAGAGCAACAGCTACTATTGCAGACTACATCCACATGCTGCAGCAACAACATCCAGACGCTCCAGCAATTGTTGTTGGAGACATGGACCATTGCAGATTGCAAATAATAATGGCAGGAATTGATCAATTTGTTAAGGGACATACAAGGAAGGCTACTATGTTTAACAAATGCTTTGTAAATGTGGAGGGAGGTTGTGTGGACTACCAAAGGGTAACTCAGATTATAATGTGGTTCATATTTTACTATCTTATAAATCTAAATAAACCAGGGGTAAACCAGAGGAAAAAAATAATGTTTGGTCTGAAAGCAAAGAAAAACCTAAAACATGCTTTGATTGTACCGTGTTGGAAAAGTTTCATCATCGCTCCTTGGACGAAATAACCATAAATAACAGACTATATGGAATCTTCAGTTGTCAACCAAAGAAATAAAGTCTATCCAAACAAGATGTGTTAAGCAAACTATCAATTTAGGAAAAAATGCCCTCAAGAAAAGGGACACAGGAGAATGAAAGCATGTAGAGTTAAGGGGGAATCATAGGCGAAGAGGGTACACAAGCTATAATTAGAGAAGGCTTTAAAAGCAACACCAAACACTTTTTGAAATGAGGGATGAATTGTTCAAAATTTCTCTGGGCAGTGAGTTGTTAATGTAATACTGAGGCTAATTGGCTGAGCTGACCTTGTGATTTACCCATTTGTATTTTATTGATAAAGTAAATGAAACCACAGTAAGTGTTAAAATACAACTCTAGCAGTATGTGACAAACTGTAATTGTCATTATGGACCTCAAAGAGAATTATCACCCGAATCTGCAAGTTTACTCAGCTCTACTGAACTTTTTAGTGTTTTTCAGCACATTGTTTTGGTTTTTACAGCCCTTATCTTTACTGTTTTGGTTCAGTCTCACTGCTCTCATGAGTTTTTCCAGACACACACGGCAGCTGTTGGATATGTACAGTTAATAGGCAACTGCTTCCTAACACCTTCACCAGATCAACTTTATAAGGCGTTTATATGTTGCGCTGCCCCCAAGTGGCAAAAAAAAAAAAAATCAATTAATGCAGGTATAAACTCAAGTACTTGAGTCAATGCATATTTTAGCTTACCCTTCAATTTTATGACTTGCCCCTCTTCTCATGTTGGACTGAATAGTGGAGTGTGGAATACAAATTACAAATATTAGAGAGGAATTGGCAATTTGGTACATTTCTCTAATATATCATGCTCATACACACACATAATCAACAGGGAAACCAACACGGAATGTCTCCCTTGTGTGAGCTCTTGACTGGCAGCTCAACTAATCAGTCTTTCATCCTTTTCATTTTATTAGTTTGGGTGGACATCAAAATGTGCCCTTTGTACTTTTGTATGTTGACTGAAATACAGGTGGAATTAGGAGGAGTGTTCAATTAATCATCTATAATGCCCATTGCATGGCTCAGATGGTATCTATTAAGAAAACAACAGAATTGGTGGTTTTTGTTAGATTTTTAAAATTGAATTTCCCTAATTAAATTCACATCAGAAAGCCAAATACTATTGCTAACTTAACAATATGTGTTAATGTCAGATATTTCAATGTGATTAAAAATATTAAGTTTGCTGACTCTGAATGATACCTTATAGCTTGTAGCTTGTAAGCATTTGAGTCATCTTTTGGTCTGCTGATCAGACAACTCCAGCACATGCATTTAATCTACACATCAGATGGTGTGGCAATTTAACCAAATGATTCCTAGTTAAAAGACACGCACCACAGGCAGTGGATTCCCACTTAATTAGTTTATCGAATAAAATTCTTAGAGTAACTGACTAATGAAAAAAAATGATGTGTAAAATATAGCAACTTCAAATACATTCTAGTATATGGGGTAGAAAGTAGGAGGTAAAGTGCTCCAAAAACATTCTGCCGCTGATGCATAGGTAGCACTGCTGCCATCTCACATTCATCTGTAAGGCTTTAAAGAGTACACGTTATGACAAAAAGGAAGTGATGCACTATGTATACATACATGTTTACAATGCTGTAAAAATGCATTTAATTTTTCTTAACACTTTTTCAAATATTTTGCCATTTTAAAATTTTATATTTGAAAAACTATACATTTCAGCACCTCCATGTAGCCCTAATCAGTAGGAGAATGCAGTGGATCAGAACAGTTTGCTTATGGAAGCTGATGCAGGTAAAGCTGTATGCAATTTGGGGCATTAGAAATTAGTCAAATCATAAGTAAGTTTCAGCCTAATTATAATGTTTTTCAGACTTCCACACACTATAAACCAAACTTACAGTTGGCTGGTGAGAGCTGTTGGAAGGCAACTATACAGTCTGTGTGTGGGCCGATTAACCAAAACAATAAGCTAGATGTGGCAAAAACATGGGTTTTGCAGTACAGCGACTCTTTACTAGGTGGATGTACAGACTGGTATCAGAAACAAGGTATCCTAAATAAATGAGTAATTAGCACATTTGTCCTAAATTACATCATATACTATATGTTGGCATACATCTCTTAATGACAAATACAATACTGAACAAATACAATACAATTTCTGACAGGTGTAAAGAAAGCTTTCTATATTATATCAAACATGTCATATTTTCACAACTCAGATGTAAAACTGTGTCATCAGATACTATCAGTTCAAGGTACACTTACTAGCTTTTTATCAACTGCTAATAAACTGGTTTCATGGCAGCTATTAATGTACAGTGATACCATCATATAAACATTTTTGAGCTTTTTTGTTTGATTTTTTTGTTTGAAAACTGAAGTCATGACTGAGCCGTCTGCTGGAATACAGTCAGCCAACTAACTAAATAAAATCTTGAGTGAAGAGGAAGAAAGCAACAGCCGTCAAAACTAATCCCACAGACTTCTGGACCCCTGGAGCTTTGCTGATGGCCATACTTTGCTTTCCAAAGCATGCAAAAGAAACACACATGCTAACACACACACACACACACCCACACACACATACACATAAAATAAATAAAATACAACTATACGTAAAACAATTTTGCTATCTTATCAAGTTAAACTAACAATTCTGCTAACAGCAGCAATGCGCTTCAGGGTGTCAGCCCTACAAGCATACCACTGGATGTCTGATAACATAACAGCAGATAATAGCCCACATTTCTGTTGATGCTATAAGCATCCCACTATGTCTGGAGGGGAGGTGAGCCTAACAGCTGTGGTGCCAGCTAACAAGCCTGTAAGTAATTGGTGGCAGCGCTCTGGAACAATCCATACACACAACAGCAAACAATCGGATCAGATAAGCAGAATTTGTTTGTCCTCTGTGTGCTTTCAGGCCATAAAGCAAACGTTCACACACAGTAACTAAGAGATGTGTAGTATGATCCATACAACCTGTACCAACTTTCTATTTCTACATGGACCCATTTCTACATTATTATTTCCTGTAGCACAACAAATTGAAAGTGTTAATCACTCAAATATTTACTCCTACCCATGTAGTGCAACTTTAATAATTTAAGAAAAAAAATAAGTTCACGAAGTGGTGTCAAGTTTTCCATAAAAATTGGGTGACCTACACAAGGAATTGTTTGAAAATAATAAATGTTCTCTCTTCACTATGCATTTAACTCACTGATAAATGATGTACCTTTCAGGTTGTCATTTTATTAATGACTCCATGTATTAGTTCCCAGACCTGCACATCTGTTGTTGAAAATGCATGTCTCAAAACTTCTGAATATGCATGTTGTCCTGTAGACCTAATACTGCCCGTATGAGCAGTTTGGTCTAACCTGTATAATACTGTAACATTAAAACAAACATTAAAACCTAATAAATAGGAATGTGTAATTACTTTACATATACTCATTTAAAAAGAATCATTAACCTTGAAGACTCAACCTGCCCAATACTGACTTAGTGGGCCCACATTTTTACTTTGGGCATGCTAAATTCTGATTGTCTGCTAGAACCCAGATTGTCTAAAAATATTATACCTGACTAGCGATTGTCGTAACTCAGGTTGTACTTCAGGTTCAGAACAAACGTTTGAACAAGTAAAATATAAATAATGAGGTAGGTAATGCTCACATATCACATGAGGAGGAGACGTTCTGTTGTACAGAATTTGGAGAAGACTCTGTCCTAAATCAGGACCAGGTAAAGCACAAAGAGGCATCATCTACTGCTTGTTGAATGTCTTTATGTTATCTTTTTTAAGGGAACGTCAACTGAATATCCATGTCATTTTCTAAAAATGTCCCGCTTCACACTTACGTAATGTCACAAATTCACACCTGTCAGCAGCAAAGTACAACTGCGGTATGGTGACTGCCTCACAAGGAAAGAGGATCCAGGGATTTGAAATGATAACTTTCACTCACAACCCTTTGGCTTAATGGTAATGTAAAAGAGGAATTAAAAGGTTTACTTCAGTGTACATAGACTGAGTTCTACTCGTTGCTTCATTGGTAATATCAAGTGTCTGTCACAAAACATAAATTGATGTGGAGGACATCTCTCAAACCCTCATTTAAACCCTCATCTTAAACAGATAAAACACAACACTCTTTGATTTTCATTATGAAAGCTCATTGCTTGTCTATCCTGACTTGGATCCTGCAATAAAGACAATCTGCTAGTGAAACTGATCATGATTTTTGTGATATAAGGGCTACAACAGACTAATGCAAAATTCCAATGGAGTCACACTTAGACTGACTTATGGCTTTTTTAAATATACCATGTTTCTTTATACTCACATATATTCAAGAAATACCATGTAAAATTGAGCATTGCAAGAATTCAGTAATCAACCACCACAGTATAGCCTATTATAAAGAAAAATGAATATACAGTGCACTGCTTTTGGTGTACTAGAATAGATTATGTATCAACTTTTGTCAATGGATAACTTGTGTTTAAAAAAAAAAAGAGAAAAAAACAAATCGACAAATGTTTAATATTTTATGTCCGATGAGTTATGCTAGTCGCAAGCACCAATCTAAAACTAATCCTCTCCTTTTGTTTTCCTCCAGGTTACATGGCTGCCTACAAATATTGAACCAAACAGCATTAAAGAGCTGAGAAAAGGAATGAGTGTTAATGAAGTGTGTTTGTCAATCAAGCCTAACACTGGTATGAGCATGGCTTTACATATCCTCCCCATGGGAGTATCATACCGGGGCATGCATTCTGTGTATTTGCACAGTGTAAGACTATGTGCGTTCACTGTTGGAGATATGTCTGTCACTGCCTCTCCTGAGGCTATATGCAGGAAGAGGCCATCTGTTTATTTTGTCCTGACATCAAATCTGCTTACAATACTTTAGAGGTCTATATTTTCTGAAAAGGTATAAAAAGACTTGTTATTTTTACAGAGATGAGTTTCGACCTTTTCATTTTGTTCTTACATATGACAAGTTTGTACCGTTAATTATAGTAAAAAAGCTTGATGTTCATATTTATGGCACAGTATATCAAAGGATCAGCCCATCCTGTGGATTGGCGGCCACACCGAATTGACAGCAACAGTTCATGATGTCTTCCTTGTCTTCTCTTTTTCTCAAGCCCACATGTCATGGTGTGACTGTGTACATTGTCACCACCATCCCACTCATCCTACTGTTGCCACTTGAACAGACTCAGACTTGCAAATTTCCATCGTAATTAAAACAAAATCATACTGTGAAATAAAATTCACAATATATTTCATAACACAAAATCTAATTATCTTTTATGAGAAGGGTGGCCACAACTGCAACAAACAACGGATTCAAGGATTTCTCTGTATTGTCAAGTGCAGCAGAAATTAAGCGTCCGTACTGGACTGCAGAAGGAGCGATGGTTTATCAGTCAGATTGTGATAAACCGACACTGATACTGATTTTGTATGCCTGAATTAACTCCTGAGCTGTTAATTGCTTTTAAGAGAAAGTCACAGTGTCAAACACAGCATTTGGAATATTATCCTTTTTATTATTGTTGTACCTTGTTAAAAATATGAATGATTATAATCAGCCAACACCATACACTGGCTTGTAAAAAGTCAAAGTTGGGTTCTTCTAAAAAGAAAAACATTTCTGCAGTCACCCAGATAGGCATTACATAACAAGTGGTTATCTTGAATTTGAAATGGTTGATGTCCCTACTCTTAAAAGACCTCTATTAGCCAGCCGAAAAGTGCAAAGATTGCCAAAGATGATGGAAAATGAATATCAAGTGCAATACATCATTCTTGTCTGGTCAGTGATATGGCAATCCCGGGTGGAAAATTAATTTGATTTCCACTACAGTCTGACATTGTGAGATGAGCAGCAGCAGCACTTTCTGTATTTTCTGCCAGCACTGATCATCACAGTGTCAAGAGTTCCAGATTTTGAATATATTTTCATATTTTTGTGTTTTGTTTTATTTGATATAATGTTATCTCATTTTCAGTCTGGACTGTCAATAGTTCTGTAGATGTCTATTAAGATTCTCAGTCATACAGATCATGGTTATCCAAGGTAGGTTGAATCGAGGGCAACTGGGCTTGGTTGTAGATACTTGAATACGTTTTGCCTCTCATCCAAGGGGCTTCTTCAGTTCTATCTGACTGCCGGGAGTCCCAGGTATTTAACATTTGTGGGGTCGTTATCAAGGTCATTGATACCACTTGGTTTGTTAGTGCTCTTGGGTGATGTAACAACAGTCTTTAAGAGTCACCTGAGGCCAGGTGTAAACGACAGTCATTGGAGTTGTCACATGAGGCCACATGTGAATGGCTGTTAAATCTCCCGGGAAGGGATGAAAGGACAGCATTGTAGGTTGGGAGTAAGTGGTCTCGCAGACCTCGTCCTCTGTTGAGAGATGGCTTCTGTTCTTTGATATAGGCTCTTTCAAACCATCTGTCCTCCCTATAAAAATTATGTACATTGTTGTCCTTATAAGAGGGTCCCTTATCTTTCAAGTGTAGGTAAACTGCTGAGTCTTGACCTGAGGAGTTGGCCTTCCTGTGTGCCATGCGTTTGCTTAATGGTGGTTTCTTGTCTGGGTTGAGGTTGGTTCTGTTGTTAAGCGTATTGTCATGTAGCAGTCATTTCCTTGTGGTTTCAATGTAAACAATGAGGTCACATCATAGGACACCATGGTTTCATCTCGGTTCAGTTTCAAACCTCAAACCTTGTTCACAAAAATCCATGGTGTTTTGAATATGATGAGTAGTGTTACCAACCAAGGGGGCTAAGATGGTAGATATATGTTTAGCAATAATGTCAGTAACTGAGTTGATGCTGCTGATAATGGACCTGAGGGAGGCTCCTTCTTTGTGAATCTGGGAGCCCATACATGCATGGGATGGCTTCTCCAGGATACAAGCGATGATATTGTTCACGATTGATGGTTTTTTCCTTCTGTAGCTGTTGTAAACATTTTATGACCTTTTTCTTGTATCCACTGGTGGGATCTTGCCTCAGTGTTTCATATGTATTAGTGTGGTGACCCTGGCATGGTAGTCTGCTGTGTTTAGGACTACTGAGCATCTTCCTTTATCAACCAAGTAGGATGGTGATGTTTTGGTCCTTGCTCATTGACGTCACAGCCTTCCTTTCCTGGATGGTTGGAAGGGGGTGCCTTTGTGCTGGAAAGGGCCGCAGACACCTTTAACCTGAGCTGTTCTGCCTCTGTTTCTGTCAAGGTAATTTTCCTTTATGGCTGATTCTGTTGCTGTGATGGGGTCTACTGCTGGCAAATGCTGTGGTGTGATGGCAAAGTTTAATCCTTTGGCTAGAACATCTTGCTGATTGGGTAAGTTCCCTGTCTGACAGGTTCTTCACCCATCTGTGGTATGTTTCATCCAGTGTGGAATTATCTTTCTTTTGCCCACACATGGGTGCTGGTGAGAAAAAAAAAATTGGCTGAACTTTTTCACTGGTGTCCAGGTTGTGCAGTAAAATGACGAGTGCTGAAGGTGCAAAGTCACCTAAGGAGGTCTGGGGCCATGCCCCCCTGGATTTTTTTTTTTCTTTCTTTTTTTCAATGGTGCAATCTGGCCATGCTTTTTATCTCTAGCAAAGGCACCAATTTATGCATGAAAAGTATAAAATAAAACATTTTACCTTCAAAAAATATACTACTAGTGATGAAGCAGTCCTATGTCTCTCCTCTCAAAAAACTTGTAGGCCTAATTATATTAACTATCCAACTATATTCTAGAATAAAAATAATACAAATATCTGTACTGTATCTTTGTCAACTCTAAAGGCAACCAAACTCTACATCAGTCAGTAAAAGAAAAAGTTTTCTTGTGAATGTCATATGAATATATGTGACTGCACACTGTCTTTTATTCCAACTGCACACGGTCAATAACTAGTCTTATCAATACTCCTTATCAGTTTGGTTCTTTATCAATGGTTCTTGTACTGGTACTTTTTCATTACTGAATAATTGCTTTTAATAATAATTGCTTTTTTAAAAAAGAATAAATTCAGAACAGGATTAGAATTTATTTATATTTTAAATATGATTAAATGTTGTTTCTAGAGCAGCAACAGTTATGTTTACAACAGCAAAGTCACTACATAAACTCAATAATATCTCGCTGGAAACAAATCTAAAATGTCAGTAAAATAAATAATAATGCTGGCATCAAAATACAGAGTGAAGTTTAGAAACAATGAAGAACGAAGACATCAGTCAATATCAGTCATTCCTCCTGTCCTCTATCCTCCTCCCTCTGCTGCTGGTTGAGGGAGGAGGGCTGCAATCTCAGCCAGTAGCTAAGTTTACAAGAATTTGCCAAATTTTAATATTGGTGGTAAACTAAGCTAAACAGTTACATACAGACAGCTTTTGTTTTAGCTTGTTTGTAACAATTCGCTATCAGCCAAGCTAGCATGCTGTGTAAGGCCTGGGCCACACTGTCTACCTCTACCTGAGCAGGTACCTGTGCATTGCTAAACTGCTGCAGCTCGCATGCATGTGGTGTCTGCACAGACAGCGTTGCTGCTGCAGCGCTGCGACTGCCCAGCCCTATCATTGTACATAGAGTTTGACTTTGAAAATGGCTATCAATAATAAAATTTTTCATATCATTACATTATAAATTTAATTTATATTTAGTTTAGACAGAAAATGTTTAGAAGTGTGTGCTCAATTGTGAAAAATAAATAATATAAGTGAGGTGAATGCGGCTTTCTTTCTGAAGGGCATGGTGGGGTCTGGTTGGGGCTACTTCTGTGTCAGCCACATACACTCCTCACACAGGACTTTTTTTTTTAACATTGATTATATTGATTATTCTACCAGTTAAACCCCTGCTGTCACCGCTCCAAGTGAAGAAAATCCCTCCAGAGGACACCAAATTCCCCAAACGAGCCAAACACACTCGACAAACAAACCTCCAAACTAATTGTCAGGAGGGAAACAGACAAAAAATAAGAAAAATAACAACACCAAATCTCCGTCTGGAAGCAGGTTAAACAACAGGCAAGAGTCCCGGTTTGACTAATATCACAGAAAACGAGCAGGAGTTGTGAAAAGAAGCTCCATGAGTCACCGACTCTCCACACTTGAGTTCCCCACCAGAAAGGCTCCCTGTCCCAGTGTGCACTGCATAGGCTGACCTGCAGTGGTGACACTTCATATTTTTTTCATGTCTGTGACATATTCTACAGATATAGACATTGAAACTATAGTGAAAGGCGTAATGTTGCTCGTATGATGTCAATATGACTATACACACTATGACTATACGCACTATAACAGATTTTCATCATCTTTTTTGCTGAGAACTATGTACATCACACGGAAAAAAGGCAAGATGCTGAATCTCAGGCTATGTGGTTGCTCTAACCTGTTAACATGGGTGCCGAAAAAGCAAGAGACTCCACAACACACATGCTGCTCATGCAGGCAGTGTGTGTCCCTGGTATAAAACATAGTGGCGATAGATGAGAGACTGGAGACAGAGCAGATTGAAATATCGCTTTTCTACATGTTTATGCCTGTTTAACAGGTGTATTGATAAAGTATTGGCTTTTTACTTGAAGGTTTTATTGCACTTACAGTAATGGGCGTAGTTGTTGTCAGCTCGAGTTCTCTTCACTTCACCTTTGCCCTGCTGTTCGCTGACTTCACTCTGTGTGTGTGTATGTGTGTTTGTGTGTGTGTCTGTGTGTGTGTGTGTGTGTGTGTGTGTGTGTGTGTATAGGAGCTCAGCCCCAACAGAGAGGAGGAGAGGCTGGAGCATGATAATAAATTACACCCAAACGTTAAAAAATACCGATAAAAGAACCGGTAATGTCAGAGCTTATCAATACTTCGGTCTTTAATAATTTAGCCCCAGGGCGCATTTTATACCAGGTTTCGGTACCCTTCCCTACAGAGAAATAAGTGCACATTAAATAAAAATGCCATACCTTTGATTATTTTGGAGAAAATAGACATATACATTGATGCATATACAACTGTGGGAAGCTGGAACAAGCATTGATGTCTGGCACGACAAGCATATCTTTCCTTTGCCCTTTAATTGTATACAAAGCGAAAAGCAGAAATGCAGTGGTAGAGTAAAATGTTTTTTTTTCTTTGCATTAAAGGTAAAATAAAAGGACTATGACAGAACAAATATTTCACCTGTGACAGAAATCTGTCTGTAAACAGGGCTCTTGCCTCCAGATAAGTTCTTCTGCTTTCCTAGTGTAACCGGCCCATGACTGTAGGTTTTGGATGTTCGATGTTTGTCTTTCCTTGCTTTTGGTATGTTGAGATAGTTGTGCCTTCTCAATGAAATCAGTGACCTTCCCCAGGATTGCACTGGGCAGATGTGATTTAAGTTTCTGGAGTAAGCCGTCAGCCTCTTTATTCAAACGCATTGCTCAACACAGGAAGGCCAACTCCTCAGGTCAAGACTCAGCAGTTTACCTACACTTGAAAGATAAGGGACACTCTTTCGAGGACAACAATGCACATATTTTGGATAGGGAGGACAGATGGTTTGAAAGAGGATTGAAGGAGGCTATCTACATCAAAGCAGAGAAACCATCCCTCAACAGAGGAGGAGGTCTACGACACCACTTATCCTCAACCTACAATGCTGTCCTTTCATCTCTCCCCAGGAGATTTAATAACCATTCACATGTGGCCTCATGTGACAACTCTAACAATGTCATTTACACTTTACACTGAAGGAGCCCCTTTGATGAGAGGAGAAACATCTTCAAGTATCTACAACCAAGTCCAGTTGCTCTTGATTTAACCTTCCTTGGAATGGTACTGTAGGCTAATGTGAAGATATTATTACTTTTATATCTTAAAAACAGTCCTACAGAAGAGTCTTATACCCATAAACTGTGGCTATATCGCAAAATAAAGGACTGCAAACTGAACTACAAATCCTACAAAGCAGCCTGCCATGACAACACGAAATGTAACTATATGGAAAGATTGTTTGTGCGAAATGCTGACCATGTATCAATAAATCAGAGAAATTAGACTGGTTAATGTATAATGTGCACCAAATGGATTCAGCACAACAACCCCATGAATGGCAAAAAAGATCAGTATTTCACTGTGAGTATGCTTGTATTTGAGGCAGAGAATACACAGAGGACTGGTTAATTTAATGATGCCAACAAGCTGTTATAGTTTACACGATCTGCCTAAAGCTACTGATATAATAGTAAAAAGTATGTGTAGGCAACAAATACAGCATTACTGCCAATTCTCAACTAATTTGGAAAACTCACCTGTTGCAGCGCTCCAAAAAATGCCAACCATGGAGCTGATGCATTCAGCATTAAATCTTATTTACTAGTCTAGTTTGTGTTGTATTGAGTCCTGGCTCAAATTTGTACTGAACATAAATATCCTTATTCTTCCTCACTAATTTTATAGTGGAAAATTCAGTCAGATGGACAGGTTTCTCTTGTAATACTCCTTGCGTTGCTCAGCATTATACAGAGGTCAAACAATTGCCATTCTCTCGTCTTTTAATTGCCTCATAATGATCTGTCAAACACCCATCAAAGTCAACACCTAGGAAAGAGTAGCAGTCCATATTTAGAGCATTCCTTGTCATCAACAAAACAATTGGCAACTATTCTAAAAAGAATGTTTGAAACAGGAAATTTAATTAATTTTTTTTTTTTGAGCAGTTAACATATTCATATACCAGGCAGGTATATTCATGTTTATAAAGAATTCAGATCAATAGTATTAGTGAAAAAAGTGTTGCTAAAGTGAAATTTGTTCCATTACTGTTCACTGAACAGTCTCCTTATAGTTATGATTTATGCTAGTGAAGATTTCTATTGGAATGACTCACCTCCTCATCCACTTTATTCAGCTGAAGAACATCAGTCATTTCAACCTGGTTATCTGGGACCAATTGTACCTTGCATATGCATATTATAAGTGGGATGATGGGCCAAAGGAATATAGCTTCTTAGGTTGAGTCTTATCTCAGTTTCAAGCCAATGGTCCTGTGCATGCTAGAATGATAGTAGGTGGTCATGCCACCATTTAAGGTAAATCATGAGTCTGCACATGATGTTGTTGCTGCATCGTTCTATCAGTGTTTTTCACTGGTTCCAAAACCATTTTACAGATATGAAGCAAGTAATCTGCATTATTCAGAACTGAATTATGATTTCAGTTAGATTTCCCCATCAGTTATGTAGGTTAGAAATAGTATAATGAAATGATAAAAAGCTGTGTGCATGCGTGTGAGAGGGATGCCTATAATTATCAATTGAACCTTACTGTGTATATTTCTAAATTTCTAACTACAGAACAAAAGTAAGAACTCAGCTGTATATCCTTAATAACTGTGCATATTACTGGTGAAGTATGCTGGTTTGTGGCGAGCTCAAATGCATGATGAAAGAGACAATTAGTACTTGCACAATCAGAGGGAAACATATCAGCAAACCCAAAAGAGCAGAGCCTGATTGGAGAATTTATTTTTGTCATTAGAAGCTGGCAAATTAAATCAGTTCTTTAGACCGGTCCTTCTGACCACCTCAGAACCTAGTTCTCATTCAATAGACAACATCTAAAGCTCTAATCATGCCAGTCCCACAGCCTGCAGTTAGGGAAAACCACTCCATTCACATGGTTTTTAAACTGCATCTGTGACACTAGAATCCCCAGGGCATGCTCTCCACAGATGCTGCTGCCAGACTAGCTCTCTCGTCTACAGTCCCTATTTGGAAAGAAGAGATATGCAAGGAAAAAAGAACAGCGTTCTTTATATCTTTGACAGCTCATTACCACGGAAACAACCGCGGCCTGGCATCACTGGTCAGCCCCCCTCACTGGAGGAAACAGAAAATAAAAAGAAATGAGAGTGCAATATTACATACACTAACTGGACCTTTAATTAAAAGACGCTTAGATGCAGAGAGTGAAGGTCTGCTATATTTTGGGCTCCCTCAGCCTCCACTAGTGTGGCATTAGCACTCAAATATGATAGAGGGTAAGACCAGGTGCCAGAGTGTGTCTGACATAATAGGTAAACATGACTAATTTGGCATGAGTAGTATCACTTTCTGGGTCCTATCATGGTTTGGCCCACTCACCATTTAAAATGTAATTGTTCTTTATTCAGGCATGAAAATAAAGTGACAAGGGAATAGGGTAGACAGGTGGGAAAGCAGTAACTGGACTCAGTCCCAGCCCAGTGAGAGCACAGGTAGTTGCATATTCAGTTACTGTAACTTTAGCCTTGACTGTGTCAAAGCAAACAATGAAAAATATGTTTCCATGTTCAACATGAGCCCATAAGCATAATAAACAGCTGTAAAATGTTCTTTACAATATGCATGTGTTCTCACACTATATTAATTTAAAAATGGGACAGCTGACAAGGAGGAAGACCACCAGGAAAACTACAGAATATATCATGTTTAGACTGGTGGAGTGTCCATGGTTCTAAAGTCTCATCAGTTGCTTTTAGTTCCTTTTCTGAATCATGCTTAAGTTGAGCTGTGATTAAACCTATGACACTAGCTTGGGTACAAGTCCTCCTTCATAGATGTTTTTGAGGACTTTTAACTTTTTTCCATTATCAACCAGTTTGCTAATATTGGTCCATGTGAATTTTGTGTGGTGCTTAGTTTTTTACTTGCTGCCTGGATATTTTGTCTTCTTGTAGTTTCACAGGGCTCTTACGTCAGGGTTTTGTGGTTGATCCCTTAGATATACAGTATAAGGTGATAATCTCCCCACTTGAAAACTAAATTGACTCCTCTGACATTGTGCTTGGATATGTTACTAGCCTTGGATAATGTGGACATGGGACATACTTGAAGTTATTTCGAAGCAAACATTGGAAGACTCGCAAAGAATTTTTGTTTGTCAGTGGACTCTGCCAGAATCCAGTTTTAGCATCTAGACTTCAGAAAACAGTCCTGTCTGTGAGTTTTGGAAGTAGGTCAGTCTTTAAAGATCAACACATGCAAAGATTCGTCATAGCTTTGAGCAAGGAACCATGGGTGTACCGTTTGGTTTGTTCGGTTACATTTTAAACAACGTTACAACATTAAGTAAGATCTCTAGTTCTTCCTCTACCTTAACAAGCAGGACAACTGAGATGTGTTGTGGATGTACTTTACAGCGTGGGTGACATATGCTCATCTAACACTGAGTCAATACACAGATGCTACATGCATACATACAGATGCAACGCATTGGCCATATAGAGAAGTAAAACAAAAAAAAAAAAACTAATCAGGTAGAAAAACATGTAATGGAATATTCTGACTATGATGGTCTATTCAAATTCCTTGCCTGACTTTTTTAGCTCTGCAATGTCGTTTAATGCCCACTTGTGGTGTATAGTGAATACAGACCATAAGGGGTAAGCGTAAAGGAAAAAAGGGCCCCAGCTGGAGTGACAGCTCACTTGTACTGAAGCAGGGCGGGCTGAGAAATATATATATATATATATATATATATATAAAGACCTTTTTTAAAAAAAATGTTAAGCTAAATCCTAACAGATGACACACCCGTAACATAGTGCATCAGTTAGCCTGAGGGGGTTGTCATAAAAGTGGGTAGGAGATTTCCCAAACTCCCTGTAGGAGCACAGGAAACAAGACATCAAAACAAGATCATAGTGGGCTATCGCACACTGCAGAAGAGTAGTTTGGCATGGGACACACACCTTAAGTAAAGGAAGAGCACCGCTTCTGCTCCCAGAAAGGGGTGCAGGGACAGAGGCTTAATTTCTTTCCAACCTCTAAATACTCCACCTCCATTTGATTGTTAGAGTAATATAAATCTCATAATGTACAAAAAAAGGAACACTTTTGGTCCCTTTAGCTAAATATATTAGATTTTTCTTACAGCCATAAGCATGTTAGAGTTTGGTTTGGGAATGGGCCAGTATCTATCATTACTGACTATGTAAAATATGCTTTGTCTAAAATAATAATGACCAGTTGGAACTCACCATAGTCAGAGAATGCTGGAGAGACAAAGGGCTCCTGATGTGGACGTAGAATATTGAGAACAGGATCTGCATCTCATAGATAAGCTGAAGGTTGCTTGTGAGCCTCCTAGTGAGCCAGGTGATATGGTTATGGAGTAGATCTAACCTAAATCCTGGAAAGGTAGAACAAAAACACCAAGAACATCACAGAAGAGAGGGGAAAATAGAGTGTCGAGGAGGCTCCTCACAGTCCCACTTTATCATGGTATCCGTGTCGAGTTAAGCTCCATGGCAGCAACAGCTGACAGGCGAGGACTCAGAGGTGTAATGTTTAAACCTTAATTCTGAGGGTGTGCCATTGGCTCATTTCTGAGTCAACATGTGTACAAAGAACAAGGTGGTCAGTTATCTCAGATTAGTTGCTGAGTTTTCCCATTAACAAGCAACAATACCAGTATGTTGCAAGAAGGAGGATGTTGAGACCTGAATTTATATAGGATTTCATCATTTCTTTATGTTTGTTGTCAATGTAACTACCAAAAGTGCTACCTTTGACTAGCACTGTCAGCAATGTGATGTAGGCTACACCTTCACATTGCAAAACTCCCACCCATATTTATGAGCCAAATGTCATGAACTGATGTCTGAATTTCACTTCATGGGGAGTCAAAATTGCTCATGTTTGCAGGAGGTTTTAATTGCCAAAGGGATATGTTTAGTAAATAGCTGGAGCAAACATGTGGTCCTCTCATTTTAATTAGCCTTAGATTACAGTCAGGCTTTGCTCTGTCTTGAATCATGAAATTTTCTTTATAAAATTCCATGACCTTTTTTTTTTTTTTTTAAAAAAAAAAAAGGTCATAAAATGCCTGAAAGTGCCTTATTTGAGTTATTAAAATTTGAGATGATGCCCAGGAGCAGTGAGAAGTCTAATAATCCTACAGCATTTAATATAAAATCTCTGTTGGTTGTTGGGATTTGGTATTTGTTTTGTGTGTTCTGTGCTTAAGCCTTCATATATTTCTACTTTCCGCAGTAAGTGAGTGACTTTGGTTACCTAGGAAAAAAAGTAACATTTAAAATGTTTACTTGTCATTTCACGTATTCCAGCTGTGTCATATTCAGGAGCACCTAAGCTCATCTTGCTTTGGCACCTTCAACCAATAGCTCACCATCCTCACAAACATTAGTAGCATGATAGATTGATAGAGTACTTTATTAATCCCAAAGGGAAATTAAGGTGTTACAGCAGCCACTTGACATAAATTAAAATACAAAAGGAAGGTAAAAGAAACAAATACAATTAAAGGGTAAATTATGTACAATAGCTAAATAGACTAACTCAAATAGTTAAAAAAAACAAATAGAATATAACTAATTGTAATATACTATTTGCTGAGTATACACTGATCAATAATGTTAATATCCTATAGTATAGTACACTGTACATTAGTGTAAGTCAGGTGGACATTGCTAAGGTAGTAAGGTACATGATTGTCCATGGATGTTAGAATCAAGTGTACGTTGATACTTGGTACAGCATAAATGTGTTTAACTTTGTAAAAGCATCATTACATGCTATATATTAATGTATCCTACACTCTAAGAAATGAAACTTGGATGTTGTTTGCATTGCATAGTTGTTTTATGGTGAAACTACTAAATAACTGCAGTTTTGACCATCAAAACAAGAAGGTTTCATTGCATTAACATAATAGTGTAAGGTATACAGAAATACTATGTAATCAAGATATTTAAAACGTACTGCTGGACTCGGACTGAATAAAGAGTGTCCCAACGTGCTTTCCATACTTCTCTGCAAATGTGCAGTATGTGCATGTTAGCAGCCATTTTCGCTTGCAACTGTAACTGGACCATGTGCTCACAGTGACCGTTGGTTGAAAGTTTTTATTGCAATCTACAGCCATCCATCAATTTTGATGGCAAGTATGTAAATTATTTCAACAAAATAATTTATGGATGCACTAACAGCAACAACAGATGATGCATATTTTTGACTTTTATGCAATTGGTCATATACCTCAATGTTAGATTTGAAAAGCCTTTTGTCACTAGCTTAACTCTCACACTGTTAATGCACTCCAGTACACCACCACCATCCGCAATACCCCAATAATCAACATTAAGTAGAATTATCATGTTTCTGACATCAACAAAAGCTGTAAATGTATAAGCTTTGTAAAAGTAGAATTCATTACAGAACTGTTGTATTGGATTGTATTAGATTGCACAAGTGTTCCTAATAAAGTGCTCAGTGAATATATTAGTTAACATTAGCTTAGCTCCAATTCATTCTTCATGTACTCATCTTTCATCTTAACTCATTGTTTTTTATATGTTTTTAACGCTGTAGCACTTTGAGATTCACAGCAAATGAAAAGTGCAGTACAAATTAAATGCATCATTATTTATTATTACTAAGTTACCTAACAGATGAACCACAGAGCTGAGCAGCAGTTTCTTTGGAAACTAAACTCAGTGACTCTGCAACTCACCGTCATAATACGGTGCTTTGTGATCAGTTTGTGATATTTAGGCTGAAAAAAGTTGCCAGGACCATGTGTAATGTGAACATGGTATAGTCTGTGTAATAGTGTGTAGATTGTCAAGGTTTTTTCATCCCCACAGAAGAATATGTCCTAAAAGGGCTTTGCTGTGACATCAGTGAAAAGCTTGACACCCTCATAAAGGAGTATTTGGTAAGATGCATCATAGAGTATGAACTATAGTCTAACCAAACATTTTTGATGAGAGTCATGACAACATAGATATATACTGAATGAGACATTTTACAATGTGAAAATCAACTTGTTTGTGTTCCCCGGTTGACAATCTACATAATAGTATTTTTTTTTCTAAATTAGCTCAAACATCATTGTGCAACTTCCATGGTCACACTTGCAAGGAGGTGTGCTCTGCACAGTAAGTCTTGAATAACTGTAGGTGTGCTGAAATGTCAGCTTGTGGAATTAAGTCTGTGCTGCACAACTGTCAAAGTGCTCCTGCCTCTTTGCAAATTTTTATTCTTGTTCGCTGCCTACAGCTCAAACATGTCTTTGGAACTAATGCACTCCTATTTCTTACTGGTAAATCAACTGGGCACTTTTTCAGGCAGAATTTAGTGAGACCTGTTCCTACTTGTGTCCACTGTATTTGTGGGTTGTGCTCAATTGATTTCGCCAATGCTGACGGTGCAAGTCCAGATCTTCCATGTTCTAGTTTGAGATGAAACAATAAGTTGATTCATTTGATTAGTCGATAGACCACAGTAATTGGTTAAACTATTTTGATAATATTATTTAAAGATATTTGCAAGCAAAACTCCCAACTGTTGTAAATGTGAAAATTTGTTCCTTTTCTGTTTCTATATTATTGTAAATCCAACATCTTTGGGTTTTGGACTTTTGTCTTCAAATACTGTGTTGTCCAAATGTCTCAGTGGGCTTTGGGAAATTCTTATGGCCACTTTTTACTATAGTCTGACAATTTATAGACATTTGAGAAATAAATTAGAGTAATTCATATTGAGAATGACAGATTCTAATTAATACTATGTTTTTCTTTCATTTTGAGGATACCGATCCTGGTGCAAGAAGAGGAATGGAGGAAATGGTCTTGGGAATCTCTGTCATTTGACACGATGGAGCAGAGCAGACAGATCCCCCCTGAGGATGTTGCCGTCATAATTCAGGAAGTGGAGGTGGTGAACAATCTTAGACAGTGTCCAAAATTAACAAGGGGCATGGGCAAAAATGCCCCAAGAAATCTCAGAATGCCCCTAAAAATTGTGATCGAGGGGCAAAAATTGCCCCCAAGATTTCAAAAAATAAAAATCATATTTACAATATATTTACAAGTTTAGGACTATATCCTAATCCTATATTAAGCCATGATTTTATTTTCATTAAACTCATGTCATTTCCATTTCCATCTCTAACACACGCACTCACACAAACAGTGCTGTTGTTCACACTATGCTGATGTTATGATACCTGGCAGAGGCCGTGCAATCCTGGACGTGCAGTGAAGTTGGCTGATGCGATGGACCGGTACCTCATTAAAAAAGCTGTTACCAAAGAAGGCAACCCAAATTCTGGTCTGTCACCAACACCACCCCCAGCAAATAAGATGGCTAAAAAAGTTGCCGCTTCTACAATTAAAAACTGGAAAATAGAATGGCTTGGTGTTGAAGAAGTGAATAAGATGACTCTCCTCTTCTGTATAGCATGTAGGGCTCACCCACCCAAACGTTGCCTTGGACAACTAAATGCTAATCACCACTTTGTTAAAGGAAGTGAACATGTTATTAAGTATTCAGCTCATTGTCACCAAACAAGCAAGCGTCATGCTAACACGCTAACGCTAACACTAGAGATTTTAAAATGTGTTTGATCTGGCACGTAAGCTAACATTAGTGTTAGCAAGTTGGCTAGATAACGTTAATGTTACAGCCTACATGTGGGTCTTGCCGACTTGTGGAATGATCAGTGCTATTGACTAACGTTACTGAGCTCAGTGCACCAAGTGTAGTAAGCTTTTTAGTCCAAAACCTAGAACATATTTTTTTCAGTCTACTAACCAATAATGCAGTGCTGGATAGTCAAGTCTATAGTGTTATTTCATCCATGCTCAAAACGTCAGCAGGGCTAAATTTGGAGATGAAATAAAGCATGCTAAAAAAAACCTCAACTGAAGTTATTTCCAGAACCTACAATGATGAAAACATCAAAGTTAGACTGGTTTTGACTTGTAGGAGATCTGAATATGACATTATCCCCCCAACCAGAACTTTTGCTAAATCGAATTAGATCAACCCCATTAAATATTGTCATAATCATTATACTATGCTACCATCTAGTGGTTTATACTGAAGGCTCTTCCAAAATAAAATCTTAGTTGTTGAAAGGGAATCAGCCTGCATTGTTTTGTTTTTCATGAGCTTATTATTGTAGTTAAAAAATGTAGACAATTATTACAAATGAGACAGTGTTAAATTAAAAACAGAAACTTTATGCACTAATTACTGTTTTTTAAAAGTGACCCCAAAATTTTGTATGTGAGCCACTCTTTTTTAGGCAGTGGGGGCAAAAGCTGTCCCTCAGATATTTTTTTAAAAATTCCCTACACTGATCTTAGAGATGTGGCAAATGGGTGTGCAGTCCAGCTTGGCCTTATCTACAGCCTAAACTTGAGCTAACCCAAGATTCTGAAATACATATTTGAATTTCTTCAAAAAGTGTTGATGGAGGTGGAGGGTAACAGGCTTTCCACAAAAGTGCAGGTCCTAAAAAACAGACTACATGAATAATCTCACCTGTAATCGATGAGACTGTGAACCTTGGATTAGTTTCAGTGAACAATTGTTAACTGAGTATCTTTGGACTCCTCATTGGACCAAAAAAGCAATTTCAACAGTTGTGACATTTATTTCCAGTTCCTCAGTTTTGAGCATTTGATGATGTTTTGTCACATCAAAGTGAACATCTTTGGATTTTGGACTGCTTTCTAGACAAAAGAAGATGTCTTAAGACGGAATATTGATGAACTTTTGTCATCCCTCAATCAAAACTGCCAAATATTTGCTGTTTGTAATTTGTTAGCACTTGCTGCTGCCTGTTTTCATATTACTAAAAACTGCTGGTTAGACAAAAAATACCTGAAAACAGAATTTTAATCTATTCTGGTCATTTAAATCATCTCAGCCTTAACCTTAAAATGTGCAGTTTCTAATTTGTTATTATTTGCTGATATTTGTGTTATGTCACTGCAAACTGAGCATTTTTACATTTTGGACTGCTGGCTAAACAAAAGATCTCAAAACACAGAATTGATCCTTTTTTTTTTTTTTTTACTGATTATTGTCATCCATCAACCAGAGCTGCCAAACATGTAAACTGTAATTTGTTATTCAATGCAGTTGCCTATTTTCATATCACTGTAAACTGAGAGCATGTGCATTTTGGACTGCTGGCCTGGCAGAAAAAAGAAATCTAGTTTTTCACTTGTGAGCATTGGCTGATGTTTGAATGCACAAAAATGGCAATTTCATCAAATTGGGCTCTAGTAATTCTTGACTTTTTAAAGAATAAATAAATCAGACAATGCACTAGAGTATTAAAAAGCGCAATTATTTGTTAATTTCTTTGTATGTTTTTTTATTATTTATGTCTTGTATATTTTTCTTTATCTTAAATATTATGTGATCTTAAGGGCAAAATGGTACAAAATGGTAAATCTTTCTGCATTTGCTTCTTTGGTCTCATAATGTATTATGGCAAATATATTGATGTAATTTTTGTGAAGCACCTTTCTCAACCTATTCTGACCTGACACTGTTAAATAAAGGCAGGTGAAGTAAGTTGTATTTTTTTCACTCACATTGATGGAGCATGTAGTGTTCAGTCATGTTTAATACAATCAACAAAATCCTACAATGTTAATTCAACTCAGCTGTGTTAGGTAAATTTAACGTAACTGTGTTTAGTAAATCAAATGTTATAAATGTTGTGTGTGAAGTTAATTCCACATAACTGAATGATGTAGCATTTAATGAATAGTTTGGTGAGATTTGCTTGACAATATTTAGTAATGATCAATTCTCTGTTCTTTTTCTCATTTATTCAACTTAATTATTTAGGACCGGTTGACATAACTAAATTAAAGGTGCAGTGTGTGGAATTTAGTGGCAACTAGCACAATGGAATATAATATTAATAGGTATGTTTTAATTAGTGTATAATCACCTGAAAATAAGGATTGTTGTGTTTTCGTTACCTTAGACTGAGCCCTTTATATCTATATAGGGAATGGGTCCTCTTCAACGGAGCCCGAGTCCTCTTCAACAGAGCCCGCCATGTTGCAGCGCCATGTTTCTACAGTAGTCCTGAATGGACAACCCAAATATGGACTCTAGAGAGGGCCTCTCACATTTTTCACAAGTTTTCGCAGCCACCATAGGTTCTCCTACACGCTTGGAAGGGGAGGGTGAGGAGAGGGGTATTCAGTTGGCTGCAATATGCAACCTCACCACTAAATGCCACTAAATCACACACTGGTCCTTTAAGTAAATATAACATTTCATAGAGTGTATTGTTTGAGAGGTGAATTGTAATCAGGAAATTGTGCCCTGTGGAGTTTTCATGTAAACAAAAGTTATGTTTACATTCAGTGTTATTCACCAAAATGCATTTTGTGTATCCTTGAGGTCTAATAAAAGTTTTAAATGCATTTCCATCCTCATAAAACATTTGCAAAGCAGTTTTCTTAAGTATTTTAAATTCTGCATCATTTACATCCATGTTTACTAGCTTGCAGACTTCTTCCCTGCCTTTGCTGTCTCATTGTAGCATTTCTTGCCACATTACAGCCACACAGTCAAACCACTTGACATAACTGTATCTCAGCTCCATAGGGCTACTAGAGGTCAGACACTCCACAGAGTACCTTGAAGAAGTATACCACTGAATTGTGCCATTTAACTGTTCCATATGGACATTTGTTTGGAAATGGTAGGGGAAATACAGGCTCCTTTCAATGCCCTGCAGCTTGCACAGGCTAGTTGACCTTTAGCAAAGCAATAATTAGCTACATACTGGAGATTGACAATACCATATTTTTTTTGGTGCCTCGTTATTAAAGTTGAGTTGCTCGCCTAATCTGCCATTTTGTTGTTTCGTGTTTAGGCCTCTGTCCATTTAGTGAATCAATCATCTACTGTATGTACTCGTGGAGGTATTGGTTGCCACCTTCCATCAGAGTCAGTTTACCCACCAGGACCATTTCCAATAATTGGAGAGGTTCCGTTACCTAGAGTAAAATGTATTAAAAGCTGACAAATTCTCTGTTGTCTCAAATACCACTTCTTGATAATATTCTTCTTTTTTTAATATCAGTTCTAATTCAAAAAACTACACTCAAAATGATGATAGAAACATTATCACAAAACAATCACCATGTCACACAATCACACTCCTCACTAAAAGGTCACTCAAAGCCACTCACCCTGTAACACTCATTAACTATCTATCACTCTCTCTCTCACTATCATTCTCTATTGAGTCAAAGTAAAATTAGTCATATGTCTGTGTAACCTGAAGTTTCAAGTGGTGTAATTGTAGGCCAGAAAGTTGGCTCACATTACCAAATTTAAATGTGCAATGTGTCTACTGAAGGGCACCAAACTTGATTACAGAAAGTGTGCCACAACCCAGGATTGCCTGTCAATATCCGGCATGTCATTTCCGCAAGGATATTGTCAAGGTGCTTCAGTGGTTTGAGTTATGGCAGCATTGTTTTAGAACATTGCATTTAACATGCTCCACCTGTTGAATGTCTATTAGAATGACCATTTTAGCTTGAAAAGCAATCGGCGGAAACAGCTGCAGGCTGAGATACCCACATTCATTTTTAACATTTTTTAACTTCACTAGCATCTGGCACCTACTGCGGTTTTATTTCCTTCTTCCCAGCCAAAAATGCCATTCATTGTTGTCATTCTTAAGAAAATACTCACATTCTGTGTGCAACAAGGCACATGATTCACTTTGGAACTGCATTCATTACATTCAGTGTCCATTGCCTACTGTTGTTGTTGAAATGCCTAGCATTATGTTGACTTCAGTGCATGTAGGAAATAATGCCTCAAGCTCGGAGGCTCTGAGGAAGAATACTAACAAGGGTAGAACAAGATGGACATACGTTAGTCCACCGCACAGACAACAGTATGATCCTATAATGTGTTTACATTGCGGGTACATTTTTATTGGAATTGTTTAAATGGGTCTTCTGGGAGTAAAACAGGCTCCTCTGTGTCTTTATGCTGTCCTCAGTCGTCCAGTCTTGGGACAAGTCTTGCTTTACCTGACATCTTTTCATATTGTCAGAGGCAGACACCCATTTTCATAAACATATGCACCAATTACAAAATCCATTAATATCCATCATGTTCTGTCATAAATCATATAGCTGGGCAGCCAGTCTGACTGTAATTATTGCTAAGCAAGAAGCAGAAGTCTGTGATTAGGTTTAGTCATTATTTCCCTCCATGTGATTAATCTCAGCTTTGAAATAATAAATGGGGAAAATGAACCAGTTCTATGTCACTGCATTTGTAATTGTGAATTTGAGCATGACATATTATTAAGCCAAGTTTGACAGAAATCAGTTTCTGTCTGTCTCTTCTCTCCCACTCCTCTCTGTGACAAATACAATGATCAATGCTTTGTCATGTTGTTGTTTGTATCAGAGCATCTAAAAATATCATGAAACCTACAAATGTCAAATTGAAATCCAACCATTTCCCCGGGTCTCTGTTCACTCTTAAGTATTTAGACTACTTTTGCTGAACGTCAGAATAAGGAATAAAATATTCAGCCATAAGAACTCAATATAAAACTTTTTATATTGCGTTATATAATATTTAGTGAGATTTGTTCATTTTACCTGTAAAGAAAAAAGTACACCAGTGCTGATTAGCAATTCTTGTATGTATTCCCAAAATGATTCCCTCTACCAGAGGACAGTTTTATTTTCCTTTGAACGAGTACAAGTTTGGATGCATGCACATCATATTAATTCCTTGCTTTGTTTGAACATTCATTAAAGCAATTCTTTCTGCTCTTGCTGAAATTACACACGGTTTAGTGAATTATATGTGCATCACACTTTGCCTTCAAGCTTCAGTGAGCAGGGGATATCTTATATACTAATTGTTAAAGGTTCTTGTTTTTGCCACTTAGTACCAGGAAATCTCATTTGGGTGTTATAAACCCCACTCAACAGAGGTCCTAATTCAAATTCAGAATGTACATCTCTCATCATTGCGTATGGTTGTATACTTTAAATCTTATTGATCTCTTTGTTCAGCAATTTCTCTTCATTATAGGAATAATCAGATTTACCGAGGCTGCATATATGAGATTAAAAAATATCCCTCACCTTCCAACAGCAACATGTGGGGCCCTTTCTTATGTACAGCATTGGCTTCCAGACAACGCTGACTAATGTCTTCTGGCACATAGGGTTTTAGGGAAATCAATTTTTGCACAATAACTAGCCCAGGCAAGAATCTGCCCTGTGGAATGAAGGAAAGCATATTACTTCTAATGCAAACCCTATTATCAAAGACACACAGTCATACATTATTTAGTGAATGCCAGTTTCACAAGGCTGGTTCAAAAACAAACATGAATTATTCATCCATACCCAGATTTTCTTGGCTTTCTGAACGTAATTAATATTAAGAACAATCAGCTCATCACAAATCAAACACAGTAGCTTTTTATGTAATACAGTATGTTTCTGAGTTTGAAGGCAATGACAGAATTTCATACCACTATGCCTAATGGGTGTTCACTGATGGTGCTCATTCACAGTGAAGGGGGAATCCTGCAGATTTATCGATTCAAGTCCAGGTTAAAGGTTTAGCTATGATTCTGCAGCAGAAAGGGAATCACCCTTTTTTGACCAGAGATCAATGAAGAGCCTGCAGCTATAATTACCATGCATTTGATGATGTTATTATTACAATGGCATGCACTCGTGATATTGACTCCATAACCTCATCTAATGCATGTCAGCAAACCTTGAAATATAACCACTTTGTCAATATCCCTATCTGAATGTGCAGTAATACATACTAGTGCTCAAAATGTTTTCATCACAATTTTGGAGCTCATACAGCTCAACTAAGTATGCATGTGACATAATGTTTAATCATATTCACTCTAGTAAAAAGGTATTGCTGTAAACAGTCCCTGCAGCTGGCAGTGCAACTGCTCGTCAAATCAACACTAACAAGCAGCTGTTTTCCAAATTGTCTTAACAGGCCACCCCTCTAAAATCAACAATCATGATCACATGATCAGCATTTTAAAAAGCAATGGGATTTATAATACCTTGTATTATGCTATACCAGTAATGGTTCAAATTAGGGCTGGGCAATATATCAATATTATATCTATATTGTGATATGAGACTAGATATCGTCTTAGATTTTGGATACTGTAATATTGTGATATGGCATAAGTGTTGTCTTTTCCTGAACTTACTAGACTGTTCTATCTCTTCTATTGTTTGCCTTCTCCATTTAGTCATTATATCCACATTACTGATGATTATTTATCAAAAATTTCATTGTGTAGATATTTTGTGAAAGCACCAATAGTCATCCCTACAATATTGCTGCAATAACAATATCTAGATATTTGGTCAAAAATATTTATATGTGATTTTTTCCATATATGTTGTACCTCAAGCACTTTCAAACATTGAGCTGCAGACAAGTATTCAGACTGTATATATTGTCGCAATATTGATAGAGATATTTGGTCAAAAATATTTTGATATTTGATTTTGTCTATATCGCCCAGCCCTTGTTCAAATTGCCATGGTAATTATTGGCTTTTGAAAATGAATTATTCAAGTCAATTATTCAAGTCACTTTGAATTTGACACTTTAGTGCCCCTAAAAACTTAAAGGATTTGGCTGGCGATTTTCTATATTTTTCTTATTGTCAACAAATCAACAAATGTGCAGAGCCAAACCAACAATGAAGTCATCCTACTTACAAGTATTGTGTGTGCATCCAAAGCCTGATATATCTTATTCCTCTTTGCCGTAGACCTGTAGTTGTCCAAAAACTATGAAAAACACATGAATGAGTCACAGTGCAGTCCAAGAAATGAGTGACTACCATAGCAACCAACGACTCCAAAGAGTAATAACAGCGATGAAATCGTAACTCTCAGGAGAGAGGTTCCTTGTATGGCAGACGCCACTGTGCATACATGGGAACATGGCTCCATTTACAGAGCTTTGCTAGCTTGTTGTGCTACATAACACAACCTCTTGACTTTGTAGTGAAGTCCTTTGAGAAATTCATAATGTAATACAAAGTCAAGAGCTTGTGAATCTCTTCAGGGACGTCGGAACATGTCAACCCAGTGCAGTGGTGTGACTCATTGACTTGTTTTTAATAGTTTTTGGACAACAATGGAGGTCAACGGTACAGAGGAATAAGATATATCAGGCTTTGAATACACAGACAATACTTGTAAGAAGGATCAGTTCATTGTTGGTTTGGCTCTGCACATGAGATTTGTTGACAGTAAGAAAAACAGCCAAATTCTTTAAGCTTAATCTTCTAATAACAAATCGCTATAACAATATTCATGACTATAAGCAACATCAAACATCTTTAAGTATTATTTACAGAAGAATGTAACACTCAAAAATCATTAGTTCATGTAGGACCCATCACTAATAGTAAGGTGCTGATAGACAAAATACATTTCTCAGGGCCTTCAAATTCAACATATTGACATTATGTTTAGAAATCTATCCAAATAAAGAAGAAAGATTTACAGCAACAACCAGTGCTTTAATGGCTGCTGAAATTGCTCTAACTGTTGTCTAAATGTCACAGGCCACAATCCAGATGCAGACTCATTCCCACAAAGCCTGGAGGGAGCATGATAAAGGTTGCAAATGTCAATTATGTCTGATAGAGTAGATTCTGTTATCTTTGCACTTAAAGTTCTTCCACTGAAACATATGCACTGAAAAACTGGACCGATCTGACCACTGAAAGACCAAAAATACAAACAAATGACAGAGGACATAAAGACAAGAGAGTCATTAGTCATCTCCTTCGAAATGTATTTACTTGGTGTTGTACATTTCACTTCATTGTTTAGGCAGTAGAGGTGTCAAGATTCTCCAAATCCATGATTCGATTTGACTTTTGATTTTAAGGTCACGATTTGATTCGATTTTTTTTCAGCACTGACAGCTATGCCATTGTTAGACTATCGAGTCTTGATTTGTAAAGATCAACAGATCTTTGGTTTAATGCCCTGACAGCTGTCATTCACATTTTCAAATTCTTCTTTAAAAGGATATGCTACATGGTATCAGGTGATACAAGTTTTTTGGAATGTACCACACTAAGACCATATGGCCAAATTAATTAACTTATTTAAAATGTAATAACAATAACTTATTTCACCAGTCAATTAGAAACAAACTGTTAAACACAAAAACAAAAAGAAGAGTCATTAGATGGAAGGAGGGTACTTTACAACAACAGCTTGAGTTTCCAAGGAAACTAAGTTGAAGTGTTGCACTTTGTAGACGGTCTCTGCACACTCCTCTCACAGCCGGCTTTACATAGAGACCAATGTTATTAGTCCAGCTCAGAAGACAGCTTGTTTTGGTGAAAATTAGGTTTTAGCTCGTTGTCTGCCTTACTACGGTAGGAAAGAGGCATCGTTTGTGTTTTAACAACATTTCACTTGTGAGTTATTGATCCAGGAAGTTCACATTTTTTAATATATTTCCAACATTACCAAAGTGTGTAGCATAGCCTGCAAGCTGTAGTTTTTCTGTCAATCATGCCTTTGTTGTTTACACAACTCACAAGGAAGGCAAAATGTTGCCACGCCAGTGACTTCAGGGAAGCAGGAGGATTTTCTAATTCTGTTTTTCTACCATCTCTGACTCCAGCAGTGGCCATAGTGCCTCGGAAATTAGATCAGATGTGCGCAAATAGGCGGAGGTGGAGAGAAAAAAAGACTGGGAGAATCACCGACCCCGCGTTCGATTTCAATTGTCGAAATTGAGTGCTCATTTTGATCTATTTTCGATTTGGAATTGAAATCGCGACACCCCTATTAGGCAGCTTACCAATTTCTGAGCTACACGCACAATTGCTGACTGCTGTCTAACCCGCAGATGGGTTTTCATCACAAGACAGCCTAATTTAGTTGTAACTATGTTTCTGTAGTACATCATTTTAATTAAATGAGTCAATATAAGTGAGTCAAATTTCAATAGCTGACTTCTAAATTTTTATTCTGATACATTAGATATGCATTTCAGTTAAGAAATGCAAAATATACATTTATTTTATTTTAATGATTTCATTATTTTATTGTTATTTGTTTAAAATACATAAATAGGACATATGGATATTGGACTGCAGATCATTTTAACATACCACAATATAAACTCAAACTAACTAATTTTTTTTTTTTTAATTTTTTGATTTAGCTTAAATAGCTTTGGTTCATGAACTAATGGGTTTTACGAATCAGTGTTTGACATGCGATTTCACACATGGACATGTTATGTCTTGTCATCTCATTCCTCCAACCCACACTGTGTGGGCAGATAGGTCCAGCTTACAAATCAGATGAAGCTCTTCAAGCAGTTGAGATCCTCACACTTACTGAATGCTTCAGGCATATGAGCTCAGCATGAGCATCTGTATTATCTCACTGAACCTTGCCTGCCTGTTGTTTGCATATTAATCATTAATGAATAACTACAAACATTATAGGTTGTCATACTCCAACAAGAGTAAGGCCTTGTCTACACAGGAGGAGTAGCATAGGCAGCATGTTGGTAAAGTATAAAAATGTGCTTCAGTTGCATTTATCTACAGTACCAGTCAAAAGTACTGGTACTTTTGAATTTGGTACTTTTTAAGTTTGGACATACTTTCTCATTTACTTGAATGAGAAAATGTGTCCAAACCTTTCACTGGTACTGTACATATAGCGCAAGGGAAATGTGAGCAGTTACATGGCCTGTGTAGACAGCTGTATTGATTAAAACAGAAGCACATCTGTTCCATCAGACATATGTCTGAAACTTTCTGTGTAGACTCAATGAAAGAGTCTACAACCATGCTAGCAGCACTATGAGGCTTAGTCACAGCAGTGCTTTGAGCTAAATGGACCCACCAGCATGCTAATGACAATGATGATGTTAAGCAGGTATAATGTTCACCATTGTTGCTGCCTTCACACCTGGGGCCAGATGCATAAAACTCTGTGTAGATTCCTGACTCAAACTGTGTGTTTGCACAAAGACAGAAATCAGATTTATAGGGCCCTATGATTCCTGCATTGCAGGAAACACAGATGGAAATGCCGAATTTGATAATAAAAATGGAATCAAATGCAGAATACTCAGTATTTTGATGGCAGGAATATTATTTATTTTATTGACATTTTAGATTTGTTTCCAGTGAGATATTTAGTTTATATTGTGACTTTGCTGTTGTAAACGTTATTGTTGCTGCTCTAGAAACAATATTTAGTTATATTTAAAATATAAACCAATTCTAATCATGTTCTGAATTTAATAATAATAATTTTAAAAAAACAAAACAATTCTTTAGTAATGAAAAAGAACCAGTAAGAGTAAAAACCGGACTGATAAGAGTATGGATAAGATAAAGATAAAATCCTTAAGATAACCATCCATACAACTGGTTAGTGGCTTCACTCTGACCTTGGGAGAATGAGCAAACCTCTGTTCAAATCCCTTCACTATAAGCTTCATTTTACCAATGTTATTGTGTGATAATTAATTTTTAATGGCACACAGTGTGATCACTCACAAAAAGCATAGCACCTACATATCTGTTTCACTTCTTCATGCTGATATCTGAGTGTACTGTGTATTGAAGCATTTTCTTTGATTAAAAAATAGTGCAGTGTTGTGTTGCATCATTACAAAAATCTATTTATATATATTAATTTCATTCAATAATGATTAAATTTTAAATACTTTCTTAGTGAATTGTTGAAATGTTATCCATCCACCACATGATTAGACACTCTTTATAAATCACATCATTTATGACATTTTGTTTGTTTCCAACCTGATTGATTTGTTCTTGTGTTGTGTGTTGTGTTGTAATTATTCTGACTGTTTTGTTAAAAAAGAAAAAAAGAAAAAAACGGGAGGTGTGAGGGGGGGTTAGACTATAAAAGTTTTTAACTTCTTCCTACTCCTTTTTGAACATGTAATGTCTTATTTGAATTGTTTACTGGGATGTTGATATATATGTTTGCTGTGAGTTGTATGCTTTTCTTATTTGTTTATTTTATTGATTTATAATTTTATTTTGTTTTTTTCTGTAACATGTTCAAAATAAAAACTGGAGGGGAAAAAAAAAGACAATCACAACAGATGTGTGTGTAGACATTTTAATCTGTTGTCATGTCGGAAAATTTAAGTGTATAACTATAGGCTTCTGTGTTGAATCAGTACATTTTTGGGAGTACTGGTCTGGTGTTGTCCAGGATCCTATGATTATAGACGTTTCTCTTCTCTATGGTTTCTCAAAATCACATTCAACTCTTTAATTGAATTTCTTTATAAGCTTAAACCAGTTTGTTGTCATCATTACACATAAAATATTAATTTGCAACATTCAGTGAAGAAGTAACACAAATCCCAACTCGGCCAAAATATACATTTATGTATTTTGTGCAATATACATGAATGTGCATGAAATATTGAATTATAACAATTGGCATTCTGTTGCTGGTGCTGCCTAATGAGACTTACAAAACCAAAACAGAAGTAGAACTTCTTACAAAAAGAGAAATACTTATCAGCGGTGCTTTGTGCTACAACCCAATTGTCCTTCATTCTCAGGCAAGTTTCTCTAATGAATTAAATCAACATTTAAACACAATTCCTTAACATTAGATTATAAACTAAAAAGATAAGGACACACTGTTTTGCAGACCTTTACTATGAAAAATTAATAAACCATTTTCTTATGCATTAATCTCAAATAATAAAGGAGATCATCTCAAAGCTCAGTGCCCAATAAAAATGACTGAAAACAAAAGTGTGTTGCTATGAAGCAGGCTTGGGATCAAATCTTAAACTGCTTACTGATTGATTAAAGAAGGCGGGTACATACTAAAGCCATGTTGCAATGGCTCTGTCCAAAGGCTAAATTGAGTTAGCTGACTGCTAGCTATTTTGCAGGAAGCAAAACTATCACATGATTAGCTGGTGCTAGGTACTACAGCTCAATGAGTTAGATATTTCTGTACCAACGTGTTAATGGTAACACCTTGTTTTCTTGATTAAAAGAGACAGGTTACAAACTGGATTGATACAGTAGCTGTTGGAACAGGCTGTACAACAGTTTTGTAATACTGAAATTTGAACAAACCAGTACTCACAAATTCGCTTCCCCAGCCACAATTTACTGCCACTTTTTTATTTAAATGTTGTGCCATGAATAGATATTAATAACATAAAGAGTAAAAAAACTGTCATGAAGAATGCTTATTCACAAAGTAACGACAAATGATGTTTATGTTTATTGCAGAATACCTAAAAATGCTGGGTAGCTTTCATTCTTCCGTTATTAGGTCAGAAAGTGTTTGAATTATTCCTTGGATTCTGCCCTTTTGTTTTTACATAGAACATACTTCTGGATATTAGGCTGCTTATATATTCTCTTTCAAGATTTTGTGCAAGAGAATGCCTTGATCACATGCTAGTTAATGTGGAGACCCTCCTTATTTATGGCATAAGATGCTGGTGCAGGAACAACACTGTGCTACTTATCTTTTTTCCCCGTCTTTGTGTTTGTGGGTAAGCAATTAAAATAACTGGGTCACTGATTATTGAACTTGTGTTTGCACGCAGTAGCACATTGGTATGATACAATATTGGCTCTTTCTTTTGATGGCTCACTGTGGAGTAGGCTTTACGTTTCTTGATGAAAGGGGGAGAAAGGATGGAAGGTGAGGAAAGCAAGTGAAAGCAAGTGTTGTTTATTGTTGTCCTGATTCTCCTGCAAAATAAATGGTAGAATGTATGGATGCCAGGTAAGTGGCCTGAGCCCCCATAAATGTTATCAGCAAGCAGACTGCATAGCAAAAAAAGAAGGAAGTTCAGTGATTGTGTCAAGCTGAAGAAGAGGGTTTCTGATTAGGATGCAGAGCTGACATACTGTAAAAGCCATTTAATCTAAAAAGAGTCATCTGAAGAGAGGACAACCAAAAAGAAATATTTTGAGTACTCGTACCATGCAAAACCAATCTGAGTGATTACTCATATAATCTCACCCACAAGCTCCAAAGTCCTCACCAGCATGAAATAAATAACCCATGGACCCCAACGGTGACTGGAGTTCGAGAAGACTGACAGCCAATGGGACCTGTAAAACATCCCAAGGCAAACTGATTACTGCCCCCATCAGTATATGGGCTGTCACTGTTATTGAGGGACTGTCAGACTCATTCTCAGTGCCATCCAAATCAAATGTGGGCATCAGTCATGAGGGGCTGCTAGGAGCATCAAACATCCTCTTATTAACCCATTAACCTTGCTTGATGTTAAATAATTATGGTCTTTGATCTCAAGGGAAGCACCACATAGTTCCTGTTCACTGCCATGATCCAAGGGTTTGTTTTTCGGTCTCTCTCCTTGTCTATCTACAGATAGACCATTAGATCAGTGGACGAATAAATAGACTAAAAGATAGATTGATAGACAAATAGATAGACATATAGATCAGACAGAAAGACTGACTGACAGAAAGACAGAACAACAGATAAATAGACAGACAGACACAGAGACAGGTATTTCACTGTATGCTTAAAATCTTCAAGCTAATAGCATATCCCCTAGATGCCTGGAGTCCAGGCAGCTTCTTTGCTGTTATCCAAACAAACAAGAGCTTACATCTCTTCTCAGCTTCCTGTCTCACAGCCTTGTTTCCTAGGTAACCATGTCAGATGAATTGAGAGGGGGACTGACGCCCTCCAGAGAGCCAATCCTCTCTCATCCAAAGTTTGTCTCACTTTAGGTCATGTGACACCTGTTCCCATGACAACCAGGTTGGAGGGCAGTCTGGATATCTCTTTGATCAAGGAAAAATACCACACATGCCAGCAAGCAACCTTGAAATCAAGGAGGGGATGCAGATATGCAATGGCTCTTTATAGAGATGCAATGAGCTCATGTCAGTTCATTCATAAAAGTCTTTGCTTCGTTCTAGCACAAGGATAGTAGTCTAGTTATATGAAACATTAAATATAATAAAAAATAAACAAAACACATTTGAGCAAGCCTATAGTGTAGCTATGGTGGCTTTCAGTCAAAGAAAACAACAAGCATTAGGCCTATATTATGAGTGACTGTTGATTTTCATCTTAAATATGGGCTCAATAAAAACCTTAAAATCACCACTTAAAAAGGTACAAGGGGGTAGGTAACATGATGTCCCCTGAATTAGTTGAAGATTGAGTAGATGCCTTTCTTGTCAGCTCACAGCAGCATTAATCACCAGCAGCAGAGTCACAAAACAGATTTTATTTTGTGAGCAGGTGGCCTTAAAGCCTTAAAGGTCTTTTGGTCTATGATAAGCATTTGGCCTTTCTAAGCCTTTGAGCTCTCACAAACAAAGAACCATCCCAAACCTCTGGGCTGAGGTAAATGGTTGACTTTTCCAAGCCTTTTAGTCTGCACAAAGCTGTTGGAAAGCGTCCATCAGATAAGAGGTTCCCATGGGCATCCTTTCAATAAAATATGTGACGGGCAACAAATTGGCTTTAGACACCTGTCGTAATAAAGAAAGGCCAGTCATTTTTCTGCTCTTTAGTTGTCTCAAAACACAGGTATTAGCAGTAAATTATTGAGGGCTAATAAAAACACAAAAATATGAAAAATATTCATAATAAGCAATGCCCTCTCACATCTCATATACAGTACACTAAAGCATTAGCTCTGTATAGTTGCATCACATGATGGGGGATTAGCTCACATCTGGCCTAGAAAAACAAAAGGAGACATCACTCCAAGTATGTTTTGCTGGTAATGTCAAAAAGAAGCAAATTCAACATTTCAGCTGCAGTATGTTCAACAAACTTTGAAAAGGCAGGCCAAGAGGAAACACACTCTTTGATCTCAGCACTGCCCAGAAGAAAAGCTAAATAAAAAGTCCTGAGCTTGGGCAAAGTGCAAATTAAATCAAGACCACAATAAACTCCTACAGAGGCCTCAAAGAAATCAGGCTTGCCTTTAAACCCATCCATATTTAAAGTCCCAATAAACAGAGATGTTAAATTGAATTTTTAGTAGCCTGAGGCAAGGCTATGCGAGATTAGGTCGGGTATTTGGCCTCTGCCTCTGGCCAATTTATCAAGTAGTGTGCCTGAACTTTGAGATAAAATGACCACTAATTTAGTGCAGTCTAACTTGTTGATAGTGCTGCCTTCGTCAATTCACTGTGAGAGGAATATTTTTAATTAAAAATCAAATACCAATTAATATTATAATTAATATTAATAGCGTAATGCCATTAAGGAAATAGTATTTGATGTCATTTTTTTCTTTCGGGAACAACAAAAGAAATTCATAGGAAATCCATAAACCAACAACTGTGCATACTGTACTGAAGGATGACTATGAGTCGCTCTGCTACAAGGCCATTGACGTGGTAGGCTATTTACCAGAGCTCTCTGGCAAAGACACACAGTTACCTCCACACAGCCCACATATTATATCACACATAACACACAGTCACTTAGGCAGGGATAATTTTTGGCTTTTAAGGACACCTGGGATTTAGAGAGGACTCTCGTATGGGAGGTTGGATGGTTTTTTTTGTTTCATTTTTTTTTAAATCTAATTTTAATCACTAAATGCACATTTTTACATACTTTCTTATCTTTATGCCATATTAGAAGGACTTCTAATTAAAACTTGGGGAAGTATCTATCAACATTCACACTACTGCAGAGGCAGCTATTCCTGAACGTATCTGACTTCCCGTGCACTAAAAGCTGAACAGTTACCAAAGTCTGCCTGTCAATAAACAAGTATTGTGTCTTATCTGTGTGTATATACAGTATGGGTTCTTGCCTGAAATAAACAGACACACTTTCTGAGCAAACTCATCTTTCCATTTTCTCTGAGCTTGGAAGTACCAACACTGGCCAGTCTTCAGTCCCTGAAATGATAAAGACTGCTCCCCTGGGCAGCACAGCCTAGTACCCTGCTCTACCAAAACAAAACTGCTGGCTGCATGTCACACAGTTCATCTGTTGAAACGCCTGAGCTGACCACAAGGCTATGGTGTAAAGGATGAAGCTCTTATGCTGCATTCCTTTTGAACTTGGCAGCTCATAGCTCCAAGATAGGAGCAAATTAGAGCAGTTGGTATTAACAAACACACTAGGGAAAAGCTAAATAAAATCTACAGTATCTGCCATATAATATTAAATGAAGTTGAATATAGTCACTATAAAGAGCATTTAATCTCAAATGACCTAAAAGGGCCCTCTATTTAAACTGACAAGCAATGAGTCAAAAATAATAATAGATGTCAGTGGCCACTTGTAGAGCTTACTCTTTTTTGCATATCAAGGATGGGAGAAAACAGGCTCAAAAATCTCACAAGCTCAGTTTCACTATAAGACTTGCATCTGCCAAACATTGATCAAGAATCAATTCAACCCACTACACCTCAACATAGAAAGGGTTCACGTTAACATCTGAGTGAAACAAAGAATTGTCATTCTATCGTACAGCCTATTTGAAATTATCTGTGTCTTATGCAAATTCATCCCAAGGCTCTCCACAACACAATCAGAGAAGCAAAACAGTGGGTTTCTTCCACTATGAGTGTAAGAGGGAACAGTAAAATAGATGAAATGCAGAATAAGTGACTGCCATAACCCGCTGTGTTCCGACATATCAGTATCTCCAGTAACATCAGTTTCCTAAAACCTGGAGCCTTGAAATGAGCATTAACACGATCATTAAAACAAAACATCATCCCAATGTATCTTTCATGGTCGCAAAGAAAACAATATTACATGAAGACCACTAGTTCTCAAAGACAAAGCTTCAAGACAATAAAGACTGCTATTGGCAGCCAACAATAGTCATTTCACTCACAAAATTCCTGTTATTTCTTGTCTGACTCTAGTAAACAGAAACCCGTTCACTTCTCTAATTCTATCTCCCAAGATTCAGGGCAGATAAGATGGTCTGATATTTATCTTTAAAGATAAACCAAAACAATCACTACCAACAGGAACAAGAGAGCAATGACCAGATACTGCTCAATTGGTTCTTTGAACTAATGCTAGGTGCTTGCCACATTTTAACATCAGCAGTGTAATAGTGCTTGGTTGTTAAATGTGGACAATCTCAGAACCCAATGGCTATCTGTCTAACGATTTAGCCTCTGGGGGCAACGGCCAATATTTCACGGGTTCCGGTGTAGTCAGCAGATATCGGTAATGGATTGATAATGGATATCCAGGCCAAGACTTCTTCTTCCATGTGCCGGTTGTTGTTTACGGTCCAGACGACATTTTGGCTAATCTCTACAAACAGATATATGCCTATGAATACAGATACATTTTTAAAAAACTACAAAAAAGTTAAACCGTCATCAGATGATAGCTGATGGGTTCCAAGATTGCATTTCGGTCAACGTGTTCCTCCTCTTTTGCTCTCCACACAGACTGTTGACCTGCATGCAACCAAAGCCTGCTCAAACGCGATTGGTCAATATTACACGGACTACAAATGAACTTTAAAAAGAAACCAGAATGCTTGCAATACCAAAATCTTATCCTGTTGCCTACAGATTCTGCATTCATATGCAGATATCCATTCATAGAGATTAAAATGTGGCTAACATACTATAGGTGCTAACAGTAGCTGGCTAGTTAGCAAATGTTCCTGCAGGACACTCTGCATGAAGCCTTTATTCTGTCTTGAGCCTTCAGTCCTCCAGCTCGGCTTAAAACCCTGTGGAACTGCTAATATTCACTGCCTAAGTGTAGACACTGAGACAAAATCCTTACTATGAACAGAGAGGGAACAAAGTTCAGACCCAACAAGCTACAGAACACGAGTCAGTAGCTCTATAGTTATCCAGAGAGAGACAGAGATGACAAGCTAAAAAAAGAAAGAAAGAAAGAAAAAAGCACCATTTCATGGATCAGCTGTAAGGCTGGGCGATTAATTGAATTTAATTTTCAATTATGATTTTGGATTCCAATGATTATGAAAACAAGATAATTGATATAAAACGATTATTGTGCCGCATTCCGTTTCGCAATGATGCTCTCATTTTGTCTTGTGTTATAAACCATGCACACTCCTTTACTTTATGGCAATGTGCTTTTGCCCCTCCCTAAAAGACTCCAACCTGCGTTCAGCGTTTCCATCCACAGAACTGGCCGTCTGTCAGCAGCAGCTCCTGACCAGCGGCCGGCTAACCTGCCTTCACCAGGCTGACTGACAGCAGAAATTTACTGAACCAAAATAGTTTTCATGTCAGCTCCATGAGAAGAAATTGACAGTGTTTGTATTTATTGATTCACTGATTCTATTTCCCTGCCCACCGTAGAGAGTGAGGGGAATCTGCCTGGCTGTAGTGAAACAGGCTCACAGACAGACTGGGAGCCTTGATTAATCAATTTAGATGCTGTTAATAAGTTCAAAACTCATATACAGAGGGATATTTGTGTGAAACAGCTGTCTGTGCAGATTACTTCATTCATCATTACAGATTGCTTCACTAAAAGCAACAGAAACAGACTTGGAGTGTAAAAAAACACGGGGGGTCTCTGAGATGCTCAGAGTCAGTGTGGACTGATACATTTAATGAAATGGAAGCATTTCTGTGAGTCAATGATTAATCGTGTTAAATAATCATGATCTCAATATTGACCAAAATAATCGTGATTATGATTTTTGCCATAAACAAGCAGCCCCAATCAGCTGTACCAGGAAATTGATTGTCTTGACCAGGCTTCAACTGAACTTCAACTTAAAATCTTATTATAAACTCATCATAATACCACTGTAAATGTCGTGATTTAATGATCAATGTGATTACATAATATATTCCCCTAGTGATACATGCCACATTCATTTAACTTCGCAGCTTTAGGCAATGAGACTGGACATTTAGTTCCTTGGTGAAAGAAAACCCAAATGATATGATTTATGCTGATAACATTCTGTTACTGCCCCTCATCCTAAAAAATGCTTGTGAAACAAGAATATTATGTTGAAAGAACAGGAATAATTAAAACAAACACCTCTGGTTAGTACAGAGGCAAAATAAATGCCACAAGCTATCCATAGGAAACTGTAATAAGTGTCATAAGTGATCAGCGTCACCCATGGCTTTTCAATTTCAGGCTGCCAGCCGAACTCTAAATGACCTACTGTATATAGTAACATGAGTTTGTGCAAAGAAAAAATATTTTTCTTAATTAATTATAAAAGACAGTATGCCCTCTGCAATTCCCTCCCCAAAGAGTTCGGTTACTCAGTTAAAATGGGTAACATTAGGCAATAAACAAACTATGCTTACTAGGGTGATACAGCCCTTGACAGAGAAAGGAGAGTTACTCTGTGGGTTCACTCTCTCAAGTACACATGATTGAGATTCCAGAACAAGTTCAAGATGTTTTGTGTTGCTTGACTTTAAAATTTCTTAAGCCTTGCTCTTAAAAGACACAATCCATGATCTAAAGGAAAAGGACCCATAACTGTATTTCAAAACAGAAGATTAAAGCCTGCTATCACATCCAAAGGGAGTTAAGTGTTTTAACGCTTGCATACACACTGAGGGTTTACATGATCATCTATATCTATAATTCATTTTCAAAAAGTGTTTGTTTTCTCCTCCTTTCCCCAATTATGTACCATATGTGAAGATGTCTGTCATTTCTATCACAACAATAACTGAATGGGTCTTTTTAGCCTACTATTAAAATCAACATGTAGACTGGAAACTTTTACTTGTGATTATAAAATGGCTGTGATTAAAAAGGTAATTCTAAATACTGAACCCAACCTTCACCCTAATATATGCTCCAACCTTTTTCAGTGCAGACAAGTCTTGGGTACAGAAAGATGGAAACCCTAGTTTGCACACTGTTAAGGTTAATGCCACTAAAGTCAAGGCTTGTGCATGTGAGCTCCACTTGTTCATCTTATTACAAATGCCACAAGCGCAACCATCAACCAGGAAACCAGGCAAGGGGGGGGGTTCAGTCATTAGAAAGATGGCCCAGCAGCTGGAGGCTCTGGATTGAAACGCCTCTGTCGTCCAATATCCACTCTGCTGAAATGTCAATGAGCAAGGTGCTGACTCCTTACCACCCCTTCAGTCACTGTTCTATCTGTAGATTGTATGCATCATCATTTAAGGCTAGCAGCTTTTTTTTTTTTCCAGGTGCATGCTTTTTCCTGGTCATTGAAGAGAAAGGAGTGACTGGTAGAGGAAGGGACTGAAGTGTGACCTTTCCATGATTCCTCTACTGTTGACAGCTCTTCCTTTGCTCTCCCCAATATTTATGTGGCCCATGTTGTTTCAAACGAAGAGGTGGCAAATTGCAAAGTTGCCAGTGTCTTCCTCTCCAGAAGCCAAACCACAATCTCCAGGACACTCTGTGATTCTGCAGAGGTAACTCCCCCCAGAACAATTTGAGTCTTAATAGAAATCATAACACCTTCAACAAAGTAAAGGAAAATGTACAAAATTTTGAGCAAAGGTTCTGATTTATCTTTCTGATATTCTTAGAAAATCAGAGTATCTGTTGTAACAGTATTCTAAGAAATGATTACCACTTAAAATCATTTAATTATTCTGCAATTGTAAAGGTGTTGGAATAATACTAGCCAATTTGTACTAAGAGAATATTATGATAAATCTGATTATTGTGAGCAGATTACCCCACTATTACCCTATTATCACCAAATGTTCTGCCATATTAGTAAAATAATATGTTTTCACCATTATTATCTATTTAATACTTCAGTAGCATCTAAGCTGTTTTACTTAATTTGTGTACCATATAAATAATTGGATTTCTTCTGTAATGAAATAAACCACCATTTAATATTTTGGTAATATACAGTACAGAATTATTGCTCAAATCAATAATTGTTCAAATCATTTGTTTTTGTGTGTTGTTCTTTTTGTTTAATTATCTGATTTAAATTATAAAACATCATCACTCTCCTAACAAAGAGCATCAGTGGTCAGTAGTATCAGTGGAAGAACAAGTATAGTCTTAAAGTTCTAATTGAAGGACAGGTGCACAGTCTTTCCTAAAACAATAGTCAGATGCTCAAGTGAACATCGACACGTTTTTCTTGCTGTATTCATTCCTCATGTTCATACAGACCATTAAGAAATCCTTTCATAATGCACTTTCAGTGCTGGGGTAAAAAATACACAGCACTTTCTGTGCAAAAATGTATTTAAACATTTGTTTCTTTTTAGTGCAAATTTTCCTCTTTTGTTATGGTCCTTCCACTGCAGCTGAACAGGAAAACACTGTCCACTGAGACACAAAGGGATTTTTTTTTTTTTTTTTTTTTTTTACTAAAAAGACTATAATTGTGGAAGATATCCACTTTGACTAACTCAGACTGCTAAAGCCTCATATTATCTTCAGATAAACTTTTAAATACATTTTTTCTCAAAACAAGAGTTGTGGATTTTGTCCCCCTCTATTTACATTAAAAGCATATTTGTGTTCTTCTGATGGTCAATATGAACTGGAGGAATGATTACAGCAAGCAAAACCAGTTTCAATGTTCATATGGGCACCTGACTATTGTTTTGACAGACTTGAAAAATTGTGAACCTCTCCTAACAAAAACTTAAATTAAAATGCAGTCCCTCCTGCAGGTTCCAGAGCTTCTTAAAAAGATTTAGCCTTCTACTAAGGGGTGGGATGCTCTTGTTAATCTATGATCATTCGTAAGAACGTCCTGAATTCTAATGCTTTTTGGAAACACTTCATGAACCTAAGATGGATTTTACAATCACCTTAGCTTTAAGATGCTTCTGGAAAACACAACCCAGGCCAACAGTCTGTGAAAAGTTAACCTCTAACTTACTGTGCAGGTGATTTGCCTCTTGTACAAGAGGTTTTAACAGTTCTACTGGATAGTGGGGAGATCCCCAGCTGTGTGAGATTCACACTTCGCTATCACATGAGTGTAAAATACAAGTGAGACTTCTCACTTGGGAAATTTTAAGTGTGAAGCAAAAAAATATAGCGCAAAAGTGAAGAACTACTGTCTATTTTTTCCACAATTCTGCAGAAGAGTAAAGTAGCTGTCAGCTGTTCTTTTTATAAACTGTATAGTGACTGACGGCTAGGGCTGACTGTGTTTGATGCTGAAAGATATCTGTTCAATTTACAACTCTAGCTAAGAACACAACAGGTCTGAACTGTGACATTCATTAGCTTCACTGTGCACCTGTTTCTTTGACCTAGACCCTCTCTCACACTCCTTAACCTCTAAAAGTAGCATTATACCACTGAACATGCTGTGATGTTGCAAGCATTGAATTACTAAAGTTGAGTCTATACTTGCTATATTGTCATCAAAATTAGAAGTGCATTTATTTTCCAGTATCCCGCTCATTGCAAGCAGAAAACACTGTTAACCATGTCCTTGTCATTCAAAGCTTCCTACAGAATTACTGAATGATAACATTTTCTGTCATAATCATGCAATAATAATATTGTGGGTTGGGGATTGAGAGATGATAAATTCTTTGTTTTTTTCATTGAAGCTCACATGGAAATGCCAGTTTATACACATAGTGCAAAAATCTTTGGAAATACTACAAATGTATATATCATCAATTTGCCACTATGAGTAACATTTCTGGGGTTTTTTTTCTTTTTGTGGGTCTTAACATCCTGTAGAGAAATGAAAAAATACATAAATCATCATCAGTTACTTTTGAAAACCATGTACCCATAATTCATTCTAGTCATAAAATAATGTCTTTCACTTACTCTCCTGAAGTTTACATAATGGCATAGAAAGGATGACTCATACAGATGATTAAAAGGCTCAGGTACTGCAAACAAAATGATGGGGTAAACTGTGCAAATGGGGCCTTTAAATACACAAAATGACACAAATGTACTTCATATTGAAAGGTTGTTTTGTTTTTTACATTAATATCTACCTTCAGTCTTTCCAGCATACCTCTTGTGCTGTAGTAGCATCAGGACCTACATATAAGTATGTTTCGCTGTGAATTAAATCATATGGCTGATAAAACAACACACGACTAATATGATAGCTTTACAATGTCTCAGCACTCAACATGCAGCTAAGACATGAGCTTGCCATGAGGCACTGAAACTATACTTCATGTTCTGTGTGTTTCTACAATCTTTGGTTTAAAGGGCGGATATTTCATTATTGTTACCTATTCATCAGTATGAATTGAAAGCATGAGCAATCCAGTTTCCTGTTTAGAAACTGGAAATGAATATTTATAAGCTGGTACATTTAGCATACAGAAAGATACTTGCTTTAGAAGCTCAAAGTGCCATGCTCTACACATCCCCTAGCAACTGGAAGTCCCCTTGGCAGGCTCTAGCTGGGGTGTCAACAAGCAGCTACTGATTGCCAGTTTGGTGCTGATACTTATTTAGTCAGTCCATAGCAAGGCTCTGCACAAGAAGAGAAAGGTGGAGGGAGGCAGGCAAGGCTCTAGGGGGGATTTTTTTTGGAATGGGCACCCATACACCAAAAATATTTTGAATAGTAAAATGCCTGCTCATTGTCTTTCTTTCTCCTTCTGTCTCTCACACACATACCTGTACACCTGCTAATGTACATATTTTCCAAACATAATCTTTGCAATAACCTACAAAACCTGATATGTGTATAAAACTGTACATTACTGTATCATACTGCTGTATCAGTACTGATTAAGCTATAAACTGAGTAGTATAAAAAGGACTTATACTTGAATTAACCACACCAGACAAGGAATAACTTAATGAGAATTCAAGTCTGGCCAATGTTCGCATGTTAATAATTAATGACAAAAACTGTTCTCAAAATTGCCACACCCATTTATAGTATACTAAACAATTGAAGCCAAAACGTGAAATGATAGGATCTACCAATGTGGGTTGGTGTTGATGCTGTGCTTGGGACAACTAAGTAGGCTCAGTTTCGTGACATGAGTTGATTGGAAGGGGATGGAGTGCAGGACACAGTTAAAATGCTTAAATGGGATTTAATGACACAAAATTTGTCCAGCTGCCAATGGGGAGGGATGGCTGGCAGGGATTTGAAAGAAGTGTGAGATTTAGGAACACAGAAGTTATTTGGCCCAGAGGGACAGACGAAAGGGGAAAGCAATGGATTGGGAAGAATGATTGTTCGTGCTCAGGTAAATGGCAAGGCTTGCTAATTCAAAAGGACAAAAACAAAACGGTACTGAGATTTAGAGAGATTAGGAAAAGAGGAGGGAGGAAAAATAGGATTTTGACTCAACGTGGCTTTCTGATCTGAGAATAAGAGGTTGAGGAGCTGAATTAATGGCTAGTGGAAATGCAGCATCATCAGCAGACCACAAAGATTTAGCAATTTCAGGGGGACTGAGAATAAACCAGAGTTTATATGACAATAAATGTTACCCACAGAGTAAATCTAAATAGTGGGATCAGACAAATCTGTGTCTGGTGTTTAGAATAGCAAAACCCATTCAAGAAAGCCAAATGGAGAATGTTCTCCACATGACAACTGACAAAGCAATGAATCTGACAAGAAGCCCTGCTTCATCTTTGTAGTGCAGTAATTACAGACTTAGAGCTCCAGCTTCTCCTACGCCAAGTACTGTAGCTCCACAGTGTTTCTTAGGGCCTTTTCACACCCGAAAGTCTGAACCAAGGTTCATGTGTTTGTTACATTGTATACATTTGATCTGGTTAGTTTTGGTTTCACATTGCAATTATGTGAGTATACTAAAGAACTTTACATGACATACCTACATGCTGTCATCGTCACCTACATGGGCTGTCTCTCCCTATACTTGACACTCATTGTTTGTAGATGGGCATGCGTCTGATGTCGGCATGTTTTCATTCGGCAGGTACTTAGCCTTCTACCACCATTTGAATTAATGGAGAAAAATGAATGAACAGATTAATTTAGTTGCCACTATAATATTATTATTATGGTATTACTTTATCTTCAGGGGCCATTGCTCTCCTGTCCTTTCATATCCTTTCTCTCTCATCCTCTCCGAAAATACCTGGAAAGTGTTGGCATTTTATTTCCAGTTTACCTTTTATAACGTTGTCAAACCATATTTCAGTTAAAAACTTGGTCTCCTCCTCTCCCCATGTCCTACCACGGCTCATTTTTCCTTTTTCCAGTTTTGACGATAGCCTGCTGGAACTTCTTGTAATTGGTCTGAATCATACAAAAAATGTTTTCACACTAGAAACGAACCAAACCAAAGTTAAGTTTGATCCACACCGAGATCACCTCTTTTCATTTCACACCTCTAATTTTGGTTCAGATCAAACTGAAAAGTCCGAAAGTCCGGACCAAATGAGGTAAGTGTGAAAGGGCCCTTAGAGTGCTGAGCAGACCAATTCCTCTCTGCTAATGATCAGCGAACCGGAGGGAATGACGTCAGAGTGAGAAAAGGGTCAGGAAGAGCTGTCACCATTCCTGTCCACCCTAGATATTATCTGTACCAGACTTTCCTCTGGGACTGGGGTCACACATCATCTCAACAGTTTGTTCCCATGAGATGTCACACTTCCTAAAACTCACCCACAATCTCTTCCTCCCTTGAGTACCATCTAACTCTGTCTTATACCTTTATACCTATTCTTTTGCCATTATGATTTCAGATTTACATTTTTTTTCAGACTCAATAAATTGGCAATACCTACACATCTTAAAAATCTTACAGTTTTAAGTGCTGAAGATAATCTTAAAGATCTGGTATTATGGCCTTTTTTTAACACATTTACTGAGTCTATTTTATACATATCTGTGACATTTTATTCACCAAAAGTTTTTTAGTTTTTTCTAAATCCATCTTTCCTTACAACCCAGATTCCCCTCTGTCCTCCAGCAGGCTTTTTCAGAAGCTTTTTGCATCGCATTCTTAATGACCACCTACTCTGATTGGCTGGAGGTGTGGCCCCCATCTTGACCCCAAGCCAATCAGAATACTACCTAATGAATAATGCAAATTCCCTTATGTCATATCTCTACATGGAGCTGCAGCTGGAGACATAAAACACTATATAGCAGTCTATGAACCGGAGTCTGATCATGAATGGGAAGGGGAAGAACTTACTGTTGCACAGTTGAGATTTCTTAAGGATGTTTCAGAATGGTAAGATCGTGTCTAAGTTTCCTAACAAAGTAAAAGTCTTTTTTTCAAACGTAGTTGGAGGTTGCTAGCTTAGCTTTAGCACGCTTCCAGTTTCCTGCTTTGCTTGTCATCTGGCTGAAATGCAAACTCCCACTACAGAAGTTAGGTACGCACTCAGTGTAGCACTGGGCAGCGGTGGGCTCATCCTAAAGCTTCCTACATATTTGTAGATGATTTGACTGTCTGGTGTGATGTAGTGACAGGTTACGCCTCAACACCGCTAGTTCTTGAGCTGTAAATTTCAAAATTTCAAATAACTTAAAAAGACAGATGAGATAGAATTGCGTCATTTTACAGCACAAGAGGGCCCCACAATCACCCTAATCATCTCTAAAGCTATTTTTTCTTGTTTTTCAGCCCTTCAACAAGTGTAGCTTGTTGCATTGTCTGAAATTTGCAAGGAAATTATTACATTAGTATCATAGGACATTACAATACCTGTTTTTCATCCCTCTAACTAATCCAAATTACACTGCACAAATGCACAAATAAGCACATTCTGTGGCAAAGCAAAGGGGCAGAAGTGCATAGACCCAGCTTGGGAGATGACAGGGTTCATCTACTGCCATCTCCTGGAGTAAAAATAGGACTTTAGATTCACTCCTTTGTAGCTATATCAAAACGAAGGTAGGGCTGATTTATTTTAGGGTAATATTTCGTGTTTTTTTCCTATTAATTACATGTGGGATTTGCAAATGAGCACATCATTGTAAGATGTTTAGCTGTATGTGTATGCCCGCTGGATGCTTGGAAGGTGTTTAGGGAATTGTATTTTAAAATCTGGTAGCTCCACATATTTGTCCCTAAAGGGTAAATGTATGAGCATGCATGCTTTTGCTTTTCCCTCTGCTCGTCAGAAAAACAGATGCATTGGTCTGTTGATAATGAACTCCCAGCATCTTACATTTTATAAATGTTTTGTACAACGAACTAAGGTGAAAGCCACTCTCCTTTATTTTTACTCTGAGGTAGAGCAATCCATTTCTCCATTGTTAGAAATTCTTTATTGGTACCACATAAGCCACAAAACTCAATAGAAAACATTTTTTTGACATTGGAAAACTATCATTTGTTCCATCTCAAGGAACAACTGTCAAGTTTTATCATGTACAAATTAGGGGTGTCACGATTTCGATTCTATATTGAAAACTGATCAAAATGAGCATTCGATTTTGACAATCAAAATCAAAAGCAGGATCGACAATTCTCCCAGGGTTTTTTTTCTCTCCAACCCTGCCTACTTGTCTATATGTGGCTCTGAAGAAAAAAAAAAATTTCAAAAATTACACGGCGTAGCTTACCGGTAGCCTGCAGTTGCATTACTTTTCAAGACACCGTGGCCACTGCCAGAGTCAGAGATGGTGGAGAAACAACAAAACTGGAAAATCCTCCTGCTTCCCTGAAGTCACCGGTGTGGCATTTTGCCTTCCCCATGAGTTGTGTACACAACGAACACGTTGACAAAAAAACTACAGTTTGCAGGCTATGCTACACACTTCAGTAATGTTGGAAATATATTGACAAATTCGAACTTCCCGGATCAATAACTCATAAGCGAAATGTTGTTAAACCAAATGATGCCTCTTTCCTACCGTAGTGATGAGCTACAACCCAATTTTCACCAAAATGAGCTGTCCTCTGAGCTGGACTAATAACACTGGTCTATGTATAGCCAGCTGTGAGATGAGTGCACAGGGACCGCCTAAAAAGAGCGACACTTAGTTTCCTTAGTTTCCTCACCTGAAACTCAAACTGTTGTAAAGTACCCATCTGCCATCTAATGGTTCTTCATTTTGTTTTTGTGTTTAATAGTTTGTTCCCAATTGACTGGGGGAATAAGTTGTTGTTACATTTTATATAAATTATTTAAATTTGACAATATGGTCTTATCGTGGTACATTTCAAAAAACGATGACAGTTATATCACACTTGATACCATGTAGCCTATCCTTTTAAAGAAGAATTTGAAAATGTGAATGACAGCTGTCAGGGCGTAAAACCAATGATCTGTTGATTTTTACAAATCGAGATTTAACAACGGCATAGCCGTTAGTGCTGAAAAAGAAAAATGTTTAAATCGAAAATCGAATCAAATTGTGACCTTAAAATCGGAAGTCAAATCACTATGAATTGAGAATTGTGACACCACTAGTACAAATGCAGCACATCAAAACACATGGGCTGAGAAATGAAAGTCCTCCTAAAGCCCCCATGTAAAATTTTAATACTTTAACATACTCCAGACGCACAAGCAAGCAAACAAAAACGTATCTATATAGCCTACTGCCTGTTACTACAACTTATAGTCAGTATAGATATACTGACTATTAGTAACAAGATGATCGCAATCATGGCTGGTGTATTTTAACAGCATCAATAGAGCCTTGTCTTTGTTCTTGTACTTACGAGGATGCCTTTAGAACACAAAACAGAGGCAAACAAGCACAGTTGTAATCAACTTCAAAAGTGGTAGTTGGTGCAAAGCAGCACATAGATTAAGCACAGTCGAGTCAATCAGTAAAGCAATCAACCAGGCTTAAGCTGAAATAAACCACTTCAAAACATGTTTTTGAAAAACTGCATATTCTTGTCCATCATTTGACAAATTGTTATGCATAGTGTCATTATTTTAAGTGAGTCAAATATCTGAACATGCAAAATGTTTGCAAAACCTACAACATGCCATGTACACACTCACAAAAACTGACATATCCAGCTAAACAGAAGCACTTTCACTTATTACAATCCTATTTAATTACATGATTAGTTATTACAAAAATCCCATGATTTGATCTGTTTATATTTTCTTTATCCTTGCATACTGCTTGTAAACAATACAGTACCTCTGTGAGGGAAATTATTGTATGAATATGTATAGGCTAAATGCATGTGTGAACCTGTGAAAGGTTAAAAATGCTTAGTGATAGTCATAGAAATCATGTTTGTGCATCTGAACAGTATGTTCCCGTGTGAAAAAGAAACAAAGAACACCTGTTTCTTCTGAAATAGATCCTGCCATGTCTGTTTGGGTATAATCATGCATAGAGTAGTAGCAACTCACTTGGTGTGAAACAGATTAAGAAGTCTTCACCCCACTGTTCAGGGATCACTCCTCTACAGCAGCTCATATGTCTGTATCGAGTGTGAGTGTGCCATGCTCTCAGCATTAAAGAAAGTGTGACAATACTATATTAAGAGTTGTCTCTTTGCTCGTTCAAGTCATGCACAAGAGGTAAATTGCCGTGACATCTCACATTAAATTGAATTATCTTCTCCTTTATATGTGCTTCCTCTACCTTTTAAAAAAAAAAAAAAAAAAAAACATGACTTCTGTTTTACAAAATCCCAAAGCAGGATAATAAATGTAAAATATATGTAAAGTCAACATTTCATACATGTAGGCTGATTCTAACCTATGTAATACCCTCTGATTTCCCTCCTATTTGTCATAACTCTAATTGGGTTGGAGACATCCACCTGAACAAGATAATTCACTTCTTAGGCACTCAAACAGAGAGAGATATCCTCACAGACATATAAACCTCCCTACCTATAGGAACTGAACATACCACGAACCTCCACCCGCACCCTCAGATCTGCCAGCAGCTATCTCCTCCGGGCCCCCAGTACTAAGCTCTGCACCATGGGGGATCGAGCCTTCTGCTCCGCTGCACCACACTTGTGGAACAGCCTTCCTAACCATCTGAGGGCAGCACAGACCCTTGTCTCTTTTAAAAAAAAATGCCTAAAAACCTTTCAATTCAGAAAGGCTTTTTCATCTTAACTCGTAATATTATTTTCTTTATGTTGTGTGTTCTATGTTATGAATACTGTAGCACCTCACTATTTCAGTTTCACTATGAATGAAAAGTGTGGTACAAATGAAATGTATTATTATTATAATTATAATCAATAAACCATTTACTCCCCCATTACACACCACCCTTAGCAGGGAGCTAAGAGATCGTATAATCAGTAATTTTGCTCTAAATAAATACACAGGAATAACTGTGTATTCCTTGTTGTTTTTCTGCCTGTAAAAAGTAGGTGGTAGAGCATAAATGTGAATGCCTTTTCCATCAAAGCACAGGTACAAGTTTTGGGCATAACTGCAAATGTACTCCCCTTTCTCTCCGCACTGCAGAGACTATGTCCGCTTCCCTAAAACTCCCAACATCCCACATTTCATATTTTCACAGGTGAAATATACAAGTTACAGTAAACAGTTGTTCCACCAGCTGTCTCAGATTCTTCTTCACTTTAAATTTATACTCACTAACTCATTTTACAATTATACAGACACATGGACAGAAATGTGATCCTGGCTGTTAAGAATTGCTTGTGTAATGAGAAAGTCATGAATAATACAGTACCCAAGTAATAACGTCGTCCTTATTAAGCCCTAATGCCCATTAGAAGCTGTTCTAAGTTCTAGCACTGTGTAATACTGCTAATGCTGACCACAAAGGCTCACCAACAGTGAGCAGACTTTGTCCTGACCTGTTTTCTTCTCGCATAACAATGTGCCTTATTGCATCCAATTTCTTCTCATTTCTGTCATTGATCGATGGAGATTAATATCACTTTACTCAATAGTTATTCAAAGCTTGATAATTTCAAGATATACCATGATAAATGATGTGCATTTACTCATTGTTTTTATAATCATAAAATACAGTCAGTGGCTAAAGATCCTGTGATATTTGACATGGGGCAGTCCGAATGAAAGCTGCTGCCTTCAATAAATGCCTTTTTTAACCATGCAGGAAAGCGGACCAAGCCTTGGTAATTTTCAAGAGCTGTGTAGGATTTGGGAGTGACTGCTGATGACATATGTAGTTTCTGACCTCTCAGATTGATATGCGACTTCACAGCGTTCAGGTCTGCTGCCATGGATACTAGGTATCACATCTAACCAGAGATCAATATAATTCAGTTCTCAGCACCCGGTCAGTCATTAATCTTAACATCAAACGTGTCAGTCGCTATAGAGTTTCAGAGTGACATTATCCAATGAGGCATGGCCTAATGAACAGAGATATAATGATAGAGAGAAAGTGAGCAGACATATTCCTCCCACCTTCTTATGCCAGATTCATTTACATTACAGAGGCTTTGGTATAAATCACTTCAGTAGAACATTTTCAGTTTTGAACTTACACACATCTATGGTTGTGCAGGATTCTTTTTTTTTTCTCCTGTTCCCACTGTCAAACACTGCACACAGGCAAAATTCCTTCCTAAACAGTATGATTCAGATTAAAATATTGTTGTTGTGTCTCTTTTATTTCTTGGTGTTTTAGATATGTGACAGATGCAAGTATGTTTTTCAGACTATGACAAATACTCAAGTTTAATGGTGGACCATTCATGGACTCCTGTGCTACAGTATGCAAATTACAATGCCAAAGTAAAATATATTTTACGAGGTAAAATAGTCTGCTTATACTCAGAATAACCTGCAGCTGATGTTTGGCTCTACCAAATGCTTTGGAAGATACTGACACAAAAGAAAGTAAGAATTTTTTAACTTGTTTTTCCAAATAATAAAGCATTTAGGAAAAGTTATTTCCGGACTGTCATTACCGACAAAAAAAGCACAGTCATAAAAACAAACAACAATAGATATAATCTTAATCTCCTTTGGTTGTACAATATACATTGAGCTATCATCTGCGAGTTCTGCACAACTTTCTCTAAGCCTTTGTAATAGATGTTTGCTTTACAGCTCAGGGCAGCTTACACAGAGTACACATGCTCACATCTACACCCATGGGGATAGATTTGGGTATGGACAGTAGGCATCTCAAACAATCTAGCCTCTTTAACTCCACGTAATGATAACGGTAAGATCTCTGCAGAGTTGCCTGGTTTGTGTGTTTTCTGCAAAAGAGTGTGCTATTATGATAAAGAGTAAAAGAGCAGGATATGTGGATACTTGACCTGATGATCTGGCAGCCCTCAACTTCAAGCTGTACACATTGTCGACTAGCAAGCAGCCCAGCAGCAGCAGCAGTAGTGGAGACAGTGAGGTGAAGAATCTGAAGCGGTTAGGATTTATGGTTTAAACGTTCCAAACATCACAGAACTGAAAATGACTTCACTGGACAAAACTAAGATCATTTGATATTTTATTTAATTCCAGGTGTTAGGTGTTAGCTAATTTGTGATTGTTGTTCAGACTTACTGTTTAATTAAACAAAATGTTTAAGCAAAACGTCATTACTGTTGGAGAAAATTCCTCCCAAAAGGAAATTAAGATATCAGGTCCTTTTTAAATGAACCAAAGTGTCAGTGAGAGTTGAGTTTAGTTAATAAGAACGTTCTGTAATCAATCCAAACATTAATCTTTGAAATTAGTGGGAGATATATTTACTATGTAATGTCATCTCTCCCTTTTTCCATGAGTGGATCAAGAGCAGAGTTATTATTGCATAGGTGTCATTAAGACATGAACATTATTTATAAGATAATTAGCCACAGCTTGTCCAACTGATTTGTTTGTGACTGTCAGGCATCAATTTATTACAAAAATCCAGTCAGCAGCAGCCTGAGCAGCACAGAGACACACAGACAGGTGAGCTCTGATGTCACAGTGAAAGATCTCGCCATATGTTCAGAAGTTGAATGGAAAATAATAAAAATAGAAGTTTTTGAGATGATTTAAAGATAGGTTTGAGCATCACTGTAGCTCTGTCATGAAAGTCTGGACTAGTCGACCAAATCCACAAACTGAAGGAAGGACAGAATCTCAGGTGAGGTTTGAAAACCTTACAACAGCAAGTTACAGAGCAGCACATTACCGGTTTCTATACATTTATTTTATTTTAACATTTATTGTGACAGTCTATATTATTTTTGTTGAATTTTGGCCTCAGGTTTATAGTTAAGTAGTCTATCAAAAAAATTAAAATGTAAAAATCTGAGAAAAAAATCATGATAGTTCAGTTTCAGGCAAGTCAACAAATGCATATTCAGTAAAGTAAACATTTTGCTGAGTCAGGCTCCTTATGTGTGTGCACACAGTTATTTTGGCCGTCTGACAAAAATTTCCTACCAAAGTTAAAACCAAACTTGTCTACACCACATTACAACTCAAAGTTTAAGTGTCTTACTGAGACATGTAGTGCAGTTAAACTTGATTATGATCGTTTATGGAAAAGCCGAAGTTCTGTGTTGACAAAATAGAATGATGACAACCATGACAACCCGGAGTTGAGACCAGGAGGCAGAGCTGCAGTCCCACATACTTCTCTGTGCTTCCATTAGAGCAGTTACCCACCCAAACCCCCATATAAACTGTGTCTTCCCCCAACCACTTAAATCAGTTAAATCTAAAGTAAAAAGAAGAGTTATACATAAATGTCTAATAACTAATAAATTAACACCATCACTGCAATAGTACAGCAAAATAGGAGAATTAAATGTGGATTCTTAAACACACAAGTTGTATTAATAATCAATCTAATATCAGATTATCATATTGATTTATTTTGTTTTACTGAAACCTGGCTGTGTCATGAAGACTGTGTTAGCCTAAATGAATCCACTCCCCCCTGTCATATTAATACTCACATTAGAGTTGCAGCCATTCTCAACTCAAGCCTAATAAACAACCCTAGACCTAAACTTAATTACAACTCATTCAAAAGGCTTGTTCTTAGTCTTTCACACCCAACCTGGAAAACACAGCCAGTTCTGTTTGTTATAGTGTACCGTACTCCGGCCCCTTACTCTGATTTTTATCTGAATTCTCAGAATTCATCAGCATTGAATTCAATGCCATATCTAAATACAACAGAAGACTCTTATGCTAACTTTAGTCCCTCCCAAATTGATCATCTCGTTGACAGTGCCACAGGGTCACTGCAAATGACACTTGACTCCATCGCCCCTTTAAAAAAGAAGATAATTTTTTTAAAAAGAGGTTAGCGCCGTGGTATAAGTCCCAAACCCGCAAATTAAAGCAAACATCACTACTTTGAAAGTATTTGGCATTCCACCAAAGTGGAATAATCTCACTTAGTCTGGCAAGATAGTCTTAAAACATATGGGAACGCCCTGTGTAATGCTTTAGCCACCTATTACTCATCATTAATAGAGGAGAATAAAAACAGCCCTAGGTTCCTTTTCAACACTTTGGCCAGGCTGACAAAGAGTCAAAACTCTATTGATCCATGTATTCCTATAGCTCTCAGTAGTAACAACTTCATGAGCTTCTTTAATGATAAAATTCTAACTATTAGAGACAAAATTCATCACCTCCTGCCCTCAACAGGCACCGATTTATCCACAAACACGGGAACCTTAGAAACATCTGTAAAACATGATATATATTTAGACTGTTTTTATCCAATCGACCTTCCTGAACCAACTTCAACGATTTCTTCATCTACACCATCAACCATGCATGTTACTAACTTGGCTTCTTCCCCAGAGTTTTTGTACTTTCTCGTCTCGCAGGTTTCTATTGATCATCATTGCAAACCGCCTGGTTATGGATCTCAGGCTTCCATGGACTGTGGCTGCGGACCCTGTGCTGCTGTGGTCTTGCTTGACGCCCACACCTGCTACTTTTATTATCATTAGTCATATTTCTATTATTTTTATCGTTGTTATTGTTATTATTATTGTTGTTGTGCTTCTCTGTGTGTCTCTTTCCCCTTTCCATCTCCTCCTTTCTCTCTCAACCCAACCGGCCAAGGCAGATGGCCACCCACGTAGAGCCCGGTTCTGCTCAAGGTTTATTCTCGTTAAAGAGGAGTTTTTCCCTTGCCGCTGTCGCCAAGTGCTCGCTCATGGGGGAATGTTGGGCCTCTGTAAATTAAAGAGTACGGTCTAGACCTGCTCTGTGTGCAAAGTTCCCTGAGATAAACTTCTGTTGTTATTTGGCGCTATATAAATAAAATTGACTTGACTTGATCTGATTATTTGCCATCACAGAAGGTTAAAACTAGGGGTGTAACAGTATACCAAGTCCACGGTTCACTATGTACTTCGGTTTTGGGGTCATGGTCGGTACTATTTCAGTACAGCAGGGTCACAGAGAGGGAAGGGGGACTGGGAGGCACAGTATCATTTCACTACGGAGATAACGGAGCATATTTTAATAATAGTGTCCCACTCGGTCAGTGTTATGGTTCTGTCATTCATCATTCTGACCGCTGGGTAACCCAGGCACCCTTGGCTAAGCCAGCTAACATACCCATAAGCATGCTAGTGGTGTGCTGCCAAAACGTTCTGGCTGGAACTCTAGATTTGCTCTAGAATTATTGTTCCGCACATCGGACTAAGTGGATTATTAAACTATTTTAACAGTAATTGTTTGGGTCACAGAGTGTATTCTTCGTACAACTGCATGCACCAAATCGTAATGTCCGTACCGTGATGGTTCAGGACAAATAACAAATACAGTTACAACCTTAGTTAAAACCAAAATAAATTACTTATTTAAAGTACAGTCATAAAATATCTTTCTTTAGTGAAGTTAATGTGTAGCCTGTGTTTTTCTACACATACGCAGCTTGCTAAGTTAAAGCCCTCGGAGGTTGTGAGAGCATCTCACTCATGCTGTTCTATCTCGGAGAGAGCTGTGTGAGCCCCTCTGCTCTTGGCATAGTTTCCTTCACAAAATGTAAACACCTGCATCACTGCTGTGCTCCCACTAATTAAAACTCTGTCTGTCTAATGAGAGCCGTGCCTGTCAGGCCCCACCACATACTCAATAAATCACTGCTCTTCAGGACTGCTTTATACCAACGTACGGAGAGGGATGTGTGAGTCTCTCGGATATATGCAACTCAGATATTCTCTCCTGCATTCCTGTTTGTTCTCAGCATTCTCCATGAGAATTCATTGTCTTCTTCACTACATCCACTGAGTCATAACATGTGCAATGTAGAGTGGCAGCTAAAACTAAATCTTCTGTGTTGGTGGCCATAGTTGCTAAGCACGATTTCCGTTGACCTAGATGCAATGAGACAGCTCATGCAACCAAACTAGAACTGTCCACTTAAAAAAGGTATACTGTGTAAGATTTATGTAAAATAGTACCCCTGCCGTTTCCGTGATCAGTGATAAATCTAAATCAAAACAAAGGAGAACCTCCATCCACGACCCAGACAACTAAATACATTCTCCCATCAAGCCAAACAAAGGCTATCAAAAGGTTCAACACTGAATAGAAGTAACATATAGTATACTGAGTGACCAGAGCAATAGAAAACGCTTTATGTTGTAAGGCAATCCAATTCAATAGTTCTGTAATAAATATTATTTTATAAACAGCACTTTTAAATATTACTTCAAACTGTTGTTGACATATGGTCAGAGAGATGTGGATGATTCCAAAAATTACACCAAACAAGTGATGCATACAGATCACCCCCCACGGATCAGCATGCATGTGAACCGCGGATTAACTGCAAAATTTAATGTCTCATTGGAGACAAAGTAAACAAACTGCTGTAGCTACAAGTCATGGACAGACAGCGTGTCACTAACAGGGATTTTGAAGAGCAACAACCAAACCAAACCTATTTTACATTTTGTTTAGCAATCTAGCTGCTAACTGACATCAGCTGTGCACTTTTCCCCGCTGAATGTTTGTTTGGTGACTCATTCAACAAGCTAAGCAAGACAAGACATGTGTTCATGTTTGTAAGTTATTATGAAGTTTTGATGATGTGGATACAGGCTATTGTTTTATTCACTACCACGATTAAAGGAAGAAGGTGTCATGCCAAATATTGCACTTTTTTATTTAATGTTGTTTTCATTTAAGACCATGGGCAGAAGATCCTTCCTTTAAGTGTTTTACAGAATAAATGGAGAGCAAAGTTATATTTGTCTCCCTTTTTTTTTTTTCCTGAACCAAAAAATCTGATCTGATCCATGAATAAAAACCATGATACAATCCAAACCGTTTTGTCATCCGTTGTACCCCTACACCAAACCGATGCGGTTTCACATCACCTGGTAAGTGTGGCAATGGTCTCTTAAATTTCATTATATTACCATATTATTACTGCCAGATAAACACTAAAAGTTACTGAAAACATAGTGTGGTTGATATATTTTATGCTGAAGGCTAACCTCATATTTGATGGTTACAAAATTCATGACAAAGCACAAGAAGGTAATGGGCCATTTGAGATGTTTGTAACCTATTATCTGACAGCTTGAAAAGGACTGTCCTTAATGCTAAGAAGGAAAAGATGATGAGGGACCAAACTGGATTCATTCACCCACAGTAATGGCTAAGTGTCCAATTCTCTTATGTTGGACAAAGCAGTGGAAATAGCTCATTCTGATCAAATAGCAAAGGTGCAACTAAAAACATTTGGCAGTGCCAGTAACCCATATGAAGACACCCTACATGAAATCAGTAAGCAGTCTTCAGTGTTTCCCCTATATTCTTTCAACAGCGGCGCTGCTAAATGATGAACGCAACTCCTAAAATTAGAGGTTGTACATAATAATCACAACAAACCTTGCACACCTCTTAGCTTTGAGGAGCTGACCGGAGCCAGTGGGGAGAGAATAGGAACTGGTAACATGTATGGTCACGCAGTAGCCTCTCTGTCTTCTCCTCTGTTCTCCGTGTTTGACCAAGGGTGGTGCTCAGCTCACACACACACACACACACACACACACACACACACACACACACACAAAGCAGAGAGGCCACGGTGGAGATAGTGAACCAGGTGAAGTCAAAGAATTGACGACGACTATGCTGGTTAGCAAATGAGAGTAATTTATCAAACCACTTGTTCGACAAGCATAAACATGTAAAAAAGTGATATTTTCAACTGCTTTGCCTGTAGTCTCTCATCCACCGCTGGTATGGACTAAGCAATTGTAATGAACAAGATAAAACAAAAGCTGTCTATAAGTAGCTGCTGTAAATGTTTAGCTTAGTTTGCAACATATACTGAAACCAGTCAAATTCTTGGAAACTTAGCTAAAGGCTGAGACAGCAGCCTACCCTCCCATACTAGCCCCTCCCCTCTCTACCAGCAGTACCTGCAGTGAATCCCAGCCTGTTCTCATTCACAACTTGTCAAATATTGATGCTTTTTCACGCCCCTCAGTCTCACTATTAAATACACTGGGTACCCCTTAGCGTCATGTTTTAACGTGCAAGGTAGTCCAATAGACTTCTATAGAACTCCCACAATATCTGAAATAGGCCTAGGTGCCATGAGACCAATGAAATCTGCATAAAGTGACAAATGTCCTTATATGAAAGATATTTCCAAATTTCACCAACTGCCGTGATACTGCACATTGAAAAAATGTGTCTAACCAGATGGGTTCATATTGGAATAAGTTGAAAGCCCGGTGCGTCTCATACAGACACTAGAGGATGCCTTTTGCGTCAGTATCAGATGCCAAGGGGTGTAACAAAGCATCGGTATTTGACGACCTAGGAATGAGAACGGGTCCACATCAGCAGCAGAGGGAGGAGGACAGGATGAATGACTGATACTGACTGATTTCTGTGTTCTTCATTCTTTCTAAATTTCACTCAGTATTTTCATGTCAGGAATATTATTTATCTTACTGACATTTTAGATTTGTTTCCAGTGAGATATTGTTGAGTTTATATGATGACTTAATTGTTGTTAACATTACTGTTATTGCTCTGGGAACAATATTTAGGTGTATTTAAAATATAAAATCAATTCTAATCCTGTTCTGAATTAGGATTTCAGGTCATAGTGCTTACTTCATCAGTGAGCATATTGGTTTCACTTTTCTTCTTGCTAATTTCTGAGTGTACTGTGAAAAACTACAATCTGTGTTTTTAATAAATATTGTAATGATGATGGTCTGCATAATTTTATAATGCATAATTTTTAGTCAAATAACATCACATTTTTTTCCCAACTGTGTTCATTTTTTTTTACATTTATTACAATGACACTTATCTGGACCTCCAGAGCCATTCATGTGTCAAAAGCTCCTGTAAATTATCACACACGACTGTGTGGACATGGATAAACCTATCTGGAACAAATCTAAGCTAGTTTTAAGTTATCCCACTGCCAGTATGCACAAATACAGGTCCTGGTGTCATGGGCTCAGCGTGTGCACAAAAGCACCACTGCTGAAAATAATCCTAAGGGAAACACTGGTCACTTGTCTTCAGTGAACTGCCTTTCTCCACAGGAGGGGTTCCAATCATGATTGTCAATTTTACATCTTACACACGTCTAACTGCAGAGACATAATTCTATTTTAATCAATAATTTACACAGGCTGTGTAACGGCTTGCATTTCACTCGTAGTCTGCGTGCAACCCACAACAAAGATTTGTTTACACGTAAAATTTATTTTCTTCCATTTTACATGTGTAACTACAGTTATTGTGTATTGGGCTCCGGGCGCTGCCAAAATGTGTATGAACTACACAGCATTATTGTGCCTGAACACATCCTGTGTAAACACTGAGGACTGAAGCTACTGCTGCACTATGGACCTGCTGTTTTCACTATGCCACTATGCCACCTGTGTAGACATGGTATGAAACAAAAAAAAGACAAAGCATACAGTGACAAGCCAGAAGAGGTAAATGATTACTGTGGTAATATAGCAAATGGAGAGTGAAAAAAATGTTGAGCCAAGGACAAGCAGAGCAACATGTGGCAAATTGAAAAGTTTAAATTCTAAGAAGTATGCCATTATAAACAAAGTAAAGGTCCAGAATGCAAAGTAATCCATTGCATTCTTTGACTTCTGAGGTCTGAAATTTGGACTCATTCATTGGTTTAGCCTGATGCACAGTTCATCTTGACCCCAATGAGTACACTTTGCACTATGAAGGGTCTACTTAACATGGTAAACCTGCAAATCATTGCAAAAGTCATAGAACCTACCAAATGGGTTAATTAAATGATGGCAGCAGAAGAACCCTGCCAAGGCCAGCTCAGTCTATCTCAGCACTAGAGAGAAAAAAAAAAAAACACGTCTAACAGCCACATTAGAGGTCGACCGATGTCTGTGTTCTTCATTCTTTCTAACCTTCACTCAGTATTTTCATGTCATAAATATTATTTATTTTATTGACATTTTAGATTTGTTTCCATTGAGACATTATTGAGTTTATATAGTGACTGTGCTGGTGTAAACATTACTGCTGCTGCTCTAGAAACAGTATTTAGTTGTATTTAAAATATAAATCAATTCTAATCCTGCTCTGAATTAGGATTACTTCAGGTCAAAATGCTTACTTCATCAGTGAGCATATGGTTTCACTTTTCTTCTTGCTAATGTCTGAGTGTACTGTGAAAAACTACAACCTGTGTTTTTAAGAAATATTGTAATGATAATGGTCCAAAATGTTGTGAAAATGCATAATTTTTAGTCAAATTTTCTTCAGGGAGAACCCCAATTCTAATTCTGTACTGAATTAATTCTTTTTTAAACTGATAATTTTAAAAAACCCAATTCTTTCGTAATGAAAAAGAACCAGTAACAGTATTGATAAAGAACCAGGCTGACAAGAGTATGGATAAGATAAAGAAAATCCTAACATACACATCCCTACAGCTGGTTAGTGGCTTCGCCTTGTCTTTGGGAGGATGAGCAGGTTTTAGGTATTTATTTTATCTCAGTTTCTAATAAAGTAAAAGACTGTTCATTTCCAACAGTGTCGAAATTTTTCACACATGGGGGGTGTGATATCTGCGGATTAATTGCCTGTCAGCTTTTTCCTGCTCCAAACTATCGTTATTATATGCACCATCGTCCATCCTCTGGGCCATCTTACCCTTTACCAACCCTCCTTGACATCATAGCTATGCTGGTAAGAGCATCATTTCTGTTTTATTGATACCATCGGGCCCATGTACCATAAAACTAAATAAAGGAATCATTCACACTAACCAAATCTAACAGCATGAGTGGATGCTAGGGATGGGCATGATTAATCGATGATCGATTATTGATTAAGAATTTTTTCGATCACGTGGAATTAAATTGATTTAACATTCGTATCAAAGTATGTTATGTATGTGTACGTGTCTTGAAGTTGCAATGAATTTCACTACGTGCTGCAACCAGCTGGGGGCGCAATTTAAATTTAAGAGGGAAAATTAATACTCAGTTGCCGGCGAGCTGCCGTAGAAAGTAGACAAAAGTAAACATGAAGAGAGCCAAGCGAAGTTAGGTGTGGGACCATTTCGAGCTAAAAAACAACAAAGCTCACTGTAAACCTTGCAATGCCGTGTATGCCTACAACACAACAACGACCCCAATGATGTACCACTTGAACAACGTACACCCGACACTGGTTAATGAATCCTCTCAACCTACCATCACCTCAGTGTTAGGAAGGAACTGCGATGCACAGTGGGCAGAAAAAAATCACCCAAGGGATCTGCAAACTGATTGAGACGGATATGCTGCCCACAAGTGTTGTTGAAGGCAAAGGTTTTCGAGATCTGATTAATTTTTATTGAACCAGCACACTGCATTCCATCCCAAAGAACCATCACCAGGCTCATAGAAACTCGCTACAAAGTACTGAAGCAGGAGCTGTTAAAAAAGCTAGCCACCGCTGACAGGGTTGTTTTAACCATAGCCTGCTGGACCGCCTTAACAGTAGAGAGCTACCTCACCATCACCTGCCACTATATCGGCGATGACTGGCAAATTAACTCAGCAGTCCTGCTCACTGAAAGCCTACCAGGCCGGCATACAGCCAACCTTCTCGCTGAGAAGATGAATGAAGCTGTAGAGCAGTGGGGATTTGAGGGCAGAGTTATCGCATGTGTCCACGGCAACGCCACCAATATCATCTGTGCCAACAGTCCTACCAGAGTTAGCTGGGTTTCCGTTGCCTGCTTTGCACAAACCCTCCAGTTGGCCATCAACGACGGATTTGCACTATACCTGCATCGGGTAATCTCTGCGGCTGGCAAACTCGTTAGCCACTTCAAGCACTGTGGCAAGCAAAGCGCTGCAGAGAAAACAGGAGCAAATGGGCCTGGCAACCCACCGGCTTATACAATCATATAAAACACGGTGGAACTTCGTCTGTGAGATGTTCAATCGGCTGGTGGAACAGCGGTGGGCTGTTGTCACTGTCCTGTCGGATCGAACGGTAACCAAGCTTCAAGATGCCAGGGTCCTGGAGCTGAAGGAGGAGCACCGGAAGTTGATGGAGGACACACAGCCTGTGTTGGCAGCACTGAAGTGTGCCACCACCGTCATGTCTGCAGAGAAGGACGTCTCCATATCCAACATTTATCCCGTCACCTTCAGCCTCATCAACACCCATCTCAAGCGCAGAGAAGGAGACGGGCCCAGAGTCATCGAATTCAAGGCAAAAGTGCAGTCGTCCCTCAGCAACCGAATGAAGGTACGCTAAACTATTTGGTTGACATTATTTCCATAATAAATAATCAATGATGACTGGACTGGAGTAGGTCAACTTACATTTACATACATGTCTTTTATCTGCTTTGCCTAATGAGATGAGGCATTTTTTCTCATAATTTATTTACAGGTTCAGCGTGATGAGTTAGTGTCTTCCATCCCCATGATCACATCAATGCTGGACCCTCGTCACAAACATCTAGGCTTTCTTACACCATCACAGAGAGCGGCTGCAAATGCGAAACTGGTTGAACTTGGAGAGGCGGTGGGGTTGAGACAGTCAGCTATCCCGCCGGCTGGGAGAGATGAGGCCGCGTTGTCCGACACAGACACAGGGAGCTTAAACACCAGAGCCGCAGCTACACAGGCCTCTGCTATGGCACTACTCCTCAGGGAACAATACTCCACTCAACGCAACACTGGCATTGAAACAGAAGTTCTGAACTTTCTGAGGGAGACTCCCCCATCCCTTGATCGCAACCCTACAGACTGGTGGAAAGTGAATGGAATGAGGTTTCCCAGGCTTGTAAAGTTAGCACGTCAATACCTCTGCATCCCCGCAACGTCGGTCCCTTCGGAGTGGGTGTTTTCAGCTGCTGGACTAACTGTCACCAGGCTGCGTTCGCCACTGCGTCAGCCACTGTATTTTGGACATCACCTCACAGCTGATAGCATAAACCCTGGATTGAAGCTGTAAAAGACATGGAACCACCCAAAGACAGAGGTGAGCCTGGGAAAGGTTCACTACAATGTATCCGTCCAAGTTTGCACCCTGCCTCTCTGACATAAATACACCAACTGCACCATTTTTTGAAGAGAAGTAAGTAAGTTCACTTGGGATACACAGCACAATGTATGAAGGAAAATGAAAGATCTCATTACTAAAGAGCCCAGACCAGCTCTATAATATTTAACCCCATCAAAGAGCTAAGTTGATATATCAAAACGGATTAGGCACAGCCTTATGCATCCAAATCACCGACTGACTGTGAAGTCAACTTTGTAGACTGAGAAAGAGCTTTATGCTATCTTGTTTCATTCTACATGTTCCTGCCATGTTTAAGTCTATCATGCCCTTGTGGAGAGAAACTTTTAAACACTTGACTCTATCATGTGACAGCACCATGTATTACTACTGTATAGGTAGATTATGTGCACAGAAAAGTTTGGTCTGTGTTGTGCTTCTTTCAATAACAAATGAGAAGCCTACAATGTATTGAGAAGGCAGCTACTAAATCTTTTCTTCTTGGGGGCTTTTTTCCCAAAATAGTCACAGACTGAAAAGTTACTGGTGCATTGACTAGCTTTTTATCATCATTTTAAATTCTACTTTTTATACCAGCCAAAATCATAGCAACTGCAGTCATATCAAACAACCCACCCATCTGGTAGATCTGAAGATGAAGAGATCATTATATGCGTTTGCCTCCCACTCTTCCTAGAAGTAGTAATGAAGAGGCAATGCACTGTAATGGAAAAGGGAAAACAGTCCACAGTAAAAATCAATAATTAGTTATGCGATGAAGTGATATGGGAAAAAAAACTTAGGTACACATACTTTTGACGCTGACTGATGTTCTGCTATTCTGGTACCATTGGGCAGAATGCACTGAGTGAGTCACTGGTTTAGAAAATGCAGTGACAGTTTAAGTTGCATAGATTTATATATCTATAACAGGGTTAGAAACCCCATCCCAACACACAGAGTCAACAAAAAAAACCCATTAGAGTGCAGCTGCAAATGGAACAGGAAATACCAAATTCTGATTATGAGTATAGACTTGTAGACTTGGCCGAAAGGCCTTAATACTACACGCATTAGATAAGAAAGGCATGAGATGCATGATAAAATCTGAAATACAAATTATTTAGTGTGTAAATGATACAAGGCAATCATATAATAGCTGCTTTGGTACTTTTTTTTTTAATGTGTTATATAGCCTTTTCATCACCTTTCGATTCTCATAAAATTAAAAAGATACACAAGTCCCACATTGGAAAATATACGTTACAAATATGTCATGCAATATAGAGTGATAGGAACCAGCACTTTTGCAGTTGCAGCACTGTAATGGCTGACATTTAATGTTTTCCTAATGGCCTATTGTTTGCTATGTTGTGAGTATATATTTTGTATGCCAAAATGTATTGTCAGTCTGTCTTGTACATGGAGGCTCAACCAGGATGAGGGAAAATGCACTCTGGAGAGAACTCATTTGATTATTGAAAACAAAATCCATAATCAAAGGAACTGAACTCAAACCCAGCCAACATCTACTCCTAGCCCACTCCAATTATAGTCAACACAAACCACAGCATAAATAAAGGGTCTCGGTGTGCCTGTGGACAACAACAAAGGCCAAAGGGTCAACGTAATATGCCTGTCAATCACACAGCATGGTGTTCAGCCCAGGCTGGGTTTAATAAAGCCCAATGACTCGTGTACTGAATAGGATACGACTCCAGGGGCGCATCTGTTATGGATTACCAGGATTTGTTCCGAGTGTATTCAGTGAGGGACTGTGCTGGATAAAACATTTTGATATAAGCATGCTTTAAAATCACCTAAACATCTTTGGGCAGCAAATAATAATAACAGACAAGTAGATGCATCCATAGACAGTTCAGGGTTGATTTTATTCTATTATTTATTTATTTATTAAGTAAATAGTAAATTATTTATTCATTGATGACTAATAATGTTGTTTTTGTCTCTTGTCTTGTGTGTAGCAGTTATTTCTCATTAGCCTAACAAATTTAAGTGTAGGGCTCTCCCCAGGATGTCTGAGTATAATAGAGAGAATTATGTGCACCTACAGATTATGTTTTTAGTATACAGAAATTTTGCACAGATGTTTTTCACCAAACTCTAAGAACCCTCTATGGTTGCTAGCTAAGTCCTCTCACAACACTCTCCTGGTTGTTTCATTTGAATGATGTTAACTTGCTATGATTTGATTTGGAAAGTGTGGCTAGCTACCACTTAACAAGTGTATTCCAGAGTCCTGACCAATCACAGCTAAACAAAAAGTCAGGCAGGATTAAAGTTTAAAAAAAAAAAAACCCACTTGTTTGGAAGGTGGATAATTACCACAAAAGTCAATATAACCTATGTAAGCACTGGACTGCTGCCACTTTTGGCTAGGAACTAGATTTTAGTAGGTAAACAATATTGTAGCAGGTAGTAGTACAATGTCAGGTTGAACTATGTACTTTACTTGTAGAGTTAAGGAGGATAGAGGATATGCCTCTGAATAGCTTCTTCTGTTCTACTGGTAGGCAGAATTTGCCTTCTGCCACAGGAAATGCCACATCCCCTTGTGAATGAGGATGTAATTGCAGACACCTAGAGGATATGATGGAGGTCACTTGTGCAGTATCCACCAAAGGTGGTGTGACTTCTAAATATGATGAGTTTTCCAGGTGATGTTGGAGAAATGCAGAGGCAGTGATGTTACAGCAGCAGACAAATTCTGTTGCACCCCCACTACCCTGGGGTATATGGCCTCTTTTTCTAGTATGCACGTTGTGTCCCTCAAAAGCATGTTTGTTAGAAACACAGATGTACAGATCAGTACACTCTGTGTTGCACTTACTACAGTACACAGACAATATTACTGCATGGATGTTTAGGTATATGTTTTTTTTTACTTGTTGCCAAGTTAAAAAAAATAATAGAATATTTTGTTTTGCATAATCCCTCTGGTACTTTTCAGGAACACCAGCAAAACAATGGATAGCAATCAATGTTTCTGTTTTGTTTTGCGTTGGGGTTTCTTTATAACTACTGCTCAGTGGATCCTTTCGTTCCTAACTTCTTTGGTAATCTATGAAAAGTTAGAGTGAGGCATTACCATTTCTGTTTTACTCAAGGTCACTCTTCTGTATTAGTACTGCACAATTCTGATACTTACATGACTAAGAACATATTTACAATAATGTTATTTCCAAGATGATTCATGATTTGTGAATAGTTATGAAAACATACATTCAACATACACAACACAATTCTGTACCAATAAAAGACATAGTAAAGCATTACGCAGTACAGTATACTGGTGTAAAAATTAATGGTGTGGGGTCATGGTGTGCCGTCTCATACTAGTTGTTAATGTTAATTGTTGTACTAGTGAATGCACGCTCTGTGCATGGCCTTTCTCGTTTAGTATTCCAAAGAGCATTACGAACAGAAAATGTGAGAATACACTTACATCTGCTTCCAGGACAGCTTCTCTCAATGCAGTCAACAAAGGCAAATCACACAAAAACATTAGACAAGACAAGGGAGACTGAGACGAAAGACAGCTAAATATGGAGATAGTGCAGGTATACCTCTGTTCTGACCGGATATCTTTATTGTATAATGACATTTTCTCTGCTCCAATTCACCATAAAACATTTCAAACTTATGTTGATCACACACATTTACACTGTGAGGAATCATTATAACCCTCTTAACGCAGTGGTAAGACACTTGCCTGAAGACAAAGAGACACAGCAGAGTAGTGTCTTTAGCCCTAAAGACTAAGAAAGTAATACACTATATAATGTAGGATATTGACAAACTGTTCCAGAAAGTAAGGGAAAAGGTTGCCTCCAATGTGTTCACAGGGGAGAGGGAAGCCATACAGTGGTGAAAATAATGATGATCTTAAAATAAAGACATCTGGCAATGGTGGTGCTGCTGTTATCTGGTGTAAGAAACAATATATTGATTAAACACACAGAGACCTCAATAAGAGGCAATTCTATGACCTTCTCTCCTGTAATACACTACAACTTATCAAAACTGAACTCAAAAACATATTTACCTCTGCTCTGCTTAAGAAACAGTTCACAGGAAAAGAGTGGGATTTTTTTGGTTGCCATACAGACCTGCAATGGCTACTTTCTATCTACTTTGTAAGACCAGAAGCAGACCTATTATTAGTATCCCATTTGGCAAGCTTGGGATGATCAATGGACCAGATTCAAATACATACATTTTCATATAAAATGTAAAAGACACTCTTTACCCACCTTCAAAACATAACCGATTTTCAAAAGTAATAATAATAATAATTAAGTTACTATAGATATTGAGGCACTGCACAAAACACTGCACATAAAGAAGGGTCAGAAGCAAAAACAGCAAGATTTTGATGTTTCCCCCTGCATTTCATTTTTTGCACTTTAAAATCTCTGTCAATCAATATGAACATCTGCACAAATCTACTATATCTACAATGAACACTGTTTTCACCTCAGGGGCTTTTTTCTAATATTCCTTTTGATATACAGAAATACAGGGTAGATTTTTTGATATCCAGGCAAGAGATGAGCTATCAGGTTGAACTAAGGGGTTATAAAATAGAAGTGTTAGATCAAACTTACTGGAGGGCTAAATCACTGAAAATGAAAAGTGAAAATCTTCAAATAAAAAGGAGTCCCCATAATCAAACCCCAACAGAATGTCTTTTCATTACATAGTACAGCACTCACCAGTATAACATCAGACCAATTATAAAGAAAAATTTGGACATCATTCTCATTAACCCCGCTGTCACCTCTTTAAGTCTCCTATCTACTGTTTTACAAGGGCTCCCACAATAAAATAAAAACTGGCAAAGAGCCATTTCAATTCCTCCACAGCCACTTCCTTGTTTCCCAAAAACCCATGAGCAGCTAATTCTTCAATTGTGATAACATGGCTAGTGACACCTCTCTAAATAATGATTACCTGAAACACAACATTGTTTCCTTTCCAGAGTTTTGAGTGTGGTTGTTTTTGCTGTAAATTGGCCATGCAAACCATACACTCAGAGATGGATGTACAAAATATATAAATATGCAGTTGGATCCCAGAAAATTCACAGATGCAGGTCACAAAGTTCAGGTTATTGAAGTAAGTCGGGGGTGGGGACTGGCAGACTCAAACATTTCCTCCAGCTGGAGACCTATTGATAGAAAGCCTCAGGGCAGCTTATCCTCCAGGCTTGAATGAGGGAGTTGAGTTTTGTCTTTTGATTTTATTTTTTGTTTCCACATTTGGGTATGAAAAAATTTTGGTATGTGACTTCTTTTGAGTGATGCATATATATTTACCTTCTAAGTGTAGATATTTAGGAATCCTAAAAACAAAGGGAATGAAGACATAAACTGGGTGGCATTATTTCCCCACACAATATATTATGGTAAACATAATTTGTAGGATATGTATATATGGTAGTTATTGCACACTGGCTCAATCCTTAACTATGGCACACCATTTTACAGTCTGGGACTTTCAAATCTTATCATATATATTCAGAAGGCAATGTCCCACTCCAACTACCTCACCTTGTCATAAGTGTTTAATGGAGACATTGTGATGTGACCTGGAGTTCAGCCTGTTTCAGAGTCCCACAGCTTGTGTGACATGTGACAAAGTAAATCCCACAGCACTTCTTTCAATAAAGTCATATAAATAGATTTAGAGAGGGGAAAGAAGATTGCCTGATGATTGCCTGATGGGATGTTAACATCAGGTAGACAAGCCATTTATTGTGCCACGGAGAATTCATTGTGGACCTCACAAGATAGGAGATACACTGTTTGTTATTGCTTTGAGCTACAAAGCAAAGCTGCCAATGTCATTTTCTCCAACTGTACTTTGGAAAGACACAGTGAATCAGTCACCACTGTCCCTTAGCTCAATCCAAGCTGTCACAGTCTATGAAAGTATAAATGAGTTATGGGAACATATTAGAGCAAGTATTGTAAAAGCAATCATCACTGGCCAAAGAGCCATCTTTTGAAAGGGGCTTTAGGAGGCAGTGATGTGTTTCTTCACAGTCTCAAATATATAGAGATTAAAAATAAACATCATATAAGCTCCATACACTTGCTGGTTCAATTTGTCTGCAAATCTGATGGGATGGAACAGTTAACAGGAGAAAGAGAGTTGTTGGTGACAGAATGTTATTTAAATGGATGGAATATGGTGGTATAAGATTACCTACCGACCACAGTATTTCTCTGTATAAGCATTGCAACAAATAACAAAAAGAAATAAAATCATAATGTGAGCGAATTTGTCATTTATGACCCATAAAAAAATGGGTCATTAGTTAAATCATTAGTTAAATGTATATTTTTCAATTGACAGTGAAAATAAGTAGGACTTCAGTGTTGAAACTTTTACTTAATGAAATTACATACTGGGCTGCTTATAATGAATACATACAACATTAACATACTGTACTGGAAATTCATTGATTTGTTAAACACGCTGGGTGATACTGTAGGTTATTCATGTCTGATCCTACACCTCAACTGCATGTGCCCCAACCTGCTGATCACAGGAATTATGCTTTAAGGGAAGAATGGGCAATGGGCCTTGGTGAAAAATCCTCACCCTTTGGCAGTGCCCCATGAAAACGCCCCAAACGCTGTACGGATTCAAACATATCAGGGATTATTAAGAGACCTGAGAACAAGGTCAAAGACTTGCAGAAGAACACAGAGCAAGTTAAACTTAACTTCCACTTCATCCCTGAGGCTCTGAAAATACTTAGGAGATAGTTGAGGCAGGCTCTGTTGAAAGCTCCCCCGCCGGCACGCAAAGCTTTACTTTTGATGTTAATTCCTTGAAAGCTGTTTCTTTAGCTGGGGATTAGTGCATGAAGAGCTAGGCTTACCATGCTCTGGCTAATAAAGATGAAACATCTAACACAGGTACTAGTACATACACTCGCCTGGGAACAGTGCCTATAAAGTTGCCTTAATTATAGGGAACTCACTTCGCTTCAGTAACTATAAGAATAGGACGACATTTGTACTTTGAAAATACTGTGGTATTAAATGTTGAAAATCCTCTATTTTCTTTAGACACAAGTCTTGAGGTAAAATAATGAGTATATAGGCACATCACTTTCTTAGCTCATGTGATCAAAGCTGCCTGCATTTCATAGTACGCTCTCAGTCTCACCAGCTTAGGTCTCCTTACCATACCACAGAAGACTGACAATTATGAAGTGTGTCCATTACAGCTGCTGATTAGCCTCCATGTCTGTTCTGGCTTGAGCGACTGTTGTAGCTAATGATTCTGTGGCAGCTGCATAGAAAACCGACACCACAATTCATCTGCATGGCCAAAAATCTCCATGATTAATAGGCGTTTCACAAGAACATTCGCCCCTTTGAATATTTGAAATGGTTCTCCCCATCACTGAGTCCTCTGCTTTGACAGTTTAAGAAGTAAATTAATCAGTCCAATCGCTGCATCCATCCTGCTTTCAAGCACAATGACAGCCTTTCCTTTCATCACGTACTTGGCTATTTTCCAATAATTAATAGCAGGATGATTAATTCCAGTAACCTTTATTTACTAAAAGTATAGGTATTATTGAATGTCAAAGTATACATATTGACAGGAAGACAATATCACCTAATTACCTCAATAAGCTTTATAACCTGCACCATGCATTAAATTTGTAATGCTACACCTTGCATTATATTTGTAACGCTAAAGCAGTATACAGTAACAGCCAATAGAACTCCCCATACACAGCCAATATTTGTGATAAGGTGCTGGTTTGTCGCAGGAATATCTTAGGTGAAGATCAAAATTAACGACCGCACACTGAAATGACTATACTGTGACTTTATTACGAGCGAACAATGCGTTTTGCCTGTAGCTTCTCCAGGTTCGTTCAGTCAGGCGGTTAATTTTGTTCTTCAGGATATAGTAACCTTAAAGCACATTCTTTCATCACAGCTTCAGTTAGTGAAATGTCATTAGTTGTCAAGCAACATTGCTCTACTAAAGTAAATGTGGCTGTTTGTTCAATTTCTGATCATCTTTGTCATTTGTGTCCTGTAAAAACCTCTTTTACAAGGGATATTTTGATTATGGATAAATCTATGACCCAGTTTGCTCTTATGGGAGAAGCATTAATATAGTGTGGTCACGGTTGTCAACTTGCATACAGTTATATCGTAAGGCAGGAAGGCACAATTATGTTAAAGCCAATGAGGTCTGTAAGAGGGTGGTAAATCTTATCTATCTAATCTATAATGATATGGCTGGAAAACACATTTGCCCCACTTGTCATCATGCATATTTGTCTCACTAAAAAAAAAAAAAAAAGAAGAAAAAAAGAAAAAACATTAAACATCTGCATAAAAGACTCTAAGGGAAAATGGTATCTGTAATTTCTGTCAAGTTGTAAATTTAAAAAGTCGTTAATTAAACCATTCATTTCCTTGTTTCATGGGGCTAAATTGCCTCACTGGCAAACATCCCCTCAGAGTTTCATAGTCTATGTTGTAATTACTGATTGTCAGTAATACTGTCCTCACATAATTGCCTAAACTCTGTCTCTCTTTGTAACAAATCTAACATCAAGTATCCTTCAAATTGCATTTTACTTGTCCGTAAGGCATTTTGCAGTCTATGGTGGACTGTTTCAGAATGCTCAAGCACAGTGAAGAGAAGGTGGTTCACTACATGAAATTAGAGTCCATTTCCTGAGGGTTCCGAAGAAAAACAAAAATCATCACCCTTTTGTCACTATAAATGGGCTCTTTGGTGTAATTTCAACATGAAAGCCAGGTACATTTAGCTAGTTCACTCCATTCCCTGGCACCCAGCCTTTATCAGTCATAGTGAGTAAAAAATCTTAACACCTGAAACCCACAATATAACTATCAGTATATACAGTACAATTCATAGCACCTATCATTGACACATATGGCACATTTCAGGGCCATATAGTAAGTTAAACCAGACAAAGATTATCAGCAAAAAGTACACTTTGTGTATTTTTACATCAAGTGTCTAGAGGGTGATGGTTTATATTTTCCTTGACACCTCGGGACTTATTGTATTTTTCAAATGTATAAAACTCATTGCTATGAGTTGCATCACATGAGAATGTAATTCTTACACCCAGGCAAAACAATGGGGAGAATTGCATTACTCGGTGATGTCATCAGATAAGTTGGCATGGAAAGGCGCTATTAAAACAGTAGGGATGAACGTAGCTTGTGTTACTAAGACATGTCATCAGCACATAGGTAGAAGGGATTCTAAATACAGTTTTTCCATCAGGTGCTTAAGTAAACTATAAAAGCTGATTAAGGCCAAATTTGCCCAAATAAACCAGCCTGAATACACTGGGTCAAATTTTTTAATAGACAAATGAGAAAACCATGTGTGCACTGTGTTTTTATTTCTCTTTAAGCTTTCCCCTAAATGTGATAATATATAATGTTAGTTTTGAAAAGGATGAGAAATATTACACTTCTGATGTTATTCAATGGCTTAAAGAGAGCAGCAGACATGTATTAACTATTTACTCCAATTTTCCCTTCCTTCTAGGGAGATGCTTTTTAACAAAGCATCTACTTTAACCTGAAAATTGAAGGAATTCATATGACCATTAAAATTACCAGCAATTTAGTAGATGCAGTTCCATCACAGTTGTCTCCTAAACAAGTCAAATGAACTGGGTCCAAAGCAGGCCATCTTACCCAATCATTAAATAATCCAATGAACAATTCATTGTAGTGCAGGCAGTTTAAACTTTGTGTTGAATTGGTATGTACTGTGTCAGTACATTTACTGAGGTTGATTTAAAAAAAAAAAGTGTTTATCTTTCAGGGGGACAGTTTGCCAGCAACTAATTATAGGTGATACTTTTGCTTGTGTGATAGTGGGTGTTTTACATCAGGTTCAATGAGTCTGGAGTAAGGGTGTGAGTTAAATTACCTAGCTTAATTAGCTTGAATTACTGTAAGAGACTTAAATAACATTATTGGACAAACTGACCTGCATCTATTAAAATGCTTGTTGATTTTATTGAACGGCACCCGGTGTCACATCATGCACACATTAGCTACAAAAAGGGCAGCTTCCATTTGCCAAAAATTCATTGAGTGAGTGTAGCTTATTGTTTGAGGACATCAAGTTAAAAGCTCTGTGACTATTCAAGCTGTTGGTCTTTTAGACTATCAAGGCAAAGTTGCAAGGATCTGACATGGGCATGTGCCTGCATGGCTAGCAGCATCAAAACATCATTGGAGCTACACACAGTATGTACTTAATAATCCTGAAGAAAAAAAAAACAAAACTAAAAAGCTGACATTTTCAATCCTCTACAACAATTGTGAGGGTGCAAGGTTGCAAATACCTCAAAAGTAATAATTCCTTTAATCATTAGTGAGTGAAAATCTTACTTTTAAATGCATCTTACAAGAGGTAGCTATCACATACATAATAATAATAATAATAATAATAATAATAATAATAATAATAATAATAACACAATATAATACTTTTATTTGTATTGAGTACCTACATGATTAATTTTAATGTCACTCTATACGTGGGCATTTACTCATTAAGTACACTTTGTTTTATGTGATAATTGTGGAACGACTGCTGAAATGGCAGCTGATTGAGTACCTTGCCTGTTAATTGCAATTGTGTTTTCTCATGCTGCACAACAGATTGACTTGTTGAGGAGATTAATGTTTTCTTATCTAACCTAGTCCCAAGGCTGTTGTGTTCGAACCAAGTTATTAATAGCACCGCTATTGATGAACTGTCAAATGCTCAGCATTCAGCAGATGGACACTTGTACTTGATAACATGTTGGAGACTAGGGGCCATGTTCCATTTAGAGAGCAAAGGGATGGGTCTATATGTTGTGTATCATACCTGACAGCTGCATTAACACAAATTTAAACTTTGCACATGTTGTTCATTACTGTATGATGTGCGTTGCATTATAAGATTAGTACATCTGAAACACATAATAATGCATGTTCCACAAAGAATTTTGCTTCAGTGTCATTTTTTGAACTAGATAGATGCATTTGTTTTACAGAAATCACACCTTGTCTAAAAAGGAGACAACAGAACGGCAGGGAATAAAAGTGAGCTAACCACCTTAGCAGCTTTAACACTGTTGTCCCTGTAGTAGTGCCCAATCAGGATAAGTGCTTTATATCGATTCAGCAGTCTGTTTCAGCCCCAGCTTTTGATTTTCCCCATTAGGTCAACAGAGAAGGTGAACCTATTATCAGCATGCTTCATCTTGATAACTACCATTTGTTTTTTGCTTGTTGATACAGGTTGCTCCTAGACCAGAATGTGTGTATGTGCATATGTGTGTGTGCAAGAAAAAGAACCAGAGATTGCTTCAATCTCTCAAAGTGTGACATTTAAATGTGCGCATGATGTACGAGATTTATGCGTTGTACTCATCCGTCTCTGATATTTAGTATTAAGTCTGTAAATGCTAAAAACGAAACGAAATAAGATGGAGTAATTTGGAAGACTGTTACGAAGAAGTTGAATTATAATCTCATCAAGAGCCTGTAGAAAATCCTTTATACGTCAGTTCATGTAATATCGAAGGCCCTGGATTTTGAGCTTCTGTCAAACCACAGTAGCTCACTTTTTGCCATTATACTGAGAAAGTTTGACATGTTTTTCAGTGCAAACTTCAGATATTTAATAGTTGCTGCATGTTTGCAATATTTTACTAAAATGTACAAATAGTACTACATCGATTATACCTGGACATAAATGTAAGAGTAAATGGCACAGTGAGTGTCTGTACATGCACTGGCCTGCAAATTGGCACATGTACAATAAATACTATATTGTGTTTGCAGTAACTGACATAAGCCCATATCCTTCATATAAAAACATGGACAATCTAGTTTGAATATACTGATATTAACCAGTATACATGTATTCTGGCATTTAAAGCAAGATTAAAATTACAAAGCAGTGCAGAGAATATTAAAGACATGCAGCTTTACCTAAAATCCCATCTGAATAGGGTTTCAGGCCGACAGGACAAAGCTCATATATTGAATATTAATTAGCATGTAATGGGGATCATTGCCTGCTTAAAACACATTTATGGTCAGCACATCAAAGACAAGAAACAATGCCTGACTTTTATACCCACGTAGTCATATTATCCTAGAAATCTTCTGTGAAAAACATATACTATTAAATGTCATCTCCAGGTTGCTCAAATAAGAAATCAGAAGCTTTCTTAAAAAAAAAAAAAGAAAAAAAAAAAAGAGTGGCCCATGATTTTCTCTGTAACAAATAAGGAGGATAAACATATCAGAAAATATCCTGTCCAGGGATAAAGATCAACAGTTAAAAGTGTCCTGATATCCTTTGTAGTGAGCCACAGCTCCATTTCTTCTTGCTCCAGGGAAAAAAACTGCAGTGTGTCATCCAGCTGAGAGGGTCATTGCTTGCCAGTTGCTCTCCACTGAGCAGTCGCCTAATGCCAGAGCAAAGAGGAGGGCAGGGAGGATTGACTCCGACACTGGCCACCCAGGCAATCAACTGTTGGGGGATTTGTGGGAGGTGGAATTAGTCCATCTCAACTGGCTCTGCCTGCTGCTTCTGCAGCCTCTTCCCAATACCTGTCCGCCTACTCAGCTAGCACTCCAACCTGAACTACATCTCTCAACCGACTGCCTCCATACAAACCCTACATGCTGAATGATCTGTTCTGCTCTTGTTCTCAAAGGGGCGCATCTATCCAGTCAATGTCCACTAGTATAATTGTAATATTGTAATATTTTACAATATTAGTTGTACTTTTTGTGGATAATATTGGACAATGATAACATATGATTATGAGTCACTCATTAGGATAGGGAAATGCCAAGGCAAATCGAGAATTTCAAATGTAAACATCAGAGTAAAAATCGAGGAAAAGCTATGATCCCAACCACATAGACAAGCAAGACCATCTCTGTGTCTATCTCTGCGTCCATCTCGTGAACGTTGCGGGATTAAACATCGGCTGCTAGGGTTGGACTTGACTACGTTGGTACTACCGACTACCTATTCACGTTAGATCAATCAGTGCCAAATTTCAGTACCTTGAGAGCGGGTTGTGTTGTGAATTCAAATAAATATTGATAAGATTCCTTTATAAGCCTTTTGAAATTTCTCTACTGGGTTTCCAGTTTGTATTTTCAGATATAAGCCTTATTTTACTGTTTCCTGATCGAAGCCATGTTAAATTAGCACAGATGAAAACATTTCCTGCTGCTGCTTCATATTAAAGGCTTCCCACTGACAAACTGACAGAAGGCTTTTATTGTGAAGAACTTTTAGGACATGAAATGTGTTTATCACTGAGTTTGCAGGAACTTCGTTAGCGGTGCTATTCTTCAATAAAAACAAGTTGACACCACAAGATGTGGAGATATTTGGAGCCATTTGTTCTGGGATCAGTTAGAAATACTGAAACAGCCACAGTGAGATGTTTAATGAAGAGCTGCAGACAACAGGCTCTTAGTGCATTTTCAGCAAACAGCACATCTCCAAAAGGCAGCCTAAACAACTTATTTTACCTTGTTTATTATAAATTTTTTTGTTTATTTTACCTGACACAACAAAATGTTCTACATCAAAAACATGTTCAAATTGAGAAGTTTGGACTTTTACAACTGAAATTAAATTTTTGTTATTACAGAGACAGTAAAGTACTGAAAAAAGGTACTGTTGGGTACTGGTATCGAATTCGCTACCGGTACTGGTACCAGTTCAAATGTGAACAGAACCCAATCGGATGCCACAACCTGCCACATAGATCTTCTCTGTCAAGCATCCTCCTAGCCAATGTACAGGTGTTTGATAATAAGCTGAACGACCTCCGTGCCTGATGATTAGCAGCCACACATTTCTCTATTCTGTATTTCTCTGTTTAGCGTCTTGAGGTTAGGCTAACCCACTGTTGCTAACTTTTGAGCTAACCCCCTTCCTCCCCCTTGGTCTTGGGATGCTGCAGCATTTATTAACTGACACTGTAGCCTGTACTGTACATTTACTGCCAGACTGACAATTTACTACAACCTTTTCCTCTGCTGCGCTCACATTCACCGTCAGTTTTTGGCCGCTCGCTCTCTCGCTTAACCACTCACTAGCTTACGCACTGCCCTATTCCTTAAAAAGGAGTTACGCTACCTGCAGTTTCCAAGGCAACAACAGTCGTTAACTCATGTTTCGAAACAGCACTGCTCAGAGGCTCCCAATCACTATTGATTTGCGAATGAATGGGTATTCAGCGTTATTTTTGGCATTGAAAAAAAAAATTTGTTCTGGCGGGGGTTCTTATTGGCCTGGCAGCCCGCAAGGCATGTTCTATTACAGGGGAAACACTGCATTATGCATGCAATCGTAGATCACAGACTGTACTAAGTGTGATCAAAAAAGACAATATATGAAGGAAGAACTTAGGAAGACTGGAATTCAGGAGCTCAGCATTAAAATTTAATGAACCCGCCAAGTGGGTGGAGCAGTAGAGTTTTCTTTGAGTTTATGAGACAGACAGGATTAATGAGTAGGATTTAATCTCTGGTCCTCTTCTCCAGGTGGCGGTAATGCACCTAATACGCTGATTGCCAACCATCGTTATAAACCAAAAAGAAGTATTTTCAAAACAGAGTGGTACATCCTGTCGGCCAAGGTGTTTATCTGTGCAGCCAAACACAGCACCACCCCACTGGCTCCACTTAACTCGGCTGCCCGACAGACCCACTACTTCCTCCCACTTTAACTGGAATAACAAACTGGGGCTCAGAGCATTAGGTGCAGCATGGCTGGAGGGAAGCACAGCCAGCTAGCCTCCCCTAGCCTCCCAGCTAGCCCCAGCTCTCCATGTGGATCCAACTGGAGCACATTATTGTGTATCACTAACAATAATCCAATTATTAATGTCATAAATGCACTAACTCATTGTCAAAAGCACACAAACATGTATGAAAAAACAAACAAAAAAAAAACACTTAACAGCACATAAACTACAATTTTATTGAACATGAAAATAATAAACATAAGTGACTAACTAAGTCTGGCATTTCATGGTGATGAAGCTTAAACCCAGGATTATTAGGCTGTACACTACAAACAGTAGTGCACTAAAGCAGACTGAACACAAATGACTCAATACACCTCCTTGGCGGAGGTCTGCGCTCTACTGAGAGCATTCTCTATTTTTTCTGTTTAGTCAAATTAGATTTAAAAATTACAATTAATGAGAACTGGCTCTCTCAAAAGCAGTTTGCAATCTACATAAACTATTAAACTGAAAACTGAAATTTTAAAGTATTGAAACATTAGCATAATTTATCCACCCCCCCCCCCCCCCCCCAGACACACAAACAGATGCCAACAGAATCGGCAACCACCCAGTTGAGGCAGCCTTCCCATCCAGCTGTGTTTGAAAACCATAGAAAGTATGATAAAGATTCAAAAGACGTGAGAAGATTGAACAAAGCAGTAGCTGAGTTTATCTGTCTTGATTAGGTGCCAATGTACAGAGTTGAGAAAAGTCAATTCAGAACCTTGTGCAGCAGTTGGACAGAAAACATTACATGCCTAGGAGAAATTATTTTATGTATAATGAAACCCCAAAGCTGTACACTGAGACCAGGAATGTTATTTAGGCACAACTCACACACCAGCCTTTTTTCGCTTATACCACTGACATGTAGATGAGCAGGGCAGTTGATGCATATATGGCGGTCACAATCCAGTTTATAACTGAATCCTGGGAAACTCAGTCCTGGTGTTTGTGTGATGTATGAACCAAATATAAAGCTGAACATCCCAGTCTCCACGAAGCCCTGGAGGAGATGGTGTCTGAGAAATGGGGAGTGGACATCTCAAAAACGGCCAGGATAACCACTGACAACGCGTCTAACACAAAGGCATTTGACACTTGGAGACCATGTTTTGGCTATAACCTTCATCTGGCTGTAGGCAAGGCTATAGGCCTGGACTGTGTCTCAACATGCTTGTCCAAGCTCCAGACAATGTTGCCTGCATTTTCCAAGTCAAACAAAATGATGAGGAGCTTGAAGGAGAAACAGAAGACCCTGAAGCTATCTGAGCAAAAGCTCAATCACGATGAGCCTACACACTGGAACTCTACCTTTGAGACAGTGGACAGGTTCTGCATGCAGCAACAAGCTGTCTGTGCTGTTTTGGCTGAAAATCGGAAGACATGGCACCTGATGCCCAGAGACTCAGATATTGCAACACTAGAAACTGTTAGAAAGGTCACTGGCCCACTATGTAGCTTCACAGATTGATTAAGTAGAGAGAAGCACCCTATGTTGTCTTCAGTGCTGCCCCTGAAATGGAAAATATTTTCCTGTCTGACAAACTTCTTATTTTGTCTTTCATGTCTCAAGAAAGACAATAAGAACAGGCTTCACAGCAAAATATAAAAGCAGACTGCTGGACACTGTCCTTAACACTGCAACAATCCTGAACTCAGCAACAGGAAGATCAAGGAGGGGCAAAAAAAAAGAAATACAGACTTGAAAAGCCTGCTGTCCACCATCAAGCTTGAGAAGAGGGAGGAGTCAGGAGAGGCAGGTGAGGCTGAGGAGGGGACAGGTCATTCCACATCCCCTGGTCAACTGGTCAGCTGATCAACTTACAAGTGAATTCTTGTTTTACAAACAAATGAAAGAGATAAGTGCTTCTGAAGACCCACTTACCTGGTGGAAGAACCATGCAGCCACCCTGCTTACTCTTGCACATTCTGCCAGAAGGTACATGTGCATTCCAGCCTCAAGCTGCCTCAAGAAAGTGGAACTACAATTCCAAGAGGGCAATACCAGATGCACGTGGCAAGGTCTAAGAACTATGACAGGTTACAAGCCCACTTCCCCTCCTCGTCAAGTGCTGATGTGTCTCTAGAAAGTGAACGAAACAACTTTTATGCTCACTTTGAGGTCATTTGAAGCCAGCAAGCAGAGGTTAATGGTTGGGCTGGTGCACCTTTCAAACCTATCATCCTTTCTGAGCATGACATCAGGAGGGCTTTCAAGCATGTGAACACCAAGAAAGCAGCAGGACCAGATGGTATCAGTGGGCAGGTCTTCAAACTATGTGCTGACCAACTAGCGCCGGTGTTCACAATGATATTCAACATGGCCCTGGCTCAGTCTGTCATTCCCACATGCTTCAAGAAGTCCACTATCATTCCTGTGCCCAAGAAAACAAGACCAGCCTGCCCGCATAACTACCGCCCAATGACACTCACCTCTGTAGTGATGAATTGCTTTGAACAGCTGGTCAAGGATTATATCTGCTCCTCACTACCCAGCACACTGGACCCACTACAGTTTGCCTACCATCCCCACTGATCAATGGGACACACCCCTAACACCACCCTATCTCACCTGGACAAAAAAGGGAGCTATGAGAGATTACTGTTCATTAACTAAAGTTCAGCATGTAACACCATAGTTCCTTGCAGGCTCGTTACAAAGCTCAAGGACCTGGGATTAAACACCTCACCGTGCATGTGAATCCTTGACTTCCTGAGGGGCAGACCCCAGGTGGTGAATGTAGGCAGACACACCTCCTCTACCCTTATCCTTAACACCGGAGCACCCCAGGGCTGCGATTTGAGCCCCCGGCTGTACTCCCTGTACACACACAAATGTGTAGCCACTTTCAACTCCAACACGTAACAATGAAAAGGTCTACCTGATGGAAGTGGATGACCTGCTGTTATCAGGACAACAACCTACTCCTGAACGTCAGCAAGACTAAGGAGCTAATCGTGAACTTTGGGAAGAAGCAAAGAGAGTGGACAGCTTCAAGTGCCTTGGTGTCCACATCACCAAGGGCCTGACTTGGGCACTGCATACTGTCTCAGTGGTGAGAAAGGCAAGGCAGAGACTGTTTCACCTCAGACGCTTCAGGAAATTCCAGGTATTGCCTTAAATTCTGACAAATTTCTACTCCTGCACCATCAAGAGCATCCGGACAGGGAACATCACTGCCTGGTATGGGAACAGCACCAAACAGGACCACAAGGCCCTGCAGAGAGTGGTTCATTTGGCTGAACATACAATAGGTGGCGCTCTACCCTGCCTAAAGGATATTTACACCAGGCACTGCAAAAATAAGGCTAGGAGAATCATTAAGGATCCAAACCACCCAGATAACGGCCTTATCTCCCTGCTGCAGTCGAGAAGAAGGTACTGGATACAGCAGGCAGCACTGAGAGGCAGAGGAAGAGCTTCTACCCTCAGGCCACTAGGATCCTAAATGAGGTCACTGCCTATGGCTACCCCCTCCACCCCCCACCCCAAAATCATAAACATATCTCTATTACTATTCCTATTCTATTTAAACTTTTTCTAATTTACAAATTGAAGGAACTGGCAGGATTACATTGCACTCTGTTTGTACCTTATATGATTACATGTTACAAATAAGACTGATTGACTGATGCACCACCGCTGCTAAAATTTCAGATGATCATTAATATCAACAAGCTACTAATGATTTTCACTCGCACACTGTGCAACACCCTACGTTATTGTGGATTTTCTTTAGTCATCCTCCCTCTCTTCATTCTTCAAAGGACATCTACGTGAAAGGTACAAGAGTAGCGTAGCTCCGTTAAGGAATAAGGCTGTGTGTGGATTTGTGTGTGTAAATGTGCGCGTGTATTGCGCGAGCGGCGAGGGTGAGCAGCAGAAACATGACGTGAACGCGAGCTGAGCAGAGGAAAAGTTTAGCAGTAAGTTGTCAATCTGGCAGTAAATGTACAGTACAGACCGTTTGTCAGTTAATAAATGCTGCAGCTCCTCAAGACAAAGAAAATACACACCTATCGAAGGGGGTTAGCCCTGAAGTTAGCAACAACGCGTTAGCTTAACTTGACAAGGCTCACTTCAGGTGGACTGACTTTTAAGATGGACCAGCAATTCTCATTTTAGTGTCAATCTCAGCCGCTGTCTAACAGAGAATGGAGAAATGTCTAGCCGATGAGTCTCTGTCTTGAGTTTTTCATATGTCCCCCACATATGACAACAACCCCCCCCACCCCGGCTCCAATGCAGTCAACCTAGGGGAAACACTGCATAGTATCAGTGAGATTATGGATCCAATTGAACTTACTCTATTTATTTTTATCTAAAGGCTGTCTCTCTAATACAATTTTTGTGCTCAATTTTTTCTATCATCACTCCAGTAGTTTCCAACCTTTTTGTCTGAAGTACCACCACAGCCCTGTAGATGAGCTCAAGTACCCCTAAACTGACACCACATGCCAAATTACAAATGTGTTAATTTGAATTTATTTTAAACTGGGTGTTATTTTATGCAATAAATTATATTAAAGTGGATACTGTTACAGTTGTTACAATGTTTTTTTCATACAAGACATAGGGATCCTGGGATTGTCTATGTTTAGACAATACCACTATTATTTAGAGTAGCAGAAGCAGAATATTTCGAACCATTTATCTGTCAATTGTCACTTGCTAACTAGTTTTTACCCACGCAGCATGTTGTGTTGTTGTGAACATCGTTGTTAAACTGGGTACCTCCTCAGTGTAGATACTGTATATCAATGTCATCCTGGCTCAGCACAGTTTTCCTGTGCATTTGTTTGTACTATGCAATAACAATGCAAAAAGAATTAAGTCCTTGCATCAGCTTTGACTGCAATACCTATGCACTTTATAACACAGTGGTAGAGGAGTTTGTTATTTTATTCACCAACATTTCAAAACCAAAGTCCTGCTGACAACTGGCAACGAAAACCCTCCTGGGGCAGCAGGTTTGCCCAGAAGTAGGGATGCCGAGTGATGACTGAAAGGTTGCCATTTGATTTCTGGTAGCAGTAACCTGTAGGTGTACTATGTTAGGAACTAGAGGGTGACTGATGTTACATCTACATTACACAGCACCACTATGAACTCCCTTTGAACAAGGCACTGAAGCCCAAACTGGTCCAGCAGTGCTGCAGTAGAGGCAAGCCTGCTCTCTGACCTTTACAAGCACACGTGTCAAATGCGCTATTTGTGTATGTATCTACGAGGGATGCTCCTGTTACTCAGAGTTAGCCGATGTAATGTTAATCTAGGCCTACATCTGGAAAATATACTAGTTTGGCATTCAGCCATGAAAATGTGCCACTTTTCTGATGCAAATTAAATTGCAAAGAGTGGTAATTAATTTATATGTTACAGGCTTTACCTGAGGCATTGAACATTTACAAATTTAGATATTAATCCATTTTGGCATGTTTTGACATTGAGGGATTTCAGCTAATTATAATTGGTTAGATGAAGCACTCCTATAGGTGCTCCAAATACAGAGAGGAAGTTGAGAAGCTTTGGGAGAGATATGTTGTATAGATTGGTACACCTTGTACATATACACTACTCAGTGTTTCAGATCTCTAAATGACACATTTCAATGACTAATCACGGATGTTATACTCAGAAATGCCAATTGCCAGAAGGCTTTTAGTTTTGACAAGTTCTGCCAAATAATCATCAAGCTTTTGAATCACTATGTTGAAAAGTGGCACTGGTATGACATGGACACTAACAAGAACTGACACATACATATTCATTATTTTGGTGTGCAGCTGCTAAAAAAATCAAAATTATTAAAAAATTATCTAAATCTAGTCTCAGCCTATGCCAACAAAGTCATATTATGCTGTATGGTTTGTTTTTAATTTCACTGAATATGTTCATTGAATTATAATACTCATAAATCAACAAGATTATTTTGTGCAAAAGAAACAAGAATGATTTTTTTTCTAAACAAGAACCCAAACCAACATTTATGAATCATAAGAACATTGGATTAATATGTTGCAACAATATTATTTCCTGAACTGAGTATTATGTATTAAATCCTGCTGGGAAAGTGACAGAGTACTATAACCTTAGTGGATAGGTTAGTTGAAAGCTAGATCAGTTAATTGCTAGATTTACCTGATAATCTGTAAATCATACATTACAAGTTGAATCAATGATCTAGCATTGGGATTAACGTGACGTTTGAATTCAGTCACGAAAGAAGAAGCAACGGTCATTTATTTTGGTATGTGTCATATTAGAAATATTTAGAAATCCTCAAAATTTACTGCATTTTCCCTGTGAAAATATTGTTTTAGCTTGTGAAGAGGAAGACTGATAAAACTCTGTCCACATATTATCCATATTCCATTAGAAAAAAGATTAGACAGATGCTGACCTCTACAGGTTTGATTCTGCCTTGCATTCTTGACAGATCCCACCTCACTTTATGGAGCATATTAAGGGGCTTTTATTCAAATTAAAAACTAAACAGTGTTTGTAGGCATGTGTGTCTATAAACTGTGTAGATGTTTCGAAATAGCATGACACTAGTTCATTAAAATGAGCAAAACAATGAGCATGAGGTAGAATAAGAAATGCAGTCTGAGGCACTGATAGATAATGAAATGTCTCACTGGAGCCAAAATGTAGTGTAGTGGAGCAACAGGGAGGCAGACAGCTAAACCAAATAACTGGGCTATCAGCCTCTACTGACAAACAGCCACAAGCCTGACTGAACTGGGAAAAATAGAGCAGTGGAGAAGACATGGTGGCAATGGAGCACAAAGTGGAGATGACAGCCTTTAGGACACAAGTGACAGCAATTGAGGGTAGACTGAGTACAAGTGAGTGTCAGGCAGAGGGAAAAGCCATGCTGGTGCATCAAGCATTAATGGTGACTGGCATATGAGCTAAAGACAGATGCAGGGGTCTCATTCACAAGGTCCTCTGGCTGAAACTTGCTGCTTACTGGTCAACTGAGGAGTACATAATGATGTTTCACTGCACAGGGTTTTAAACCTTATTTATTTGGGGAAAGTATGCCTGTACTTTTCACTACTGCCAAGCTTCTACTTTTGTTCAATAAGGTCCACTGTAACAGTTCATGTTGCATTCCTTGCATAGTGAAACTGACTGTCATGGTCATCTCATTCTTGAAGTGTAAAACAACCACAAAACAGCACTTACATACATGAATCAAATGAACATACATTGACACTGATAATATTTGATATATAACAGTGACTGCTGAGGGACATTCTGATATTAGGCCTCTATTCTGTGCACTACCACTCAAAAAATTTAATTTGAGAAATGAACTAAAGAGTATGGCCTTATATGGGAAGACATATGGGTCCGGCACCAGTTGACAGAAATGGCCAACCTGTCACACTGACTTTACTTTATAAATAAAAATGGTTGCACATTTCCAAGCATGATGGGAAATAAGACGATAAATTGTTATAGCTATAGTGCGTCTGCATTTGACAAGGCAGACAGGACTACTAAAACACAAATCAATTTGAAACGTTACATGAAGTGGTGGTGATGATACATCTACTGTCATCATCAATCACATATTTGTCATGTTTGAAAGAAAAATTACATAATGTAATGCTCATAATAAAAAACCATTAAAGTCAAGCCTGGAGTGACATTTTGGATAAAAGCAAATATTATATAGCAAAGTAAATGGGTGGAATTTGATGTCTTATTGCCATTAAGGTATAACATACACGTCAAAATAAGCAATTCAGCCACTTACTATCAGACCTCTTAAAAGAGTCACTTACTATAAAACACCTAATTCACTTGCCTCTCTGTTGCAACAGATGTTAAATGATTTTGTTTTGTTTTTTCACAGTATAATGCAATAATAAAAACATGTTATTGCATTCTCTCAAGTCCATATATCTTGGCACGTTTAAATTTTACTAATCTGCTATGTACTGTATGTTTTAATGTTTTATTTCTTTTTTGTTTGATTTACTGCATGTTTGTTTTTACTACTGCAGTATGACTAAATTGTAGATTTTTACAACATGGCTTGTCTGCAAGCTTGAACTTGAACTGTTCTTCTTGTAACGTTTAGGATAGTGTTTATCAGCTTGTTGTTCTGTGGTATATGAATATAGCTTTTTATTATAGCCAGGACATCTTACAAAATGCAATTTTCTTCAAAACATAGCAATGTATTCCCTCTTATCACCAGTACTAACTGAATCATTGATGAAAGCAAGGGTCAAAAACACATTGTTTTGCAGAATGTTTTAGACTAGCTATCCAAGGCCTTGCTTAACATAAAGAGACAAACACAGAATACAATAAAAGGTTTTGTTTGTTTTTTGCATGCAGTTCCCAAGGATAAGGGATAATGCACCTTGTTTAGTTACTGAGACCGCCCATGTAACATAATAGCAGCATATACTACTGCATAATGGTTAAGATATGATAGTGAAGTGCCATAACCCAATATTGCCACCGCACTAACTGCAACCACTCTGACAGCTTCAGTTATCATGATTACCTGACACCAGGGGCCTGTGTCACAAAGCAAGTTTAACTTAGTCTGGCTCTCTTTGAGTTACCTGGTTTCACTGTGCATAACATTGATGGCCCTGCATTACCAGAATCACAAAGCTGGTTATCAACTGGCTCTGCCTCTTTTGCATGAACGTGCTCAAAGCCAGATAGGAAAACCCAGATTTAACAGAGTTCTTAATTACAAGCATCATCATCAGAACCATGAGTGGAGAATGTAATGTGACATGAAATGAAACAGTGACACTTGTGGGGAAATGAGATTATTGCAGCAGCAAAAGGGGACAGCAAGGTGAAATACATCACTGTGCAAAGGTTTTCAGCACTTTAGATGTTTAGATTCTTATCAGTTGTGCAATACCATTAGTGACGTGTCTTGATTGATCCCAAATTCATACTGCATAATGACAATGACCCCAAATATACAACCAGAATCATAGAGAACCATCTTTAGAGAAAAGAACAATAAGTCCTGCAACAGATTCTCCTCCACAGAGTCTTGATGTCAAACATCATTGAGTCAGTCTAGGATTACATGAAGAGACAGAAGCAACTGAGACAGCCTAAATCCACAGAAGAACTGTGTCAAGTTCTCCAAGATTCTTTTAACAATGTACTTGCTCAGTACCTTGAAGAACTGTGTGCAAGTGTACCAAGAAGAATTGGTTCCATTTTAAAGGCAAAGCATGGTCAAATTAAATGGTTTGATTTCATTTTTTTATGTATACTGCACTTTGTATGAAGTTAATTGAGTAATAATACCCAAATATTTGAAAGCCATAAATAAGGGTGGGAAATATAATATATATCTATTAATAGGTTTGGCTTTTTCAACATGATCAGTGGTATATGGTACGTTTTCTTTTTTGTTTTTTTGATACAATAAAAATACTTGATGTACTTGAGTGATGTAAGGCTGCTTCTGCTGAAAATGCAGAGAGGAAAATAAGTTTAAGGTGCAGTGTGTAGAATTTAGTGGCAGAACAGACTTGGCAGAAATGGAATATAATATTCATAAGTACGGTTTCATTAGTGTATAATCACCTGAAAATAAGAATCGTGTTTTCGATCACTGAGCCCTTTATACCTACATAAAGAGCGGGTCCTGTTCCACGGAGTCCGCCATGTTGCACTGTCATGTTTCTACTGTAGCCCAGAACAGACAACCAAACACTGACTATAGAGAGGGCCTTATGTGTTTTTCACAAGTTTCAAGGCCACTGTAGGTTCTCCTACACGCTTGGGTGGGGAGGTTGCAATCTGCAACCTCACCACTAGATGCCACCAAATCCTACACACTGCACCTTTAATGTCTGATAAGGTCTATCTTACCAAAATGTTGCATTTATAATTTACTGGGAACTAATAGTGTCAGGATTTTTTTTCTAATAAAAGACAACAATTGGTAGGGCGCCCCAATAGCTCAATGGTTAAGGTGCATACCAAACAACCACAACGTCCTCAGTTCTGTTCAGTTAAATTCAATCCAAAAGGACTGAACAGAATAGCAATTAATATAGCAATTAAAATGCAGTTATAATGGTCCCTAAATTTGTATTTAATATGGTAAACTGTCCATCAGTTTGTTAGAAGCCTTGTTTTACACCCAGACGGGAAAGCCTGGAACAGTGATTCTATTGATCTATAAAAATATCTACTGCTCTTTATTACTAGTCACTTTTTTGTAAACTCAGTACCTATGTGCATATCAGGATCCTGTTGGAATGATGAATCAATTTTTCCTGTGATCTGACTGGTCAGTAGGTGGGCTGTTGACAGGTTTTCATCTAATTAGCTCTGGAGCAGGTTAGCCATGCAGCAAAGGTTGCCATGGTGATCTCTACCCCTGTTAAAAGCAAGCAACTTTTGTGATACCTAAAGTTGAACTCAAAGATAGCTGGCAAACTTTTGTGATACAGGCCCCTGATGAGAAAGATGTGTTACTTGAGGGATGACTGAATTAAAAATCCACAAAATCTCTTTTGTTACAATCTATTTCCAATAGCTATGATCATGATTCAAATAACATTTAAATGCATTTTGTGAAAGCTATAAAAGTCCGTGTTCACTGCACAAGAAGCAAGAACATTTTGGTATTTTATCCCAAAACTCAAGTCAGATTCACCAAACTCTCTTAACTGCATGAACTTGTCGTAAATCGCTTATTTCAGCCTGATGAATGTAACCTGTTCATGAGGTGCGTATTCGTGAGATGTGATCATTAGCATAATCCATGCCCCTAAATGTTGCCATAGAAGTTTCCATGTTCCACTCCATTTGTGGGCAAGTTTCATTCACAAAAAGTTCCTAAAGAGTAAAAACACAGCACTGCTTGAAGTCCTGCTTTCAGAAATCAGAAGACAAATACATAACAAATTTAGGAGTGTCAGTAGTAGAGGATCTGAAACAATTAGAAAATATGAATCCAGCTGCTTTGTCATCAGAACAGCTCTGCACTGTGACAGAAATAAAGAGGGAATGCTTTGACGTGAAGTTAGATGCTAAAAAACATCTTTCTAAAAGGAAAGTGCACCATGGTGGGAGGCGGTCAAGGGATGTGACAGTCACAGAGATATTAGAGGAGAGAATATTATAGTCTGCAGGTGATATTACACTGTCAGCTACAACACAAGATGATGCTGGACAGAAAGCTGCAGAGAGACACAGAGGCAGCTGTCAGAGTGAGAGAAGTTTCCTAGCAACTACTGAAATGTAGAAGTTGCTGTGCCAAAATATGGCCATAAAAATCATAAAATCTAAAAAAAAAAAAAAAAAACCCTTTCATGATGATGAAAATATGGTAAACAGAATAATTATGCATTAAATTTGTTAATGTCGGTATCATATTTAAACAGAGTTAATTCACATTAAAGCATTATAATTATAATTCAAACAAGTGTTTCTCCCCAGTGAAGACAGGCAGAGATGATCTATTCATCACACGTACAACAGGTCTGGACCACTTCAAGCCATACCTGAGAGAAAATTCTAGGCACAAGAAAACTAACGAATGCCACAAATGTTCTTAAATTACTTGTACTGCATCTTGAGAATGAATCTGTTTGAACGAGTGCTTCTTGTATTAGGCTCATTGTGTTTTATTAATCTGTGTTTATATGTTTGTGTGTAGTAGCAGTCCAGGTTTACCCTACCCTTTGTTGACTATCTTGGCCCTTAGTTTGTTTACTTTGAAACACTGACATGAATGAGTCAAGGTGACTAGTCATACCTCTGAGACATGAAAGCTATATGGCTGACGGGATGATAACCCTCAGCAGACCCAAAACTAAGCGAGGAAAAAAAAGACAACACTTTTGGTTAATAATTGTCAGTTATTGATTGTCTGACACAAGAGGAGTGCACTCTTCAGAAGGCTGACATAATAATAAGTTTGTGATAATACACAATGACAGGAGAAATAGAAGGGGCCAAAAATAAAAAAGGAGGGTTCTGTACTAAAATGTGAATAAAATACTGAAATGCAAGAAAAAGTTAAATGCTGAGAATAAATCAGCACAAGAACCAAGATGGTATATGAACCAACAAAGCAAAGCAGAGCCCATGTATTATTGTGTAAATGGCTTAAAATACAGACATTTACAGCATAGTTCACAAGTAGATTTAAAGTCATTAAAAACATGGAGAAGACAGATATGTTTTAAGTGTGCAGGGTCTAAGGATTAGAAATTCAACAACAAAGGACAAAACAAGCTTTAAAGCCTCACAGTAAGGGACACAGTTTTCACAGTCTGAGCCAGAGCAAATGTGATCAGGCCTCAGATTTGCATTCAGTTGACGGTTTTTAATTTACACCTAGCCAAAACTATCCATTCATTTTCTTCACCACTTATCCTCTTGCGCATTGCAGGGGAGCTGGGGCCAATCTCAGCTGACATTGGGTAAGAGGCGGGGTACACCCTGGACAGGTTGCCAGTCAATCACAGGGCTAACATATAGTACAGAGACAGACGACCATTCACACTCACATTCACACCTACGGGCAATTTAGAGTCACTAATTAACCTAACCGGCATGTTTTTGGTATGTGGGAGGAAGCACAGAAGGGCCCCAGCCGGCCGATGGGTTCGAGCTAATGCAGTCTAATACACCAGCCTTGTAATAAATCACACCTTCATCTAGGTTATAATGTTCGGTTTTTGTTTGAACTGTTTTGAAGAGGTGCTGAATCATGTGTGTGGTCTTTTTAGAGACTCTATAATTTGTGGTGCTGTTGATCTGTACTGTGTTATACTGAGAGGTGTTTGTATGATTTGTCCAACCCCATTTATTATAATAATGAGGGTAGACTAATTACCTTTTAGTAGAGTATAGTATTTTCTTGCACAGCTATAATGTATTACACTGCATAGGTTTTCAGTAAATGTAGAAAATAAACTGGCAACTGAGTATACTTCCACAGAAGGACACACATTAAAGTTTCAAAAAGATTAATGGGTAACCTCAGAGGCTGTTGAACAAGGAGGAATTACCAGACTGCTCTTCTATGAAGGGCACTGTGACGAAACCAAAATTGACAAACAAATCCTGCACAAACACATTGTGCATACCCAATACACCACTGACTTATTATTACATCAAGGATTCAACACCACAGACAGCGCCAACTTTGACAGAAAAGCAGATCATGTGGCAAATTAATGTGAAGCACATATTAACCTGCAGCACTACAGAGACCCAACAATGCAACGGCTTAAAAACGGCTTTACTCACCATTAAAATACCTGGAGGAGGCAGTGCAGGCATGGACAGTCTCAGGATAACATCATAATATCCTTGCCTGCAGGTAAGGTCTCTCTGGAGGGTCAGCTGTATTATATGGGACATATGTTTCCATAGGTGTGGCATGGCTCATCTATATTCAGTGAAAATATGAAAAAAGTAAGGGAAAAGAAGCTTTCACATGTAGCAGTGCAGTTACAGTCACAGCACGTTTGAGGAAGTTATAGTGAAAGCTAGGTCCACTAACTTACTTCTGCTGGCGCAGTAACAGTAACTCACTGAAGTGATGACAGGCAAAACAATATCTTTATGAACTGCCTTAGCCAGTCTCTGTCATTATACCATGCACTCAAAAATGGTCATCGTTTTAGTATGGTATAAACCTACTGGGTATGCTGTAGACTTTGGGTGCTTAGACAACTCCAAAATAACCCAACGCCTGCAACAGTAGCAGCCTGTGGGAACATAGGTGAGGGGTTAAACGGGCCTCACCTGCCTAATTGCTAGCCGCCGAGAAGTTAGCTTTGCTGGCATTGTTTGTATCTGAAGTCCGCCTGTTTTCCTCCTCCCTTCCGCCCCAACTGAGTCCTCCTCCATACTGCTGGTGTAAACTTTGTGTAACACGAAAACTTTTTGTGCATATTTGACATTAGCAAGCTAATGCGACACAATATGGCTGGCTGCTGACTTACCGCACGCGCCGGTTTTGTACCGATGAAGCGCGGTCTGAAGAAAGTTTAAATTGGGCCACGCCCACCTGCACGGAAGACCTGTGCAATAAAACGCCACACAAAACATAGCATGTCAAACTGTGGAGACTATTAAAGATATACAGTATAGATGGCGATCTTTGACAAGGTTTGACATCACTATCCTAGTGGAGCAATGTCATTAAGTAGCCTACACAATTAAGTAGCATACGATACGATTTTGAGCTGTTAATAGGCTACTTTACCCCCACCCACATACACACAAACTCAAAATTATGCTTTTCTTTTTGTTCCTACAGTTGGATGTTTGAGCTTCACTGTGCAGAATGATGTATGTGAAGAGTTGGACACTAGAAGGCTGTTTTCATATTAATCTGCCGAAAGTGGAGTTTCTTTGTGCTCATGGAAAATCCAATTTTAAGGGGTATGCCTGCAGCATGATTTGTGATGTCACAAATATTTTGGAAGCCAATCCTGGTCCAATATTCAACTTACACAAGTGTGATGTTTAAACTTGAAGCCTCCAGCGCACAAACACTGAGAATAGACTTTACAGTGAAGTAGGAGAAGTGTGGTGTTAAATTAATGAGATGAAAAATTATTTAATCTCATTAATAGATACTGGATTTTTAATGAGGGAGAAGGAGTAGGTGTCATTTTAAGGATTTTAACAAGATAACTGAACTTTTTTGTGAAAAAAACATCAGACACAAATTGTTATTCAAAGTAGAACATTTTACATACATCTTAAAACATGTCTTTGAGTCATTACATTTTCAGAGGCAAATATTGTACTTTTACTCCACAATATTTATCTGACAGCTAGATTAATTACTTTGCTGATGAAAGTTTTACATACAAAACATATGATTGTAAAATATGATGCATTATGATGCCTGTAGATTAAGCTATCTAACACTAAACAAAGTGGTTAAAATTAGTTAATTGTATTAGGCTATTTACAGATGTGGTCTTCCTACTGTGACATGTCAAAACGTCCTCCAAAAGGCCTATTGCTACTTTTACTTAGAGGCTCTGTGCACCAACACAGGTATTTTCAATAACTGTAGCTGATTAGACTTCTGTTCAGGTGGAAGGTGGACAAAGCTGCACTGGAATTAGGCTACATGAGGTCACAGGCTACTTTATTGAGAGAGATGTCAATCAAGCAAAGTCTGTGCAGGTGCAGTCCTGATAAGTGATCTAGAGGTGGAAGTCATGAATCACTTTGCTGATTCAAATCTCTTTGTTCAGTTCAGCTCAAAAATTTGTTGTTACTGACTTTTTTCCTAAGCTTGACGGTTACATCACCATTCGAATACACTTCAGTACCTACATAACTAAGTGAACACATCAGCGTTCAAATGTACTTTACAACAGTAAGTGAACACATCACTGTTCTTATGACTCCACGTCCAGTGCCGACTCTGATGTCTTCAGTTCAGTAGTATGTTCAGTTTATTATAGTTGCTTGCTACAGAAGCAAGCTGTCACATTCAGTTCTGTACACCAGCCTATACAAGCACTGCACAAAAGTTTAGTATTATTTACGATACAATTATCAGATTCATATTGTTTCTGTAGCTTTAGCAGTCTTTTAATATGCTTTAATGAGATAACATACTGTGAATCCCAGTGGAGCTGACAACAGTGATCTCAGTCACCAGTGAGGGGAGCTCAACTGCTAAAAGCTATTCAGTCAGCGACAATGGTGATTCAGTAGTCAGTTCACTTTGAAGATTTGTTGATAAAAACTCCTTTGTACATGTACTGAAGGTGGTCTAATTAGCCAAAATAATTTAAATTACCTGTGTGGATTTACCATAGGTGTAAAAGGCCTTTCAAGTAAGGATCTGAATACTTCTTACACCATTGCTGAATGTAGACCTCAAACAATTTGTCAGTTAATCGATAAGTTGATCTACAAGCAAAACCTGAAAAATGTTACTGGTTCTGACTTTTCAAATGTCAGAAATTGCTGCTTTTCCCTGTTTTATATGACTGTAAATTGAATAGCTTCGGGGTTTATTGGTCTGTTGGCTGAACAAATATGAAAATGTCACCTTGCGATGGGCATTTTTCACAATTTCTTGACACTAAATGATCAATCAATTAATCCAAAAATAATAATGCCTTGTAATATGTGATTGTTTGAGTTACGGAGAAGGGGTACGGCCATATAAGTGTATACTTCTTCCTACTCCTTTTCAGACATATTTATTTATGTTTATGAGACATAATTTATTGAGAGTTTGCTGGATATGTTTACTGTTCATTTTATTTGTAATTCTTGTCTTGTTTTTGTTTTTTTATTTGTTAAAAAATATAGAACTGGAACACAGCATAAGACTGACTTTGTGCTACTGGCAGTTGCACCAATGTCTAAATGTTTAGCCCACATTTGGTGGGCTAAACATTTAGTTTAAAACAGTACCTTATACTAAGCTATTTTTATTGCTGTGAAACTGCTATAATTATTTTCCTAATTTTTAAACCTTGTATTAATCCCTTGTCATATTTTTGTGATGATAAAATAAGAATGTCATGAGCAATATTTTCAACTTTCAAAGTTTTTTTGTTGTTTTTTTTTTTTAAATATTATCAAAAGTGGCAAGTGAAAATGATAATATGACATCTGGGATTTTGTTTATTACATTGCAAAAACACTGAAAAGCCTTGAAATGTAAATATCAAGCCTTTGTGATAGATGTCAACACATAACAGGTCAAACTCAGTCAAGAGTAATCTCAGCTGCTGTCTGCAGTCTGCCTCTCCTCTCCTGCAACGTAATGATCATAGCAAGAGAGGAGAAGCTTCTTAAATTGGCTGTCTAACAGTCTGTTCTCTTGGGAAAGAAGACCATGCTACACAGACTGAGCAGCCTCTCTATTGATGCATACTGTTGGTGTGTTGTATCTCAGAGACATCTGCTTGTTGGTGGAGTAGTTGTTCAGTCTATCCATATCTGGCGGTGACCTGAATTGCTCTGTAATCTCTGAGTCTGCATTTCAAGAGACACTGTCTTCCTCATATGCAATATTGTCCTCATTGTCTGTTGTTGATGTGTGCTTGTAGTCATTACTCTGATGACTTCTTAATAGCAACCACTAGTATGTGGATAAGGTCAGGGTGGGAGTAAAAAGCGTGAAACGTTATCATCACAGACAGTGGAAGCATCCTTTATCCTGCCAATAGTCACATTGTCTATTGATCATGGTGATCTTTCATTAACCATAAACCATGATTTGTACCTGAATTTAAAGTCCCCCTGCGCTCAAAAGTATTTTTCTTGTTGTTACTTCACTTGGATGTTTGAGCTTCACTGCAAAATGATGACACTAGAGGGCCAAAATTTCTCTATGCTCACCTTAAATCTGCATTTAAGATTTAAAGAATGGATAAGTGGGAATATTGACTGAGAGTCTGGTTATAAATAAGGTACAAGATGAAGGCATAAAGTGCTGCAGATTAATAACATCCAGATATAGTCAAACACTCCAGTGTGCAAAGAGCAAATTGATTAGAATAAGTAAATAAAAAGGTATGTCTCAGTCCCTGATGTGCAAAGAGCAAAGTGTTAAAAATAAATAATAAAGGCAAGTTTAGTCCATGAGCAGTTCAATGTCAGCTGGCCTGGCAAAGGCTGATGAGTTGTAGAGTCTGATAGCAGCTGGCAGGAATGACCTCCATCGCTCCTTTACACACAGTTGAATGACTCTGTTGATAAAAGTGCTCTTTAGCTTGGCTGACATGTTGTGTAGGGGGTTTCCAGGATCGCCAGCAGTTTTGCCAGCTTTCTGTCCTACACTACCTCCTCCAGTGTGACCAGCTTGGATCCAATGGCAGACCCAGCCCTCTTTATGAGTTTATTCAGTCAAACTTTGCTTTGATTCATTCACACCGGCACACCACAGCATAGAAGATGATGCTCGCAACAACAGACTGATAGAACATGTGGAGCATCTTGTAGCAGATATTGAAGGACCTGAGCCTTCTCAGGGGACATCTTGCATCTAGCAGTTAAACTTTTCAAATAAAAAAATATTAGCATATACATAGATTCAGAAATTTTCAATAAACGATAGGGAGAAGATGCTATTTTATTTTTAAGTAGGCAATTGAACTTTTGTTTATGGAAAAACCACATTAGACACACATTATTATGCAAAGAAGAATATTTTTCAGTGTCTTTAAACATGTCTGGGATCTTTAGTCATGAAAGCAGTCATACCTAACCTTAACTAAGTAGTGTCCTAAACTAAACCAAGATCAGAAAGCACATAGTTATCATATGGGTTATTGCACAGGACACTGACAAAAACCTATTTTGTCATTTAGGTATAGGGACTTGTTGGTTTACCAGAAGATTTGATGTCTGACACACATTACTATTGGTTATTATCTTACTAATGTGTTCAATAAAACTGGTAGTTATAATTCATTGTTTTGATGACTGGGTTTTATTCCTGAGTTTGAATTGATCTTACAGAACCTATACATACAATAAATACATTGTTGGGCACTATAATGTGAATCTAAGGTCATCCAAAGGAAAAGCTTTGCAATATAAGTGCATCTTTGTGAAGGTCATAATTTTTCAATATTTTTGTTGAAACTGTATCACATTGAAGTAAATACCTAGTCATTTACCATTCTTTAATAAGTCACCCTTTACAAAAAGTTTATGAGCTGGTATTAATGGCTTAATTGATAGTTAATGAACATTTACTAATGCTTTAGAAACCAGTTATAAGCCATCAACAAGAACAACTTTTGGATTGCCAGGTTGTGTAAAGTCTTGAATTAAAGAGCTAGATAAAAAGCTAGTGTCATGCTGGAGGAGGATTTTTCACAACCTGTTCATACTGGCTATTAAGAGATCCCCTCATAATGCTTCAGTGTAGGTGATGGGGGACAAAATTCACAGGCCTCCTTTCATGCAAAAATGAATTTAAAAGTTTATTTGAAGCTAAGTTGACTAAGTTATATGGCTGAATATTATATAATCTATCTCACATTATCATCAGATAAACTTTTAAATACACTTTTGCTCAAAACCTGGTGAAAACAGTGGATTTGGTCCCCTATCACTTACATTATAAGCACATTTGGAGGGGATCTTCTAATGGTCAATATGAGCAGGATGAATGACAGAGAGCAAAACCTCTTTTGATATTCATATTGGCACCTGACTATTGTCTTAAGACACACATGAAAAATTGTGAACCTATGGCTTATATGGCTTATAATTGAAGTAGAAAGCATAGAAAATCAATGTAATAAAGCTGTTAAATACTTAATATAAACCCATTATATAGGGCACCAGTTTATAATGGGCATATAAGATTCAGCACGATATTCCCATATGATGATCAGCTTATTCCCTCCGTGGACTGCACGCATGACATGACACGAAATGTCATAACGTCACTGTTCAGTGAGGTAGTGATTGCCTCATGCACACATTCATTTATAAATGGGAAAAATATGATTATTTATGGTTCTTGTCTAGATATAAAATTGATATGAAATGGAAATAAGACAGAATAATAAACAGGTTATTTTCACCACTGACTCTGCCTTTCCACCCTCCTGTGGCTGCGGGACGCCCAGACAAGTATTTAATGTTAGTGATTCTAGAGGTTTTCTGGGCCAACTATCACTGTCAGAAGGTTCTCACGTGACAACTCCAATAACAACTCTGCTCTTACCTGCTCCTCTTTCCTCTGATGTTTATGTCAAGTTTCAACAAACACATTGAGCTTAGTTTAATAATGCAGGTGATGACCTCATGAAAGCCCATGTGCTGCTACTGTAAATTGGTTGAAGGCTGGGAGAAGGGTAGATTCACATAAAAGTGGAGCTGTTTTATAGACAGCTTAGACACAATCTGTGTTTAATGTCAGAGGTCACACCTGTGAACAAAATATTAATATAAGGATGAATATCAAAATACTGGCTCTATTCATTTTATTATTACTTTTACTATCTATTTTACTATTAATTCATCTTAATTAACAATTTCTGTAAAAATCTAGGACAACAGACTTTAAATCTCATCTCCTCCAATTCCTTTCATTCTCTGATTTTTCTCTACTCTGAAGAAAAAGAGAACAACATTTTCTTGGTGCAACAGAGACTTTAATAATGAACACGATCAACCAAGCGCAAGAGGTAATATCCAAATGGACTTTTTGCAGACTATTGAATTGCTTAATTTATTAATGAAAATCTATGTTTACAGATGGAATACCCAAAGTGGAGCCAAAATCCCTTTTTTTCTGTTAATGTTATTTGTTCTACTGATTGCATTTGATAAACTCAAACCATCACTTTGTTTCTGACCAACCCACATGTGAATGTAGGCACATACTCTCTCAAGGCCAGGATCACAACCTTTACCCATTTCACAAGACTGTCTATATTAATACTATAATAAAACAGTTCCTACAGCATGGCTGCAAAAACTGGAAATGTAAAGGCTACTATGTGGCAACGGATACAAAGGGGAGAATAATTGTTAGAATTTACTTCATAACCATAGCTATCAATCATGCGAGAAGTCATCCCTGTCAGTTTGCTTTTGGCTCTTCATACCAGGTGGTGCAGAACATCTGCAATGTTTTCCAAGGGGTTAAATGAAATTCAAAATAATTAGTTGCACTCAGAACATGTTACATGACAGACATTTTACCATTTAAGCAGAATGCACAATACTGTTTGCAGCTAAAACCGATTAAGTGTTAGAAGCTGCAGAATATAGGCTAACCTAACCTAATCCCACAGTTTTAAAGCTGGAAAGTAGTTAAAGACAAAGGGATTGATATCCTACTTTTGCCCTTGAGTGAGAGAATGACGGAGGGAGAGAGAGTGTATGTGCATGTGTGTGTGTGTGTGTGTGTGAGAGAGAGAGAGCAAGAGAGTGACAGAGAGATAATCTCTTTTGTATTTTTGATCCCTAAATGTGGTGGTTGTGTCCCCTTATCCCAGCTACTTAGTTTCTGCACTGCGTAAGTGATGCCATGCACTTAGGCTGTGAAAAGCAGGTCAATATGACCACTGAGAGAAAACCACATGTGCATCACATGGATAGCCTTGGGATTATTTCTCACAAAATGTCTTAATTCCTCTGTTCACTAATGATCCAGGGAAAATGCCCTCTAATCTCCATTCCATTAATTAAAAAGAGCATGAGCCCATGGAAAACCTCACCATCTGCTGCAGTTTCATTCCTGCAGACAGATTGTGTTTTCAGTTTTTAACCAGGGGAACTGGGTTTTTCAGAGCAAACGGGTGGAGCGTGCATTGAGGTGGATGATAAACAGATACAACTGATCTATTTGAGTATTAATACACTGAAATAGGCTGTAAAAAGCTGTTTTATACAGGAACAATCTGGGCTAGGGTGCTATAATGATGTTGCTGAATTTGAGCAGCTTCCTCAGGACAGTTTTTCTTACTTTTACTTCTAACTTGCAGACTTGATAGTTATTTAAAAGTACATTTATAGTAACTGTTTCTATGATAAATATATGGACTTTAACTTTTTAATGGAGTTTTTCTGTCATACTTTTCTTGTATTCTTTAAAAGAATTACTATCATTCTTTTTCATTAAGTAAGGTGTTAAAAACTGGTTTGTGTTTAAGCTTCTTCTCTTTTTCTCTGGTTTGATAAACTTAAACACTTTTCACTTCCTGAGACTTGAGTTTATGTTATTATTGTTGAAGTTAATAACATAAACACAAATTTATGGATTTTCATGTCACTTTTCTTTCACATACAGTTTGATAATTGCACATTTCATAGGCTAAAAAATCATGCTTTGATTACAAGAGTTTATTAACAAGTTTCTGATGCAATCCTTTCATTCCAAATCTCCAGAGGAACAAGTTCATTCCACAAGCTTTACCATCTGAAGCTGTTACAACAATAGTTCATTAAGTAAATCATTTTAAAAAGTACCTTGATTAATAATCATCCGTCTGTAACTGTAACTTTTTACTTGTATAAATTAGAGTGAATATACTGCAGGAAGATTTGTTTGTATCGGATTATGCTCAACAATTTCAGTTCAAAATGATGAAACACACTTAAAAGAAACTGAAACAACAACGTTTGACCTACGGTCGGAGACTAGAGGCTGTGACATAAATGTGATCGGGCTAGTAGGCAGGAAAGATTATCCGAGCAGATGTCGTTCCCCCCCCCCCCCCCCCCCCCCCCCCCCCGTATTGGAACAGTAGGGCCAATAATAAACACACGCACACACAGACACACAAAACGCACACTAATCTGAGATAGGCTAGTAGCCCTTGCACATCTCTCTCTCTCCTCTCTTTTCTCTCAGGCAGGCAGGCGCTGTTCCAGTCCCACCAATGTTAAGTTTTTTTCCAGACTGTATTTTACACAGTTCTGTTTTAATCATCTTCTATGAGTGGTAGACTAGAGACACAGTCCTTGGTGTGAGTTGCGGAATTGATCCAGCCTACAGATGGACACACAAGGGGCGAAGAAAAGACTCTGTGGGAAATGGCATGCAGTGTGCCGTCTTGCGTTGTTCACTTGTTTCCTGGATGCAGTCTGGGGACAGATTCGTTACTCAATCCCAGAGGAACTGGAGCATGGAGCTTTTGTTGGCAATATTGCAGAGGACCTGGGCTTGGATTTGGATAAACTCTCTGCGCGCAGATTCCGGATAGTCTCAGGTGCCAAGAAGCAATATGTGGAGGTAAATTTAGAAAATGGAGTTTTATTTGTCAACGAAAGAATTGATCGTGAAGAACTATGCGAGCAGAGTTTATCTTGTTCTTTTCACTTGCAAGTGGTCATAGAAAACCCCCTGGAGCTGTACAGGGTAGAGATAGAAATTTTGGACGTGAATGATAACTCTCCTAGTTTCCCGTGGACCGAATTTAATCTGGACATATCGGAGTCTGCTGCGCCAGGATCCCGTTTCCCACTTGAGAGCGCACAGGATTTGGACGTGGGATCCAATTCGCTACGCACCTATTTGCTGAGTGTAAATGAACATTTCCTTTTAGATATACAGACGCGAAGTGATGGCAGTAAATTTGCAGAACTAGTCCTACAAAATCCACTAGACAGAGAGCACCAGAGTGCGCATCAAATGGTCCTAACAGCAGTGGATGGAGGCGCGCCGGAGAGATCCGGCACTGCGCAAATTGATATTACAGTTTTGGATGCAAATGATAACGCGCCTGTGTTTGATCAGTCATTTTACAGAGTGAGACTTGCTGAAAACGCACCTAAAGGCACAGTTGTCATAAAACTCAATGCGTCCGATTTAGATGAGGGTCCCAATGCTGACATCACCTATTCATTCAGCGGCCACGCTCCCATCAAAGTGCGACAGCTTTTCAGTGTAGACTCGCGCACGGGGGAAATCAAAGTCAAAGGAGTGATAGATTATGAAAAGGCCAGGATGCATGAAATTTATGTCCAGGCTAAAGATAAAGGTCCCTCCGCTGTAGCAGTTCACTGTAAAGTACTAGTGAACATTTTGGATAAAAACGACAACCTTCCTGAGGTGATTTTAACATCAGTGTCCACACCTGTGCAGGAGGACGCGCCCCCGGGGACAGTGATAGCAGTCATCAGTGTAATGGACAGAGACTCAGGGGAAAACGGGAACGTGGACTGTGAGATCCCCCATCACGTCCCATTTCAGCTCCACTCATCCTTTAAGAACTACTATACATTAGTAACGTGTGATTTTCTAGACAGGGAGGCAGTGGCTGAGTACAACATCACACTCACCGCCCGAGATATGGGCTCCCCACCTTTATTCACTAGGAAAACTATTTTGGTCCAAGTTTCTGATGTGAACGATAACGCGCCTCATTTCAAACAGCCTTCCTATACTGTATATTTGACCGAGAATAACGCGCCGGGGGCATCCATTTGCTCTGTGACCGCACTGGATCCAGATTCTGGTCAAAATGCGTACCTATCCTACTCTATCCTGGATGGTGACATACAGGGAATGTCCGTGTCCACATACGTGTCCATAAACTCAGACAGCGGGAACCTCTACGCGCTGCGATCCTTTGACCACGAACAGCTTAAAAACTTTCAGATCACAGTTCAAGCTCAAGACGCCGGTTTTCCGCCGCTGAACAGCAACGTTTCAGTGAATATCTTTATTTTGGATCAAAACGACAATGCACCCGTAATTGTGTCACCAGTTCCACAAAACGGCACGGTACCCACCGAAGCGGTGCCCAGATCAGTTGACGCTGGTTACCTTATCACCAAAATCAACGCGGTGGATGCAGACGCAGGTCAAAACTCGCGTCTTTTTTATCAAATGCTCCAAGCAACAGACCCGAGCTTGTTCAGCATTGCTCTGTACACAGGCGAAATCAGGACAATACGCCAGTTGGTGGAGAAAGACCCCACAAGGCACAGACTGGTCATTCTGGTGAAGGACAATGGTCAGCCACCCCTTTCGGCCACAGTTTCCATCATCCTGTCAGTAGTTGACAGCCTGCCAGATTCACAGCCCGATTTGGGTGACCTGTCACTAAGCCCACATCACAACTCCAACTTCACCCTGTACTTAATCGTGTCTCTGGGCGCAATCTCCTTCACATTTCTGGTGGCTATAATTGTCCTGGTTGCAGTGAGGAGACTGAAGGGCAGACCGTCCAACAGAGAGTCCAACTTCCTCTCCATCAGCGAGTGTTGCTGCTGCTGTTCTCGCTCAGAAACATCTACCGCCACAGAGGTTTTCAAAAAGTCCAACTTAAATGTTCGGATGTCTTCCGGCGCGTCCGGCTGCGCAGAGGCAAACAGCAACAGCGCACTTCCTCAGGTCTATTGCTATAAAATGTGTCTGACACCGGAATTATCTAAAAGTGACTTCATGTTCCTCAAACCTTGCAGTCCGGTAATGTCAGTTCAACAGAATAATGCAAAGAGTACAGACTACCTGACGTCTGGCTGGAGCGCACTGGACCGTAATGAACTGACCAACAACAGAGCCGCAACCCCAAACGAGGTACAGTAACTTCAAAATATACTGGAAAGTGCAGATGAAGCCTCTTATTTTATGTTGTTTGCCGGCAAAACAGTAAAATATTAACTTTTCACTGTGGGAAAGATAGACTTTGAAATCAACACAGTAGTTGGTGTAAGTGTTACACTTGGGCCGATCCAAAAACTACATCCACTCTCTCATTAGTCGTCCTCACTTCAATTAAAAATGACAGAAAGGTTGAGTACAATAGCAAATGTAACAGTGCATTTCACACACTAGGGGGCGCTCCAACAAGCTCTATCATAGACCACTCTTTATTACTTTTTGTTTTTAAAAAAAACTTGTCTAATATAAATGGATGTTAAACTATAAAATGTTATAATGATCTTAAATGTCAAGAAGGATTAGATGAACATCATAGATTTGTTATTACAAATTCTTCAAACCTGGTTTATTGTCTGTAGGATGAAAACAAGTTTCAATGTTTTATGTAATCCAGTAGAAAACATAGCCTCAGTGCTGTGACAGCATACCTTGCAGTCTGGGTGAATTATCAAAGTGTGACAAGGTGTTTGACACAGGGATAAAAAGTGATGCAGGGATAAAAAGAGAAAAACATTTCTACCCTAGACTTGAAGCTTTCTCTTGATCTTAACACTGCCACTGCTGTATTTGTGTTCTAGTCAGCTACACTGTGTAATGGTTTCCAGCTGTTTCACTAAAACTTGACTTTCTCTCTATGGAACTTATCAGCTATTGGCTTCCAACATAAACAAGGGAGGAAAAAGGCGTGTCACTGTGTCTAGGCATAAATGCAGGGCATTTGTACTTGAGCTGGTCACTGATTTAAAAAGTTTTTTTATGTTTCAACTGTGCAGCTTAAGTATTCCAACAAGGACTGGACTTGGACCAAGAACCAGCGCAACTCGGCGTACAAGAGGTGAATACAGCTCAGCCAATTACAACACATCCACACACACACATGCACACAGCTAAATTTATACTTGTGTTGTCTCTATCTTTTCAGGTATAGTTCAGCAAATATGGAGGGTACACTTACACGTCAACAAAAATATGATGCTGATGGGATTTCCTGCTCTGTGGCACCACAGTACTGGACCTGGGGAAGCCATATGAATGGTAGGTGGAAGTTTGGGCTCATCAGGGTGGTGTGTGGCAGGTGGAGGTTCTCCTTATGTCTGTACTTAAGGATTTAGTCTGAAATATAAAATGGTAAATGAAAAAGCAGACAACACAAGGCCCCCAAAACGGAGGGGATTTTAATGCATCAACATGAGGATTGCTTAAGTCGCTGCAAGAAGTGTTATTTGAAAAATAGCTGAAATTAAGATGCCTTTAAAACCACCTTATTCACATGAAGCATACTGTATGTAAATATGAGAAATAATCTTCCGATACAAATTGTAATTTATGCACATTTTTACAGACTGCAAGATGTCTCTTCAAGAGGGAGCAGTTCCTAACTACTCATGGACTCCAAAGTACACTCAGCCTCATTGTGAACCACCAGACTACCAGCACAATGTATACATTCCTGGCACCACGTCTGGATACAGCACTCTGAAGCTCGCACCCAGAGGTGAACTGGATGTGTATAACACCTTTTCTACTTTTGGGAAGAAAAAGAGATTCATCTCAAACTATGAACAGTCTTTTGACAATGATGATGATCTCATAAGTAATGATATCTTTAAATGACACACCAATTGTACTGTATATTCTGTGTATGATACATATGCCATTAACTGACTGGTTCCATTATTAACTATGAATTGCTTCACTATAGTGGAAATATTGCTCTTGGAGGCTAGCAGACTATATTTCTCCTTTTCTTGGTGTAATTTAATACCAATCCTCACCACAAGTATATTTTTATTTTTGTAAATACTGAAATCAAGTAGGTCTATTATGAGTTACAATGAGATCTCCAAGCAGCAAAAAATGACTTTTCCATCAATTTAGTCTAGTTTGAAGGCAGTAATCTGTCTTGTTGGTTCTCAGCAGTTCATGATTTCAGCACAAGGGTTATCCAAGTACCAGTCACTTTTCTGTAGCGCCGCCTTTTTGTGTTATAGCGACAGCTGTACTGAGTGCAATTCTGTGTGTCAAAGATGTGAAATAACTGTGCAAACAATAAACCTTATAGCCTTCAAAGGAAAAGCTGCTTCAAGATATACTTTTACACCTTTCATTGGTGGAGGATACGCTGTGTCAGAGACTGAGGTGATTATGTATTTATGTCACTCTGAAATAACAGCTAGAGTCACATGAGCATGAATTTCTTCGTGAATAAATAAACACATCAACACAAATACAATGTAACAGGAAAGCAGTGACAGTAAACTGAACTGATCATTTTGCCACCATCAAGAGCTGACACTGAAGATTCTTTGTATCAGAGTGAGAGCGTAGTATAATAAATGTATTCACAATTACAGTATGTGAGCTTTGTGCAGATTCATAAGATCAAATGCAATCTCATGGCAATGAGAGCACTGAATAAAACGTGGCAGGAGCACAGTTAGCTAATTGGCTTCAAAACTGCCTCTCAGTAAGCAGAGAAGAGTAGAAGTAAAAGAGCTGCTTACAAATGCAGTCATTTTATGCACGGATACTGATAATGAGATTCAGTTCCACAGGGGTCACAGGTATGAGCCCTTGAGTCATATTTTGGGGACACCAAATATAACCCCACTGCACAATTTGAACCATTTAATCCTGCTTCCCCGCCAAAGAGGAATCAGAGGTTGTGTTTACAGCTCATCCCTCTTGCTCAGTCTAGAAATAGAAGGCAAGAGCACAGTCATGGCCAGGTGGATCCTCACTATATGACATGAAGACCTGTGTTTCTGAAGCTGTTATTATTGTTGTGCTGTGACTTATGGCTCTGAGTGCCATTTAACCTTTTCTCGTGACGTTCTTAGATAGTGAACCCAGGGTTTTAAACTACCACTGTGGAGTTAATCCCCAAGATCCATCGCCTCTAACTGAACTACCGCAGACCAATGGGGTAATCTGGGCCTGACTGCCTCACTAAACCGCTTCGTGTTAGAAAAATATGAGTGCCAAGGGCCAATTTCAGATTTATTTTGAAGACTCTGAAGACCGAATCAGATGGATAAAACCTTTGAGGAGAATCCCTGTCATTTAGAGACTACTGGAACACCCAGAATTTAAAACACATATTCAGATAGGCTCACTACTTTATCCTGCCAATAATTACTAATAGGTGAGCCAAGATTTATATTTGGCTGTATCACAACCAGTACCAAAAATAGCCAGGCTTAGCAGTCATTCTAATACATATGTCCCATGTGCTATAAGCACAGACACATATGTGCAGCTTCTGTGCCATGTAAAATCTGTCCAAAGGCCAATTTATGTTGCTTTACTTCTCTTCAGCTCCGACCTTTCTCCACAGTTTTGGCTGAGTTGAAGAGTTTCCATTTATTCCACTAGGGGGTGCCTTTGCCTCACAAATACCTCTTAAATTGCTACATACACTCATATATGGTGCATACAGTAAACAAACGACCACATTTAGTTTCTATTATAATATATATAATAGTAATACACACATATATTATCAAAAACAATAACAAACAATCAATATAAGATAATATTAAAAATCCATATGAGCAAACAGGACCCTCTATATCTCTATTACAAGTAATACTGTATCTGCACCAGACAAATAAGAAATAAAATCAATAATTTATGATAGATTTTTATCTATCCTAGATAGTTCTTGTCCTTTCTACCTTCACATATGACTGTGACAATACTAAAAATGCTTTCAACATTTTTGTTCATTGCAAATTTGTTACGCATTTGATCATTAAAATGTACATCTGAACTATGTGCGATGGGCCATTGGGTCATTCTACAAGAAGGAAAATCTTAAAACTGGAGATTTTGGCAAGTTATGAGTATATTTCTTCTCTGGGTACTGTTTAATATACAGTATTTTATTTACATTCTACCTAGTTTTACATTGAAATAATTTAGCTTTTGTTCAAAATGGCTTATATTTTTTCTGATGCACATATGGGGAGCAATGTGGGTTTCAGTGTGTGCAAGTGTCTTGCTGACCAAGTCTATCACCTGAGCCCTGTAGCCCCTTGTAGTTTAAAAAAAATACTGAAAGAAATTTGAGGTAAAAGACTCATTTAATTCCCCTTACACTTCTGTTTCCCTGCAAGGTCAGACTAACATCCAACTCACTAGTCAAAAAATAAACTCCAGAATCTGAGTTTACCATTATGGCTTACTCAAGTGTACTCAAATATTAGTACACTCAAAAAGCTGTCTTCTTACCATAATTCTTCTACTTGATACAGCTGCCAAACAACAGGACAGCAACCCTCTTTCACTGATGAGCTCCATTACATAAGAAAATCTTTAATCCTTTAACACAAACCACAGATACTGGTGATATACTGTACAATGCCTGTAGTTTTTCCCAGTTTTGTTGGTTGGTGGTGTATTTTCTGATTCCCATGAACAACTGGCCAAATGTTAATTACCTGACTTTTCAAAATATTTCCAGTGTAGCTGAAAACATTCAATAGGAGAGAAAAATACAATGTTGTAAAATTTCATTAGAGATAAACTAATATATAATCAATGCAGCACAGATATATTTTCTTTTGAATATAGACATGACAGAGAGGGAAGGTTGATACAGCAAATGGATACATTTGTTCAAAATAACCTCTTAAATCCATTAAACATAACAGATAGCATGACGTGTGTGTGTGTGGTGGGTGAAGTCCAGATCTCCCTGTAATTCTCTGAATTGACACTGGAGAGAGCTAAAGTAGAGGAATGTTGAGGGTCATCCTCTTCTTATCACCCCTCATGTCAGTAAATATCTCCCTAGCATTAAAAATTAAGCAGCAATCACAAATAATGACAGAAAGTAAAACCTGTTTGCACTATGGCACAACGATCAGTCTCCCCAAATTTTTTCTTTACTGTAATGTTTTACTATTTCTGTGCTATTTTATAGTATTATTTCACTATTTTCATGGAGCACTTTTGGTTGCCTTGTGCAGGATAAGACGCTATATAAATAAATTTGCCTTGCCTTGCCTTTACTTGTCATTTCAAAGGACAATATTCATTCGTATTAAGATGACTCTCTGATGTTTAATAATTCAATAATAAAATAACAATCCATCACTCATTTTTAGCTTCTTTTTTTTTAAATGCCTAGGAGCGCCCAGAGAGTGTTTGTTGAATTTCTCCTAATTATGCAATAAACAAATAAAACAAATTATTTGAACCGTACCTGCTGAGAATTTTGAATGCTAGGTTTTTTAAACCTTTGGTAACTTCATGGAAATATTACTTTGTAACCACAAAGGAAATTTCTTTAGAATCAAAAATTGTTGCTACATATATGTCTAGAAAAGAAAGTGTTCATCACATCCAACAACTGTTCTTCATATTTTAGGTCAACATAGAATGCAAGCAGCAGCTGCTGCTGCAAAGAAAAAAAATGGATCAGAAATTTGTTATTTCTTAATTGGAATTTGTGGTACCTGCCTTTAAATATGTGCATCCCTTATTTCCATTGAGGCCACACAAATGCTGCGCACGCCCCTGCAGAGCATTGCTGTGAGAGCCCAGCTCCTCCAGCGGTGCTGTACTGTACATGGCCTATTGCAGCTACAGCTACAACGCGTAGAAGCAAGAATGACACCGGCGCTCCCCTGCATCAAGACAACCTGATCTGTTTCATCTCTATCTTTAAACATAGCCTACCATAATGACGGCGCTTATCATTGCACCTTCACGGACACGATTGATGGTGGGTGTTTTTGCTTTTATTGCACTATGGGGATTTGCGCTCTCCATCACTCGGTACTCTATTCCGGAGGAAATGGAAGAGGGCTCCTTTGTTGCCAATCTGGCCACAGATTTGGGTCTGGATGTTCGCAGTTTGGTGCAGCGGAGAGCAAAGCTCGATGTCATTCACAGCAAAAATTACCTTGACATCAACAAAGAAACCGGGGAGCTGATCATCCGCGAGAAGATAGACCGGGAGAGCATATGCATGACTAAAACAACCTCGTGTTTTCTGAAAATGGATGTCATACTTGAAAATCCCATTCGTATTTTTAACATCGAACTAGAAATCATGGATATCAACGACAACGCGCCTGTGTTTCGCAGGAGGACAATGCACTTGGACATTTCGGAAGCATCCCCTCCCGGTGAGAGATTCTCATTGACAAACGCCGTGGATGCGGATGTGGGGGCGAATTCAATCAAGACCTACTATCTCAGCGAAAGCAAGTACTTCAACATAGATATACAAACCGGCAGCGATGGCTCCAAATATGTCGATTTAGTGCTCAGTGGTAATTTGGACCGAGAGGAGCATGCAGTTCATAATTTGATTTTAACAGCTGTGGATGGAGGGGTCCCTCCCCGCTCCGGCACAGCCAGCATCATTATTAATGTCCTGGATATCAATGACAACGCCCCCCTGTTCAGTCAGCCAGTATTTGAAGTCAACGTCCCAGAGAACTCCGCTGCAGGGACAGTGGTCATGACCTTAAATGCAACAGACTTGGATGAAGGCACAAACGCTCAGTTATTATATTCATACACACTATACACCTCTGAGAAGACACAAGAGCTTTTCTCACTTGACCCAAACTCTGGTGAGATCAAGGTAAAAGGGGTGATAGATTATGAAGAGAGTCAGAGTTTTGAGATGCACATACAAGCTCAGGACAGAGGGGCCAACCCGCGGTCAGGACTCTGCAAAGTCATGGTGTTCATCACAGATCTGAACGATAACTACCCTGAGGTGACCATCAAGTCTCTGAAAAGTTCACTGACTGAGGATGTGGCTGTTGGGACGTTGATTGCGGTGGTCAGTGTCAGCGACAGGGACTCTGGAGTCAACGGGAAAGTGGAGCTCAGCTTGAGTCAGCAAGAGACCTTACCGTTCCTTCTGAACAAATCTTCAGAGGGTTTCTTTGAGCTGCTGGTTTCAAAGCCACTCGACAGAGAAATAATAAGCAAATATGACATCATACTGAGGGTGACAGACAAAGGTTCGCCGCCTTTAACTGAAAAGGAGACCATCACTTTAGAGATTCTGGATATCAATGACAATGCTCCCACGTTTTCCCAGTCCTTCTACACAATCCATGTTGTGGAGAATAATCTACCAGGGGCATTATTGACATCTCTAAGTGCGTTTGACCCAGATCTTAATGAGAACCAGTACTTGGTTTATTTCATAATGGAGAAGGAGATTGTTAACACGTCTATGTCAATGCTGTTCTCCATCAATCCAGAGAACGGTGATCTTTATGCCCTGAAGACCTTTGACTATGAGAGAGAGAGGGATTTCCTTTTCCACATTGAGGCTAGAGACTCTGGTGTTCCCCCACTGAGCAGCAATGTGACGGTACACATCATCATTCTGGACCAAAATGACAACACTCCTCTCATAGTGTCACCTTGGCGGGCGCAAGGCTCTGTCATTGAGGAGGTGATACCAAGGTCCACAGATAAGGGACACTTGGTGGCCAAAGTGATCGCCATCGATGCGGACTCCGAGCAGAACGCCAGGGTCACATACCAGCTCCTGCAGATCAGTGATGCATCCCTTTTCAGCCTAGATCAGTACAATGGAGAAATCCGGACAACAAGAATGTTCAGTTACAGAGACCCTCGACAACAGCGGCTGGTGATTGTTGCCAAAGACAATGGTGACCCTGCTCTCTCTGCCACTGTCACCATCAAGATATCAACAGTAGAACATGTGATGTCCTTTTCAGAGACCACAGAGTTGCCACTAGAATATGACGTCTTCACTGACCTAAACCTGTATTTAGTTATCGGTTTAGGTGCTGTGTCGTTTCTGCTCCTGATTACCATCTTGGTTATTATTGTGCTGAAGTGTCAAAAACCAAAGCCAAAGGCCATCAAGATCCCTCCGGCCAATAGGAACAGCGTGATCAGCAGGAACAGCGTGATCAGCCAGAGAAGCTCCACCATCGCAGATTCTACCCTGATCTCCAGTGATGCCTACTGGTACAGTTTGTTCCTCGCAGAGACCAGGAAAGGCAAAGTGGTTGTGAGACAGCCGATAATCCCCAAAGGAGCTGGGTATTTTGTTTCCAGTATACCCAGGAGCATAGGGCCAAGTGAGACCACAGACTCCAGAGCATCCACACTGGAGGTATGTATAAGTGAAATACTAGCTGGGGTTGGTTGTGAGTTATTGTTAACAGACAGATACGGGACATTATTTTAAATGGCAGCACACTTTTGTTGGTGGTGCTTACAGACAATGCAGAGGGAACCAGATCAAGTGTTGATCAGACAACTAAAAGATGTGTTGAGGGACTTAGTGTAAAAAAAGTTATCATTATTTTTTCCCTGGAAGGCCAACAAATGTTTTATTGTATTTGCTGTGGATGATAATAATGAGCATGTATCTTACCATCATTTTGTAGTCAAGAATACATATATAATAGGTCATAATAGGTCAAATATTCAAAATGTGAAACTTTTTTATCAATGTCTTAAGTATCAATATAGTGAAGGAAGGTAGTTGCACACTTGTAGTCGATGTAAGAATACCTGACCAATGTTTCGACATGAGTCGTCTTCAAGGTATTGATATTGATTATATTATTGATTCAATACCATTAAAAAGACTGTCTTGTCGAAAAGTTGGCAACTTATTCAATTATTCTTGCATCGTGGCTACTAGTGTGCAACTTCTACTTTCATCCTGGTCAGCACCTCTCCAACACTGGTGTGCACTCCTCTCTCATCCCTAAGTATCAATGTATCATGTTTCTGCTCATTCTATTTTATTCACTTTTTATTCATAATTTTTTAAGTATTAACTGGTAAAGAGTTTGTCTCTTACTTTATGGTCTTTGCTGATATCTGATGTATATGTGCACAGTTTTAGGGCACTGAAACTTTTTCTTTGTGAAATCTAAAACTTATGATGCAATTGAAAAAGAAGAAGAAGAAATTGGCCAAAGTGCTATTGAGGATGATGCTGTAAAAATACTGCATTTGGTCCAAATTATTTCCTCACTCATTTTTTGATAGATATATAATGGACTGTAAGGCATCTATTTTCAAAGGCAAGAGTTACAACTAAGATAAGAACATATTCTGACGTTCATTATCAGTGTATTTCTAGAGCCAACTATCTGCAATCTCATTGCATAATTAGGCCAAACAAATAACGCCCCCACAAACTGAAAATGTGCCACTGTTCGATGTCTTATGTGGTATGTAGGTCATTTATTGTAGATGCATAACGCACAATCAGAGCATAACTAGTGGCTGTAAGAGGGGGAGTACTTCAAAGAAGCCCAGACATGGAAGGGTTCTCTTCAAGGACATGGAATGCATCATGCTGGGAATCTGCAGTCACATCTTCAGCAACGCTCCCGCACACAGTAGACTGTAATCAATGTAGAACTGCTGAAACCGACCCAGATGTTGTTTGCTTTTGTACAGCTGGACCTGCAGACTAAGCTGGAACAAGTGATATACTGACAGATTAAACAATATGAATATATTTAAATGCACAGGTGTATATGGAGAGAGAGAGAAAGAGAGAGAGAGAGAGAGAGAGAGAGAGAGAGAGAGAGAGAGAGAGAGAGAAAGAGAGACCTGTGCAAGATGTTTGTATATTGTAAGTGTGAGTTTGACTGCCTGAGTTTCACACGTACCACTGAACTTGTCTCTTTTTTCTGTTCTTAAGTACTCAAAATGAAAGGAAGTCCATTCTACAACTGGAGGTATGCTGGTTGCTAACTACATCCTGTAGAGCCACTATAATTGTGTAGACATTTTCTATTTTTCTATTTGGTATCAATCTTTTTGGTTCAGCTCAAAATTTTGGTTTAATAAACTGTCACAGTTCCCAGTTTCATGATTAAATGGAGCAGAATAGCATATTTGTCCCCGATCAGATTCTGTCCCCCACTAACTCACCATTCTGCTCAAATGTGATGCCATTGTGAGCACTAAAATTTAAATTGGCCAGTCTCTCAAGTGAGAAAACCTATCAGCTTACTGAGAGCTGAGATTAGGATAAAATTGGCTGCTGGTCAGAGTTGCGTTGTCCACATCTGGCTAGCTTGGCGGAGATTCAGGGCGAAATGATGGCACAGATAGCAAAAAAGGGATTAAGGAATGAGTTGTCCTTAATAGGTTCTCAGCATGTGACATACTGTACCTAAGAGCAGTGACTGTACCAACTATCTCCGCATCCCTACACACAAGCACGAGAACGTATTTCAAATCTGTGGGCAATGTCCTACAATAATTTGAAGGCTATTCTTTTCCCCCTCTGGTAAACTCACCCGGTGGACGTAACCAGTGGCCCACAAAATACCAAATAGCACACTGTGATGCCTGCTTGTGCATGCTTTAATGCTTCCCCATATTGGTTAATAGCTTTGTCATGTTATTTTAGCTGTGTATGCTAGTCTGATTCTAAAATTCTGAATACCCAACAACACTAATTTGAAAGAATACATTGAAAAAAATGCACCTAAATATAGAAACAAGTTATTCATTCACTTTCCCTGAATTTCAATGTCCCTGAAACCCAATGACATGTCAATGATGGTGGCAGTAACCAGTCACGATCCACTGTTGCATGAGTGAGGACTTTCTATAAGTTTATATTAAGGTTGACTTTCTGTTTTGGGCTAATTCTATGTTCTGTGTCTTAGCAGGAACCCAGAAGAGAACTGCCATGATATAATCATCTCTTCATGGGAGTCTCTGGCTGAAATTCTTCCCTGTGACTCACAAAGAAGATATGAAACATCTGTCCTCCCTCGGTCCCTCTGCTCCTACTGTTCTTTCTCTCTAGTCCCTCTAACCCCCCAAACAAACATCAACCACTAATCACCTCAGATTTCTACCTTTCTTTTCTCTTTTAAGCATGAATCTGCATGATTCTACAGGTTCAAAATATTTGGACATAGATATCATTTATGGCAGGATATCAGGACATTACTAGAGTGGCCTCATGTAGTAAATCATTCTCTCCTCAATGCTTTAAAACTTCTCAATGGACTAATTTGCCTTCCCTCCAGGGTTTACGCTGTGTGCTATAGTTCTAGAAACCATCAGTAGCTCAACCTATACATAAGTCATCATCATGCAACACTCTTTTAAGCAAAAATTCAAAACACGCCTATTCACAAATACACATATGAATCAGGGTGAATATGATTCTTCCATAAATCTGATTAAATACTGAACTGTAGCTGGTTATGTCAGTATTTCAGGCTTTACACTTGGTGTTTTTCTTTTCTTTTTCTGTTTTTTATAAAACATTTCTACTGTATTATGAGTCATGCTGGTAAGTAAGGCTCACACTGTCAACTAGTAATTTGCCAATGAAAATAATCAGTGATTTGATTTAAGATTTCTCTGTTTTTTAACAATATTTGTTGTACTCAACAGTGATGAATGTGTGAAAATGAAAAAAAAGAATGAAAGACAAGAAAGCTGTAAATTTTCATTTTGATTGTATGTTCTGTAGTTCTAAAGAAATGATAAGGAGGTCAGAGAAGTAGAAAAACTTTGAGGTTTTTGTTTGTCTGTAATCCAGGTGAACAAATTTTGACACGACAAATGTCAGGTGTGCAATTCATACCTTATAGACAAGTGTGCTGACTGGCTGTGCAGTTATCTGGATGTATTGTGGAGACAGGAGTTACACTGCAATATTTATTTTTTTTCGAAAAATTGTATCTGAAATATGTTCATTTTCAAAGTCTACTCTGTTTCAGCCTGTCTCGTCCCACACAGCTTGTCGGGGTGAGTGAGGGAGCACGGGGGAAGTTCCCCCTCAAATAAAATTTTTATTCAGAGGAAATCTGACATCACAGATTGGGGTGGGGTCAGAGTGGGCAGAGAGTAAAACATTGAAAACAGGGTAAAATGTCAATTCAGCTTTCTTTGTAAAAAGATTTTACTTATTACTTATATAAGCTTTTATCTTCCCAACCTTATGACTGCTGAAAAAACTGGCAATACAAAATAAACTGCAGTCATTTATTGCACTCAGTGCAAATTGTGTTAATCAATTAAAAATACAGGTGCAGTAGAAATTTAAAAAAAATTTTGTAATGATAAATACTGTGTTTATGGAAAAGAGTGAGAATATTGAAAATGTATTTATCTTTGCCATGGTACAATATAATGGAATCTAAGGTCCAGGCAAGGTGTTGTTTTATGAATTTTCATGTTTTTATAGATATTTTATGTATTAACTTTTAATGCTGCTTTTGTGAGCTTCTTCAAGGGCATTTTGTGTTGCATATGTGTAGTTTAGTGCATATGATGTTGTTTTGGTAGTGTAGATAACTTAAATCGAAACTAGGGTACTTTTCTTGACCTGTTTGACCTCAAAGGTAGCGCCATTGCACTACTGCAAAGCCTAGGACTTTTAATTTCTCAGAAACAAGGAGCTTATTAGGACCACTTATTAGGGTGCTAAATGATAAAATCTCAATGGGAGGAACATGGAGAACTTGGTGTTAATTATAGTTGCAGTATTCTGGCGCTGACTCTGCAGATAAACAAAAAAAAAGAAAAAAAGAAAAAAAAAACACTGCTGAACCCATAGACAGTGCATAAGAACTACTGAGCAGATGACAGCCCTTTGAAAAATGCACCGAATCTAAATGTGATTGCAGCACTCACTCAGTAATGCAGCAAAGAGAGAATGTTTCTGGATGTATCGAGCTACATATCCTGAGTCAGCAAAACCTAACCTCTCTTTTCCTCCCTCACTGTTGCCTGGCGTCAATATTACAGCAGGCTGCCCAGACATAAACACAGCTGTCTGTCTGTCTGTCAGACTTAAGATGACACTTAATGAGGGATCTTTTGCTGTGGAGAACATGTTGTGTGTGCAATCACTGCCTGAACCGGTTGATTCCAACAGTGTTTAAAGAATTAATAAATTGCACATCTGATGAGCTCCTTGCGTGCCTTCTGCATTGTAAAAGGTATATGTGACTTTTGA